>NC_133900.1:53656817-54256817 GCF_964199755.1 Larus michahellis | reverse complement strand
AGTTTCACTGGAGATCCTGTGAGGACAAGCAGGACCCTTATTTTCAAAACCTAATCCAAAGGTCACTGAAATTGTCTGGGAGCATCATCCTTTATCCCCCCTGGGTCAACAGATAAGTTGTAGCTTTAGTTTGCACATTCTTTCCATGCAAATTCCATGCAATTTTACACCATTGTTTCCAGCCCATTTGGTCAAAGATCCTTCAGATTCCTCTTTGTGAGCAATATTTCAGTTGTCACTGGGGCCTGATGCCATCAGGATAGCCTGAAGTACCGAGAAATCTTCGAGAGAAAATAAAACTGTCAAGCTCATCTGGTCTTCTCTAATGGATATAAATGAATCCAGCAATGCATGCCAAGCTTTTTATGAACTGTATGGTGTTATAAAAAACATGCTGCCAATGAGGTTAGAAACCCCATCCTTTATGCCTTGTGGTTTAGGATATATACTGTACTGGAATGCTAGAAATAGCAAGATGTGTTAGTTTAGGCAGTTTAATAAGAATGTCTAGGTTTATGAATTGGCTTAATTTGAGTTCTTCTCAAGCAATATTAGTTCTCCCTGTCTTGAATTGTTCTTTTTCAGTGGTTTAGATACCACTACTATTACTGGCTCCTGGCTGACTGCATATTTGACAAAGTTTGTCATGAGGTCACGATTTTCTGGCATTGCGGAAGAGTTGGTTATGGAGTGACTGCACAGAGAGCTTACTGCCATCTCAGAACATGACATGTTTTCCGCCTTTCTTGTTTCCACCAAAAAAGAACAGTGCGAAGCCACCTGATAAAAACAACTAAGCAAGCGGAACAGTGGAGAACCCAAAATGCAGAATCATGCTACACTGAAAATGGCCTTCTGCTTGCTGGTGATGACCCACCCAGCACTTTGTCTGGATGCCACCTTCATCCTGTCTTTGCCTTAGTTCCCACTTGCATAGTTATGGTAGCTGTTACATTGGCTAGAAACTGTTTTTTCTTCCTGGATTGGGTAGGCTGAGGTCCCATTAAAGAGAGCAGGTAGACTAAGAGAAGGAAAGGCCAGCAAAGCTGCTCAGACTTGTGGAGTTTCGAAGAGCGTATGGGTGCAGAGTGCAGCAGGCTGTTGTGTGTCCAGCCAGAGATGCTCCACCACAGACCTGCTAGATAGTCTGGTTATCTCCATGCCTGGACATTGATGTGGTATGTGTTTCCTTGTCTCTTCCATCTCCCAGGCTTTAAGTGGCACTGCTTGTCTTGGGTTTCAGGACTGGGACAGTGTTTTCATGCTGGTCTGTGAAGTGCTAAGAGCTCTGAACCAGACTGAATCTCTAGGATTCTCCAAAATTATCAAGACAAATCAAGACTTTTGTAATATCACTGTGAACTGACATTAGAAAAAAACCACAACAACAACAAAAGCCAAAAAACAACCCCACCCTATTCTCTCTTTTGTGTAGATACAAATCATGAGACGTGAAACTCCCAAACTTGAGAAGTTTATGTGTTCTCTTCAAATTTCAAAGCAGGTTGATTCTTGCCAGAACCTTGGGTCTTTGTAGTAAGTTAGTTCCAGGCTTAGATCTTAACTTTTGCTTCACGTCTGTGCTGAATGATGTGGAATTACTTATTTTCTACTGGTTTAGTTCAGGAAGCTCCTGAATTCTGGGACTGAGTAGCAACAAATCACTTGCATTTGCTAATACCTTCCGACTCTTTGTTAGAGCTTGTTTCTGCTATACTGATGACATATTTATCTCTGTATGTTCCATACCATTTGATGGTGTAATGAAAGAGGTGATTGCAGTGACAAAGGCTTGCTTTGGCTCTACAAGGGTGTGGGCTTTGGGTCTTGCCAGTCCTTCTTCTGTGATCAAGGGGATTACAAATCCAGGGGCTGGAAAGAACTTTTGTAAAGGACCAAAACCCAATCACTCATTACCTTAGTGAGCAGAGGAGTTATACAGGTGGATCAGTAATGTTGTAGCTGTGATGGTCTCAGTATACATTAAACCCACGGTTTATAGGAAGAGAAAGTATTTTTGTTAGTCCAAATTATTGAGGCGTGGAAAAAAACAGGCAAGATTTCAGGTACGTGAGTCCTGAAGAAGAAACAGCTGAGAAATAACTTATGGGTGAATTTGAAGAGTAAAGGAATTTATCTTTTATTTGCACTTCTTCACAATTTCTTAGTCTTACTTACTCTGACAGTAATAATGCTTTTTGGAGCTTATTAATGAGGTGAAAGTTCTCTTTTTATTGTCCTCCCCCTGAACAGAGGGCATTCATCTCTATGGGGACACTATTCATTTCTCCAGTTTGTTCCTACTAAGTGTCCAGTCACCTCTGCAAGCAGACCTTTACATAGGCTGCTGTCTGTAACACATGCACACTGTGGGAGAGGACCAAAGCTGTCATGGGATACAGCCATGAACTACCTTGTGACTCTGGAGACACTACAGGTTACTTCCTCTGGGGGATGTTCATACTGTCGTCTAAATTTAAGTGCCCAAATGAGCTCCTTAGACTATATCTACAGCCACTGGAGAGGAAAGTTAGGCTACAGGCTAGGTTCCTGAAGGAACCTCTGGAGGACCCAGTTTCTCTCCACTGGATTTGGAGGGTCTTAGGGAAACCAACCCCAGCTGCATCCCATCAAGCTTTAGTCTCCTGCCTGAGGTACCAAAGTCCCCCTTTCCTCTAAACATTGACCCATCTGCGTGTCTATTAGCTAGAGAAGATTATTGTGCTGCCACCATATGCGCCTTCGTTCACATGTCTGAATTGAGAAGGGTCAGGTTTAAAGTTTGATAACTAAAGTAGAGGAGTTGAATCCTCTCCCTTTTGTTTTAAGGGTGGTACAGGGACAGTTACAGTGTGCATTGCTCTCCTTAGGGGAAAGGAAGAGGCTATGAGTGCACACTGGCATATTATTATGCAGGGTGGACATGTGGTCTGGGTGTCCCAGATTAAGATATTAGCTCCTTCAGCCCAGCTTGATTTCATTTCAAAGTTACGACTGCTCAGAAAGCCACTCTATTTGCTGGCTGACCATTATTTGATGCTGGAAAATGCTATTCCAACCTTTCAGCAAGTCTGATGAATGTTGTATTTAGTGACAAAATTTTGGTTTCCAACTTCCACAGACTGGAATGTTGAAACGTCACCATAAAATGGAGGTTTTAGATAACTTGCTGAGAGGTTTGAATGCCACGTTTGTACTGAAATAGGTAGATTATAACTTTGCTCAGCAAATCAGTTGTCTGTAGCCTACCAAGGACACTAGAGTCTTATCTTTATGCAGTGAAAGAGATGGTAGTCACCATTATGGCTGCTGCTATAAAACAGGTAACCAACTAGAAGTGACTGGCTGTATTAATAGCATACCTCTCCATACAGCAACTGGAGATAGCATGTAGAGTCTCTCACCCATGTTAGTGGTGTACCTCCCATTAGGTTGGACTACCTGTGCAGAAACAAGTCCATGTGCTCCATCAAGCAACATCCAAAGTATCTAGTGCTGGTCTGGTTCCTGCTAAAGCATCAAGCGGATTAAAAGCGTCACCTGTGTTTGATGATGCTGTTGTAGCTCCCATAATCTACCATGACGTCCTGGTTTCAGCTGGGATAGAGTTAATTTTCTTTCTAGTAGCTGCTGTATTTTGGATTTAGTGTGAGAATAATGTTGATAACACAGATTGTTTTAGTTGCTGCCAAGTAATGTTTATATTAGTCAAGGATTTTTTTCAGCTTCCCATAGAAGCTGAGAGGGACCATAGTCAGGACAAGCTGGCCAAAGGGATATTCCATACCATAGACATCATGCTTAGTATATAAATCGGGGTTGGCCAGAGGGCAGGAATTCTTTATCGCTGCTTGGGACGGGCTGGGCAACCTTGTTGTATGACTTTATTTTGTATATTCTTTTATCATTATTATTGTTATTTTCCTCTCCCATTACTGTTCTATTAAACTGTCTTTATCTCAACCCACAAGGTTTTTTTTAGTTTCCCCTCCTTTTCTCCCTCTTCTCCCTGCCCTAAACGGAGGCTGGGGTGGGGAGTGAGCGAGCGGCTGCCTGGTGCTAGTCGCTGGCTGGGGTTAAACCACGACATATGATACTGCTAATAGTGCTATTTGTATCCCAGCAAGATCTTTATACGCTGTGCTGTTTTCCTCTCCACCTAATCTATTTCAGAACAAAGCTTTTAGTGCAGGGCCTAACTCTATTTCCAGAACACCTCTCAAGCTTCTTGAGCATAGCTGCAATGTAAATTATTAACAAAAATATTAGTAAATAATGGCATACAACTAAATGCATCTCAAAAGATGTGATGCTGATTTAATAAGGCTACAAAATATTGTCTCCTTATAATTAATTTATTCAGCTAAAATCTCTTCTCTCCAAAACTCAGTCATCTGATTTAAATTACCAACTGGGGAAGGTCCCTGGCACTTGCTGGAGAAGAGTGTTTGAGCCCATGCTTTGTCATCATTCAGTTTAAAGACTAAAGAGACAAGCCATGGGCACCATTGTAAATCCCTCAGCAAAACTCGTAAGAACTTTGTCCCTGAAGGGAGCATCTGAGCCACCATTTCCCCCTTCTTGCTGCTGCATGTGATCTTGCAATATACAGAAGGTCCAGAAGGTCCATACCAATATATATGATGTATATATATATATATGCCATAGCTTCAGTGTTGGAATTTCTTCAAGTCTCTGGAGCAATGGCGTGCCGGAAGGGAACGGGAATTCCCTAAAGGAAAACACATGGATGAAGCTGGGAAGGGGACAATCCTTGACTCTGCAAAGGAAGGCAACAAATTCGTAAGAAATTTCTCCCAGACCCCGCGCCTGGCAGTGAGTTTAACCAGGCGTACATGATCCTCAGGGGTGGTTTGGTATAGCTAGACACTTTCAGGCAATCTATGTGTCCCATCTCCAGCTGCGATCAAGCTCTTAATCTTCAGAGGAAGGTGAAAGAAAGACAAAAAGGCCAGCCTAAAAGCCAACTAAGGTCTCAACAGGGGAACATCTACATCCTTCTTATTAAAATATTACATAGCTTTAAAATGTGGACACTGTTTGTAATATTTTGCTTCATTTCCTGAGGAAATGAGGATTATGCAGCTGTGCTGTAGTTGTTTGTTTGTCTGTCAGGCTTACCTTCCATTTAATAATTATTGGTGCTGTTGTCTGACTTCAGTGCAGTTTGGTGGAAGAGGAAAGGCATCACAATATTATGTTTTACACTATTCAGGAAAATTAGCAGTGGGGTACAGGGCAGAGACTAAACAAGTGGGAAAAGTCACCGTGTGAGCTCAGCATAGTTATTCAACGTGAGAGAATCCACATGGAAGGGAGCCACAGGAAGACCAAGAAATATTCCCTAAATCCCAAATCTTAAGGAACAACATGTTAATGCATTTTTTTCTAATCCCACTAGCATTCTAATTAAACTGGCCCATTCCCCAGGATTCCTTTCAACTCCCTGTTTTATCTTCCAGCAACTCCACTTTTAGCTCAGTGCATCCCCCCTATCCCATGACCCCTCCATCTACCTGCTGCCCCAAAAACAACCCCGGGTTTGACCTTACAGGTCATCTCAAAGGATAGCTCTGGTGGAAACAACATTTTTGCCTTTATCCTGAGGTTCAGTGAGCAAGACTAAAAGAAAGAAAAATCCTTTTGTTGTATTTTTGGGAAATAATAGCTTTTTTTTTGTCTTGTTGACACTGACACTTTTCTTTCCTTGTTGGAAAAATCGATTCCAGGTGGTAACGAACAACGTGACCAGAATTTCCCACCTTGATCTGGCTAAAATAAGGCATTTGAATCACTGTAGTCATTCCAAAGTGACTCTCCTGGCACTCCTTTAGAACTGTCCAAATTGTCCTGCTTGGCTCGCAGCATCAAGGCGGTGACTCCCCGCTGTGAAATAGCTACATGTGTTAACAAGTGCTATCATCTAGGGCAGCGATCACCAAAATATGGTTTTCCCCTAAGGACAACTTTTCATTGACTTCAAAACCAGGAGGGAAAAGCTTAACCGGGAGGACATTCATTAGCTTTGTTTAGTGCAGAGAGGCAAAGGCTGACAGGTCTCTATAGAAATAAATCAAGAGTTTTTACAGTGTGTGTGCACATACACACATGCCCACACATCCACTCACCTGGACAATACGTTTCAGGGGAACACCTGAAGGAAGAAGAGCTATTTGAAACAACATTGGCACCAGAAGAAAAGAGTATGAAATGGCCATAAATAAGCTTGAGTCTGGAAACTGGAAGAAGACCATTGAGGTTTCCCAACAGTGTCCCAGTGGAAAGAGCAGAGGCAAACAGCTTGTTGTGCTGTGGGGCTGTGTGGTGGGATGGCAGTGAAAGCGGGAGCTGTGCCCACTCTGACAGTCAGAAGAAGCTGAACAGAAAGTATGAGAAAAACTTAAATGGTGGCCAATATATTTGCCACTTGACTGAGAAAGTGTTAAGCCCTAATTTAGCCTTTCAGCAACTGAGTTTATATTTAATGTAAGTATATGGTTAATCCTACTGCCTGCATTTCATGCAGAGCTGAGCACACTCTGAAAGGCGTTGCAGGGGTGGCCTTGGGCTTTCCCTGGTGTAGTGGGGCACACACCTGCCACTTTTAAGACCACCTCCCTGTTAAATAGTGCTGACAATTTTGCAGGAGGCAGCAGACCTTCCTCCACCGCGAGACAAACCGTTGTAGTGCACCTGCCTTTTCCTCCTGCCTTCTTAACTTCATTGCAGACGCAGTATAAAAAAAGTTTTGTCTTATCTCCCCGGTGGAGCAGAACAACAGAGAATCCATATAATTGGCTGAGACAAATATCAAAAACCCTGCTGTAATGCAAAGCATACCTCTGGCAGCAGTCGCTCCCTCTGCCCACAACAGGACCTAGATCAAATCTGCAATTCAATTCATCCTGCATTGGGCTGGCTTGTGTCACACTGTACCTGCTGGCTGTCCCATGGAGAAGTTCTTCCTTTTGTGTTATTGCCCCAGGAAAAGGGAGAACGAGCAGAGGAAGAACCCAAAGTACAACATAAGCTTACAATTAAAAACGCCCTCATCCTCTTTCAGCCAGACAAGTGGGGCAGTGGTGCAGGACAGCTGTCTTTCAGTGCTTTCAAGATAGATTTCAAGCTCTGCACAGCTGGAGCTATTCAGTAGCTCGCAAAGGAACTCTGTACCCTTGCCAAGGCTCCGCAGATGCCAAATCTGCCTTTATTAGCAGCAGCATTTCTTGTCCTCCATAGCTGAATACAGAACAAGTCTGACATTATTTTTCATTCAACCTTCCCAAGCATACTAAGAAAATCACAATAATTATTTAGCGTGTGTATGCATGTTTTATAAGTGTTTTCTTCTTCCTATATCTGTGTGTGCACCCACACACGTATACGGAAACTTATAATGGTCTGGATGCAGAGTCCTGCTAGACCGAGGAACATCTCTTTCCTATTCTGGTCAGTTATATGTCTCAGCTACATTCAAACCTCTTCTTATTCATTATCTGTGGGCTCTTCCATGAACAGGTCTTTGTCTGGGCCATGCTGCTCTTTGTAGGTGGCATTCCCATATATACAGCTGGTTAGACCAGCCCTTAAGTCCCTCTTAAGTCCTATTTTAAGGATCTAAGTAATTCTCAAGTGCTTTCCGTGCCTCTTTTGGAGTGACGTGAACTTAAGCCAGTGCAAATACCTGCCGTGTAGAAGTGAGCCAGGATAACTGTGCGTAAGTAAACTCTGTCTTTGTTCATTCTCTGCTGCCCATTCGGGATTCATTGCTGGTGACATACCCGTGTTCAGACTTTGAAGTGTCTCTTCAGCCAAGGGTCAGAAGCAAAATGAGCTACCTTAGAGGCCAGTCATGTACTCCAAATGATGGGAACTCCATTACTTGTCTAAGGATAGGTCTTGGCTTCATTTGGCATCTAAAACTTTTCAGACCAGATTTCCAGCAGGCTTGATGTAATGTGGCATGTGAAGGCATGAAAATCACCTCTTCAGGATAACACAAACTTTGCAGACAAGTCGCAGGCAACCCATAGCTTGTCCCAGCTCCCCAGGCAATACTTACAAGCACATTTTCAGGAATTATAACCCAATCGCCAACAGCCGAGTATTATTTCTAAAAACAAGTTCCAGTGTTGCTCTTACCATTTAATGGCTGTTCATAATGTGTTTAAATATGTGTATGATATTAGTCCTCTAAGGACCTAAAGCACGTGGCAGACAATGATGGTGTACGCTACACAAATGCCACTGTGATTAGATGAATATTTTAATTTCCATTTTTCAGGTAGAAAAACTAAAGCAGAGAATTCCTGTGGCTTTCCCATCCCTGTTGGAGAAGCCTGCCTAAGAACTGGGAATACAGCAAAGCTAGTTTACTCCCTCGAACTATGTAAATCTTATCACAGAGTCATGGAAGCAGAATAATGTATGTTGGAAGAGACTTTTGAAAATCTCGTAGTCTGACCATTTGCTCAAAGAAGAGCTAGCTTAGATCAAGTTGCTCAGGAACTACTCCAGCTGAGTTTTGAATATCCCCAAGGAAGCATATTGCAGGACCTCACTGGGCAAATTGCTTGAATGCCTGACTTCCTGCATTGGGAATATTTTTTTCCTAATATCAGCCTGGAATTTCTATTCTTGTGACTTGTCTCCATAGCCTCTTGCCCACTGTGTACCTCTAGGAAGAGTCTGGGTCTGTCTTCACTGTATTGGCTTCTCATAAAAATGAATTATGACCACTTATTTCACCACCTCATAAGCTTTTTTGCTTTATTACTACATTCTTAATAGCTATGGTAAAGTCTTCATTTTCTTAAAGATTACTTCTGATGACACAGCTAAGTGTGTTCCAGATACTGTAGAATAAATTGTATTATTTGCTGTAGTCACTCACTTCACTCAGTGAAGTGGAAAATCAATGCAATACGTAAATCTTGTTAGGCTTATGAAGGTTTTCCTGATAAACTCTGGCCATGCTAATACTTTACTCCAAAAGAAGTTTCTTCTGGGATGCATCCTCTGCAAATGCAAACTCTCATCACCCTGTTAAGTCAATGGGACCATGACGACTGCACTTGCCAAGCTAAATTGAACAAAGTTTCACCCAAAAAAAAGGAATGAAACCATATGAGAAAGGAAGTCATGAGCATCAGGGAACATGAACAGTGCATATAGCTTTCTTTTGGTGCAATGAACTTACACCTACTAGCTGTGGTGGGGTCTAACACAATATTTCTTATTAAACTTGTATAGCTGTCAAGTAAGCATACTAATGTCGGAATAAAAATCTACTTAATTTCTGTTTCCCATGCTAACTCAATAGTCAGTTTTATATATATAGGTATGTGCTTGATGTAAGCATGTAGAAGTCCATAAGTCATATAGAATATATTATGTATGTCTACGAAGGATATTTAATTCACCTTTTTGGCATATAAAAATACCTTTTTTGGATGGAGACATGAATAGAAATTTGTAAAGGGCATTCCATTAGATGCTAATCATTCTCTTGTGCAAAAACAGCCAAAATATCATACACACACTACAGTTGCAGAAAATAGTGACACCCCAGATCTGGAAGGAACCTAAAGGAATTCATGATTTTCCTACTTTATGCAACAAATTCCAATGGAAGATTATGGCAGTGACTGGCTTATTTGCAGTGTCATTCTGGGAAAGTGGCATTTTTGCCACCAAGGACCACATTCAAGCATCATTGGTGTTTTTCTGTTAAGTCGTGTGCTAGCCAGGGCATTAAGACAAGCCAAGTTTGGCCCTGTGCCTTTTTAGCTCATCCTCCTAATGCAGGGAATTATTCTGACAACAAGTATTTCTGTGCCTGCTGTGGTGGTGTCCTCCAACTGCCTTTATCCTGCTGTTCAAAATTAGTGACACAGAGAGAAAGAATAACTGCAACAAGCTGAACACTTTATAGGACAAGTTCCTCTGAGCAAATGCTCTAGAGCTGCTTTTAATGGCAGTTTCATTCCATCCATAAAAAGCTGAGCAAGCTAGACCCCTCTCAGATGCTTCCAGCATAGTTGCCCTTTGCTATTTAATTTTTGGAATAGCTTTTCTTTGGTCCGAGAAAGTAATTTATTGCAACTGACGTTCTTTGGAATAGGAGTGAGATTCCATCAGACTTCAAATGAACTCTAATTACACTGCAAATAGGTGGCAGGAGTGTGCCCAAGTTTAGCACTACAGCACCCAGCCAAAGAGTGAGATGGATTTAATTTTAATCCAAGTATGGATTGTTTTGACTGTTTTTATTATTTTATTTTACAGCTATTTCTAAAAAAAAAAAAAAAAACAAAAAAAAAAAGAAAGAGAAAAATTCATAACAGCAAACACATCTGTGCTACATATTTTCCCTGTGTGGCACTGCAACAGCTCCAGTCTACGAAAATTAATGGACTGTAGCAATATGGTTGGAATTTAAATGCAGAGTTGGTGCCAGAATCAGGAAAGGGACAACAATCCCTGTTTGTAGAAATGTGCAGATCACCTTTTCTCACTTATGTGACATTAAAAGGAAGGATATCCCTATCAGTGTCCTATTTATATTGTCAGCATTAGATCCACACGTATCATGTATTGTAGTGCTCTGCTGCCTCTACTAAGATGCACCAAACTGACTCCCTCTGATGATGACGTGGTTTTTCCTCAATTACTAAACATGAAAATTTGTCCAAGAATGTAACTTCCATAGAAGAGAGTTTGGCATAGAGAGAACTTCAACAGATTTTACTAATCCGAGCCATAAATTGTGAGTAGCAGTCCCAGCGGTCTCATGCACAGATATTGATCTCCCAACCTGCGATCACAGATTCAGGTCCCACATGGGTAAGACTTTTTTCTCCCAATAAAAAATGCAATGCAAAAAAAGGGATTGTTTAACCTACAAAAGAGAAGAGCAAAGGGATAAATGAAATGAATGTTGCGCAAAGACGTCATTTGTTCACAACTGCAGTGATGACTATGACAAACTGTGGATTTAAATTAGCCAATAAAGACTCAAGATATCTTTTCAGCTAAGGAAAAGGATAGATACGCTTGTCTGGGTTGTTTGGGCAGGCTGCATATATAAGGCTCTAGGGAGACCTTACAGCAGCCTTCCAGTGCCTAAAAGGGGCCTATAGGAGGACTCTTTATGAGGGAGTGTAGTGACAGGAGGAGGGTTAATGTTTTTTAACTGACAGAGGGGAAATTTAGATTAGATATTAGGAAGAAATTCTTTACTGTGAGGGTGGTGAGGCACTGGAACAGGTTGCCCAGAGAAGCTGTGGATGCCCCATCCCTGGAAGTGTTCAAGGCCAGGCTGGATGGGGCTTTGAGCAGCCTGGTCTAGTGGGAGGTGTCCCTGCCCATGGCAGGGGGGTTGGAACTAGATGATCTTTAAGGTCCCTTCCAACCCAAACCATTCTATGATTCTGCCACCAAAGGGATTTAAGGACAGGACAGGCCAACCTGTGGGAAATGGCCTGCTTCTAACTGATACTGAACAACCAGATAAGGACTAGCTGGCTTGTTGAGGCCCTTCCCCATCCTGCTGTTCAACAGTCAAGGATCTCTCTAATCACTTTATTTTGAAAATTTTGTACATACGCTAAAGGATTAATTGATGATTGCTGCACGAGCTTGGTAATAAGTCACAGAGACCCAATCTCTAACACCTGCCCTGGATAGAGTATTACTTGTTACAGGTGCACATTTTTTCTGATCCAGCTAGATACAACAGCTCTCTCAGTGTGAATATCCATACGACAACAGGGCAAGATTAGCGGAATGAGGTGTTCATTTTTATTAGACCATATGGTACAGCTGGAAAAATTAAACAAGTGTTTGGGTGCACAGGCTTTCCCCCGAGTCTGAAATAGAAGCAGCAGACTTCAAAGCTAAACAGAAATGTGCAACGCTTGCTTTACTGAATATATCATAGGCCATTTCTGACAGAAAAGGTAGCTGGCACCTGTAGAGAAGAGGTGTATAGTGAAGGAGCTTGAGGGACAGAGGTGATAAGGTGGCTATCTCCTAGGATCAAGGTGGAGAGAGAGTTTGTAGCACATGGGACATGAAGTAGTTGCAGAGGGCAGGGCAGAGATTTGCACCTATGTGCAGAGATTATAAGGCACCATGAAGCCTACAGCTCTCTTGAGCCCATGGTTATTGGTATCTATTGGAACATCTTTGTCGTGTCAGAAGTTTTTGTAGGCTCCCTTTGCAGCTCGTGGAAAGTTTGAACGCTGATCTTGAAGTTCCCGAAGCTGGCCTTGCAGAGGCCTTGAAAGAGCTTCTCAGCTGTGCTGTACTTTCTTCTTTCATATCTGGGAGCCAGTGACTGTCCCCCACGTCAGCATCCAGAGAATCCTGACTAAGATCCTGGTGAAAACCCCAGCCAAGTAGCCATGTCCAGTAGTAATAACCACGGAGCAGCTGCAGCTCCCAAGTCACAGCATGTCAGCTGAGGCACTGCAGACAGCCATGACTATGCTGGGAACCTGCAGTGACAGGGAGGTAAAACATATCAGCCTAAGCTTCAGCGAGAGGCTAAACCAGTGTATTTAAGCTGTCATCTGCAGCAGCGCTAGAAAGCGCACATGACCCATTACCATGGCTCATCTGGTGCCTATCAACAGAGTTGCATATCTAAACCTTAAAAAGGATTTCTAGCCCCTCATATGCAGAAGGCATTCATTTTCTTGATCTCGACGTCTCCTTTCCACAAGGAAAGTGCACAGCTCACATCCCATAAGAAGAACTGGTAAGAATTTGCAGGCTTGGCCATGTTAATTAAACTTCTTTTATTTTGACGTCAGAAAAAGGGAGAACCTTGACTGTGCCCAGCTCTTACATCTGAAGGAACAGGTGAGGCTCTGCCCATGGAGGCTGAGAAGCCAGACATGTGGAGTGACAGAAGTGAAGACTAAGGGTCACAAGTCACTCAGTCTTTTGGGATATTCTGCTTTTGGTCCAGGACACTCTCCATTATTTTTCCAAACTGAAATACCACAGATATTGGGAAGGACAATTTAATTCCAATCCATGTGAGTATCCAGTACAAGTGGGCTATCTCTGAGATTATTGCACATTCTGCTTATCTTACCAATGCCTTGTCAATGACTTGCTCAGTCACCTGCAGTGTCCTGCCGAATTTTAAGAGTCCTGGGACAGGCACCCAAGAATTGAGATATGACTGTTCTCCAATATGGATTTAATTCAGTGTACTTCATAGAAATAAATGCTTCCTGTCTGCAGATCAAGAGCCCTGTGGGCCACCAACTCCCATGAATAAGTTGGCCTCCTGCTTTGGCCCTGAAAAGCTTGTGGGTGGGCCAGAATCATATTTTCCAAAATGTTGCTAAAGGTTACAAGGTGTTGATTATTTTGGTGCTTTTTCAAGATAAATTAATCGATAACCTTCCCACATGCCATTTCACAGCTATGCCTTATACTCAGGCCTCTGGGAGCCCTTGGCTGCTGGACTCATTCAATTGTGAGTGTAACTGATGTCAATTTGTTGTTTCAGTGAGCAGGGCAGCCTGCCAGCTCCTTCTGTGACAAACTGATTTTAACGCTATTAGATTCTCATTTCTGCTGCAGTGCATTAAGTACTTTATTGATGAAATATGTGCAATGGCACTAATGATGGATTTACTGCTCCCCTGAGGTGTGCAGGTGGGGAAAAATACCCAGGCCTTGGCTGCCTGGGGAAACTCAGCATCTCCCCTATAGCTGGGTACATGAGTATTTTGCCCCAGAGTAGTCCATTTCAAATTTGACCCTTTGGGTGCAAGAATGGCCCAAAGCACCAATTTGAGGTACTACAGGCAATGAAGAGGGGCGGATAGCTCTGAAAATAAAGGTAAAAAGGGACAAGGTATGGGAGCTCAGGAGAGCATGTATTTTGAATCATTATAATCTCCTGGACTTAAACACTATGTTTGCTCCTCAGACAACTGAGGATGCACAATAGCAGGTGATCTGCACACTTCCTCAGGTCTCCTTCACTCTGCAATGGGACATGGCAAGGATTTGTCTCATTATAACGATAGAGCAGAAGTCCATGGCTATGGCAAACCCTAAGCGGGGGGGTGGTTGTTTTCAGGAGCACCCCACCTTTATGAGCCTCAAAGATGGCAAAACAGGAAAGACATAAGTTACCCCATCTCTTACTGCCCCCTCTATGTTAAATATTTCAAGGAAATAATTGTTTTTCCTTTTCCTTTTGCTGGTGGTAAGTTATCACATGGTTTATGAGTAAACCTGCAGTCCCCTCATGTTCACAGAGTTTTAATTTTAAAAAATCAGAAGTCCAGGCCCTTCATTGAGCCCTCCAACATTGCTCAATTAGCGGTTTGGCATCTGCCTTAGCGAAACTCGGTTCAGCGTGGCTGAGTGATGAAGACACCAATCATCCGCAAGTAGGTGGTGGACCAAGGGGCACTTCTTTCAGGAAAGAATTTTAGCATGTGCTTAATTCCCAATGAAGTGGAGCTAAGCACATGCTTAAAGGCTTTTCTGCGTAAGGACAAACGTATGACCATGCTTAAGAGATTTCCTGAATCTTTCCATAAGGTGGCTTTTTACTGAGTTCAATAAGATTTGACTGGAAACCAGAAACCCCTTTCCTAAGTTTTTGTGGGTTGTATATTTGTTCAAACTTTGCCAACGTAGGGGGGTAGAACAGCATTTAAACACGAAGAAAATGAATGAAACAAGATACCAATTGAAAACAGAGACTCCACCATGGAGAAAATGGTCATTTAATTTTTCCTTCATATGTTATTAAATTCAAGAACGCAATAAAGTAATAAAACCACCCAATTTCATTAGGTGGTTGAAATAAGTGTATATCATCAATGGAGATATTAGGTTGCATGAGTGTCATCACCAAGCTCTTTTAACGGCCTTCCACTACTAAAGGGCTGAGTGTTTTGTTCTGGGTGCGTAGTCCCAGCTCCGTTTAATTTCAGTGGCCACATGGTCTCCATCTGTGTGTCTGGGATACTTCCTAACGATTGCTTCAAAAAGGGGCATTTCCCACATGCGTTCTTCTGAGCTGTCAGAAACAGCCCTATAATTTATTGATCTGACCTGATCAAGTTAAATGGGTTCAGCTCCAACCAAAGCAGTTTTAATAACAACTGGGTACAGTGCAAGAGAAAATGTGTGTGGAAGGCTCCTGAAATAAGGTGCAGAAGTGAAATGCTTCTGGCAATGCGTTCACACCGTTGCGAGCAAAGAGGACAACGTGGCTCGATGAATTGCTATCTGGGAACTGAGCTGCAGTAAGTGACCATATGAGCACTCAGCCTGCTCCAGCTAACTGCACCACGTGCAAAGACATGAATGTTTCCGGACAGTGAGATTCGGCTGGATGCAGGGTAACTGTGTTTTATGTGTATGTATGTACCGCTTGAAAAGAGAACTAACTCACTACTTTCTGCAGTAAAAACACACATGGCAAGAGATTCATCCTGATGAGGAAGTTTGCAGCAAGGCATAAGTGCTCTGCATAGCGATCCTTTGTAAGTGGTGTGAAGTTTCACTTCAAGTCGTTTCTTACAGCAAGAAGAAAGTCGTTTCTTACAGCATCTCTGTGGGAAAAGGTAGTGTTGTGACAGAGGACTGAATGGAGCGAGGATTTTCTAAAACCATAAGGATTTATTTTCTAATTGAGATGCACATATACATTACATATATTGTTGATATATTTTCTGTTGTAGAGCTATGCAATACAATTTCTCTGTGGACTTGCCGTAGCAACATTCATGTCTAATTATTTAATACTTCTCTTGGGAGCGTTATACCCATAGCTTCCTTCCTGCCAAGTATGGAGCCTTGGGCATCTGCTGGGGCATCTGTCAGTTCACTTCTAGGTGCAATTTTGAGAGGGGTATTTTATTGTCTTTGAAATTCAGTGCAGGATCGACCTGACCTAATTCTTATAAAGGTTAGGCTAAAAAAAAAAATAAATAATAAACTGGTGGGGAAAGGGCAAAAATCTTATTAAGTGTTTGTGAAAATAAATTTTGCTTCTGTATTTCAAAGCACCTGCAGACCTGGTCTAAACTTTGTGACTTCTCTGACTTGACTTCGGTGAAGTTACTCTGGGATGACACCAAAGTCACTCAGCCTCATTTAGGAAATGGGTATTTCACGCAGTCTGTTAGTAGCAAAAAGCCTCAGTCCTAGGAAAGAGAAAAAGAAGATACAATGAGGCAGACACACAGGCAGACAACGGAGATAAGCAGTGTGAGAACAAGTCATCTTAAGGGTGCATTTGTAAATCTTCCTTGTCAAAGGTCCTTCTCAGGAGTCAGAATTTGACTGGCAGCAATCACAGCCCTGAGAAAAACTTACTGGCACAGTGGAGATGAAGGAGGGGTCAGGGAGATTAACTGTCTCCAGAAAAATCATCAAAAAACCTGCTAGATACAGAATGAAAGCCCCAAGCCCAGAAGTGGGTGGCAGCAGGGTGGCGGGGTGGCAGCACCGCATGCTGGGAGCAGCCGTTGGATGAGGGGGATTGCTGGAAAGGAGCATCCCCTGCCCCAGACTCCCTCTGCTCTGCCAAGGGCTATCCAGAAGCAAAGCGGCACTCAAAAATGCTGCACTTGTGTTGCTTATGAGAATAAATCCCTCACGTTTTGCACCATGTGGTGCAAAGAAGAGTGTGTGTGTGTGTGTGTATACTGAAACTCAAAAAAAAGTGAGCAAAAGCTCTGAACTACCTCGGTGCCACCTGAGCCCTGCTTTGGCGTTCACTTAGCAGCACTGAGCACCTTCAAGTGCAGCCACGTGCTCTGGCTTGCCCTCTGCAAGTCAGTCATTTTGGGCTTGGCAGGAACTGGGGAAATACGTGCAGATAAATGAAGGAGTTTTGCTTGTTCTGGAACGTGAAGTTGATGACTTTATCAGGGAAGTCTCAAATCTCTTTATGTATCTTACTGAAGTGCCTGGTAGAGAGATTAGGAGTTCAGTTGCCTCACATGGACCCTCTGTAATTCAAGAAGAGATAGAGAGAGTCATCTTCCAATATCAGATCCATCCTCTTCACTCCACTGTTTTTATCAACCACGGAGAAAGCCTGGGATTATTACTGTATTAGTGCAGACACCTCTATGTTTGTGGATCAAAACCAGTTTGGCAATAAGGAAAAAAACCTTTATCAACATTTGAGATATGCTGTTGAGGCAGATTTGGCCCGTTGAGGTCTATAGAGATCTGCTTTCAGGAAGTCATGTGTAGCACAAAATTATGAGGTTGTTGAATTTAATAATTTACTGACAGACACATTTAGATTCTAAGGGTTGTATTTATTTGTATTTATTAGTTCTCTCTATTGACCCACAGGGAGAAGATTCTCTCTTTTATGGAGACACCAATAAAAAATTCTGTACATAAATAGTCAACATGACCAGAATTAACAGGCAGGGGTTGGGAGGTGCAGTGCTGTAATTATATTAGAGATGATCTGTGCCTGAATTATTGTTATTTTTTGCTATATGAATAGCCCATGAATATGATACTTATATTTACTCGGTGATCTCATGAAAGAATTATTGTTCCTTCATTCTGGCAGCGCTGCCAGTGTGCTCAGTCCTGTACATAGATGAAGCAACACACAGCACCGGTCACTCGAAAGTAACATGAATTTTGAACACAACCCACATTTTAAACTTCCAAATTTGCTTTCATGAAATAGCTGAACGTTTGCTGTCAACAAACTTTCATGCTCACATAGTTCAGCTGTTAAATATTCACAGAAAGTGACTGTGGTCAAGTCGAAATTCATTTTTTAACCTAAACGAATGTAAAAGAGTGTTTTTCCACCCTCCCTTACCCTGCATATTCACGCACTATGCATTTAAGCAACACACTTCCTCATCCACCTAATTTCCACTGAATTTCAGGTATGTGCTCATGTTGAACAACTACTTACATATGTTTTTCTTGAACGAGGGAGCAGAGCCTCGGCCCCAGAGCTGGGGAGGGTGCAGGCTGGGTGGAATTCCCAAAGTTTTGCTGCCTACAAATTCAGTGGGCAGCTGGGGCTGGTCTCCCTGCATTGTCAATGGAAAGAGCTGAACTCCCCAAAGACAGGTACCTCACATGGCAGAGCACCTTCTGCCTCTTGCCAAGCCTACAAAGGCAGCTGAAGGAACCAGCTGGGAATCAATACCTGACTTTTAAGGAAACTTGAGTTAGGGGCATGAACCCTAATCTATGCTTTGTTAGCACTCAGAGCAGAATAGACTGTAAGCCTACTTTGGCCTACTTTGGGTTACAACTCTATTTTTTCTGTTTAGTTACTTAATGAGAAAATACCAAAGTTGTAATGCTAGTGTCTTATAGTATCATTCCTGGAAGAGAATACTGTATGCTGCAACTCCCAGAAAGGGTTTATTTTAAAAACCTTTGCTTATTCATGAAGCTTTTCATGGAAATGTACCATTTTATTTACCTGTGTTAAGTTCTGGATTCTGCCCAGATTTTTCTCTTCGGCTTCGCTAACAGTGGGTTTCTGTCTGTTCCTACAATCCATCTGTGTTCTGCTCAGAGCAACGCCTTCCCGGAGCAAGCCCGGTGTTTGTGGAAGATCTTGCCTTTGGAATAGGGGCCCATGATTTCTCATGGTCAGGTTCAGTGATTAAGACAGCATCTACTTCAAACCCACCTGTGGAAACAAACAACGCTGCAGCTGTGGGTTTGCTATTGAAATGAAACACCACGCTCTCCAAATACAGGGCGGGAGACTGGATGTTCATGATAACACTTGGGGAAGGTAGTTTCTTCTGCACAGGGAGTTCAAAACGCTTTCCAAGTACTCATTTACTGAACGCACCCATGAGACGTACACACGGGGAAATATCATGAGCCTCCTGTTACACAGGTGGGGCGCAGGATAATCAGAGTTTTAAAGTTATTTAGATGCTTAAGCTGCGATCCCTCTCATATAGCCCTAGATGCCTAAAGTTAGGTATCTGATCTTGATCTAGTCTAGCATATTTTACATCCCTTTTTTAGGATTAAATGAATTACCACCTGCAGCTACTCATTTCTCCCCAATTAAGTATCATTTGCTCAGGCTCAGGCCTTTATTTTTCACACGCCCTAAAAATTTTCCCAGTGGGCATACAGTCTTTTATAATGCCTACTAGTTGTCACGGTCTGGGAACGTTAAGTCAACCTCACAGCAAGTCCTAGAAATGAAGAGCCCTGGCTGGCTCACTTGTTTGTGCAGCGGTGTCTCCCTCGCCTTGTCCAACATACACGTGATTTCCCTGTGACCACAGTGCTTGCTGCAGTGGTGTTTGTGGCCTCAGTAGACTGCTACCCTTGAGAGAGTGTAGGCTCTGGGGGATTTGAAGTTTCCTTTTTCCCTTTGTGTATAAAACAGGGAGAGAGATGGACAGGAACAACGTGTGGGATTGCAACATGGGCTGTTCCGGCAGTCCTTGTTTTCTGGTTTTCCCCTCGAAGGTTGCTCTGGCTGCTCATGTCTGCGCTGCTCCTGTGGTTTTCAGTCACCGCGTGACACAGCGTAGCAGTAAAGCTCAGATAAGATCTTTGCCATGAAAATCAATTTAGTATTTTTGCTTTCTCATTTATCTAATGTGCAGTGTACGAAAGAGTAAGTGCACTACATGGAGAAAACCTATTGTCATCCAGTTGGGCTTACTGAAAGTTTTAGTTATATATTTTCTTTTTACCACACTCGAAACCATAAGCACATCAAAATGACAAATAAAAGTCAACCTATTCTATATTTCAAGGGCCCAATGAAGTACTCAAGCTGAACAAAAGAGCTTTTTTGGTGACATCGAGCTCTGGGTTAGCACACAACCACACTTATGTTAGGATTTTACATCATCTCTCCTATGGTCTGAATTAGCCAATTCAGGATGAAATCAGTGAATGCATGCATTTTGACTCAGGTTAGCTGGTAAAGTCCAACACTTAATGTGAGCCATGGCAAAAACCCAGAGCTGCCTTTTGTTAACTACTGTTAATAAATGTGGCTTCACTAGCCTGGTCTGATAGCAAGCAGGGGAAGATCAGTCCAGCCTGGGAATGTTCTTCCCATGTGACGAAGTGGAGTATCAAGGAGCTAGAGGATGCCCTCCCTGCCTGGTGGAGAACAGTTTTCTTTTCTTTGGCTGCAAATACAAAAATATAAACCCCTCTGTTGCTCACTCGGAGGAAGGGCAGAACACAGGGCTGCAAGCAAGCGCCAGGATTAGCCCTGTTCAAAATTAGGGCCTTGTGTGCAAACTGGTGGAAAGTAAATAACGCACTAGTTCATGTGCCTGAGCAAAATGATACAGAGCCAGAATTAATTAGTAAAGGTATTGACGGTGGAAAATGGTGAAGTGGCATACTGAAGGCCTGAGCGTGAATACTTTGTTAGTCTGCTCTGAGATGTCCTGCACTTCAGGGTCGAGCAGAAGCACACTGAGACCCAAAGATGTTCACAATGTTGGAACAGCTGCATCTTAACTCTTATTCTTAGGTTTACTTGAATAAATATCACCAGGGCTGAGACCTATCATAAAGGGCTTTAGAAAGCTGACAAAGTAACAAAGACGCCTAACAAAATAGGTCTCAGGCTGAATGCCGGGCTAATATTCTCTAATCCCAAAGGACTTTTCAAACAAACATATCCCCACAGAGGTCTATTTACTCAACAACTGGCATTTAAAATAGGTATATTACCAAGATCCAGCATTCTGTGCCTCTGTTTATATTCTGAAAATCAATATCACAAGAAGAGGAAAGGGTCTTTGGCTGTTATTATCCCCATGACTTTACAATTCCTTCTCCTCCCATTCCCTCCTGAGATGTCTGTGAATAGCTGGGAGGGAATAATGTCTTAATTGCCCATGAAAAGTATACTTAACTGCTAATATAAATATATACTCAGAATGAGGACTTCAGGCTACAGAATGTCTTATTATTTAGGAACTGTAATTATTAACGCAGTGAATAAATGAACTAAGATTTGCTTGGGTTCTCAAATTTAAGGTTGTATCAGATTGTTGATGGGAATAAAACAAATTTTACTTTGGTTTTAGCTTATTTTTGTTTATCTCTTCCCTCTGATTCTCGACATGCTTGTTAAATGGAAAAGAAAAATGATGAAAGGAAAATAAATATATACTGTATTTCATTATATCAGCTGTATACTGCAGCTTTGAAAGAAAAGCAGTAAGTCTATAGATAAGTGTAAGAGAGAAATAACTAAGTCACCAGGCTCTTCTTTTCACATTCCAGCCAAAGCTCAGGGGTCTGCCTCACACTGTTTTAAACATCTGAAACTTTGATTTTGAGTCTTTCTCTTTCAGCACGTCTCCTGGCAGGACAGAATATCTCAGTGGCAGCACTTGAGCAAGGGTGCACAAGACAGGGAGGTGTCCCGGTGCTGTGCCCCAGGACATGCTCCAGGGGACTTTGGGTCCTGCTGACTTCTGCCATATACCTCCAAGCTTAGCTCCACAAAACATACTGTGGTCACAGGGGAGCTGAACATGAATTTGGGTCTACATTTTGTGTCTGATGATGAGCACCAGCAAGGTGTCTCCATGCATCTTCCAACCTTAATACAGATCTCTCTATACCAGAATCTCTCTGTCCATGAGGCAGCAGCACCGGTGCTGGTGCACCACCAGCTCGTGAGCTAGCAGATAGGTAAACTGTATTTCTTCCCAGCTGCCTCTCCCTTGGAGAGTATGCAGGTGCCAGCTGCTCAGCAATCAGGTGGCGTGCTTGGGGGTGCTAGACATGGCTTTTCTCCAATGTAAGAAATGTATTTATAGGGGATTTGTTTGTTTTTATTTGTCTTACCCCAGGGATGTGCTTGAGCAACAAAGCTCATTGTTACCACTATTATCTAGCTCTTCTTGGCAGTAGAGTTCAAAGGAGCTCACAGAGCTGGAAAGCGTCACTACCCTTGTTTTTGGCCCTATGGAAACTGAAACATGGAGATAACAGCATTCAGCTCAACAAACACCATCCCCAGTGCAATGCCAGTTATCCTGTGTAATCCTGCAGGAACCAACAGCACAGTGTAAAAAGAAAACTACTAGTTATGAAAGGCTGCTGAAAAGTCCTCACTCAAGTTACGCGAGTGTATAAAGCACAACCTGTGAACACCTTGAAGTAATCCTGTTCCAAATGACAACCCCACAGAGGAGCAGTGCTCTTTTATGCTAGAGGAAGATCTAGTGTTATGCACATCTTCAGTCTTATCTAGTTTAAACGCTAAATGAAGCCAAGGGAACATTTCCAGTGTGTTGCAGTGATGTTAAGAGTGTGAGATGTCAAAGTCACTCCAGCAATTTACATGGCCAAGCCCCTGTACGTGTGATCTGAGTGCAGGGGAAAGGAACATGCCAAGATTACCAAGAAAATTCAAGGATGCCCTGATGTATTAGCTGAAGGGACAGGCTGCCTAACAGTTGAGTTCAGAGTCAAAAAGCAGCAAAAATGGTGACAATTGGCTGGAGCCACCCAGCCCTAGAACTTCAAGCCTTAACTTGAGCACAAGGTTTCAAAGGTAGTAGACACATGAAGAAGATCTGCAGACCAAGCCCATAGCTTTTCATCTGTTGACACCATTCCTCGTGGTGTCTGATGGCTATGTCCATACTGGCAGCATCGTTTTGTGCAAAACTGTGTTGTTCTGGGCTTTCACTTCCAGATGTGGAAGAGCTGTGTCTGTGGGAGGAACAGGAGGTTAACTCCAAGAGCAGCCTAGTGTGGGGAACTAGTGGCTGTATGAGCCATCTCTTCCTTCTCCAGGTGGATGTATGATTCCTTGTAACTCAAGACTATGTACACATCTTCATAATATCCCCCTCATACTACTGGGGTCTCTGCGGCTGCTAGTATCATGGGGGATGAAAAAATTGAAAAAATGTTGCCGCTTCATGTTGTTCCAAGATGATGTTCCAAAATCTAACAGGAGGGTAAGGTCTGTTGTGTCTTGTGGTTTTGAAGAGTCTGCAGTAAGGTTTTGATCTCCACTATATGGATTAGAAAAGTTCCCTGTAAATAAACAGTTCTTTGAAGACAGCATCCTCTCAGTTCGATTTATACAGCCAACGTATACTGAGGGTGGGCCTGACTTCTTCTCTGGCTGGATTAGACTTCCTCTCAAAATTAAATGATGATGGGATAATTTCTTGCAGATACAGGCTGTCCAGCACAAGCATTTAGCAATTGAAATAACGGAAAGGACCTGGCACAAGCACAGAAGAGAGAAACCCCCAAGACAGATCACCCGCCTCTGCCGCTGCCCCAGTGCAGCAGTGGATACATTAATGCTGAATGTTTTCCTTAAAAATTCCTTTACCTTGTTAAAAATTGCAAAAAGGTAAAACAGCAAATGAACGTGCTGTCAAAATTCAAAACTTCCTTGATATTACAGAATTCACAGAGTGGAAGTTACACGCAGTTTTGTCTATAACATTTCAATGCAAAGATCATTTCAAAAATCACAGACTAAAAGAAGAAAGATTTGGAAGGAAAAAAAAATCACTCATTTTTAATATTTTCTTCAGTGGTAAAGAAAGGGAGAGGAATATTACATGAATAAAAAATAGTTATTTAATTTAAAATAGCAATATTCCCTGTAATGGTACAACAAAACTCTTTAATTGAATTCTTTTTTTAATCTCATACTGAAACTTTTCGTTAGAAGTGTTGTTGTTCAAAAAAATATTCATTTTTAATAAGACACATTTTCCAAGGAATAATATCCACAACACCCTTCATGCAAGTAAAGAATACCAACACGTTATCATGTTCTTTGAAGCATCCAGTCACTTGGATGTAGCTCTCTTTAATGTTTGCTTGCCGCCATGGTAACGACCTGTGTTTCCCCTTTTGGCACCATAATGACGTTATCAAGACTCTAAAACTATGGAATGTCAATGTTTTAAAAAATACGGAATTCAGCTGCTCTTGTGAGTCTTTTGTACTATCTCTATAACAGGTCTAACACTCTTGTCCTTCAGAGAAGTGAAAGCATTGACAACTTTCCAATAATTGCTGAAATTCAGTGAGTTCCCAGAAGAATGAAGGTGCAGGTATCCCATGTTGCTGGAGAGGTGATCTCTTGTAGAGATGGATGGCAGCGAGGGCAGGGTGCTAGTAAGAAGTCACCTATTTTCTTAGACTTGCTTGTACAGTTGGAAAGAAACAGAAGATTCCCAGACTAAGTTTTGAAATGTTCAGGACCCAAAAGAAGAAAAGAGCTGTTCTGACAAGCCTTGTCTCGCAGGTGGATACTGCTACGGTAAGTGTGGGAAATACCTGGTCATTTACAAAGTGACTGAAACACTGAGCGGGCCAAAGCCTGTAGAGGTCATAGAGGAGTTTCTAACTGGAGAGGGACAACTGGAAGAAAACTTCTCAGTCTTTGCTGAAGGAAAGAAAGGGGAGGTTTTCATGTTTTGATGGTGGGTTGTGCACCCCAAAGGTGTATTCCACATTTTGGAAGAAAGTCCAGACTAGCAGGGTTTAAGATTGGCCATTGGTAATCGACCTCTGAGGTGATTCATGCCAATCTATCCTCTATTTTGAACTTCATGAAAGGAGAGTTGCTTTGACTAACACTGAGGGGCTAGACAATTTGTTTATGCAGTTGTTACAGGGTTAACATCAACAGAGAAAATGTTAGCATTACAGTTAAGGTCCAGATTCTGTAACTGAGCCTGGACACCTTCCAATTGCCATTTTTGTGATACTGGCTTCCATACAGAGGTTACTATCAAGAAAATCTTGCCATAGGCTTTAACCACAGTCAGATGATCAGTAATTTTACTTGTTAGTTAGAGCAGTCTAGATGATACAGCATGCAATCTGTTGCAGCAGGTACTGGAAAATTCAGATGGGGCAGCAGAAATCCTCAATCTTTGTGCCATTGTGCCTCACCAACCTCCTGCCTTTGGCACACGCTACTCCCAAGCCTGCCCAGAGGCAATAGCTTGCCTCTATGGCAGCTTCCCAGCCACATCCTGGCACGTTAGTCCATCCTTTTGGGACCTCCCTCCATGGGCAGTGCAGATATACCCAAAGGTACTGATGTGGATGCAACAGCAGGCAGCTGAAGCAGAACTACAAAGCCCATTTCATCCATCAGGGGGTTTGCCGGCAGCTCCTGGTGTGCAGCGCTCCCCCTGCTATCACCGCGAGCAGGGAGCGATACCCCCCTGCCGCGCTTCATCCTGCTTTTTCAGGCAGAGCTGAACAGAGTCAGCAATGTGACTTGTCCAAGGCCACCCAGAATGAGCCCAGGGCTTGGGATAGATCCATGTCTCCTCGCTCCCAAGCTCAAGGAGGGGGTTTGGCTTTTTTTTTTTTTTTTTTTTAAACAAGACCTTCCTTCCTGTAGGTTGCCGAGAGCCCTGGCACCAGCCATAGCAATCACTCCCAGCTTCATCTCTATACAAGAATGAACTGGGCTCATTTTCCAAGCGATCCAAGGGCCGTCTGCTGGGACATGGAGTTAGAGGCTTCCAATCCAAACAAAGCAGGGAAAGCGTTATGCAAAATCGCTTCTCCATCCCCTTCCTTCCCACTCTTTCTCTTTGCATCGTGTTGACAGAGGATGTTTCTCCTGGCCGTGGCCAGGCTGCTGGTACACCCTCCGCATGAGCGTCTGCGGCCCCCAGGGGTAGAAGTGCTGTTTCACAGAGAGGTACAGGATTTCATAAACTGGCGTCATTTCACATGGGTACGAAACCCAGCCTTCTCTTAAAACTTCCATAAAGCAAACTCTCTCTACCCCATTCAAATAAATAAATAGACAGACAGACAAATAGACAACTAGGTAGGTAGGTAGGTAGGTAGGTAGGTAGGTAGGTAGGTAGATAGATAGATAGATAGATAGATAGATAGATAGATAGATAGATAGATAGATAGATAGATAATTTTTCCTTGGGCAATTCCAAATGGTTTGTTTCGAGGAAATGGATTTATTTTTTTTTTCTTTTAAATTCTGAGTGTTTCTACAGGGTCTGGCTGTGGGTGAAGGGGGTGAAGGTCCCTGTGCAACATCCACCGGCCACGTGGCAGAGATGCCATGGCCAGTTTGATAACGAAGCACATGGCACAGGAAGGAGAAAATTTAAGTCCAAAGTTACATCTGAAAGAAAAAACAAAGCAAATTTGATGTCAAAATGTCAAAGTAGCACATTTTGACACTGCCAGAACTTTTCCTCTCTTTTTCGTACAATTTTGCAGAACTTTTCAGTTGAGATGACACTCAGATCTCTGAGAGGAAAGACTTCCATCAAAGCTTTTCCAAGTAGCCCCAGAGGAGATGTTTCATTTCCTAATGAAATCCATTTTCTAATGGATTAAATGCTATTCTCTTGGATTTTAAAATGCAGTTCTGTGGAGAAAGACTAGGGAAAAGGGACGACTACAGGTGCACGCAGCCCTGAATCTTGGTCACAGCTTTGCCACTTGTTCTGTTGTATTTAGGGATGTCCCTTGGCACAGACACTTTTTCCTGTGAAAAACAACAGAAACAGCTTTTGCAAGAGCTTGTTCATGGTGCTGGCAGGAAGCACCAAGCTAACCAGAAATCCCTGCGTGCTGTATGGGAGCAACACAGTTCATCCCTTAGCTGTGTCTGCAGTTGCACTTAGCAGAGCATGGCCAGAGGTTCTCCCCTGCTCTTCCAGTGCCCTTTTATTTTTCTGGAAATCAGAGAGCACGAATGACTAGAAATACTGAGGACTTGATACGCGCAGAAGATATTTGACTTTTTGTAAGAGCTGTGCACCTGGTCTCAAAAATCAGGCCCTCCTCCAGGGTTTGTTATTTGGCATCGAAAGAGCAGACCACTGTAAATCATTAGCCACTTCTGGAAATCTCAGCCAATTCTGCAGAAAATGAGAAAACCTTCCGCTTGAATTTAAAAGAACAATCCGTAAGTGGTTTTAACAGCTACTGTGTGCCCCTGCTGCACTAAGTTATTTAACCTGAGACTAAGTTTCTTCCCAGGCTCCTAGCCCAACATGGCATGTTTTCTCTGCTGGAGATTCAGTTCTTGTACATCATGTAGTAAATATAAAAAAGGAGGTTTACAGCCCAGTGAATAGAGAAATCTCTTTCCAGGTCAATGCAAGAAATTATAGAGCATTGGAAAGCCCTAGTTTTATCTCCTGCCAAAGGAGGGATTAAGCTACAATGATTCCCAGGCCCAGGGTCTTTTTTTTTTTCCTTTGCCTCTGCCTTCTTTGAGTGCAAATTGACAGAGACGAGTTTTCACTCCAAACAGCTGTCTGTTATTTGAATGGAGTCAGTTCCTAATCCTGCACATGACTGCCATCAGAGGCTGCTGTAGTGGAAATGTTTCTAGTATCAAAACAAAGCCTTTGGCACAAAGATCTGTTTGAGAGGGCTCTGTGCGTAACCTCTGCTTTCAAATACTATCTTTTCTCCGAAGGCACTGCTCTGCTGGCTACCAAACTAGTCATTACCCATTTAATTAAGAAAAGATGCACTCTATTTTGCATAATTATAAAGGAGGAAAATCAATATAAGATGCTCAAATAAAAATCAGTTGGAATCATTCTATTTATTTTTTCTTTTAATGTGTGTTTTCCCTCCCTCAATTTTCATTTGGAAATTGGAGCTTCAAGTGAAGTGGGCTGAAATAATGAATGGAATTGTTCTGAGAATCGTCTTTCCCAAAGATCAGTTGCTGGAAATGCTCATACCGACCATTAATACTAAAATGTCTAGAAGTTTAGGTAGAATAAACATTCTAAGTATTTCTCTAGTTACTTGCCAATCCATACTTGCTTTTCAAAAACTCAAAAGGTCGTGCACTGCTGATCTACATAACATTTAATTCCAAATATTTTCACCTTTCTTTGCCTCGAATTAGGGAGAAATATCCCAGCAGGTGCAATAATGCCACCCAGTTCAGGGTGTCATGGAAGAGCTGAGTTCTCTTACTGCTCCCGTTGACAATTTCCTTCCTGAATTTTGGCAAAGGGCTTTCTCTGTTTGCCTCATTCCCTATCTGTAAGACCATGACAACAACACTTCTGTTGTTAAAAAAGTCTGTCCACTTATTCTGGTAGGAACTGCTTCTCACTGTGTGTTCATACAGCAGTGAGGATGCTGCACCTCGTCTTGGTCACACTTATACCAAGAAGACCTTTCATTGAGTTAAAAACACACAGAAGGAGATTGACCTTTCATTAGTGCTGCAAGAAGACCAGCATGGCACGTTTCTGAATAGATGCTGAAACCAGGACTGAAACGGTCAATTTAAGAATCCAAATCTGTACAGTTTTGGTTAGGAGAGGAAATTAAAATTTTGTCTCCACATCATAGAGCAAGGTTCAGGGAACTCAAATGACTTGCTAAGAGCTGCAGAAAGACTCCAGATCAGAAGTAGGGGCAGGCACACACCTGGGCTCCAAATATGAGGCTGTCATTCCTGCTAGAAAACACAGAAAGAGAAGATGCATCCTCCACTGCCAGAACAACTCTGGTGGGACGCAGTGCCTTCACTTCCCTCAGAACATCCTTCATATTGAAATGCTGCAGTGGAAGTCCCACCTCTCTGCCAGAGTTGCTTCGTTTCAGAGGGGGTCAGGAAGATCCCCTCCGTAGCCTCTCGCTGTTCTGTTTCAGCTGTGCTCCTTGAAAGATCAAGAAGGTGCAGAGCAATTACAAATGGCAAGGAACAGATTCTGTTGAGAGATATCCAGATTATTCTTGCGGGTAAAAAGAAGATTAGCTAATTTTGGGGATGTTCTTTCTTTTTATGAACGGCTTTTTATCTGAATGGTGGAATTTTAGAAATGAAAAGGATTGCTTCCTGCCTACTCTGGATCCTTCTGAGCATCATCAGGCAAGGTGAAGTGAGATGATATACCACCTCCAGGGAGAGGCACTGCTGACAGCAAGGTGCTGAGCTCTGAGAATGCCTCAATTCTCATGGGCAGCCAAAAGTGGGTGGTGGGTTCCCCAGGACAGCTCACACAGATGCCTGTCATCTCTGAGGCATCACAAGCTGAGGAGAGGACAATAAAAAGCAAATTTTATCTATTAGCATAGTGTTGTACTGCAGTGCTGCGAGGACAGAAGTGTGCGAGGCTGGTATCATCTTCAGGGGTGGGAGTGTTTTGGGTAGGAGCACTATCACTGTGAAGGAGGCAAGCAACCATGCTGAAGACAGGTGCTGCAGGGGAAAAGAGACTGGTGAGGGGAAAGTGGTACGTGAATTGACAAACCTGTCACAGTGGGAAGGACTGGAGCTGGATGGGCATTGACAGCACTAGCACAGCCCCTACAAAGGCACATTGAGTGCTTTAGATAATGAAAAGCTCAATGCTGAAGCACATCTCTCTGATTAATTACTGTATTTGGCACAGTAGTCCCTCTCAAATTGACTTAATGGTCAGTTCAAGACGCATTGGAAACTCTGGCAGGGTCAGCTCGCTTCACCAATGGCTGCTATTGGGACCCTCCAGGGTGCGAGGATGGCTGTCCCTGCCTGCTGGGGATGGACAGCAGCTGGTGCCAATTGTACCACTGTGATGAAGGGAATGGTCTATCAAAGTGAAGAGCATAAAGAGACAGCTCGGAGACATCGGTTAGCGGAAGTGGCCTCCAGCGAAGACACTGGCTCGCTGCTGTGGGGCACCCTCGATTTAAAAGTGATGTTCCCTCTCTTCCTTCATCCCCTGCTCACAAACGCACTGACCCCCTGTTTGCCATAACATGTCCCTGATGGGGAAACACCAACAACCAGGACCAGTTTTCAAACTGAAAAGCTGCTGTCAGGAGCCCAACAACAGCAAAAAGGAGAAATTTGGATCAGCCCCTTGGGAGGCTCCTGCAGGAGACGGCAGCTGGATCAGAACCACAGGTATCTCCTGTGAGCTGTGGGGAGACAGATCCAGATGACGGGCTCCAGAGTCTGTTCTTGGGCCAAGCCAACAATTGCACCCACCCACCAAACTGTGGTGCGAGTCCAAGGAGAAAGCCCCTCAGGGGTGGCAGGATGTGGAAGGCAGGGGGGTATGGGGAGGGATGTCTTCTTCACAGCCTGTGCTGTGGTTTTCTGCAAAGGCAGAGAGACAATAAAACCAGAAGTCTTTGTTTGCCTGTTTGCTCTTGTAGGTGAACAGAAATTCCCCTTTTCATCGCTGAAATAACCGATCATCTTTGAGGCAGGATCCATCCTGCTTTCAAAACTCCCCGGGTGACTTCAGTCCGACACCACTAAGACCTTTGCCTGGGAGTAGGGGAATTTTACTCAGATCTCTGCCCTGTGTGACCTGAGATGGGCCCCGAGGGTGGGCAAAGGCAGACCTAGAAGTTCCCATCACCTCCTGCACCTCAGACGTTCGCTTCTGCTCCTGGCCCAACTCTCACTGCCCCACTGCGTGGTAGGACCACTGTTCGTCCATGTACCACAGAACTGGGGGTAAAACATCAACCTGTAGCTTCTTTTCTGAAAGGATGTTTTTAGCCCCATTTCAGGGACCTGCAGCATCTGCCCACAGCTATGTGTCCTGGCACACCAGGAGCAACAGCTAATGGTAGCACATGGGCAGGAATGAGTGGGATTGCTGGGAGACAGGGACATCTCAGGCCAACCTCTCCACCAGACCTAGTGTTTTATAAAACTGCCCTTTTTCTTTAGCTTAGGGGAATCTCCTTCCTCTTGTAAAGTGCAAATAAACCCCTTCTGCTCTATGATAGATGCTGTTTTGAGGCAGCTATTGATGTCTACCAATGGAAGCTGTTTAATTGCCTCAAGTAGGTGACACCACCTGAAAAAGGTTATTTACATCTGCATTTTCTCACAATTAGTGAAAAGGTGGTAACAATGGGAGAGACTCCTCTAATAGCAATGGGAACTTCAGACTTCACTCAATATCACAAGCGCAGAAGTGGGTGATTATCACTAACAAATGTTTTTTTAACTGATAGGAAGTTTTTCTTTCCAGGTAAGAAGCAATGTTCACTATGACAGTTTATTTTGGGGTGGGGGTAAATTTGGGAGGGTTTAGTTTTTAACATTTTTTCAGAATTTGTGGGTGGGGGTTCAAAAACAGCAAAAAGGTTTGAGGAAGAAGAAAAAGAAAGTGATCAAAGCCTCTTTGCAGAGTGAGTAGGCAGAGAAAAACTGATCTGTAGGGTTTGAAATCTAAATTTCACCCTCCTAAGACAGTGAAGAAGCATGCCCTATTTATCCAAGCGGTAGACTGAAAGATTGGCTTATTTTTTTATTTCCTTCACAGTCAGCTTTGCTCGTCTGTAAACCTCTACAGATCATGTTCAAAATGGCTGTAACTGATATGCAGGCCAGTTTTTGGAGCGTCCCCTGGGTTTGATCTATGGTGTCAATATTTTGGGGAGTTTTGCCTTTCCTGGGCCTCGCCAGTAATGTGTGTACGGGGGGGGATAGCATGAAAAGCTTTAAACAAATGCTTTAGTTAATGCATATCCCACAAGCCACTCATGGGGACCTTTGCCAAGGATTGCTTAAACATCTTTTCTGAGAAACAGCCCCTCTTCACCATCACCCCAGCCCCTCACAGCCCAAGGAGGGTTAGGGTGGTCTGGGAGACACCGTGCTCCCCAGGGCACCAGGAGGGAGGAAGATGAAAGACTGGAGATTGCTGGCTGGGTCCTCGGGTGGTGGCGCATGACCATGGAGGGGTGGAGGAACCCCCCTCCTCTCTGGGCATGCAGGATGCATGCACACGCAGAGGCACACGCGTGGGGCTGCCAGCAGGGACGTGCAGGAGAGCAGGTTTCTGCAGCAGGATCCTTCAGATAAGGATGTCCCGACTCTGTTTTCCCCAACAACTATCAATCCACTTCTCAGCCACGAGCCTCTCCCTTGCTTTCCCTGCTTCAAAACAAAAGGTCCGTTCAGGGGATGCCAAAGTGCAACTGGATAAAAATGAAAAAAAAAAAAAAAAAAGCCATCATCTTTCCCTCTGCTCCTCTTAGGGTGTCTGAAAGGGCATGCTCAGCATGCAAAAAAAACCTGCTGACTTCACACTCTGCTGGAGAAGGCGATTTGAAACCAACAAAAATAATTGTCACTGTGTTTAGCCAGAGTCAATAAAAGCACTAAGGGCCTGGCATTGTCAAACCCAGGAGAAAATAAATTGCTAGTTCATGAGCACTCCCTACAATGTATCCTGAAAAGAAGTTTTCTTTCCTTTCTCCTCAGAAAAAAAAATGACAGGGAGGGAGAGGGAGAGAGCTGAGGTGGGGGGAGAGCCTGGCAACATATATTTCATGTCTAATGACATTGTTTTAGCGGTGAGCAATAAACTGTGGGCTCTTGAGTGATGGTATAGGAAAGAGTAAATAAAAGCATTGCTCACACTGATTGCCTGTTGGATCACATAGTAAATCTGAAGTAAAGTGTCTTATTCGTAGCGACAGGCAAAAAAGTTGCAAAAGCAACTGAGTGACATGATCTATCTTTTCTAAAATGCCTGTGATTTTGGATGCCCAGCCTGAGACACGGTTATGGGGCCTGACTTCAGAAAGGGAAAGAGCTCAGCACAGTCTCCAAATTGTCACCATGTTTTAGCTCTGAAAAATGAAGGTGCCTAGTGCTACACCTTCAGGGGATCAGACCTGGGGGGCTGTGTCTCCGTAATCGTGCCTGGTTTTATTCCCTAGCTCTGCCAATCTGCCTAACAGCATTCTCCCTCTCTTTACAAATCTTGCCTCACCTAAAGCCACCAGCCACTTTTGAAAACCAAAGCCAAAACCAGAGCTCTAATAGTTTCCAGAGATCATGAGAGCATGAGGGAAAGCCACATCCAAGTGATATTTTATTGAATGTTTTAACAAAATTAAACAGAATATGGTAGAATGTAGAGACAAAAAAGTCGGACAGAAAATAAAGTGCTATTTGTGTTTCCTTTTCTGAGTTGTTTACTTTTACCCTGGTAACCTCCTTCTATTTTAGCCTTGTTTGTCTTAGCAGTCTCAGGTGCACAACACGAGGGACTTCATTTTCAACCTGAAGCAATGTCCTCGGTGCTGTTAGAGACTCATGCAGACCTTAGACATGCATGGTATTTATGGGCCCACCTCTGAATGTTCTGCTCAGTGCATGAAAGACACCTACTCTGTGAAGAAGGACACACCTCCCCAGTGATACTGACCTGTGTCCTCTTTTAATTGCCTTAAGCAAATGGGGGAGATGGGTTTATGTGTCACTTTGGCACATCTGCCACAGAGACCTTGGTCCCCCCAAGAAGGAAGGAACAGAAGTATCAAATGAACAGAGGTAGAAATAACATCTTCTCTCTCCCAGGTCAAGAGGCCTACATTGCTTGGACAAGGTGGCCACCATTTGCACCCTTGGCCTGGATCTGTTCAATCTTCTTCTGAAGAAGATTGAACCAAAGAGCAGGCTGTTTTTCTCCTGTTCACATCTGCCATTCCTTGGCTACCAACCCAGGTGGGTTTCACAAAGGCAAAATGAGTTTTCATAGAGAAAGGCAAAAGGCTGAACACACAGCTGCCCGGCACTGGAAAATACCCGCTGCTGCATGCAAAGCCTCGTACCACATTTTTAATTAGATGTGACAGCTCAGGGTTCAAGCATGTGAGGAATTCCAACCTAGATGAAAAGGGACCGGGCAGAGATCAATAGGGATAAAGAGGCAGCGATAAGGAGAAGGACCTGCTTAATCTTGTTTTTATCTCTGTTTATTTATCCTCTGTCAGCGGTGCTCTCCTGATCAAACACACAGGCATGTAGAATCCAGTGCACTTACTCCTTACGACATGACAATAACAACAGAGCCAGCATTCACATCCCCGTCCACCCCATCCCTTGGCAAACAGGGTCTTCTGCTGACTGACACGCAGCCATCGCGGCCCGTGTTTGCTCTCCAGCGCTCATCAGATCATTGAGGCGCTCAGTGCTGGCATGTCTCCTTTCCCTTCCCTTGCAACTGATAGCGAGTGTCACTCCTCTCCCACACCTTCACACTTGACAACTTGCATAGAGGCTGGGCTGGAGATTGGTAAGGCGAGTCCATGAGGTGTTGGAGAATGGAAGTGCTTGGCCCTTGCCTCCTGCCACCTCAAGGAGCCCAGATCTTCTCAAGCTATTTTTATTCTGCATCTGATTTTGTTTTTTTAAGGTGTAGAAATCACAGTTTTCATTGCCCGTCAGAATCGGCACTCTGCAGGCAAGAGGCTGAGGGTCTGGGGGGCCTCATGGAGCTCAACGGGGGAGCACTGCATGCAAGTCAAGACAGGGCTGGGTGCTTGTTCATTAGACCTCCTTGTCAGGGTTAAGTGGGGATTTCGTCTCTGATTTACACCCTTTCTGATGCCTCTGCTGTACGTCAACTCCAAATTTGGGCCCCAAATATATTTCTCTGCTCCTTGGGGTTTCACCAGCCTGTTTATACAAAGCAGGGGTGCTGGGCAGCCTCTTCAGTGGAGAGACTTGCACAAAAACATGGCCGGGATTTTCATGAGACGTGGAGCCCAATATTCCCATCTGTACCAGGGCCCTTTCCACTGCCTGAATACACAGTCAAACTAAGCCCCAGGGCAGTTTCTTGATTTAGAGCAGCTGAGGATATAGTTGGATTTTTGGAAAGCACACATGCTGTGACTCCAGAGGAGAAACCGGTCTCTAAAGTACAGAATAAATGGCAGTCCATACTTAGCCATATATTCCCTGAGCTATTTCCAACCCCCCAGGCTTGTTGAATAAACCTAATTCAAGCAAGGCTATTTTAACATATCATTGCATCTATTTCCAGGATGATTTGTCTGCCAAAAGTGTAATGTGCCTTGCCTTCCATACAAGGCTTTTCTACTGAAGATTGCATGAGGTAAAATATTGCCAGTATTGCCCTAATTACCAGTAATCCCTACCTGCAAATTAGCAATTTCTGTAAGGGACTAGAAAATATTAATCATCACAACTGCTTGCACATCATAAGTCTAACTTCCAGTCTAGGACAATGTAGAGGGAAGATGTTGATGGCATATTGAAGCACTCGCATTGGCAGCAACAGTGCTGAAGAGAGAACACAGCGCTTTCATAAGCCCAGATTCGGTTCTTTCTAAACATTGAAATACCCAAGAAAAACTTAGTTCAGAGTGCTGCTGTAGTCCGCAGAGGTTGCCCAGAGAGTGGGCTGGTCTGCCTCGCACCTTCTGGTGTTGCCTCATTCTTTCTGCTGTTGAAGGAGGAGACCTTAAGTGATAGTGTCCTTTGCTTAAATAACTACACTTGTAACAGATGAATCATGCCAAGACACTGTTACAAATGACTTGTTAACCCCCTCAGCACCTTTGAGATAAAAAGAGGCTTCACAGGTGTTGTATACCAAGAAAGAAATGCTGTTTGCTTTACACGTTTCCCAGAGTCCACTGGAGACAGAAGATATCTTTGAGGTGAGACAGCCAGGATGTTGTTGTTTATCTGTCTAAAATGGGTTAGGAAAATCTCCTGTCAGGATCACTAGCCAAAAACCAGCAGCATGTTTGAATAACATAGAGCTGCAAAGGTTGCTTTCAGAGATGAGGCTTCCAGCTGACCCAGCTATAGCTGTTGTGTTACGATCCAGGACTGCCCATGTGTCTGCACTGTTAGCACAACTACTGTGCTACCAACACTCCACCACCAACCCTCATCTTCCTCCTTCAGAAGCAGAAGGCCATGGAGCTGCTGAGATCTTCCTGTGTGTCTCTTCTCCTAGGTCCTGCAACGTGAATTCCTACTGCCTCTAGCTGCAGCCCTCCCAGACAAGCCCACCGCTACTCGGTGGGAGCAGCAGTGACAGGGTTTGGCAATAGCCCGGCTCCTGCATCAGCAGCAGGCAGATTGCAAATCCTCATCCCCTTTGTGGGCACGGAGACAAGCTGCTGCAGCAGTCCCCTGAGGTTAGCTCATTAAGGACCTTCGTAAGAATAATACATGGAAAAAAAAGATGCCCAGAACTTATACATCTCTAGAAGGAGATAAAAGCTTCCCTTTTTTGGCATACCTTCAAAGACTGACCAAGCAATGGGAGGTAAAAATCCCCACATTACCAATGGGTTTTCACCTGTGTGTTTGGTTTCTTGTCAACAGGCTTTGACTTTTTCAATGATGCGTTCACACGGGGAAGAAACTCCATGCATCCCCTTCTAATCCTTCCCTAAACCTCACCCTTACCATGACCCTTGTCATGACCCATGCAGCTATCAGAGAGCTGTTGACTACTCCTTATCATATCAGTCACAGTTCTCTTAATATCGCCTTCCTCCCCTTTGTCTAATTAGCTATCTCCTTCTCCTGCAGGTAGGCACAAGAATCCGATTTCTTAAATGCTACCCTGACACAGATAAGAACAACAACTATTTTAAGCGTGTTTGGGGCTTGCAGGGGCTGCAGAAGTGAATGGGATGAGGACCAACCTGATAAGCTACCTGGGATCTGGACGCGCTTGGGAGGATCTGGGGGATTTAGACTTGGGCTATTCCTCGCCAAGGTACCTTTCCTATCACTCCAAAAATTTCAGATTCAGTGATCTTTTATTTTTTATTATTTAGTTGTGGTCAAAGGAGAAACACAAGAACCAGAGCCAGCATTGAACCCCAGCACACAGGATGAGGTCTACTCTGTGTCCCCCTGCAGTCTGAAGATATTTGTATCCACAGTCACCTGTTAGAAAAACAGAGAGGCAAATTGTGAAATATGGATCTGAGTTCAGGTTCAGACCCAGAACTCAATGTATTCAGATGCAAGAGATGCAGATCAGGGAGATACATTGCCTTTGCTATTTTCAAAATCAAGAGAAACTGGGGGGTGGGGGGAAAAGAAAGAGAGAGAATGAAGGAAAGGGAAGCAAAGAATAAAAAATGGGGGAATCCTTACTACATCCTGAAGAAGGAAAGGCAAAGCACTTTATTAAATGTTAATGACACATTAATTTTTGGCTGAACGTTTCTTTTTAATTTCTTGACTGTATTATTGTGCAATCTAGCTATCTCTCAATCTGCTAAATAAATATAGCTTCTCGCTATTCTGTAAGTGTAAGGTGCAGCAAGCAATACTTGCCAACTATTTTTGCTCTAACCAGGGACTGAAGTCTGGGCCCCTGTTAACATTTTCTCCTCTCTGGGTCCTCATCCACGGCTGATACCTATGGATGTGCTGAAGAAGAGAAGCACCTATTTTTTTCTTACCCACATACACTGGCACTTCTTGTCCCAGATGCTCCATGGCCATTTCTATTTTCTGACCTGGCATCTTTTCTGATCCCTTGGCCAGTTTGGAGCAAGCAGTGGCCTGTCATTACAAGCTAGTGGTGGTACAACGCGTTCAGCACAGACCAGAACACGGAACAGGCAAGGGTGTATACGATCATCTCTCCCATGGAACTGGAGCCAAACTGGGACTAAGGAGGTGTTTGAAGAGGTATGTTTATATTACTGATGACCTTTTAGAAGAAATGACTGTCCTGTCCCATTTCTTCTACTGAATTTGGCCTGCCTTGCATTGCACAGGCTTGATGAGCGTGCAGCTGGGGTGATTGCTTTGCATCCAATGGCAGGGGAGCACCCACAGGCAGGAGGAGCCTGACAGTCCGCAGTTGCATATGGGTTTTGGAGAACTCATTTCCTTGTTTTCCAGAGAGGTCATGCTCTTTCCACTGCTCGCCTGTATAAATGGACTAAGGGATTTTTTTTTTTTTTTTTTTTTTTAAGACTTCTCTACTCACCTGATGCCCTTAACGATCTCAAAGTTTTATCAGCTGGTTTCTGAAAATCAGACCTACTGGTCCCCGACTAAGACTGAATTCACCTGCAGCAATCAAAATGCCCCCCAGCAAAGCCATGATTTCCGTACTAGAAAGGAAGTGTCTTTGTGTGGACGGTCCACAGTTGGTCCCATGTGGGAAAGGTGAGGAGTTTGTGTATAAACCTGGTGTCTTCACTTTGACACCCACCAGAAGAAGCATCCTAAAGCAAGTGTACTTATATTAATATGTCGAAGTTTATCCTACACAGAGCAGAACTGAACGCAGGAATTTTCATTCCTAGTCTTATGTGGGTGCTCTGAAGATTGACACAGTTGCAAAGCACCTCAAATTAAATTGGTTTGGGGTTTAGAAGACCTGATTCTTCACTTGCCACTGCCTTCCCAACATATACATCTAAAACTGTTCCTCCAAGACAGGTCCCCCCCAATCCAGCCCCAAGACTTGGCGATGTACTGTCTGGTGCTTCTTGGACAGCGATAGTGACTCCATGGCAGAAATCTTTCATGAGAAGGAAAACCAACGTAATTTTAAGATGTGGCTTGCCTTACTGACTGTGGTTCACCTGCTGTGGTGTGGGCATTTTTTTAAGATCCTCCAGAGGTGTCCATGAGCATAAATCAAGCCAAGGATGAGTAAGCAGGTCATTAGGTGTAGGTATTTTTAATGCAGACATCTAAGGAAAAGTGAAATTATTCCCACCTCCTGAGCCCATGACTGTTACTTTGATGAAATACCTGATGATATTCATATTTTAAATTCCCGAATAGGGATTGCAGATGTGTTCTGTATCTATTCAGCATCAGCACCTGACAGGGATCAGATGTCTATGGGAGGATGCTAGACACAGATTACACAGTATAAAGAAGAAATAAAAGTATTGTTCAAGGTTGTTCATTTTAACTTTTTTTTTCAATTGTTCAATTTATTTTGAGGCAGCACTATGATCAGCCTTTGCCTTCACTTGTCCTGTCTCTGAAACTGAAGGCAATATTTCAAAATACTGAAATTGAGGGGCCAGTGTAAACTGGGCATAGCACTCTGATAGCAGTGATGCCGCAGTGAGCAGGCTGATCTTGAGAAAGTGAACTGATACAGAATGAGTTTAAAAGGACTTTGGAGTAGAGATAAGGAAGGATCTGCACATTATTCCGTAAATCTCAAACTCCTGGTGATCCAGATGGTCCCTTTGCTCTTTTACTGATGGGTGATCATTAGCAGAGATGTGTAGCCCATCAGTAAATCAACCTAAATACTTTGTTATAATAGTCCTCATTACAGAACATTGATAGATTAACTGTGCTCCTTTTCAGTTTATGAGCAAAGCTCTTTGCTCTCCCTGGCATTGTGATTAATGTGAGGTTCACATACTTAACATTAGAGACCAGTATTTATGGCCTTAAAAACATCAAGAAAAAAGCAAAATGTCTGCTGTGACAGCGTATATAGTACCAGTGTCAAATCTTATCAAGGATCCTCTCATCCATTATAGCTTCAAGAGGTGCTATCATTTACCAAGCTGACCTGGTAGACCTCAGAGTCTCGTTGGAACATTCTTTGCATGGTAATCCTGTTAAGAGCAAAATGTAGGCTAAGTGAGACATAGCTTAACACTTTCATATACTCAATAAAAACATTACTGGGAAAGAAATCATCAGTAAGGCAGACAAAGTCATTCTCCTCCAAGGGGGAAGGATAGAGTCAAACTTCTCCTTAGCCAAGTGAAGTGGTTTTCTCCCTCCTTTGCTGTACAAATTGTGAGCAGTGGTGCTGCTACTGACGGATGGGTGGTACAAATTTGTGGGGGACCGCAGGGTAAGGCTGGGGCATGGTCCAGGCCAAGCCATCACATCAACCTTTGCAATGATTAGAGTTGGTTTTGGTGATGCTGCTTTTTAATCAAGGTGGATGAAACTTAGCAGGGGCTTGCACGAGACTTGTAATGGGCTTTCCTGCAATGCAGCTTGAAAGCTTCAAGGAGCACAATCTCTGTTGTGTGTGAAAGTGAACTACTTTCTCTTATGGGCCTCAAAATCTTGAGTGAGGAAAACAGATCAAATAATCTCCAGTTTGGACATTCTGTTGCAAAGGCAAATTTCTCAAAAAGACATGGATTGCCCCCCCACCTCCAGCACATCAGGGACGTGCCTGTAGTAGGCACGGGCTGCTAAACAAGCTGCACTGCTCAGTGGTTGCCACCATATCATGCTTCATGGATGAGCTCAGAGACAGCTTGACCGGGTTGATTTATTAATATGCTCCTATAATAGGACAGGTGTTACCAAATGACTAATACTGGCCCTATTCAAGATATCAGTTAAGCGCTCAAAGGCACTTAAACATGCACATAATCACAGATACGCCTTGGTGTCACTGACTTCAAGGAGACACCAACATGCAGTTAGAGTCAAGCACATGCTTAAGTACTTTCATGAATCAGGGCCATTATTTGGTTAAACTACTTGTGGTATTTGTGGAAATACTGACAGATTGTGAAAGTTTCGTTGACATAAGGTTGAGTGATTATTTGTCCAGAAATGTGAAGGACTATCATCCAGCTTTCTCTCTTTGTCTGAACTGGTTCAAAAGACACATCTCTTGAGTGCTGAAGGTGAGTAACTGCAAAGAGCTCCAGTATACTTTGGTTTCAGTGTACATTTCACTGGTTTAAGGCGAACAATGACAAGGAGGTTCAGAGATTGTCATTTCTGGACGTGTTTTGCCATGTCTAAAACCAAGGAAACTATGTGCAGGATCAGGTTGTGAACCAATAACATACAAACAACAGATAGGACTATGTTTAGAAGGAAGCTAAAATGCATTTAAAGATTCAACTAGCTTTATCCACAGGCCTGTGCACCAAATGAACAGGCTGTTTCTCAAAGCAGAGTTTAACTGGCATCATAATATACTACCCAACTTCCATCCAAGAGTAGATCCCATGCAGGAGCCTGAAGGCAGTGTAGTTTCACATAACCCCCACAATTTGAGGGTTAAAATGCTATCCACCACTAGCTGGGAAAAGGGCTTGGATTCTTTCTGGTTTGGAAAAGTTTCTTTTTCATGATAAAAAGCTCTCAAATTCAGCTAGTTAAAGGCAGTTAAATCACTGCCTTCTAAATGCCTGGAGTCAGCGGCAGCTTTCCTGAGCTGGGCGGAGATGGGAGCTTGCAAAATGTCTCCATTTGATGTAAGAGGGAGGGCTTGCTGAGGAGTTCACATTTACCCAGAGATTTATTGGGGGAGAGGGCAGGCTTGTGCCATACTTGAAAGAGAACATGCTTCTGCGAGATAAATTCATTTTCATGTTTATTTATCTAGAGTAGAAAAACGGTCCTGCCTAGTAGAGCATATGCTGGGCGTAATGAAAGACAAACGTCAGCTTTTGAAGGAAAACACCCATTAATCAAAGGACACGGAAGAAAAAACAACTTGTTCATTAAAACACAATTGAAAGGTGGCTTCTCCACTCCACCTGCTTTCCCAAGTTGGGGGTTGCATGGGAAACTGCTGTTCTCCTCCCTTTCTACTTGCTCTCTGTCTTGGAGCAGATGAAAGGCTTTTCCCGTCTCAGAGATGGGCAAAAAACCCCCGCAAAACCTAAGTCCACCGTACTTCAACAGGTTTTCTTGACTGTTTTGGAGAAGCCCATGTCTGCATTCAGTCCAAGTCTGTTGTGACTGATCCTGGCTGAAGGACTGACTCCGTACCTGGGCCAAATTCTGGAAGCCACTCTGTGTTCTCTGTGCGAGACCTTGTGGCAGGCACTGGAAGCTGGTAATATGATACATCCCAAGGATCCCTCTGAATAGGAGGAAGCAATCAAAATCTTCTAAATTTTCCCAGGAGGGGAAAGCAATTTCCTCCTCCAGCTGTAAGAACGGAGCAGATTGAAAGGTCTCAGGGAAAGTAATTATTGCCCTTTGATGAGTCCATCAGGAAGCTGAGACTGGCTCATTGGTGTGAATAAACATTTTCATCTTTGACTTAATTGTCTGTGTAAATCCAACAAAAAGAAATCATCAGCTTTGTGTGTCTAGTCTCTATATCCCTTTATGTAAAGTTGATTTCTTTTATGAAGTATCACACAGCTATATGGAGATAAATAAGTAACAAGGAAAAGAATAAGGACAATAACCAACCCATGTGGTAGGTATCCCAGATAAATCCACCAAGGTCTGGGCTCTGGCTTGTTTATGTTGTTTCCCACTGCTCTGTTCATTCTCTGTGATTTTTCTGGCCAGTCCTCTGTGAGGTTTTTGATTATGTCTGTCATAATATTGGTCATCTGCATCTCCAGAAGCCGTAATTAATTTCAGTAAAACCATGAGATATGACAGACAAGTGTTGCGATGGCTGTCCCTCAGACTGTCTTTTATTATAGCGTCACACATGAAATCTCAAGATTAGAAAATGACTGAACGACTGGTTGATTTTTACACACTTTTAATATGAAGTCACAGTTCAGTTCAGTCCTTTAAAAAGGGGTCAGCTGAGCTCAAAAGATCATGTTTACAGTTCCCAGTTGTCAGCAATGACTTGCTGCTTAAAAAGAAAGGGAGACTTTGAGACTCCTCTTTAAGTGTAGATTAGATATAAAAAGAAATGAGTGGAAGAGAGAAATTCTGCTTTCCACTTGAAATCTGCAAACTGGACTTGAGAAGGAACAACAGAGCTTCAATCCGGGAACACCTTGTAAAACCAAAGCCTAGAAAAATGTGGGTAGGTAAAATTACTCACCATCCTGATCGCAAAACATTGATGTTGACGTTTCTTTGGATGTAACTGGAAACTTATTAACGATGATCCACTTTAGCAGGGGATTTTCTTAACCTATAAAGTTCAAGTAGCTGTTTCTTCTCCCCAGACCACTGATCTGGCTTTGCTGACTCTGAGACTAAATAGATGCCTTGTGTGAGTGACCTTATTGACAACGCTTAGCACATAGGCTTTTATTTTCAAAATGTTAGCAAGCAGACACTCAGGTTTAACTTGTGACCTATTAATATATCTAGCTGGGACACAGCAAGGCCACAGGCACCTCAAATTATACGTTCGTTTGTTTGAATAGCATACTACTTCGTGCCCACGCACAGCCCAAGCCCGGGAGTTTGGCAGGCCAGGAGGGAGAGGCAGCGTAAGCCGAACCTCCCGGGGAAGAGCTGGGACATGAGGAGTCAGACTCCTCATTTTTAATGGATTGGGGTTTTTTTTTTTTAGGTTTTTTTTCTCTTTTTTTTTGTCCTTCTTTCTGGTTCTGAATCCAGGGAAGAAAAATCTGGACGAACTCTCCAGCTGCACTGGCTCAGCCGTACTGGCCGTTGTGGGGCAGAGGGGGGGTCACAAGCTCATCCCTTTTCGCCCATGTGGGAAGGAGTAGCAGCCCCTTCCACGCCTCTCCTTCCACCTCACTTCAGCTCACCTGCTGCTCACCAAGGATGCTGTTAAGAAGAGGGGAGAAATAACAACTATTATATAGTTGACAGTAAGTGTGTTTATGCAAGAAAAATCTACTCTGTTCACCTATTCTTTCCATGTCCGTAGTAATTATACAGAGGATCCATACTGGGGGGTATACCAGTCTGCTTTCATGCTGCTCCCAAGTGTGCTGCCATACATAATTGAGGTCTCATAATATCAGTTCAGATTGTGACAGAGTGAATGGGAGACATCTCACCCAGCTTTAGCCATCAAAATCTTGATATTATGTCTAACAGAGTTCCTATAATCAATGGAACGAAAGACATTTTCCAATAAATAGTAATTTCCACCTATCTCAGCATTGTATGATGGTACTCATCTCCCTCTACTGAATAGGAAATATCAGGGTTCAATACCCTTCCAAGCGTAGGGGTTTTTTTGATTTACATTTTATTGGCAAGCACACCAGACTATGAGCTATGCTGCTAGAAAATGTCTTCTTTCATAGCAGCTTCTTCCAGTCAGGGATAATCTCCCAGCCCCATTTGCAGAGCTGTTCATGTGAAAGCTCTGTTCACCACCACCAGGAAAATTAGCCAAGGTAGCTGATCCAGCCTTTTCGATTACTTTGCTCAGCTAAGACAGATGATCTTCTTGAAATGACATAGGCCATATCTGCATGCTCCAATTTACTGGAAGAAGCCAGGGCATGGCAAACATGCAGAGATAAAGAAAAGGAATGGGAACCACTTCCAAAGGCACAGCTGGGGCCAGAAAGGTGTGTATCAGGTAACAAGACAGGCTAAAAGACTTCCACGTTTTTCTTCAGTTGATCAGAAGCTAAAAGCTATTGCAATATTTGAGGACTAAAGCTTGTCTGCTTTAGTAACACTGTTCTGCATTTCTTGTGCCAAGCAAAATGAAAATGGCAATCCTAGAGATAACCGAGCAGTCAAATTATTGAGACTTAGAGATTTATGCATATAGACGCATATCTAGTTTTTAAAGCAAGCCAGGAAGTTCCACTCCTCGGAAAAAAGATTAGGGATATGTCAGGCAGAGCAGACACAGTGGTGGAGACAGCCACTTAAAGGCAAATAAATGAATGAGAAAGGTCCCAGGTAGCAGATAACACACTAAAAGAAATCTTTTAATTGCAAAGGAAGGGATATCAGAGGTCGCTGTGTTTCTGCTAGTTGTCAAGGGTCCTGTACGTGGAGCAAAGTACACAGTGCTGAGATAGCTGAATGGTCCTTGCACCGCAGCGGAGTTGGATCCAGCTCTGGAGCGAACCCAGGCGCCTGCTAAATTCCTTGGGGGTGAAGCCGCATTTGCTGAATTCTCCAGCAGCGGAATCAGTTAAAGAAATGCCTTTCTGCTCTTATCCACAGCCACCCGCCCCCTCTCTCTCCTCTTGCTGCAAGTTACCATCCCCTCTGTCGTGCCCATTTGGTTGTTATCCCAGATCCAAACTGGGTCAGTAAAAGCCCAACAGAATCAAGAACTGATCCCTTACCCCAGCTTTTCCATCAGGAGTGGGACTTAGCTTGAAAATTAAGAAAAAAATGAACTAGGTACCCATATATGGATATCTACATGGAAGTTTTTCTAATCTCCCATTGTAACTAATGAAGAGCTACAGGCGTTTAGTGACATTTCAGATGCCACAGAGCATCAGACAGCTGCCCAGGGCTGGCAGGTATGACACAGGCCATGGAGACACGTGCTCCAAAGGCAGTCACATGAGACAGCAAGAGCATCTAACATGGTGCCATGCGCCTGTGACTTATGCTTCTGGTCCATGCTTTGACACTTAATTTTAGAGCTCAAATCTGTGCACCAAATCCCACCCAGCAGTCTGGTGAATCCCACCCGGAATTTCAGTAATCCAGTGCTTGGCATGTGTGATGTCAGGATGATTGTATTTGTCCTCAGAGCAATGGTACAAGTGGGCAGGACTCATCCCCAGGGAAAGGAGCTCACCCGGAACCACTGGCATGGCTGCTGCAGGGAACGGGCTATGGACTAGACTGACCCTGACAGTTACACATGAGTCTCCAAAAGGAGCTTAATTCATTTCCACAGTCTACAGTAACTGGTACCATGCTCAAGAGAAAGGCTGGAATTGCTAGCCTGTAAAAGCTGAGGTAGGAAATTAAAGAATACTTTTCTAAAGGGCATAGAAATTTAGGAAAGTAAATCCCATGGATGTAAAATACATAATTCTCACAAGAATACAAATGCCCACAAATCCCCGTTTTTACATGCTCCTCTTCAGTTTCTTTGACTTTAGAGCAGAGGAAATGTTATGTATTTTTAAAAAATCCATATACCTCCTGCGATCCCTTTCCATGCTCTGTTCTCAGCAGCTAACCTTTTTTTGTGGTTTGTTCTGGAGATGTCCTACAACCTGTGCGACACTGCTAAAGCACTTCAGAGAAACTTATCACACACGCACCCTCCCCGAGCATGAATGCAAATTCTAGGAACAACAGAAAACGAAAAAAATACTGTGCAAAATGGCTGCCCTTGAGGAGTGATCACCTCCAACCTCAGTGGGTGTGTGGGGTGTGTAAGGGATGGCTGAGGATCACATGCAATCAATGGGTAGTTTGGAACAATTTTCTACCATTTTCACACAGCTTTCTTCCTCTGAGTCGGCAGGCCCAAATATATCAATATTTAAATATTTTCTCTGTTGTTGTTCAAAATAATTAATTTAAAGGAAACAAACAATGAAAAAAACCTGATAGTGGTGAGGAACCTTGGAAAGGGCTTTAATAGACGTAACCACACAGTTATACTGCCTGTACATGTCTGTTTCTGTTTTTTTCTGAGGTTTTAGTTCTTGCTCTCACAAGAGGGAATTGTGTGGTAAAGGGCTGTCAAATTGTATGTTTGCACATGGGATGGAAGAATGGTATCTATAACAGCTAATGGGAACTGACATCTCTTTGTATTATGGTTATTCGTATTATCGGTATTATTGTACCAGAACACGTTTATATATACACCAGACCAGGATTTGGGCCATAGGAACTCTTTCAATAGAGCCTCTAATTTTGGCACAGGTCCCTCTATTCCAAATTCCTCAGGCTGCTTTTGTAAAATAAAACAAAAAATGTTTTCTTCATTGCTTTTGAAAAGAAGTGACTCTGGCAAACTGCCACACACTTCACTGGACACGGGATTTCTCCCTTATCATCTGTGTAGCACTTTGCGTTTTCACAGACAGAAAGATCCATTACTATTTTGGTGTAAAACTGTGTAATCGCATTTGAGTTTCTTCCTCCAGCTGGAAAAAAACAGTGCCACAACCAGCATGAAAACATGAAATGAGTGCAACAAGGTGGCATTTTTCAACTACTTCCCATGTGGGTACCTCAAACCACTTCACAGGTCTCCAAAATAGCTGTCCTTGCTTATCACTAAGATTACTGCAGAAATAAGAGGTTGAGGATTTGCCCTATGGGAAATGGAGGATGAAGCAAGGCTAGAGGCTAGGCTTTCTCAAGGCCCATTCAGCTCCTTAGCCTTTGGTTTTCCTCCCTTCTTTGTATGACCATATCCACAAATATAGAAAAAAAAGACACCCTCTTTGCAGTAACCTTCTGGACACTGATAAGCAAGAAATAAACCCATTTCCTCCAGCTCACAATGCTGGGGTTTGCTTTGTGAAGAAAGGTTCAGCTCAGTATTTTCAGTATAAAGTTTAATATACACAACTGGCCAGAGTTTGTAAAGTAAAAAATGTGTGGAATGAAATTAGAACCATTTCAAAAACGTGAAAAATATACATTCAATTAGAAGTGGATCAAGATGATTTATTTATTCAATAGTGTTGAGAATATGTGTTGGGGAATATTGCAGTACGGTTCATCTTACTGCTAGAGGTGAATCTGAGTCACCATGCTTGGATCTCAATGAACTTTCCCAGAATTTAGGAGGAAGCCTTTAGATCTCACCATGGAACATTAACTTCAGTCTGTGAAGTTGGTTTTGGGCTTTTTTAAATAAGTCTACTACATGTAAATGCCATAGACTTAGGTCTGTGCACTCTCCTACACAGGAGTTTCTGGCTGGTCTCAGTGCAGTAATGCTTCTCCTCTATTTTTGTCTTGTTGCACCAGAGAAGGATGGAAGAAGATGGAAGAAGTGGTTGCTTGTCCCACAGAGAGAGGGCTTGACTGTCCATCTCCCCTCTCCCTGAACAGCCACTTACCATTAGCACAGAGGGGAAGGTCTTCTTACCATCCTGGTCTTTGTGGTGTCAGTGACCTCCCAAGCTGGGAAGCAAGACGGAATTTATCTCTTCTGCGACAAACAGTCTAGGTATCCACACCCTCTTATTAGGCTCCTCCATCTGAGTCAAACACATTCCTACCCGTAGATACAGACTTAGACGTTGGGTGCATACTTCAACCAACCCTGTCTTTGACTGAACCAATTTTCCCGTCTCCCATTTTTCCAGGTTGGACTGTGCAACCTATTAATTCCAAAGAGACCTTCAAATGGTGCAAAGCCAGCTGCTCTTCTCATTTCCAGCTTCCATCAGTCACAGATGTAGAGCACCAGATAGATACCAGGAGAAATTAGATGTCAGGTAACATCTGTTTTGGCTTAGCATGTGTTTTTTTAAATGTTAAAATCTCAGCCTGTACTTTATTTTAGCCTGTTTTGTCATTTGCCTGTAACTACCTCTGCCATGTTTTATAGCAGGCTTTTTAGGACTCTAGGAAAAAAGCAAACTGAGACTGTTCTGCATGCGCTCTGTGCTTTTGCATGCCGTGTGAGCACGAGGGCAAGGACCCAATTTCTGAAGGAAGGTTTGTGCTATGTGGGTTCTGCTGGGCTGATTCAATGGAGAATACCCTAAATCACATGTGAACACACCACTCACAGGCAATAGTTTCTTCTGAGCCTATACCAGCATGGTACTAAGAGCACCCTGGTATTTGAAGACAAATGTGTGTATGTTGAGTCAGGGAGCTGGACTCAATGATCCTTAAGAGACCCTTCCAACTCAAGACGTTCTATGATTCTATGACTTACAGTGAGTCATTGACCAAGGGAGATTTTTATATCCTAGCAAGATTTTGCCATTTAATAGAAAACGCTCCACACCAGAACGAACAAGAGATCTTTCGGAGCAGCGAAAAGCAGTACCTTATCTGGACAATAAGCCTTATCTTGGCATAAGAGTACTGTGATGAGATATAGGATCCCAGCGCACAAAGTCTGCCTGATTTGACCAAAGGTGTATAAACTAATCCCACCTTTCCAGTCGTCTTCCTAACTACCTTGTCACTAGGAGTCTGCAATGGGTGAGCTATTCTGCTTGTCATATAAGTAACCAAATGTTCACTGGCCAAGAGTGAAAATGCTTCCAAAGCCCATAAACAGGGCTCTCAACATAGAATTGGAGGTTGTGATCAAGAGCCTGGACTAAATTAGGCAAAGCAGACTTGAATAGAGGTTGCTACATCTTACATGGATGCTTAATTGCTAGGCTACTGTGTGACGGTATGTATCTCATACTGTTCTAGGACAGGTGAAAGTCCCTTTTCCCTCTGATCCAAAAATCCATCATTGTAGAAACATGTACTTTCCCATTAAAAACTTCAACAATTTGATGTTTTCGTATAGAAAGAAATCTGAAGTTGTCCAGTAAGCCCTATTAAAAACCTTTAAACATAAGTAAGTAAATTGTTACTGTCGGTGCTCAGGATTTGAATATTTCACTTTCTGGCTGCAAATATTTTTCTTTAAGCTGTACTTTTGCAAGATGTGGAATATGGTTGCTGGGTTCTCATTTGTTGTGTTTTCTTCCTCTTAAGTGTAGAGTGGTGTTTCAAAGACAGCAGCTTTTTGGCTTTTCTACCTACTATAGCCAGAGGGTAGGGAAAAGGAAAAGAAAAAGGAGAAGGAAAAGGAAAAGAAGGAGAAAGAAAAGGAGAAGAAGGAGAAGGAGAAGGAGAAGGAGAAGGAGAAGGAGAAGGAGAAGGAGAAGGAGAAGGAGAAGGAGAAGGGAAAGGGAAAGGGAAAGGAGAAGGAGAAGGAGAAGGAGAAGGAGAAGGAGAAGGAGAAGGAGAAGGGGAAGGGGAAGGGGAAGGGGAAGGGGAAGGGGAAGGAGAAGGAGAAGGAGAAGGGAAAGGGAAAGGGAAAGGGAAAGGGAAAGGGAAAGGGAAAGGGAAAGGGAAAGGGAAAGGAAAAGGAAAAGGGAAAGGAAAAGGAAAAGGAAAAGGAAAAGGAGAATAGAAAAAAATCTTTTCAATCTCCTGGCCATGTGGGCATGGTGATCATTATATGATGATCAAAATGATGACAATCATTGTCATAATTGTTACTATTATCTGAAAATCACAAGCTGCTTTAAAGAAGACTGTGAGCCCCATTACCTATGCTTATAAGACAGAGAAGCTGTGGCGAAGGAAGATGATGTGACTTGTCCCAGGCTGCCCAACAGTAACAGCTGATAGTAGCGTCCATGAGTTTTAAGGCTTGCATTAACAATTGCTTTGCCCCTGCAAGGAGTGGATTTGACCATTTGGTGCCAAGGACTCGACACCTACACTTCTCTGTGTTTGAGGCAGTTTTGCTCTGGAGTAGCTCCAGTCCTTGCCTGAGGACTGAACTCTCCTTGGCTGCTGGAGTGCACCAAGTGCATTCCTGACCCACAACTTGCCAAGCCATGCCCAGCATTTATGCGGAGAGCGGCTCATCGCCAGGACTATATTAGGGTTGCTATGATATATGAAGGCTGAGGCAGCATTTTGTGCTGTCTCCGGTGTGGGATTTGCTTTTTTTGCTTTTGTTGCATTTCTGTTGCTTTTTTGCTTCTTGTGTTTCTTGAAAGCCCTGCTGAAGGGCTGCGGCAACTGCCACAATAATTTGTAATTTGGAGGCAGAGGGAACTCCTGGGAAACCGTGACTAGTGTCATGGGTGCCGGGGAATGTCCTCCAGGTCACCAGGCTCAACAATACGCCTGTGCTGTGGCAAGGGGAGGACACAAAACCCCAAAGGACACTGATCCAGCTGTGACAAACAGCTGTTTCTGTTAGATGCTGGTGAATATTGTATAGAAAAGAATTGTTGAGCCTGGGCTGTGCATTTTTCATTGTTTTTTCAATACCTGTACTATCCGATTTTGCAACCTCAGCTACCTAAGCATAAATGAAAAATACTCAAGTCTGCCTACCCCATAAATAAATAATCAATTAAACTAAAACCAACCTTGATGTACACAGCAAAGACCAATCATCGGAGGTTTCTCTGTAAAAGTTACATGCTGCCATAACTTCAGGCTAAACAAGTCTGAACCAAGAAGTGTTTTGTCCCAGGTCTGTATATTTTAAGGGAAGCTGATGCTTATTTTCCATGGGAAACTAATTTTTCCAAAGGACAGTTTCAGCTTGGCAGCTCAGCACAGTGCTGCTGTGACAAGCTGCTCTTTTAGCAGCGCTGACAGATTTTTTTGAGAAATATTTATTTTTTCAGCTAAATCGTGAAGCCAATGATAGGTACATGGTGGAATGCAACAAAATGCAGGGAAGCACACAAGAAAACATGGAAGTTGGAACATAGCCTTTTTCACCGACATAGCCAGACAGGACATAGGTTGAAGCCACACTTGTGTAGCTCTCAGTAGAAAGGCATTAATTATGGGGTAGTCCTAGTTTCCTTACCAAATTGAAGAACCTGCATGGAAAATTTGTGTCAGGTAGAGTCAAAAGATATTTTCGGGTTTTCCTGCCAATATGTAAGGTTTAAATCATTTTGCTTGATCTAGATCCACATTTGTTAGGCTAAATAATATAAATCAAAAGAAAAATGTCTTCCAGCTTCAATCCTGACCTTGGTGAGAAAGACAAGTTTTATGCCAGTGAAAAAAAGTTTCTGTTTAGCTCTTGACTAGATTAACACTTCTGAAGTCTCAGTGCATCTTAAAAGAAAGCAATAAGTACAAAACAATCCAAAGGGCACAAAGGCACAGTTTCCTCAGATTAAATGTCTTCTGGAACCAGTGTCTTTCAAAGTGTCTTTCTTTTTCTTTCAAATAAGAAATTAGATACCTGAGCTTGGACAGTTACTCTAGGTATTGCCTAATAAAATGGATTTCTCAGATGAATCAGGCCATGAATATCTCATGGTGCACAGACTGGTGTTTTGATTCCTGCTCTTTCAGTCTCCCCATGTATTATGAGACCTAAGCCAGTGTCAGCTGCAGTGATGCTCTCTGGGAAATGATATCTAGAAATAATCTTGTGACTGCACATCCCAGAGGACTTTTCTGCAGGTACCTTCCAAGCAAATGGCTATCAGTCCCTGAAAGCTGCACAGAATAAACAGAAAAGGGGCACAAAGTGTGCCCAGTCACAAAGATCAGCTTCAAAATATCAGCTCATCCCAAATCCCTTCTCATAAACTGGCAGTGACCTGAATCATTATTCTCCTCCAAAATTCTTACTCGTGGAAGGAAACTGGCATATACTTTCTGATTCTTGCTTTTGTTACTGAATACAGCCAATTCACCCACAAAACTCTCCATGGGCATAATAAACTAACTGCATCTAATGTTATACTTTCCTCATGCACTGAGGAGGATTATTTCAGCACTGAAAAGAGTTCAGCCATAACCATAAATCCTCAGGGAAAAGAACTCAAGAGATATCCAATGATCATGAATCTCTAGAAACAGAGCTAAACTTTGAATCATTGGCTTGTAAGCAGATGGTTTGTTTAAAGAAAAAACGAAACTTTAAAAAACTTTTCATGTGAATAAATATTGTAAAAATGCCACTGTAGTCTTTTCTAATCAAAAATTTCCTTAAATTTCTAGAAGTTATGCAAAAGCAGTTACTTGCCTAAATAGGCAAACACCTGAATTAAGGAGTGTATAGTCTATGAGAGCTGACAATTTTAACAGATAAAGTGGTGATCATGTCAAGCGATAGCTGGTAAATTGGTTCATACCGCACTGTATTGACTTCATACCACTGTTATTTGGAAGGTCAGTCATGCACATTGGAAAAGCAATGAAGTCAATGGTTGGACACGATGCAAGGTTTACGTGACACATCGATTATGAGCAGGTGGTTCTCCTGGTTGTTCTGTCAATGAGGTACCTGAAAGCAACTGAGTTTCACTGACCTATGAATAGAGTCCTCACCACTCAAGAAGCCTAATGTGCCTAGCATGATCAAGCTCTCTGTTGGTACAGATGCAGAAATGGTGGCAAAAAGGCTCCCATGACTTTCTATTCAAACCACCTTGCAGACAGGACCCTTCGCTCTGACCCATGACTGTGCCCATACTAGTAGTTTAAATGGAATGCAATCACCCACCCCGTAAAGTCAATGAAATGGTCCTTTACAGACTTTCGCCTTGTGCCAACTAAAACTCTTCCAGGCAATGCCTCAGCAAGGCTGGGGAGATAGAGCGCTCCAGGAGCTGGTCCCGGCAGGCAGCTGGTCCCGTGGCCAGGGACGTTCCCAGCGTCATTTCCTTTACTGGTATAGGCAGAGCTTCAGCGTACAAGTTTCCAAACGGTGTGGAAATGTCATGCTGGGGCTTGCAGAGTCCTGTAACTGTAAAATGATACATTTTCTGCAGAATGACTTCCACTTATTCTCCAAGCTCCTCAGATTGCACCAGGGAACACGGCAGGTTGTCCCAAGTTAACAAAACATAGTATTACAGTTGCAGTGAACCCTTGAGAGCCCTGAAGTGCACAGCACTCTGCAAACATATAACCAAAAGAATGTCCCCACTGCCAAAAAATGTATAAAATAAGCAGGACAAGAAGCAACAGGGGTATAGATGGACAGAAAACAATGAGATGATCTTGGAAGACACCGCAGGAAACTGCTCAGCTGTTAAGCACTGCCACACATTTTGTAGGCATGACTGGATGTTTTTGAAAGCATAGAGAGACATTTTCACATCTGGACAAGGGTATCAGGATGCTGCAGATCAGTCTTCACACATTCTTCTGAGTAAAGCAAAGTCCGCTGAGATGCATGCAGGGAAGATCTGCTAATGCAAAACCCAGCTCTGCTCCAAACAGCAACTATCAGGACACCCTCCTGGGACTCCACGTTCATCGTCTTTCCCTACATTTTGTAGCAAATGCTTTACATTTACACATTTTTTCCCTATCCTGGCAGCCCTGCCAACTCCCTGCTGGATTCTTTCCCTGTTTTGCCTCATCATGGCCAGTGAAGGAGGCCAAACACTCTTCATTACGTGCAACCTCATGACGTCCAGATTTGGTCCTTGCTGACATTTTTGCAGCTCCATTACTTCAGATGGGTTTAGACAAGTCCAGCAAAATGTAACTGCCTCTGAGGATGTAATCATGACTCACAGTGTTTGAGAGGACAGGAGGATTCAGACCCACAGCTCTTGGAAACATGTAATGAGATCAGGTTTTTCAGTATAACCCTAACTCTCACATTTGCAGAGTAAGGCAAACCCTTCAGTTTCAAGAAGTTATTTCTTCTAAGCCAACTTTACAATCTTTGGTGCCCAACTGTAAGCTTTTCATAATTTAATAGAAACTTATGAACCTTTAAAGTTGTAAATTTTGCTGGTATGTCTGTCCCAGGAACCATCTCAGAGATCCTTATTCAGACAAATCCTTCTGACTTAACTCCTCTATAGTTAGTCTCCCTCAGCTTATTTTATGGTCCATGGAGAAAAATAGGACATTTAACTTTATCTGGTACTTTCTAGCAAAATGAATCTTGTCCTAGAAAAGCCTTTTTCATTCCATAAGAGGAGCCAAGGGCAACTTGCCATGCAGTCTACACTTAAAGTTAGGTGAAATTAATCTCATTCAAGAAGTAGTATGACTTATTTCTGTGATTAAATTTCAGATTTATTCCTTTAAATAGCATCTAATTTTTGCTGACTATATGTGACTATACTGGTAGACAAGCTTGTGAGCACAGGCGAAAAGCTTGCCATCTGACAATGTCAGCTGGGCTCCTGCACTGTGCTATCACACTTTTTGCCATAGTTTTCAAGACTTGCAATTCCATTTACCTCAATTTGAAAAAAGGACCAGAACCAGACCTCCTCCATATGAAGAAGTCTTGTTTACCTGGGAACATACCAGAGTGCAACAGCATTTTAGATTAGCTGCCTGGTCAGTCCTCCAGAAAAGTAATCTGCATCTAACTGTTTCTCCAGGATTTTGGTTGCACTTTAGGTGCAAAGATCACCTAAAGTTTCAGTCTTCCCATTTCATGGGCAGTAGTTACAACTGTGAGGAGCTGCTGAAATTATCATCAACGATGCTCATACATGGACTCACTTCTGCCTTCCACGGGACCTTGGTTCTTGCATGAAAAAGCCAATAAAGATTGCAGACAGAGAACATCCCAGAACCTTGAGTCAACGAGGACCACCTCCTCCACAGCAAGAACAGGTCACCCTGCTAATTGCAAGTTTTGAATGAGGTACTTTCTAGCAGTTATTACTTCAGTTATCAGAGTAATTATACCCTCACCGTGTAGTTTCTCCTGCCAGGGTTTACGGCATGGCTGGTCTCCATCACTGAGAGGCAAAGAGTCGTTTGATATCTTGTGTCCCTTCTCCCTTTCCGCAGTTGTGCTCTTCACCCCAAAATATTCTCTCCTTTCTCCCATTCCCTTCTCCTTTTCTGCTCAAAACCAAGAGTTTGTGATGTTGGTTATCCTGGTTAAATCAGGAAGAACCTCATACACAGCTTTGCAAAAGATTTGTACTGGTTTTCTGCACTTTTTATTTGAATCCCTGATCAACAAACTACCTCTCAGGAACTAAGAGATAGCTCTGGGTAAGCAGGAGCTGTGAAGGCAGGTAAAACATGCCAAAGAAACGTGGCTAGTTCTCGTTATAGAAGGGGTTAGCTCTTCCTACATGCACATAGTTTCCCTCTCCTTCAGAAGACAACACGAATCAAACACTAATAGCTCAATTTACTATTGAACCATGAAGGAAAAGAGGAGCAACGAGGGTCATCACAGTGAGAAATGACACAATGGAAGGTCTGAAGATCTGTCTCTGAGATATCTCTTGAAACTTTCTTACACTTTTCCTAAACAGCCATTGACAAGTTCGGTCAGGGCACCTGGGGAAAATGAATGAAAACCAGATGAACCACAAAAAACAGGGGCCATCAATGCATAAACCAGATGAGACGGAATTACTCCCCCCCGCCCCCCTCCAAGCATGCTGGATTCCTGGCTTCTGCAGTGGTTGACCTCGTGCTGGACACTTGCACAGCATGGAAGCGGTGCACCATCGTGGCAGCTATGGCATCTTGCTTTGGCCATGGTGATAGGCAGCACTGTGCTCGCCCCAGATTACGGGGCAAGTCAATTTCTTTTCACTGAAATATAATATAGGAACACAACTACCTCCTGCTGAAATACTCATTGATTTAAAGATCATCTCTTCTTTATTTGAGGTTAGAAATAACCTTGGGCTGAACAATTTGAAAAATAGACACTTTTAAATAGAGATCACAGTTTCATAATAAAAGTGCATGTGATCAGAAGACACTGAAAGCTCTCTACCCTCAGATATGTTGTATACTGAATTTTACACATAAGAGTGCATTTTCTTATTAACTTTTTTCCAAGTCTCCATCCTTCTTTTATTCCAAAATAGCTTTTCTAAGGGACATCTTTAATGTGTAATAACACATATTGACTTTCTTCTGAATCTAAGCCAGGATGCAGGATGCCTTCATCTGGTTTCCCCCCAAAACTCCCTTAAAGCCCAATAAATCTGTGACTGTTTCCTCTCTGAAGCCTTGGAGGATATAGAATTACTTCACAACTTCTCAAGCCCGGAGCCCTCAGCATGGCTGATGGAGAGCCAAGATCAGAATGGAGTTGCTGAAATTGGGAAATGAAACAAAAATAGTCCCCTGGAAAGGGGCAAAGCACAAGGAAAAAAGCAAGTCCCATTTGGAATTACAGCATGATGGTTATCAGACACCACCGTGAAGTGTGCGTTTGCCTCTACAAACTGTTAAAACAGTAGCAACTGTCATGTGGTTCCAGTCATAGCCCATCATTAACAAAAACTCTGTAACAGCACTTGATGCAGTCACAGGCAAAGGCAATTTAGTTTTGTCATTGTACAGTCTGCAGTTCCTTACTTTTCCTGTAAAGGGATAAATTACGTTTCAGCTTTAATTTTATATAGTGTCACTTTTGAAAAAAAAAAGCCACTTAATCTCCCCACATTGCTATTTTACTCTATGATCCATGTCATATTAAGCTCCATCTTTGGCGTAAGTTGTATCGAGCATTACATTACTGCTGGCTTCAAAGTACAATTTCGTATGCACTTATAGGCTCAGGCTAAGGAAATCAACAAACTGCCCACATTTGTGCAGCTCTGTGACTGCAATACATAGTGCAGTGTGAAACGTTTCTGTTTCCAACACTGTAAGAACAGTTTTTTTCTGCTTTCCCCCGCACCTTTCTAACAAGGCAGAAATAAAAACAGTGTGTTTGGCCACTCTTTCATTTGTATTCACACAAGGATCAAAGTGACTTTGCATAGATCCAATGTCTGTGCAAAACCACCTGCTCCAGTTCTCCCATGCAGGGAATTTCCAAGGGCAGCGGCTGTTCCTTTCAGGTATTTCTGTGCATAGTACAAGAGCTGGAGCGCAGGCTAAGCGTGAGGCAAAAGTCCCCGTATATGTGCCCTAATAGCACAGATTTTTTATAGCTTATTGCCCTGTGTCTATTTGCAGACAGGCTTTCAACAGGACGGAAGGTTTTTGTGGTGTGCTAAACCTGTTGATACTTCTGACTCATGTCAGAAAGAAATGAAGGTGGTCTTTCTTCATCGAGACCGTAAAATGTGGTAGAGGTGGGAAGGGAGATCTTATGTGTTGAAGGAATGCAGGTAATGGCTCCACCAATATCAGAATCTACCCCAGAACCCCATCATCCCTGAATATCCTTATCTGCTCTCCAGATGTATGGTTCAATCTGTGGGTGCGTCACATTAGGGTCTTTTCAGACATTTCAAGGCCTCACTGCGTACCCAGATGATGCTGCACAGATACCCTGCATCCCATAGTCCTGCTCACCAAGTTTGGTTCTGCAGCCCTTCCTCAAAACAGAATGAAGAAAAATTTCTCAGTTTGAGAGTGTTCTTATCAAAATTACTTTCTTTAATGTCCTCGTAGATTCAAAGCCGGATATGTAGGCATATCACTGTAGTTTAATGATCCCTCTCTTTTCTGCTGTGTGCTCCTAGCTTTACAGAAGATAAACCATTAAAATATGTGTTTCTCTCACGGCATGGACACTTGGCTCTAAGTATTATTTAAAGGACATGGGTAAACACAGGAAAAGATGTCCCAGCAGGAGGGAAGTGATTGTGAGGACGGTATGTTCTAACAGCAACTCCAAATTACCAGTCGGTTACAGAGTAGGAAGTCGCAGATAACAAGTTGTTTTATTTAAATAGCCAGCATGTCTCAGCCCAGAGAACAATAGAGTCCGCTGCTACAGCCGGAATCAATGGAGACAAGAGAAAGGCAGTTAACATCTCTGAGGGATGCACCAGGCTGAGAGATTGGCCTTGATTCTCCTTTTGCTCACAGCAGAGAAAGTCACTTAAGGTGAGCAATTGCACTCCTTTCAGCGAGGCATGTCTGGGCTTTTCCAGCCTCAGGGTGGTTTTTATTTTTCATTTGAACACCTGTGAAGTTCTCAGGCCAAGATCTGTAGCCATGCTGGGTTGGGAGGGGGACGTGGCGCAGTAATTGGAAAGGGCAGTGAAGCACCCAAACCGTAACGGGGAGCCAGCCCTTGGCTGTGCAGGGGTACAAAACAGGGCAGAGCAGTGGATGAACAAGAAGCAGCATTCCTAGGGAAGCAGGGGACTATTTTGCTTTAAAAAGATATTTTTCTTGCTGAGTTCTCACTTCTCTGTTCATCCCACCTTTCCTTGGTCTCCATCTCCAATCTCCAGTCTCACAGCTCTCTGCACTCCCTGTGGGCAGCTCACAACCTCTACCCACGCTCTTCTCTGCCTTCTTGAAACAACTCCCAGCATCACTGGCTTGTCCAAACCATAGGTGAGTGTACCTTGCAGTGCACCTTAGCTGAGGCTTTGATTCCTGGTGTCCCTTTGGCATCAGCACACCCCACCACAGATGTACTTCATGGACTCTAGGTCTCCTCGATAAGGAATGAGGATTTGGAAGAGGATCAATTTATCCATTGACTACTTTTTAAGGGTAGGTTATGTTATTATGGGACATCGCAACCTCTATGAGAACTTGGAAAAATCAGATGCACTGGTGGACATACAAGTACTTCTTCAGGTCTTTGGGAGACTGAGCAGCATGCTCCAAACTAATCAGGGGCTGGGAGCAGTTCTCTCTTCAACCATCCAGTTTAGCTTAATTATACTCAACAGGAAAACAATTTGAGAGAAAGTGGTCGTTAGCAGCTGTGGTCATTAGCCAGTAAGGCAACAATTTCAGAAGCCCTTGTGGGATAAACAAAATCACCTGTGAAATGAAGATGATAAACGGGAGAAGGATCATAGGGAAAAGTGAAGTATGTCAAAGAGTCTCCACTTCTGTGATTTTCGGTGTCCAGTGGAGTAGTTAATGTAGTTTACATAAATGAGCTCCTGTATTGATCACATTTGCTCATAGCAGTAGTACAACCATGCCTGTTGTCTAGGAACACCTTATACAGACAGGGAGAGTGTGGCAAATCATTTCCCATCATTGAGTTGACCTCACACTGAAAAAGCACTACTTGAGGAAAGCAATAAACCATTCTCTATATCTCCCTGGGGACAAGAAGAGGAGGGCTGACCCTGCAAGAAGAAAGATTTCAGTCAGGCATTAGGAAAAAGACCAGTGGCTGAGCTGGGGCAAATCATGCAGTGCCCATCACAGGAGATTTTTAAAAAGAGACTAGACAATGTCTGTAACAAGTTGACCAGGTCTAACTGATCTTGCCTTGGGGCAGGGAAAGGATGAAATGCCTCCTAAAGCTCTCTTCCAGCCTTATTTTCCATTTTTCCACCTATGAAATATTTTCAGACAACTGTGATGTCTTTGTTTCCTATTTTTCCTTGAGAAGAAGTTGGGAAGCTGTCTGTCCACTCAGCAGAAAGTCTGCCATTCAAACCCCTTGAATGCATGAGCTGGCCGACATCCATTCTGACTAAGACTCTCAAAGAGCTGCCGGGTTAAGTTGAAGTCCGATGAGATTACCAGTCGGTAATGGTGTTCTTGGATGTGGGGAGCATGCTCCTCCACTTGGGGAATGAGAAGCCTTCATGTATTTCACGTATACCACCAAAAAAGCCACCCGAGGGGAACAACTATGATGTTTATGATTGGGTGATGCTTATGATCAACAATGATTGGTGTGGTTCTCAGAGCAGCAAACCCAAGATGAAAGATTTCATATCATATTACCAACCATCCATCCCAAGTGCACCAACAAAATTAACAGAAACCCTTTGGAAACACATAGAATTCAATTATTTTGGCTAAATTACCACATCCATGGCAAATTACAGGCTGTCTATTGGAAAATATCTCCTCTCAGTCCTGCCATTTTTTGTTCTTCAGTTCTGTTTGTGTTCCCAGTATTTTCCCCTACTGGCAGAGGCCCAGTGTTTTTTGGGAAGGACTAAAGATAGGCTTTTGCTCCACAGAACACTATTTAGTGGTTGGATGAGGTTGCAATTAGACAGTGTGGTCTTCGATTCCTCTGCAGACTCATGATATCAAGCTTGTGGTGTGACTAAAATACTATATCCAGATCTGAGCCTTGCCAGACCAAAGCGGTGCAGAAAATCTGACTGGTGTTTAGAGGGGACTGATAAGGGCTATGTAGTTGCAGGCTATCAAAAGCTGCTTCTTATCTAGAGTGTCTTCAAGGGGTTTGGCAAGAGCCAGAAGAATTCACTGACTTTAAAGTCCTAATGGTTGAGAGTGTCCATTTCTGCCCATTGGTGCCCAAGAAGCCCCAGGTAGACAAGACTGCAAGTGCCCAAACCTAAGCGAGGATCTTACTTTGCAGAAAGCAGGAAGGCACTGCTCAGAGACACCAGCTTGGCCTCAAAAGCTGCACACTTGTGTCAGCCCAGCAGCTGTCAACCCTCCTCATGCATAAATGGGGGTGGTTCAAAACACTCTAACCTTTCCAAACAGTGTAGAGAGGCTGGAGATGGTGCCAGGATTTCTCCCCAAAATTTTAAGCAGAGATTTAACTGCTCCTTTTCTTGTTTCTCTTGCACATTTGAGATTTGCTTTTCATGCTTCAATCTGCAACCACATGCTGGAGGTCTCAATGGGCACAGGGGACGTCACTTAAAACCTATGTTCGGCATGATACACATCCCACAGCAAATGCTTTACAGCCTGGAGAAGTGAGCGAGGAGCTCATGTTCACAGTTAGAAATCATCAGCCTTCTTGGGCAAAACAAGAACACCTCAGAGTAAATGCTGTACCACTAACTGCATGTCTCAGGTGTCTGTGCTGCAAGTTATCTCGTGACTTGTGGAGAGGGGGCAAACACATCTCTCCCACTAGTGTACTGTCTAAGCATTTCCCAGATTTTAATGTCTTTATCATCACATCAGCCCTCTGAGATGTGGGATTAAAGGTGAGAAATTGAAGCCCAAAGTCTTGGATCAGGTTTTGTAAAGATTATGATAAGTATCTTATTAGCATCTTAAAAATCTAGTCCCACAAAAATGATCTAAGATGACCATGGCAGAGCAGTGATTTTCTCTCCCTTTCTAAAAGCACAGTGCTACTCCTGTCTTTAAAAGGCTTTTTCGTAATTTTAATTTAGCCCCTTTGAGGCTCTAAAGTGAAATTAGAGTCCCAGACTTACAAAAAAAATTTTTGTAACAGCTACAAAATCATATAAATATTTCTGAACCCAGTGACACCTACAATCAAATTAAATGGAGATTTCTAATGTAGTAGCTAAAGTTTCCTTAGTGCACGTATTACTACGGTGTCTGTCTCTCACTGCATATGGAAAGGTCTGGGGAGGGAAAAGCAGAAGACAGTGAAAATCAGGCAAATTAATCGAGAGCCACAGAATTATTTTGGTAGTATTTGAACTCAATTACATTACGTAATGAGAGACTGCTCCTTTTATTTCTTTTTTCCACACAAGTAACTGGGGTTTCTAACATCTTAACATGGGTTCCTTTAAATAATCGTAGCTGTCTTTAACAATACTGCCCAGCGTAAAACGAGCAAAGCAAAGAATTGAACAAAGTTATTAAGAAAGATAAACTTTTGAATCCATAATCTGTGCAGGCTATATTATTTCTTGATGGCCATGGGTTTATCTGGAGGCACACAGGAGGGATGAATGAACCCCATAGAAAAGTTTCAGTTCAATCAGTTCAGCTTTCAAAGCCAGATGAAATCTGAAAAAGTTTCATTTACCCCAGGGAATTTGTGAAGAGAGAGATTCTCACCAAAGACGGTGATTTTACATTAACCTTAGGTCAGACCAATGCTGCATTATTAGCATTATTTAATTAACAAAATTCATGCTTTGAAACTTTAAATATTTGCAAATTCATCCCCTATAATGACTTTCATTCATTATTATTTATCTAGGGCCGGAGTCAACCTGTAGCGGCTCTCATTTCCCGCAGCGGGAACAGCTGGGGGAGACAATCCAGTCACTCTCTGTAGGTGTTTAAATGGGAGCAGAGCTCCTCCAGAAATCTGGCTCCAATTATGAGCGCTACGTGCTTTGAAAACCTGACCCTCGCGTTCAGTGTCGGCTAGACATTTTACAAACAAGTCTGATGATAATAGCATAGTCATACAGGCAAAGTGCTCACGGCGTAGACACAGCGCGGGCTTGGGGCTTTGCCAAGGCAGCTATTCTGGTGTAGGATCACACCTCGTCGTACCACCAGCCAGGGCGCGTTAGCAGGGCTCTGTGGCGCGGGCACAGCCTGAGGGAGCAGCCAGCCAAGGATCCCCAGCTGACCATCACGTCTACGTAAATTTGCCACCAAAAATACTTTGCTTTGAAAAGCTGAGGATTACGTTGGGAGAAAACACAACATTCACTTTCATTGCTAATTTAAAAAAAAAAACAAAAAAAACAAAAAAAAAAATTTTACATAACTTTTTAAAGAAATGCTGATTTTTTTTCAGAATTCTCCTCCCATTTAAATTTTTTAAATTTTTCATATTTAGAAAACCCAACAAGACTCAAAATATGTCTTTTAAGCGAAAGGATTTTTGTTTCACAGTTGCCGAGGACTGCTCCACCTGTGTCATCAGGCCTCTGGATGGCCTGAAGGAAAACACTTTGCCGCTTTCCAGCTCTGCTCTGTTGCTGTTTGAAGGGGAAAGTGATGCTGACATGCTTTGTAAGTGCTTGGAGATTAAAATGCTCACGCTCCAGACAGATGGAGAGAGTCTATGGGTATGTACACGGGAACTAGTAAAGCTTTCAGTACCGCACCCTGCCACCCTGGACCTACAACATTTGTGAAAATGTCCACTGATGTTTTTTAAAACACTGTTCCTCCTATCTATCCATCTACCTGCCAAGTCTTCATGACTGTGAGAAAGTAATGGAAATGCGCATGACTGGCACCTGTAGGTACAGCAGCAGCAGGGAATTAATCCGAATGATGACATCTCCTAAATGCCATTCTAGGCATCAGGCTCAAAAACCCACCATTTTCCTGTCCCTTCTCTCTGGCTTTTCCCCATGTACTGGGACCCCATGGCAAATCTGCAGATGAATCTCATCCTCCATCGTGGTGTGAGCGTGGCCAGGTTTGAGGGAGAACCAAGGAAGGGGAGCAGAAGTCTTAGATCATCTCTGTGCCACAAGACAGGGGCAAAAGCAATGCCAGGAAGGCAGTGGTGAGTTTTGCGTGGACTCCATGTGAGAAATTGCCATTAATGTGGTGGCAAATACAGCTGATATCTGGGTACACACCAGTTTTCTCTGGCAAAGCCTGTGGGTTTTAATAAAGAACTTCTAGACTTGGCCCCCCTGAGATGGGACTGCACTTGCTCCTGCCGAAGGCAGAACTCACAGGGAAGCCTGCGTGGATATACGCCTACATGCACCAGTCCCACCTCAGGACGCCAGTGTGGCCATAGGCTCTGGTGGTCCTTGGTGTGGAGGCTGTCCCTGCATCAGTCCTTGCTATCCTGCCTCTGGGGACCCTGAACCCTGTCTCTAAGAGCTGGCGGTGCCAGGCATTTTGGTGGAAAGTACAAGAAACCCTCTAGTGGACAATTAGAGGGAGCAGGCTTAGGCTCCAAGTGTCAATATTTTTATTGCTTATTGGGTTTAATGCCAATCTGATCTTGCAAAGACTGTTCTTCTCTAGGGGGACACCTAGATCCTTTTTTTGCGTTTTTTTTTTCCTGGTTTTGGGCACACCTCAAGCCAATGCCCTGAGTTGGGCAGAGATGCTTGTCTCGCCAGGGTTGGACACTGTGCCATGGGTAGCGAGGACCACGAGGTTGCCTGGTGGCCAGTGTCCAGGTGGCAATGCTGTTTGTGGGGAGGCCTGGACTGCTCTATTCTAACTACAGACTAAGTGGTGGATTTTAGAGGTAGTCAGGCATGTAACTATGTAAGTACCTAAGATTTCCCCTCTGCATCCCTGCAAATCCAAATACCTTGGAGGCTTTCCTGAAAGTCTTTTGGTAGTTTAAGCCCCTTTATACCTCATTAGGTATTAGGTAAGAGTCTTGCCAGGGTGCCAGGGTGAAGCACTATTTCTCTGAGCACTATCCAGTAAGAGCTGGATAGGATAGGGATTTCCTCACATGAAGTTTCTAGAGTTGCAAAGTCTGGCTTTTTCTGTCCCTTGGTATTCCTAAAGATTTTATTTTTGACTGAGCAGGATATGCTTTATTGTGAGATACATTTATCTTAGCTACTCCTTCCTCAGCCTAAAATCCTCCTAGAAAAGCCGTGTCTATCAAGATGCCTTCACACTGAGAGTAAATGCAAAGCCTGCTTTGTTCTGTGACTCTGTCCTTCTCAAGTATGTCCCCAGAGAGCTGGCAATTAATGTCACTGCAGCTTGTCCCTCTTACCCTGCAGCAGGGATGCTGCAAAGAGACACTGATTTGGATAATGCAGGAGCTGAGGCAAGCACAAAGATGTCCAGGTCAGTTTTAGCTTGGGCTACCTTGGCCTCTCGATAGTTGCACACCCTCCTCATGTTGGGTACCCTACTGCAGCACCAAAAAAAAACAGCTGAAAGTTTCTTTGGCTCTGCTTGTGCATATTGTGCATACAATATATAGTCCTTGAAGCATAGACACAACCGGAGGCATCCAGATAGATGGTGCACTGGTAGAACCTTGTCGGGGCCCAGACGTGTTTGTATCAGTGTGCTGGGGATGCTGTTGGAGGCAGGAGAGGTGGAAGCAGAAGATGCTGTATGTAAATTGGAGGGATATGGATTTGATGGGTGGACTGTTCAGTGAACGAGGAATTGGTTGGATGGTCACATCCAGAGGGTAATGGTCAATGGATCAATATGCAGATGGACATCAGTTCCAAGTGTACCCACTCCAGAGCTGGTCATGGGTGTCAGACTAGCTCAGTGAAGGGTCCTTGGCTTGATGCGAGCGCTCCCCAGAGAGATGGAACCATGCTTCCTGAGGTGCAGAACCTTATCCTTGTCTTGGCCATTAAAATCACATCCCCAAAACACAGCCAGGGACTCTTCCTTTGGATGGTCATCCTTTGTCCTCTGCCCTTGCTGCCGATTCTTTGTACATTAACTGAATTCTTTCTTCAGGAGTCGGGACACCCATGGTCCTTTGGCCTAGAGAAAGTCCCCTTTCCCATCTCAGGGGGCAGTGCCTGCCTCTCCCAAGCCACGTAGGGGTGCAAGGGCCTGTTTCACCTCTTCTGAATACAACTGCTCCAGTGTGGGCAAAGTATTTAAACTGCATTACACTAGTGAGTCAGACATGGTATGGGAACACACCTCTGTGCTCTGATGGCTGGCGCTCCTCTAGAGGAAGCAAAGCGTGTTTTTTCCTCTTTGAGTTTGTTCCTGAATTTTATCCTATTCCTATTTTAAGCAAATACATACAGTAGTTCAAGTAGGTGCAGCAGTCTGTGCACCGGAGCAGACTTCAACAGGGGTCTCTTAGTTTCTCAACGGTATTAAGGTGGCGAGTGAGCTGCCATGGCTCAGTGAGCACCTTAGAAAGGATGCTTGTCAAGTATAAAATAATGTTAACAAATTAAAGCAATTAAATTTAGGATGTGGTATGTCAGAAGTCAAAGAAAAATGCAGCTGCTGGCATCACATTGGGGTGCTTTTGTCACATAATGTCAAGGGGAATCCCAATAAACAGAGGGACCTTTCAGTGTGCACAGAAAATGAAATTCTCATAGTCATCATAGGTTATAAATGGGAATGTTGTTGACTTTCTTCATGCAAAGGTTGCCTGCTCCCCAGAAAAACATCAATGGTCCCAGAAAAAAAAAAAATCACCCAAGCAGATTTTCTCCCCATTGAGGACCCCCTTTCAGGTGCAGCCATGTTCGCTCCCAGCCCAGACCTCAGTTCAGCCATCAAAGTGCCTTTTGTACGTCCCTCCAAAATAGTTTATTCTTCTCCAGCAAACAACATCATTTAGCACTAGCTGGAGGAGCTGAACGGGCTCAAGTTAGGAAAACCAGATGTATTTGAATCATCTGTCAAAATCAGAGGCCAGCACTTGATCTATGGCAAGGTAATGAAAAGAGTCACTCATACATTAACAGTGCCGAGCTGTAGGAGCGCCGCAAATCACGGAGTGCGATATTGTATGAATGTGTCAATGTTACTGATATCCAGGGGCCTGTTACTGAAACACACGCTGATGAAAGGCTTCATGTGTGCGCTCAGAAACAAGCCAATAAAGTCCTGCTCCTTGCAGGAAAACAAAAACAAGATCTGAAAAGGCAGCACAGCGTTAAAACAACAGTCTCCTGTTACCCTTTCTGCTATCACTGGAGCAAGACACTGGACTTGAGAGACTTTTTTTATTATTTTTCTAAACGTTTTTTACAGACTTAACAGCCTACCTCCAAGGTCATGCCATCAAGAGGCAGAAGTGATGACTCAGATGCCATCAGTGAGTTTAACACCCTGTCTTGTGCTGCCGTTATTTATAGCTGGTTTTATAGCCATGTTTTTGAGGCCCCAGCTGAGGCAGAGCCTTGGTGCACGAAGTCTTGTTCAAACACACAGTGACGACAGCCCTGGCCAAGGGCTCACAGTCTGCAAAAAGGGCTAGCAAAGTGCATCTCATGTATGGTTAGTGGCATGCAGACCATCTCCAGGAGGTCCACAGCAGCATCTCCCTGCAGTGTGGAGGAGACATTTCCTTGTGCACCCAAGAAATCCCCACCACAATGACAAATGAGGGTGCCAGTGAGAATGAATGCAATGGGGGAAGCACTTGGAGGCATCAATCAGGAGTCTGCATTTGGAGGCTGTCATATATGTGTCAGGGACAGAAAAGATTGGGCACAGTCTTGTATTTGTGCGATGGGTTGTCTTGATCTAGGACATTTTCTGGTCTGTCTAGTGGTCTGAAGTTTGATGTCTCTGGTCTGAACGTTATCACCAATGGTGATAAAGGTGATGAAGGGCAGGCTTAGGGTCTCACTGAACATTAGAGGCTCATCCAGGAATAAAACTCAGACCTCCTCAGCCCCATCTAGATGCCAAGGCAAATGGGTGCTGGGGGATGCAGGTGGCCCCTAATAAACATCACCCTCATGATATTCTCATAGTATTTGAATAGATTAGAAAATTTATAGAATCAGATCTGCAACTAGCACCCATAAGGAAAGCTAGCTTCTCTTGACTTGATTTAGCTGTCAAAATTTGACACCAGCCTACACCAACTGAGGATTTGTCCCTCTATTCTTGGCAAGTGATTTACAGTGAAAGAATGTGCATACACTTAGGCAGCTTGCTCTTTTTTTTTTTTATTTTAAGATCGTGATTCATTCCAGATCGGTAATTAAGTTTAGTTCTTTTCGATGATAGGAACTGCTCTGACAGCTGCAAATCATAATAATATGCATTTGTGTACATTTGTGCCTACATGCTTGTGCATTTTTGCTGTTGTAGTTAGGAGTACAGTCAGTGACTTATGTACATTACACTGTATCTTGAAATTATTCTTGCAAACAGCATGGTCAGGATAGCTGTGCTTTGCTAAAGACACCTTCACCTCCCTCCCAGAAAGACCTATCTCCAAATAGGAACATCTCTACCTAGGATGCTGGTCAGATCAGGCCCTGGGTTAGCCCAGGGGCCACAAACACAGAATTAAGTGGTTGTTTCTTCTGACGTGCTGCCTTCATGCTACAGTGCATGTTCCATGCTGCTCTGTGGATACTAATCCCAGTGAACTGGGACTATTCTCCTGGGTGCAGGATGGAAGCTGGGGAAGGGATGAGAGAGTTATTAGCAGCTGAGTAATGTAACCCAAATCTTCCCAGGAGTGGTGGCAGATTGCTAAGTGAAAGCAAAAGAAATGCGCTAGGCAATGCATCCTGCTGAGGCAGTTTGTCCCAGCTGGGAGCACTAGCTAACTGGGACAGTGTTCCCAGCAGGGGCAAGGAAAAGGTTCAGATCAGCTCCTGTGCTAGGGTTTGTGCTAATCCTGGTGTGCAAACATGCCTGAAAGAGCTCACCCCCCTCCTCAAACATGTGCTGCAAGGCTTACATTTGTGTTTGGATGGTAATCACAAGTAGAAATGCCATCAAAATGTTGCTTTAGTTCTGGAAATTCAGCATAATTCAAAGCCGGTTTTATGATGCTGCCAGACCCATTTCCATTGATGGAAATTAAGGTTTCCCGAAAATGGAATGAAGGAGTGACAGCGTGCCAGTTTTAGCTCTCCTAGGTAGTGACACTGGTTGCTGAGTCTAGAATCTGGGCATGCAGCAGAGATTCTCTGCAGCTCCACGTTTGGCTCTGGTGACTGATGGCCACGTCCTTGAACCCCACATAACCCACTCTGCTAGTCTCTGATAGATCCACATGATAAAATCCAGCTTCAGTGGGATTTATTTTCATCCTTCTAATGAAAGCGTTTTGATTCAGTTTGCAGCATGGTTTGGAGAGCAGGAAATTTAAAACCAGCTCAATGTGTCGCAGGCTTGAAAGCAGTGATTTGCTGTCAGCCCACCCAACTGGGGTGCAGGCTGGTGAGTGGTGGAAAAGGCAGTCTGGGGGCTTCAGAAATGCTTTCCTCACTATACCAGTGATTCACTCCTCAAAGAGCAGAGTGCAATCTACAGTGCCTCTCCCTAACTGCGGGTGAAAGCCTGTCAAGCAATTCAGTAACCCGCAAAACTTTGAGATACTACTACAGGCTCAGGAAGTACAATTAAAATGCAGCATTATGGTGAGAGAGAAACGGCCAGCTATGATTGCTTGAATAGGAAAACTGAAGCATTTACAACACATATCAAATAAACTGATACTTTTTTAAAACTTCTGTTACCTTCCCAGGCCTCCCTAGTCACGCCCTACGTGTTACCCTTAAAGGATTAGCCTCAACAAGTCATAGAGCTGGGAGCATAGAGATGAGTCACAGAGCTGAGCAGTGGCAGATGAAGGAGGGTGTATAGGAGCTGAGTCTTCAAAGCGACATCTATCCGTGTATTAGACGTGGACATGGGTGCTGGTGCTGGGCTGTTGGAGAGCTAAGGCCAGCCTGCTTGAGCCTGCAAGAGACTTCTCCTAACCTGGGAATTATTTTCTGAACATGTTCTGCTAGCCCTGGTGTTGCAGAGTGAACAGCTAGTGAAGAGAGGCAAGTACGCCCCCAGATTGCTTGGTCACAGACGCAAAAGGCAGGAGAGCACAGCACAAATCCTGCTTTGCATCTGTCAGAAGATGCATCTGTCATTTGGATCTGAATCAAAAACTGTGGGAACCACCAAGCTGTCAACTGTAAAGCAGGGGGCAAGATCACCTGGTGGAGAGCACATTCTCCTGCATCTGCTGGCATGAGAAAGGTTATATTCAGGCCCTCCACAGAAGGATCTGTTGCTGGGGATTTCAGCTGCTGTCAGGTATCTCCTTCCAGCCCAGAATTAAGCACTTTGCCTCCCTGAGGAGGACAGTGATGGCACCACACCATGGCCACCAGTTCATCCTACGGCTGGCCCAGGCAGCTCCCTCTCCAGCAAAATTGTACCATGGCCCTTGTTTTAAGGTGCCAAGGGCTCTCAGTGCCTTATGCCTGTTCCTGCAGCACACACACCCCCACCCCCATAGTTCATTATGTGCAGGGAGGAAAGGTGGTGTGAGCATATCTTACTCTCCCATGCCTTCGCCCTCATCTCCCAGCCAGTTGTCACCACTGATAAATGTGAAATAGCTTTTCAAATCCTGTTTTTCCTTGTCAGAGCATCGGCTGAATTTGGATGGAGTTTAGAAAGCTAACAGGAGCACTGGTTTTAATTTTAGGGGAGAAAAAAACAACTCTTCTAAGCCTGAATTTGTTTTCCAACTTCCAGGACAGCGACCACATCCTCCCTGTTTTACTGCTTCGCCTTATCTGACAGACGGGGTCATGCTGCAGGGAGAAAACAATATACTTTCAACGCAGAGGTCTCACATGTTTATTGGGAACAGCTACGTCCCTAGCCTACTCAATGTGGTTTTGAAAACATCTCTTTTTTTAGAGTTTCTTTGATGGCTGGTATTGGGGTTGGGTCTCTTACTTCTTCAGAGAAAAGTGACCTTTAAGTCTCCAATTTTGAAAGCCGTTCCAAACCATGGAGCCCCGAGTGCCAAAACCTTTTCACATTCAAATCTCTTTCAAGCAGAACAGGGAGAAGAGGACCAAAGTTAGTGCACTCAAATGACCTCATTTGCCACATCAGAGCACAGAGCATTTATTCTATAAAGAGCATCAGTATGTGTGCAGTATCCAGGATGTCTTGTTAGCCAGTTTTTTCAATATTACTACTAATAAGCCAGCTTTTATATGGTATGGTTTGGCTGGGAACAAACGTATGAATTCCGCAACATGCAAAATTTTGAGGTCCTGATCAGCAAAGCCACTTTAGCACATATGTAGGTTTAAATACACAAATATAGAGATCATCAAAACTTTCCACAAAAGATGTTTTCCAGTGGAAAATTAGCTGTTAGGTATTTGTGGGGTGAGGGGTCAATTTTTATTTTCAGCATTAATTTATTTGTGAAAGTTCTGCTTTTTGAGGAAAATGCCAAGCATTCCTTCATAATTCAAATACTTACTTTGAAAATAAAATGTTTAGATTCAGTTAGCTTTCCACAGCAAATAGGGTTTCAGGTCCCTTTATATCCCCATTTTCTTTTATGGGCTTGGCCAGGTTTTATCTCCCAGAACACAACTGTTTTTTCACATCATGAGAGAAGACTGCGGGGTATCACAGGAGAGAGAAGCTGAGCGAATCTGGTTGACTCAGCCAAATGTGAGTATAAGGCGCTTAAATGACAATTCCTGCAGCGTAGCACACTAGCATTTATAACTTTATTAAAAAACAAAACAAAACAAAACAAAAAAAACAAACAAGAAATACACCAGCTTTCAGCTGCAGGAAAATTTGCCCTTTATTGAGAAAAGCTTAAACTTTTCTGTGGAAAATAATAATGAAAACGGTGCTGCTTTCATTTTTGTTAGAACTCCCAAGAGAAAAAAGAAAATATTTCTGAAAAATTTCTGAAGAAGTAACTTCTGAAGAAAGTCAAATTGGGTGAAAGAATAGGGATTATTTCTGGGTAAGTCAAAATAATCAATTTTCAAAATGTATGTCAAGCAGTGGCTTTGTCTCACAAAGTCACCCTAGCAGAAGCACCTCACGAGAAATAGACACTTTTCAAACCCTTGAACTGTGCAAGTTCATTGACAAGAGTGTCAACATGACAGAGGAAGGCTTAACCGCGTGTGAAAGTAGCAATTCCTCATCAAATAATGCATCGTGCTTTGGGGCCATCAATGCTCACGTCTCTGAGACTGCAGGACTATTAAATATAGCCATGCATTAGCTTGCCGGTTGCAAAGGATAGGGCGTACTATGAATAAATCGAGCTCTGCGTGGGACGGGGCTGCGCTATGGGAGCTGTTACAGCAATAGATGTCTCACATTTGGTTAAATGCTGGCAGGCTGCTCAATCCTGACCAGGATGCTGTAACAGAGGCAGTGCTATCTCCCAGGACTTGCACTCTACATGTCAGGCCTCGGAAAGGCAGGATGTGGCTGAGAAACCTGGAGGAGGGATTTGTTTGGAATTTTTCTAATTATTTAAGGCTTAACTCAGCCCTTACGCACATCCACTACGCTGAAGCATTTCACTCACCAGCAGGACTTATTTTGGTGCAAAGCTCTGAAAAGTTTTGAGTCACCTCACGCTGCCCTGAAACGTACAACTAAGGGTAGATGATGCCATCACCTTCTACCTGCAGCTGTCCAGATGTTTCTGTGGGATCCTTAACCCTGTAATTGGTGACTGGTGCACAGCAGTGACCTCGGTTTTTGTAGGAGGCCTCACAGTCCACCTGGGAACAAAAGCCCAAAAGCAGAAAGAACAGCAGTGCTTTATATGGGTGCTTAAAAGCTAAAGGCTGTATCTGACCATAAATCACTGCTTTGCTTAGTCAAAAGAAACGCTAGCACAAGGCACTAAGAAAGGGAAGAAAAAGTATCAGCATCTGCTTGTATTTCAGGAGAGGGAGGCGAAACAGTATGCATGGAGATGCTTTTCCTGGAGACCTGCATTAGTGGGTCTGCACTGGACCAAGCACAGGCAGGATGAGTCCTATTTCAGCAGCCCACACCCCCCAGCTGTCTCTGAGGAAGGGGCAGTGTAGATGGCAAATGTTTCCCTCTAGGGACAAACAAAAACCTGGCCAGCCCTAACTCTTAATGCAGAATTTCTACTGCGTTTGATACTTTATGATGATTTGTCCCTGTTTCTACCAACCCCGTGACTCTCGACTTAGCAAATAGGGACAACACAAAATTATGGCACTAATGTCTGGGCTTGTACAGCCAGCAAGTTGGGTGTAGATTGTTTTAGGGGAGGAAAGCACTGCTGGAAAAAATTTTTCCTTTAATGTAGGAACATCTGACTCCCAGGTCACGCTTGCAACATGCTCAGCAATGCCCACTGAGTTTCCTGGGCTGGCGGGTGGCCACCGTGTCTGATAGGAGGTCAAAAGGACCGGGTTCAGCTCTGTCCAAGAGGATAATGCAGCATTTTGCTTTTTCTTTTTTCATGTTTAAGGCTGGGGGGGAAAAAGCTTTTCCGGTAACCATCGATATTTGGAGTCTGCTGCCCTGTAAGCAGATGCACTGTAGAGCTTTCCAGCTCTTCTGCCAAGGAGTAGGTTTGCAGCAACAGAATGAATTTTCTAGAATAGCTGATATTTATCCCAAACAATGCTATTCTGTCCTCTCCTGTAAAAGGTCAGGACACCTTACCTAAATCCAAACTCCTACTCCATGGGGACACAGGAGACAATGCTGTCCTTTACTGGTTGCATCTTACTTTGCTGTAAGCTCCCTCCGATTACGTGGTGTGTTAAACTTCGCACCTCTTTCTACTGCAACTATTGTGCTGGCACAAAGCACTTGATTTAATCACACCGTGAAACACAGATGTGCCTAGGAAAAGCTCTTCATCCCTTCAGCAACACGGGTGTGATGGGAACAGCAGACAGAGCCACTCAGAGTAACCTAGAGCGCTTGCTGCCTCATCCCCCCTTGGAGATTGCTGGGATATGTGAAAAAAAAATACAGAATGCCGGGACCAGAAATACCCCACACCTCATTCCCGTGGTGTACAATGTACCTAACAACTAGCTCTTTCAGAGTACAGACATTAAAATAAAAAACCCTCATCAGCTTTTCTGGCACCGAACGCTGTGTTTTCCAGGTATCGCTGATAGCTGGCTGACATTTTAGCTCTCTGTGCTTCTGAGAGAGGAAACACTGGAGTCTTTTTTCTCTTAATTGGTACTGCTGAAAGTTTATTTTGTTGTTGTTATCACTTTCTGCTAAGTGTCGAGCGAAAGGACACGGAACCAAGCAGAGGGGCTCCTGGAGAGAAGTGAGGACCCCAAATACCTTCCTCCTCTTCTGCTTTGAACCAAAGTGAGCAGGGGGCAAGGGGAGGTGGGAGGGGTAGAGGCTGAGCAGATCACTAAACCCGCTGGGAACAGGCAGTTGTCTCCCAAGGTCACAGTGGCTCCATGCCCCCTTCTGCATCCGTTTCACAGGGACCACAGGGCGGTGGGCTGCGCTCCTCTCCCTCCCCTTCCAAATAATGGGTGGGAGAGACAGCAACCTTAGGGGTGGAGTTGTTGACCCCTCTTCATCTCTGTTACCACTTCCCTGTCCGTAGATGCCTTGCTGCATGGACGATGCATTCCCAGGGGAGACATGCTGGAGTCATGGGAAGCGCAGGGTGAGAGGGGATGCTGGGGCAGGAATGGGTACGGTGGTGGGAAGGTGACCATCCCCTTGTAGGCTGCCACCATCCCGCCTTCAGTAGTAGGACAATCCTATCTCATACACCCTTGCTGCAGGCTAAAGTACTTCTGGGTAAGTATTTTTAGGTATTTATTGTCAGCACCATTTGACTAGCCAACAATCTGCAAAACAGGAGCAAGCGTGAAAAATCAGGCTCCTCTGCAATACATCTCATTCAGGTGACAGGCTGGATTATCCCCTGAAGGTTTTGGAGAAGCACTTTCTTCCTTCCTTCCTTTGACTATATAGGGAGACTTATTTTCAATTCCCAAGTGCGTCAGGTTGGATCCAGGCCTTGGATTCCAGTTCAGCTGAGCACTTCGGCATGTGCTGTGTTTTAAGTAGGTGCTTGAGACCCTGCAAAGTTCACAGCACTTAATCGTGTATCCAGAGGTAAGTGGATACTTAAAGGTTTTGTGAGATCAAAGCCCCAGCCGTTGGGAGCTGGGAGCAGACAGCTACAAATCTGAGATGCTCTCGGGGAAGAAGCTTCCTCTCTTGCTCTCTCCCAGGAAAGGCACTCTCAGAAGAAAAACTGGTATTTTAATCAATTCCTCTATCAGTCTTCTGTTTCAGACTCATCTGGGAGCATCCTCAGGGGTGTGCGACTGTCTCTGAGGGACACACAGATGCCATGACCAATAAGGAAGCCTGACTGATTAGCAGGGGGACAGGGAATAAAAGCAGAGAATAAATCATTAGCATTTGGGCACATGAACATAATATCTAAGAAAAATAGTTTGTTTCCGCAGAGAGAAGATTCACTTCTCCTTCTGGAATTAATTTTAATGTAATTCGTGTTCACTTATTTATTTAGCACTACAACAGTTAGCTGCCTGGTGATAAAGATCTGCAGTGTTATCCAGGGTTTTGATTTGCACAAGTTTCTTTACTGATATTTTTCTCAGAATCAGCGTGATACAGTAAACAGTACTAAATGTTATCTTTTTTAATTTAAAAAGGAGTCATCTCTTAGGCCAAAATTATTTACAGAGGAAGGAGATAAAAGGGAGCTTTAGGGATTTCTTTATTCTATCAAGGACAAAACAAGGAGACAGTTAGAATAGAATAGAGGCAAAAAATTAACACTGCAAAGAAATGCACCATCTGTGTACTCTGGAAGGTCCCAGTTCAGCAAGGTATTGCAGTATGTGTTGGATTCTGAGGAACAATTTCAGGGTTTCAAGCCTGGCATAAACCTCAGTGTCCTACCAAAGGGGTCATCCATGGAAATCGGATGGTCTTTGCAAAGATCCTTTAGTTCAGATTTTCGTAGTGTTCACTTCTGTGGTCCAAAAGAACACACAAACATGCACACACAAAGACACAAGGAGTCATTGGGTTAAATTCTCAGACCTGAGAACTGGAGATCAATTCACCGCCTTCTGGAGGTGCCTTCCTCTCTACATCCACTCCAAGGGGAGCTCAGGTTAGGCTTCTATTTATGTATATATATTTTTTTTAAAGTAGCAAACAACGAAAACAAAACAGACCACCACGACCTATTGGAAATCTCGAAATATCTCCTGTTCCCCCAGCTCCTAGGTGGCAGTTCCCATTAGGAGCTGGATTAGGCTAAATCAGATTATGCACCACAGACAATGGTGTCTGCAAACTGAGGACAAAAGGTGTCAGGGCAAATCTCTCCTCAGACCCACTAATAGCGTGCTGCAGCAGGACTGTGAAACGAGTCCCCTGAATCAATGCTCCTCTTGTGGACAGGCATTAGTGTAACGGGTCAGCGGCAGGCTGCGCATGTTTACCATTACTTGAGACAAACCTTTGCCAACACACCTACATCTATCTCAGGTGAAAACGAAGGGCAAGTGCCGGCTATACCAATCGGCATCTTTCCCTGAATCTTTTCCTTTATTCTACCATTCTGTGATTCTGTGATCCTCTGATTTCATTTATTCTACCTTCTGTTGGCAGCCATGGAGCAAAGCTGCAGAGAAAACGCGCATTTTGGGCAAAGTACTAAATCTGTCCAAGCCTCGCCAAGACTGTCCCCAGCCTTTCAAGTCCCATCAGACTGGCGCTGGCGCTATAATGCCCAGGTGTGCGGTCGCAAACCAGCAGGAGCAAGACAGGAGGGGCATTTGAAGCCCCCTTTGCGAAGGGCCCTGTGGGGTTTGGTGATGTCGCAGCAGTTTCAAACACCCTTTACTGGAGAGTTTCCATGTGCGCGTGTGTACGAGTGAGTGAGTGCGTGCGTGTGTGTGCTTCATGCACAAAGTCTTCTTTCTGAAGCTCCTCAGATAATTGCAGAAAGTATGAAGCTTCGCAGACATAGCTCAACTAAAGCTTCTCTTTTTTTTTCCCCCCCTTAAAGCATAGCTGTGGGTTTAGTAATTTATAGTTTCACATTAAGATACTCAGGAACTATCTGGGCTGTTTTTTATGACTAAAGCCATTTATATACGTTTCTCCACTTTAAATCTTCCTCTCCCTAACAAATGACACTCCTGAGCAGGCACGGGCTACTAGATTAAATGGTTGAAAACTGTGGTCTTTAGCAGTGCCTTGGATAGAAAATCCCACTTGATTTAAACACTTACGGTTGCCTAGTCATAACTGTTAGCATAAGAGCAGTTGCTTTAGACTAACCCTCTCTTTAAAAGAAGATGCCCTTATTAAGGCATTTGGAGGCCAGCTCGGTCTTTTCTGTCCTCTCTCAGGTTTTGCACAGCTGAATCCTGACCTACATTACGTCACCTAACCTTGAATTTGATGTAGACCAGGGTGAAATCTGGCTTATCGCCTGTCTTATAAACACAGAAGGCCTGAGAGCATTTTTCCCCCTCAAACCTGGGCTGATGTCACTGTATTATGTGTGTATTACTCATGTCAGAGACTTTTGCAAAGAAACTCGCTGCCCGGGGAAACTACAGGGCAAAATCTATCAGCCACTGAATCCGTCCTTTGCTGGGCCGTGCTAACAAAGTTCACAAGTGAAATGGAGAGACTACTATCACTGTCACTGTCACTGTCACTGTCACTGTCACTATTGCTGTCACTGTCACTACCACAATGAAATCAATACTCAGTGGAAAATCTGTCCTCCCTCTTGGATTCTTGTATTATTTAAAAAATAAAATCAACACCATCTTTTGCAGTAGGGCAGTTTTATATACTCGAGACTAAATGGGATTCACATAGAATATATTTTTATTAACAGATGCCAGATTTTTGTTTCTTCTGGAATAATGATGAGATATATCTAACCCTTCAGTGACAAAACATCTATGAACAAAAATGGCTGAAGTAACTTGGTGAAGTTTTCTTCTTGTTCTGAGATGGGAGGAGGTAAATACACCATAGAGGAGATAAGGACATGGCCCTGCAAACCCAGAGCATGTATTCCTGAAGTTCCCCATATTCAAAAGCCCAAAGGATGAGCTCCAGAGGTGGCTGAGAAAAGATTTTTCAGCTCCTGCACACAAGTATGGCTAAAGCTGATATAGCCAGAGCCACGGGTGCTTATCACGGTAAGCAGCACAGGCTGGCTAAGCCTCTTCTGTTCCCAGTGTTCAGAGACGGTTCTGTCAACTGATGGTGAAGGTTTTGGGCATAACTGAGAGGTCACCATGGCAATGTCCATGCAGAGGAATTATTTCATCTGCAGGCTTCTCCCTCTGGATGTAGCTGGAGGCCTGCAGGAGCAGCGTGGAAAACTCAATACGGAGAGTATTCTGATCTCCCTCAGGCAGTTGGAACAGCACTATTGAAGAACAAAGGACCAAAACCAAAATACAACAAAACATAAACATTTATGTCCAAATCTGGCAAAGTTACATTTCTAGTTACTTTTCTGAGGAATGCTCTCCCAGTAATCTCAGCTATACCTTGGTCCTTGCAGATTGTGCCCTACCACCAGTGTAGCATGGGGCAGAGGCAATGGAACCCCATCTGAGGAGCAAAATGAGGGCTGCTACCACCCCAGTGCCTCCTCTACAGGTTGACGTTGGACCTTTTGAGTTCCTCTGAGCAGCCCCACCACCACTGTCCCTGACCCAGGAGGTCCTCACAATTTGGTAATTCCCACCATGGGAGTCCTCTGTGCATTAATGCAAAATACTGCATTTTGGCAAAAAAAAACCCACACTTTTTTCATCATTATTTTCTCCAAAACACGTGCTTTGGCAAGGACATCCTTTTTATTTCTGTGAAATCCAACTGAAGAAACAGAAGATAAATGAGTATGTCTAATGCTGCAGCACAGTTTAGAAATATGGTCCAGTCTACCCTCTGATGCAAGACTGCACCATTTTTAAACTTTGGCTAGAGATGTTATATTGTCAAATACACATACACAAAGGTCATTAGAGTTCAGTCTGACTTTTTTCTCTCTTTTCTAGCAGCTATTTAAATTGGTGCTTGAAAAAATTTACTGCTTTATGCTCAAATTATATTTACATTTGAGCATAGAATTTCAGCATGGGTAGGGGAGGAGAACGTATTTTCTTCACTGCCAGCTGTCGATGGTTTTTCAAAATGCTTATTTCTCAGAAAATTTCCACAAACTTTCCATTGTGATCAAGGGACACTTATCTTAAACCACTTAGGAGTTGACATGACTGCACAGTAGGTCACTCTGACCACATAAGAATACTTAGCCAGGAAGAATAAGGGGGAGGATTATGACTCCATCTTCAGTACTCCTGACATGCTGGCCCTGAGAGCTCTGGCTGTATAATCTGTCCTTCAGTGTATTTACATTCCTGAAAATGCAGACAGTTTAAGATGTGTTCTAAGCAATTTGTTGGAATCTAGTAAAAGGAAAATCTTTTAATGGATCTACTGCGGCAATTCCTATTTATTTTATCTTCCATTTTCTTTTTTTTGCAGAATTGTGAATGTTGATGTTGAGACAGAAACAGGACTTTATTGGGACTGCCAGTGGTTCAAAGATGAAAAGGCCTCGAGAGGCTTTTTGTTATCAAATTCCACTTACCCTCCCTGTTGTAACTTTCATCACAGCTGAAGGGACGGTGCCAAAATCTGACTTCACTTCGGAAAGTGCCAGGATACGCCACTGGCGTTGCAACAGAAGAAAGAAAGTGGGGAGACAAAATTCAATGCAGGCTGTGGCCTGGGAGAAGGGTAAAAAGCTGAGGGCAAAAGAAAATGGTTTAGTATTGCTTCCCAAACCTTCACCAAAGTTGCTAGGCAGGTGGGGGAGAGGAGGCCAGCCCAGCTCTTTCCAACAAGTACTTTTCAGACCATGTTTCCTGCCAAACGGGGAAAAAGGAAGAGTTCCCACCAAATCACTGCAAAGTCTGACCCATGTTTCCTGCCAAATGGGGAAAAAGGAAGAGTTCCCACCAAATCACTGCAAAGTCTGACCCGTGTTTCCTGCCAGCTCCCTCCTCTTCTGTAAAGCAGACAAGAAATTTCAGCCCAACAGCAGCTGAGCAGGTAGCGTGCTGCTATTTCCCTGGGCTTCTCAGAGCTGGACAAATCTTATTTTTCTTTGCCACACTTTCAGCCCAGTGTCCCTCCTACTGATTATGTGTTGCTGCTTGGAGAACAAGCTTTTGGGGCCAGGGACCACTATTTGCCATATGTTTGATGAGTGCGTAGAGCAATGAGAATGCCCAAATCTACATTTGTGTGTAATCACAGTAATGATGCTAATAATAATATCTACATGAACAGTTTATAAGCCAACACCTTCAGGACTGACAAGAAAGCTTTGTTGCCTCCAGCCTTGGGTACCAATAGGGGACCTTTCAGAAGGTCTGGTTTTCCAAGCGTAGATGCTCACCATTATCTGAAGGTCAGACTCTTCTTGCTGTCCACTTAGGTTTTGCCCAAGATGGAACATCTCAAATGACTAATCATTTTAGAAATTCATGCCTTATTGTCTTTGTTCCTCAGTTTTTCCTGATTGTGCAATGGAAATAAGACTGCTTACTCCACCGTGATTTCTCAAAGCAATTTCAGCGACTCCAGCAAAGGCCATTTGCGAACAAAACATTATTAATATTGTGAAACAATGAATAATCAACATGTGCCAGCTGTTACCACATCAACTTCTGTCCTTGGGCCCCTTTATACTTGATAGGTCTCTCAAGTTAAAGGTAAGGTGAATTCAGAGAGCAACTATTATTGAATAACACATGGGTGAAAACTCATATTTGGTAAAAGGAAAGACATTTTAGATTAGTCCACCAGCAGAAGATTCTGGTAACTGGGAATAACAGTGTCCACACATGGAGTTACTCAGGGATAGTTATTCTGGGAACAACTACTCCTTCAGGGCTATTCTGGAATAACTTCATGTCTACAGCAGGGGGAAGCCCCTGATTAATGTAAGACACCACAGCGTAAAGCATCCTGAAAACAACTATCTTGCAGGCATCCAGCCAGTAGTGAATATTGTGGTCCATTTCATTGAAAATAAAGCTATTCTTCTTTTCTATTGAAAAATCATGGGTAATTTTGCAAGAGATCTTCTGCTTCTATTTTGGATTCTGTAAGAATGGAGGTAGGACAAATGCACAGCTCGCCTGGTGTCCTTCTTCAGAGTTGGCTGAGAAAAGGGGTCTCAAGCAGACAAGCATGGCAGCTCCTGCAGCACATGCCTGAAGATCCTGCTGGCCATAACTCAGGTATTCACTGATCCCTTGAAGACAAATTTTTTCCATCCTTATGTTCACTAGCTCTTGAAGGAATTTGCCTTCACATCTTTGTCTAAACACTTTTGAATAAATTAATACTTTTGGCATAACACCCCGTGGCAGTGAGAACCCCGATGTTTGTGCCATCACATCATTTGATGTCCTCTGTTTTGTAGGTGGTGCAGACTGGGTAAAAATGCCCAGTCTGCTCCTCAAACTGCTCAGGTATACCAGACCTTTCTCATATACCTTCACTGGGAATTGGATCGTGCTCTAAAACTGGTCACAGACAGATTCCTGAAGCCCCTAGCCTAGACGAAAACCTCCACCCTGCATCCTCATGCCTGCAAGGTTTAGGACTCAGCTGGAATCAATTCTCCTCTGATCCAGACTTACTTGTAATCACTGGGAATCTTTTGCTGCACTTTAAAGCAAGCTCTTACCTGCTAACAGCTTTTTTCCCCCACTAGGTGCATGGAATTAGCCATACAATTTGTCAAGGAACATAAATAATAGTAAGATGTATTTGGTGTCTAAAATGGGTTTATATCCCATTCTTGCTTCTTTCTCCCCACTGCAAAAATGCTACCTTGTATTTCAGGACCTGACAGACTGGGCTCGTTTAAGGCAGCACCCAGAGAGAGACAAACATCTTTTGTTTGGTGCTTATCTTCTCTGCTCTTGCTCTCTCTCCAGCCCTCTCTCTTACTTGAGATAAGTTCTCAGCTAATCATGAGAGATGTCAGATAAACTTACTGTGAATTGAAATCCAGCAAGGCTGAAAGGAGCACTGTTGTTCCTTTCTCAAGCAGGTATTGTATTTATACAGTCAAGCGAACAGGCGATGCGAAGAAGATAATTCCCTCAAAACTTGGCCCATAAACTCCCCAGAGAAAGATAAATGATATTTAATTTTTTTTTCTCTTGATGTAGAGCCAGTAACATGCCCCTGGTGTAAAGGAGCTATTATAATCTGCTCCCCTGGCTTTGCAAATGCCTCAGGTTTTGGTCTGAAGCATCCCGGCATCCCCCATCCACGGGGGATGACAGCCCTGGCAGCCCTGTGCTGTTTTCACTACGGGCGGCTCACAAAGTTACCCAACACCTGCTCCTCCACAGTTTGTCTTAAATAAATGGGAGTCCAACTTTAACACCGATGGAGTAACCCACTTCTACACCACTCTGGGAATGAAATCTATCCCTGTCCTTTGTATAACAAGAAGACTTCTGCTAGGGACACAAACAGTTAAAGGGATGTTGCTAATGTTTCACTCACTGATGCCTCTATAAACACTCCACTGAAATTGATGAGTTTTGATATTACTGTTTGGTGTACAACAATGATCTCTGGTTAATTAGTAATATGTGTGCTTTTCCTCCACCTATTTGCTCAGTTTGACTGAACAGTGAGGAATTATTTAAATCGGGGACAACAAAATGAAAGGCAGCCTTGCTTTCGTGGGAACCTGTGGGTATTCCAGCAGTGATTTTGTGTTCGTAATGAATAGTGACGGGGTGTTATTACACCTAAGCCCTCCCTGTACCAGCCACTATACACAGAAACACGGCAAAGGGGCCATGACTTAGACTGACCCGGCCAATGAGCAGAACTACATGGGAAAAGCAGAAATGCCGGGGGAAAGGTAAAACTCCAAACAGATTTGCATTTGCCCTGAGCTGGCATTTGCTCCAGCTTTGCTGCACTAAGTCATACCACCGCCGTTTCCAGCTCCACAGCTTTGCATGTTGCCGTGTCATTTCTTTATGGCCTTGTCTGCCTTTCAGCAGCCACTTATTTTGCAATGCCAAATCCCCGTAAGCCTTACTAAAGTCAAAGCAGGTTCTTCCAGCATAAAATGATGCCAAGTCTCTACTCAGCCGCAGACAAGGATTCAGACCCTTATTGATCTTAAACTGTCCTTTTCTCAGTACTACTCCAAGCGTTGGAAAAAGCTGCAGGCTGTTGTTCTCTGACTGTAGATGGAGATACCGCTTGGCCAAATACCATCCCCAGCCTGCGTTACAAAGCTTCCCTGAGATCAAAGCAAACAGCGGGGCTGAAAATATAAATGTGGTCATATTAAGCAATGTGAGGAAAGACTGCCAAGATCAAATCTAGCCCTGCACTGAGCACAAAACCCTTCCCGTTCACGGGCAGACGGGGTTCCATGCAGGTTCTCCGCTAGCTGCCAACTGCTGCTTTATGTCTTGCAACACAGCTGCAGCTGGAGACGCTCTGCGAGCGGAGCCTTCATGGGCTGAGCACCACATCTTCTTCCGGAGCCACCCTGTGACGCTCTGAAAGCAGCAATTTCAACTTGTACAAGTCTGTAATAACCGCTGTCTAGGTGCTTCCTGGAGTTACTATGCTACGTCACCTTACTTAGGATGCCGTCCCGCAGCCAAGCGAGACAGCAGGGTAGAAATGTGACATCTATTTTTGATCCAGCTGGAAAATCCCTTCTCACTGCACAGACTTACTATTCCCAGCTGACACAGCGTGATGGGGTGAGGCTTCTGGGATAAAATACTCGGATTGGGTTGGAATAGGTCCAGTTAGTTATTGCTTGAAAATTATCTTCAGCAGCCAGTTCCTGCGAGGTGCAGACCACCTGCCCGTCCCATCAAAGCCAGCGTGCATGGAGGCTCTCAGCACCCCCAGGGGAGCAGATCCCCTCCTTCTCCCCAGGCTTAAACCCCTCCTGACTGCTAGCCCAAAACTGCCCTTAGATTTGCAATGCCAAGAAGTTTCCAGTCGAGCATTACTCATTAAAGGCTTGTCCCTTCTCTTTCTGACCACACTCGAGACACACAGCTAATGCAGAGAGGGATCCTATTTATAAGACATTGTGTCATATGGCTAATTTAAAAATGGCATTTGTCAGCAAAAGCAGTAATTTTTTCAAGATGCTCATAGAGGGCTCCTGAGCAAATAGCCCGAAAATTACAGCCCTATAAACCTCACTTTGACTAAAGTAACTTGACAATGTTCGCTGCAGAACTATTTGGGGATGGCTATTTAAACACAGCGAGCAGTTCATTATCATTTGTGTTTTCCTGCTAAGCTTTCACTCTTTTGTTCAACCCACTTCAACCCCGGATTGAGACATTCACAAACCTGCCAGGTCACTCCTGCTTATCTTTCCCATGACACCCCTCCGTCTCCCAACGAGCCGAGGGCCATGTCAGTGCATTTCCACATAAAGCAATTCTTCTGGCTGAGCGGAGGCATTTCCCCTGCGCCTCTTTTCGGGGCTGGTAGCCCGGTTTCGGCGCAGACAGTATGACAGATGCGGGGTGCGTTTCCCAAGCAGAAAAGAGATGGAGGCTACGGGCTGAATGTTAAATGTACCATACGCCCAACATAAAAACAGACCAAACATGCTTACGAGATTTATACTAACGCTTACTTTCTCTGGCTGGTCAAGGGTTCAGGCGCGTATAATAGCTTCCCAAGGCACGTTGACTGTGACAGATTTTAAAGAAGAGACTCCTGAAGGAGTTCAAGGCATAAATTGAATTACAGTATGCTTGGCCTGCGGTTGCTAGGGAGATCCCAGAGCCGAGGAGAAAGTTCCTGGTGATTTTTCACTGTTGTTTGAAGGCTGTGAAATTAAGGCTTTGTGCGGCGCTCACCGAGACAAGGCTGTGGTTGGCGTTCACCATTGACATCAAGCCGGATTGGCCCGGAGGGGGCAAATTTTTATGAAACAGATATGACAAAGCAGCATTTTGATCAAGTCATCGCTCTCTTTTAAAAGGGCCACTCTCGCTTTTATTCACATCGAGTGATGGACGTTCCTATTTAAACACTTTCAGCTGCAGAGGCCTGAACCTCAGCCCGGGAGCCCAGGCTGCCCTGAGCTTTGGGAAGAGTGTGGAGTGGGATCAGGGCTTCACAGCTAATCCCTTTACCTCTGGCATGGGTGGAAGCAAATTCCCAGCATTGAACCCACCGAACTTTAAGAGAATTCAAGGCTGGGGCTGTAATTTGCAGCCAGAGTCTAATTTCAGCTCATCACATGGGCCCTGGCTTTTGCAGGATTCGGGAGGGATGAATTTCAGCTCTTTGGAGTTACACAGGCAGAGGGGAGCTTTCAAAGAGGATGGGGATTTTTTCCAAGGAAGCCAGCGGCCAAGCAGTAGCAAATGTTTTTTTTGAGAGAAGATCATGCAGAGCTACCTGCAAACCCCTGAATGCTCTCCTCCACTTCCACCCAGCCACGTGTGACCATCACCTGGACTTAGGCAAGCTTTCCCTGTGCTGTGCTCTCCCTGGGCTGTGCTGACAACAACATTATCAAAGGCCAGCTTTGGCAGGAGGCAACCTAGGCAGTGGCCAAAAGTGGCCCAGGGCAGCCTGACCTCCATTTTTCCCCTCCCAGGGGTACACTGCTGAAATGGTCCCAAGTTGTCAGGAGGTATTGGGTCACTATGATGTTTTTGGTAGCTTCTCTGAACAGTGGGGCAATTACCATTTCCATCCCAGGATCACAGAAATGTATCTCCATGCTATAGAAAATCCGGGGACCGAACAAATAAAACCAGATTAAGGAAATGGTGAACTCTCTTAAGGCTTAAGGCTCCAGAGAGCTGGGCTGATGTCCTAGCTCTGCCATGGGTTTTCTACATGAACTCAAGTTGATTAAGGGCTATATGCACAGTGCTAAATAACACAGTGTTGTGGGGCAAACTTGGGACCTTGACTTCAGGGCCTTGTAGTTTGATAGGAATTCATCTTCACTTGACTTTGAACTACAAGACTCATGGTTTGCAGGCTCCCCAGCTCTGTGTGGACCAAGCTCGACCTTGGTTCTGGGTACACTTACCTCCCTGGACCTTGCTGGGAAGACAGCACTGCGGCAGAGTGTGACGGCACCAGGTTTGGACTCCACAGCCTGGCACAGTCCTCCAAGCACGCTTTTTTCTCTCAAATACACCCTAATGTCACTCCAGGGCTTGGACCATACTATCGTAGCATTACACTATAAACAATACTACTGTTAAGGCCTCAGCTCAGCCCTCATATGTGGGCACTGTGAGCTGGAAACACACAGAAAGGAGCTATATGGCACAGGACCACGTGGAGTTTAGAAGACAGACAGGCAAAGAGTTATAAAATCTAGCTGGAGTTTAGCAGGGTGGATGGAAACCTATCTATCTGACTTGGCTTCAGGAACAGGGACCATTACCCACACCTCTTTTTTTTTGGGCAGTATAAGCACAGCCGCACCCTGAAAACATGGTGTATCTAAAGCAGCTGTGAATATGGTACCTTCTGTTTGATTTCTGGCCATAGGAGCACCTCAAACAGACCTGGTCTGGGTGTGGTTGGCACATGTGCGCTCTGGAAGGTATGTCCCAGCCATGTTGTGTGACACCCTCAGATAGCAGAGGTGTATTCTCCTTCTACCAACATTCTGCCTTTCAAAAGAGGAATGGGTTTTTTAAATACCCTGGGACAGGAAATTTTGATTGGGTTTAGATCCTTGTAGCACGTTTCTCCATATCACAAGACTTTGAGTTTTTTTCAATTTTCCACTTGCAATTTTCATACGCTGTCAGTTTTGCGTAGGTAATTGTTCATGGCAGCTTTTGAAGACAAGGAACAATGGATGGTCATGCTTGCAAAGCAGGTGGTGAAACAGGAGACTGCAGAGCTGAGTCTGCTGCTCCTGCTCTCACTGGAGGGATGCTCTTTGGGAGAAGGAGTAGCCATCCCACAGACCTCAGACGTGCCCTTTCCCTTCTCTTCCCGGGCAGCTTTGTGTCTCCTCACAGCCCTGGGCAGCTCCTGGTGCCAACAGGCCCTTTCTCAGCTGTGGGACATCAATGGTCTTTTTCTTGGAGAAGAGTCACCTTAACTGGGAAAGACTCCCTCTCTTAGGGTAACATAACCCCCGCCCAGAGCCATACCTAGCGTGGCCTCGTTAAGGCAATTTCCAGGACTATGAACCCACGGGTATCAGACCAGTTATAGTCTCAGATGACTGTCGCTTGAGCTTAAGCAGCACCAGTCAGCATAGTAGGTAGCAGCTAGAAATACTGGGAAGAAAATAGAACACCAGGATTAAACAAAGGAGGGATAAGTTTAATAAATCCAAGCTGGAAACTTTATTTGCTCCAGTTTCTCCTAAATCAATTTTTCTCTGTCCTCTGAACCCCATCCCAGGGGCATTGATTCTGCCCCTTAGCTAACAAGCCATTTGGCATGTCGCTTGGCATTTGAGGCCCAGCTGGACTTGTCTTCATTTTATAAAATAGTAGGAGAACTTCGCAAACACAAAAACCCTCCCAGAATGAACCCCTCTATTTCTCGTGTTCGCCTATTGTGCACAAAAATGTCATCTCTGTTTGCTGAGAGGAGCGAAGTGAGTAAAATACAGACGGGGAGAGCTTGCTTTCACTCCAGCACTGTTTGCTCCGAAACATTATGCAATGCAGATTAATGTCTTAGCACAAGAGAGTTCAGACAAGGTCCTGAGATTATGCTTTCTCAAAAAAAAAAAAAAAAAAGAAAAAAAAGAGAGAAAGGAAAAAACAAAGGAGGCATCTTGTACAAGAGGGTGAAACCCCTGAAAAAAAAAAACAGTCCACATTTTGAGAAGTTGAATCTGTACAAAAAGGAAGAAGGCTTAGTGGAAATAAAGGAAGCAGACAGAGAGCTCTGTGAGGGTTAAACCCACACAGTATCAGTTGCACACCAGGAAGCTGCCTGATGTACCAACTGGAGGAAGAATGGAGTTCGGGTTTCACTGAGATCTTGGTTTGCCAGCACCCACAGCCCTGCTCTGCTCCTTGGTGCAAATCATTAGTCATGCCAACAGGGTTAAATAGACACGATAAAGCAGGCGTTGTTCTTGACTATAAGGCCAGACTCTCCCGCAGAGCTCAGCACTCAGGGCCTGCTGAGGATGCGGGCAAAAGCGGGTGAACCACTTCAAATGCTGCTTTTATAAAAAAAAGCATCTGTAGGTGTACCACAGTAGTCCCCACTTCTGCCTTTTGAGATCCTACACAGAGATTTCTTACCAGAATGAGTTGATGTTGGTAATGTGAATTTCACCAGCAAATCCATAATCACCCTTTGATCTTTCAACTTTCCATGGCCGTATACACCAGCTGCAATGTCTTCGTCAGCACCAAACTGTGTCACACTGTCCTGCACACACTCTGACTTCACCCCCAAATCCCCCCAGTATCAGTTATAAGTTGTCAGCTGCACATCTCAAAAGCAAGTGTACCTTACACCTGTGAATGGTTAAAAATTTCCGGTGGAAGCATTTGTCCTGTCTGGAGGTGAAGAATAGTCATAGAAAACATTAATTTCATTCTAAGTATTGATGTTTTGCTAGGAAAATGTATATGTACATATATATGTGTGTGTATGTTCAAAATTTTTAAACATTGACAATGTTTTTCTTTTTTGTTTCTAATCAATAACCCATAAAAAGGCAGTGTACCTTTCTGGGGAAAGTCCTTCTCCAGAATAACAGCTCTATTGATGAGGAATTCCCAGCCATAGCAGATTCCTCACCTCCCAGCAGAGGAAGCCAAGGCAGGGAGAGGATGAGCAAAGGGCCAAAGGCAGGAGCTGCAGTCTATGGCCAACACCACATTGGCAACTCAATCCCCAAGCCACGCTCGCTGTCTAGCAATACCTTGCCTGTGAGGGCCATGAACTGGTCTGGACATGGTGACCTCCATTGGTTGCTCCACCAACCTCCACATTGACCACTTCGATGTGAACTGCTGCCCACCTCGCTGCTATAAACCTCGAAAAAATCTCTGCTTTTGGCCTCTCCATTACGCAGGTGGAGAGAGACCCCGTTACACGCTGCTGGGAACGGCTCGTGGCTGAGTTTCTCAGTGCTGCAACACCTTTATCTCTCATTATTTTCTAATCTACCCCTTCCCCCCCTCCATATAGCTCTGGATGGGGAAACATCTGCAAATAAAGAAGGGATTTGCTCTTGTCTTTTAAAAGACAACCCCTCATTCATTTTCTCTTTCAGTTGCTATTGTTGTCGTTAAATGAGAGAGATGCCGTGTATTTATGTTTTTTGATTCAAAGCACGCTGGGGACAATGGAACAACTTCCATTCATTCCTGCACACACTGGACAAGTGGTAATACCTACAAGCTTCCTCTCCTTACACACTCCTTAATTTACATCATTTCTTTTTCCAAATCACTGAGCTAGTCCATGCAAAAAAAATGAACAATATACAATGCCAGGGTTTCTATACTTTCCCTTTGGGCATCTTTACCTAGAATTTAAAAGCCATTATTAAGTAATGCTTCCACTTTATTTTATGTTTTAAAATAATGAAGTCTAATAAAATTGATTTCCAAAGCCATTCAGTTTTAAACGTTATAAATCAAGCTGTGGAGAGATACTGTGTGTGCATGTCTATGTATGCCAAGTGCAACTAAAAATAATACCTTGATGTTTTACGCCATTATAAAATGTGGTTTTATATTTTTTTAAATGCCATCTTGATTAATTGGTCCCCTAGCTGAAAATTCAGGCTGCTACTGTGACGAAATGTTTTGTGGGTTGACTGGGCGATGGATTATTAAAAAGACCTGCGTAATTAACTCTATTGGGAGTCTTATATCAGGCATTGGGATTCAAACTAAGGCATGATGACTTGGTGTTAGAAATGAACCAAATGCCAGGGGGTAAATTCATACCTGGTGTAAGCCACTACGCAGTCCACTGGCGCTACTTCAGGAAGGGGTTTTACTCATGCCTTATGTTTTCACTTGCACAGTGCAAAGGTTAAGGCTGTCAGGCCAGGCTGTTTGAAAGCTTAACGATTAAGTATTATCACTGTTTGCAGAGTCATTCTTCAAATGTTTTCAACATAAAACAGTTTATTAAATGCCTGGCAGACTTTCACTGAGAAATGCCAAGATGTGATTTCTCCCCTTCGTCGCTGTTATTTTAATACTTAGCACCTCCGCAAGCAGGGAGAGAGAAAGAGAAAACCCCCAAAATAAATAAAGTCTGATACTCCAAACGCAGCTACTCAAAACTCCAGGAGGGATCCAGGCCCCATGAGAGGTTTGTACTGGAAAGGGCAGTGTGGACCAGGGAGCTACCAGGCGGTGCCACCAGCCTGCAAAAGAGATGCGCAGATCACACACAACGCATCCTCCCTCCGGGCTCTTTCTGGTAATCACCCGTGAGCTCTCCAGTGGGGCACTGCTCCTTTGCATTAAACTTCTTGGCATTTCCCTGATTTATTTCAAACTTAAGGACAACTCCGTACTGTCTGGTGCCCTGCCTGGTCCATCACCTTGGGCTGAGGGCACTGACGGAGCGGTGTGACTGCTGCGTTCTATACGTGGCATTGCCAAAAAGGCTTTTACAGTGATTTCTAAGCCTCTGAAACACCAGCAACCTGGTCACCACTTGATTCTGACCCATCGTTAGATAAAGAAAACAATTCTTGTTCCCCAGCAACAAATGATGACTTAAATTTTTTAAAACTTATGAAAGTGAATGGAGATGCCTCTGTATCCCTAAATAATTCCCAGGAGAAAGGGAGTCCAAAAGAAAGAACACCATAATGGAGAAAAGTAGAAAGAAAATAAAGAGACTCCAGGGAAGCCTGAAATCTATTTTACAGATGTTGTTTTATAGTGTTGGAAAAAAGTTTCTCCTAAAAAAGAAAATTAGGTATATCATGGAGACACAAAAAGTTTCTAACTGCAACAGTGTAAGGAATGTGGGCCAAAAACCCCACCTAAGACAAGGCATTGCTCCCAGCCTTGGGGACAACAGGAGGGGAAAAAAGAAAGTGGGAGATTTTGGATACCTTCTGCGTGCTGCAGAGTGCGAGAACCTGCTCGGTGTCTCCTGCGTGGAGGGGAGGGCTGTTAGCGGGCGATTCCCACCATGCTGAGACAGCAGCGACACTGGGGACAGGCAAGCAGAGATGGGCAGCCGGGCGCAGCAAAGCAGGCAGCAGATGCGGTACCCTCAACTGTGGGCCTAACACCATAAAAAACAATGACATGAGGCAGAGACTGGGTTTCTGTATCTGCAGTCCCACCGCTGTGTCCGTGTGCTTCCTCTGGTGCCTCTAGTTCTCAGTATGAGAATCTTGACACGGAGATGCAAACAGCTCTTCCCCTCGAAGAGAAGAGGCCTTTCCCTGGACAAGGGGTGAAGAATGGCCTCCCTTGTTGGCTGTTTTCTGTTTTTTTTTTTTTCATTTGTGATGTCTTTGATATCATGAAGGCATAATGTCCTGCTCTGACACCTAGCTCACCAGAGGACTGCTGGCATCCGACATGCTGCTTCTCGCTGCAAAGTAGCACCAAGTGTTGATGAAGTGGCGCTTTTCTACTAGTACAGATATTTGCTACGATCTTCCAGGAATTTGATCAGGCTGTTCGCATTCAGATAGCATACAACAAGCATCCTTCCTTTCTTAAAGCGGAGCACAATTAACGTTATGTTTTTTCAGTACATAGGTCCTCCAATGACTTTGGCAGGACCCTTCAGCAACTGGGGCAGAGTGAGAGTCCCAGGGATTAAAATATTTATTTTTTTCTTAAAAAAAAAAATTAAAAAATTTGGAAAGCAGGAAAAAATCTTTTAGATACAGGACAGAAACAGTAATGAACAACACACATTTCCAGATGTGTTGTGTAGTTTCCTCTCTGTACAGAGTACTGTGCGGCAGCTAGAGCCACGCTTCGGCGTGAGTTTTCTTTAAAGAGGGCTAATTCTGTAGATTAAACCTCGAATTACAAAAGTTTAGATGACAGCTTGCTGCAGGAGATAAAACAACTTTACTGTGGCCAGTAAATAGACTAAAATTCCTCCAGGCTAACCTCCCTTATCATTTCCTATCACCAAAAGTACAAGTGAAATGCTGGATGCTACAAGTAGAAGAGAGCATTGCTGCGCTTATTGAGAACAGAGAGAACTGGACCCATTTGAGTAACTTTGCTGGGTCTGTCTGAGACAGATTAAAGAAAACAATGATTTCACATCCAAAAGGCTGTGCTTGTGAGCGGAGAGATCCTTCATCTTTTCTCAGAAGCATGCATCATTAGGGAAACATCATCTTTCTCTGTTAGAAAAAATTACTATGCAGCATACCTATGCTACTGCTAATTCTGCCGGAAAAGAAGAAAGCATCTACTGCCTTCAACGGTTAAGAAGTTAAAAGGATAAGGAAAATGGATTAGCTTCATAGCCTCTCTTTCAGTTCTGTCCTGAAAGCATAGATGTCTATGTTGGGTTTACAAAAAGAAAGAGAAATTTAATTTAGAGGGATTATTTAATAATTCCACCAATGCCTGAGCAGGAAGAAATAACGAAGAAAGTAGAATATTTGATTACTTGTCTAGCCTGCACCATGCCAGCTAGAATATTTTTAGCATGCCTAGTCCCTATTTGACATACATTGATGTAAGTCAAGAATAAGTCTGAGAGGCCCATGGACTTTCTCCTATTTTACATGAGTGTGTATAAGAACAGACTCCCAGCCTGCATACCTGGATAGCGTCATCTGACGGAGTTACAACTGCAACCACCGGAATCATAAAGTGGCGAGGCAGTGTCCATGTCCCCCTCTGCACGTGGGTGGGAGAAGACAAACCGCACAGGAGGGGGTCCCCATAGTGGAGCCATCTGCAGGGCTGATACAGATCACAGTGCAGTCTGAGTCTCCATCAGTAATACAAGAGCCAAGAAAAACCTGCTTTTTCTACAGGTAGAGGGGAAGAGGGAGTGCATAGCAGCTCCCTTTGCTTACAATGGGTCCCATGGATGCAACGTACCTTGAACAGGGAGATTTTTCGTGAAAATGTTCCTCACAGTGCAGAAAAGAAGGTAATGATGGTATCTCCCTTGTCTGTGGGTTAAACCTTTGAGGGAAAGAAGATATCTAGGAAGGCTTACTTAGAAATTAAGGTGGGGAGAATGTTCACTCAGCTGACAGAGCCAAAAACCGAAAGTATTGCAAATGTTGCCATTTGGAAAGGGGCTTCAGTGCCTAGATCCCAAGAGAGTTATGCATGGACTGCTTGTGAAAACTTGGGTTTAGGTGGCTATCAGACTCTTGTTACCTGAGGACCATCCAGCCATCATTTAGTAACAATTTTACCCTCAGACAGCCCAAGGTACATGAAAACTTATTGGTGTATCTCCCATTCTGCCTTCAGAATATGCAAATATACAATATGCAAATACCAAATAAGCATTCATATGTATACATACAAATTATTGTGAGTAGCAAGCACAGATGTTTGACTTACAAATTTGTAGGTTGATATTATTATCTCAGGTCAAATGAGCATAATTCAGAAGTGGAACAGAGTTCAATCCTCATCCCAAATATGAGAGTTTACATTTGGAGTCACTCTCATTTACACCAATGTGGTCAAGATCAGAGTCTGACCTACCCATAGCATGGAGGAGTGAAAAATGAGATGCAAATCTTAGCTCGTTTCACAGCTGCGTGTATGCAAATGCCACGTACTATGTTATGTGAAGTCAAAGTGCTCAGACATCGTCCTGCCTTATCAGACCTCCATACAAACACTGGATTTATGAGCTGCACATTAAGTCCCATGATTTATGCTGCTTTCTCCGCTCAGGTTTGCTGCCTTCCCCCAGGGATCATATCTGTGTTCGTAGGCACTTTCTAAGATTTCTACGCACTACCTAAACAAAATGCCCTTTCATGAGGCCAAATACATCACATCAAGAAAGCAACTGTATTTCTTTCATAACGGTTTAAGCTCCGTCAGCTATATGAGGCTCAGTAGCTGACTTCTGGAAAATAGTTAGCCCTGTGTGTACCAGAGTGATAAATTAATACAGAAATGTTCTTTTAATTTAGAACGGCCCGTGTTTCTGTCGCTGGCCATAGGGCACTCTGACAGGCGTACAAGGCCCCTCTGTTTGTGTCACCATCCTTAACGCAAAGTAGGTAAACTCTGACGCAGGCTCTTTTCCAGTAACGTAGCAGTTTTTTTCCTTTTATTTCACTCCCGAAGTGGCATTTTGAGGTGCTCAAAACGTGTTCAGTGCAGGTCCAGGAGAAAAAAATCAAGGAAATGCCAACTCCCACGGTTTCTTCTGCTTTTCATGCAATAGCACACCCTAAACAGACCTAGGAATTAATCAGCATTTGCAGGACGACTGCACCTCACTTGAATTTCCTTGGACAGAAATTATACAGCTGGCAGAGAAAAGCGCCTCTATCATATTTTCACCCACCACTATATGTAAGCAGGATTTTATTGGCATGTGTGCTACAGCTCAGGCTTTGTTGCAACAAGGCATCTGGGAAGTCAGCGTTTTAAGGTTGATAGCCAGTACTCTGTTGCTCTGAAATAGTATATGGGTTATATGGGATGTGCATGACATATCCAAAGATGGAGGAAACTCAGAAAAAAAGATGTGCAACAGAAAAAAGATAAGGATAACGAAGGTTTTTCTGCCTCCAAGCACTGACACACCTTTTTGGTCGAAAGGGAGAAATATAAATACACTTCTTTTAAAAAATAATCATCTGTCTGGGCACTAGCCCAGTTTTCCAGTCTCTCATATTTATAGCTTGCCTTACAAGCTATTTGTGTCTTTTTCATTACAAATACCCCAGCTTCTGGGGGCCAAAACCTTGACTAATAAAAATAACAATGATGATAAAAAGTTAATGATGTGCTCACTTTATTTGTAGATTGCATCCCTATTCCCCACCACTTGTTCATTCTGGGCAGCATCCAGAATTGCACTCAACGACCTAAAATGTAGCTTAGGAAAAGTTCAAGCACCTATACTGAGAAGAACAATTCAAGCCCAACCCTCTGAAAGGCTTTAGTCACTTTAACAGCCTTTATTTTCTGATGAAAATGTTCCTAAGCTGTTTATTCGAGATGAAAGAAGGGTCTAGAGATGGTGTCTTTCTGTCTTCGCAGCCTGAGTGCTCTAACCGATAGTCATAACAAAAAGGTGAGCAGAGGAGAGAGGACCAGAGGTCTTTCAACAGAAAATAGGGATCCTGTCAGCTGCACCGAGATATTTGATTTTGGTGCCTGCCTAAATTTCAGAGAGTTTCATACTCTGAAACCTTAATTCATGTAGGGGAAGAATGATAGCCCTCAATTATGAGCCACTTCTGGATAAGAAAGAGATTTTTTTCCTTTCCATGGGCTCAGATGTTCCCCCACCCACTCCCAGTAAATCTCTCAGCAATAGAAATGTGGGGCTCACTCAGCCTTCCACGTTTTATCATTTTCAGGTGTTACAGCTCTAAATAGCACAAATATAGCACAAATGCCTACATCTCTTGTTTGGATACAATGCCTACAGTGCTTGCTTTTTTTTTTTTAGATTGTAAGGTGAGAAACACAGATAACATCTCTTCTCAGGCATAGGCAAAGTGCTTATTCTTAGTAGTACAATAATTTACATAATAATGTCATGAGAGAAAGAGGAAGAGGAGCTAGTGTGTTTTGTTTCTTGCACTTTTGCTGCAGAGGCAAAGTAAAGTAGCCAACAGAGTTTGCCTCTAATACATGGCCGCCACCCGTGAAGGCAAAGCAAGCTGTTCTGTAAGTAGCTGCTTATGCAGGTACATATGCACAGTATCATGTTCATCACAAAATGCCCAGATCAGCTAAGTTTGCTGTATTTTTCCCATTTTACAGCTGTGGCACATGCAAAGTCCTTGGGCTAGTGTATGAACTCTCTAGCTCCAGAATGACCTTTTTCTCCCCATTGCCCATAGAGATAGTCTGAACAATTAGTCCAGGTATGGATTCGTCATTGCAGATGTGAGGGTGATTGAGATGAATCCTGCCCATGATGCCTTCAAAACACTCAGTGTTCATCTGCAGCAGAAAGCAATGTGCAACTTAACTACCCTTTGTTGGACATCTTGAGTTAATGTGTCTGTCCTCCAAAGCAGTGCAGGACAAAATCTCTGGGCCAGCTCCTTCCCACTTTGCTGCCAGGAGAGTCCACAGTCCTCTTCAGCTCTCGTGAGACCCCACCTGGAGTACTGTGTCCAGCTCTGGAGCCCTCAGCACAAGAAGGACACGGACCTGTTGGAGCAGGTCCAGAGGAGGGCCACGAAGATGATTAAAGGGCTGGAGCACCTCTCCTATGAGGACAGGCTGAGAGAGTTGGGGCTGTTCAGCCTGGAGAAGAGAAGGCTCCTGGGAAACCTTATAGCAGCCTTCCAGTACCTGAAGGGGGCCTATAAGAAAGCTGGGGAGGGGCTGTTTGCAAGGGCATGTAGTAATAGGATGAGGGACAATGGTTTTAAACTAGAGCAGGGTAGGTTTAGATTAGACATTAGGATGAAGTTCTTTACAATGAGGGTGGTGAGACACTGGAACAGGTTGCCCAGAGAAGTGGTGGAGGCCCCAGGCTTGATGAGGCTCTGAGCAACCTGATCTAGTTAAAGATGTCCCTGCTTGCTGCAGGAGGGTTGGACTAGATGACCTTTAAAAGTCCCTTCCAACCCAACACATTCCACGATTCTATGATTTGTACCAGCTGAAGTAGTTCACACCAAGCACAACTACCAGCGTTTGCTGCAGGGAGATGGTTTACAGGAGAAAAAGTTCTCCTGTGGCAGTAGAAATGCCTGCAGTAAGAGAGACCTATGAAGGTGAGATCCAACTCTGCTGCAGAAATCCCAACCAGGTACAAGTCAGGCCTGCACTGGGTTGAACTGTAACAAATAAATAAGCTTTTCCTTCTTTGACAGACAGAAAGCTTTTGTTCTAGTCTGGCCAGAAGGACAAGGAATTCCCATCATTGTTTCATGCTTTCCTCCCCCTCACCTCTTTTTTCTTTTTAGGTCCATTTTTCAAAAAGTAATTTTGAAATGTTCTGGGAAATGCAGGGGGTAGCAGTGCTAATCTATCATCCTCTTCTGATAACATTTAATTAAAAAACACAGCTATTAGTCATCTGCTACCCCACCACCAGGACTGACCTGACAATATCTTAACACACTGGTGAAAGAAAAATTGAGAAGATTCTTTTTCATTTTATTTTATCATAGCAGCAGGGGAGCACAAGCATATAATTTAAGGGAGGGCAAAGACAGCTTCTTCTGCCAGTTTCTCAGGAGGTTAATCCAGGTTTTTTTAACATGAGGGGATTTTTTCTGCTGTTGTAGCCAATGTGGTTGTTTGGGGAAAAAAAAAAAAAAGCAGAAACAGCTACCATGGAAGAAAGCTCTTGTGTGACCAAAGCTATCATCCTCCCAACAGAACCTCTATAACTTGCATTTTCAGCCCCTGCAAGAATTAGACCTTTCCCTCAGTGGAATGGGAAGCCAGGAAAAATCAGGTTTAATCGTAATAGAGAATATTTCACAGATCCCAATCATTGAGTTGACCATGGACTGATGAGATCCGGGCTCAGCTTGGCCCATCTGCTCTCGAACGTGTCTCTTCATATACTTGCTGGCTGGACACATACCCTTTTGGAGAAAGCCCTAAAGCCACAGTACCAGGAAATGGGCAAAAGGTGAGTCAAGACGGTTTGAATGTACACTCCTTTGCCTTTTCTGTGGTTTAGCTAAAAATTACCTAAGCTGAAAAATTCAGAATCACATTTCAGAGGTTGATGAGAGACAGCAGCACAGTTGATCTTGAGACTTAAACTCAGGACAAGGATAAAGGCCAATCATGACATTTGGGTCCAGATCCTGGTTCCAGGGTGGGAGAGAGATGCAGGTATAATTTCATTCTTGGTCCAGTTTCCTGGTCAGATTTGAGTGACACGTAATCTGAAGTTGGACAGAATATCTAGGGGTGTCAGAAAACCACCTGAAATAAACAGTGAACTTGATGAAGGATGAAAGTCTCCATCACCAAATTTCAGAGGTGTAAATTGCCAAATTACTGAGCAGAAGAGATAATAATTATAGGATGGGTGACCTAAATTATAAAGTATTCAAAGAATTGTATTTAAAGTATTTTAAAAAAATCAGTCTTGGGTTCACTTGCTCGTTTCAGACGACAGCTCTGCCCTCTGGGCACAAATGAAGAGAAAGAAGAGCAGCCATGCAATCACAGACCAAAAGTCCATTCATTTGCTGACAGGGTCTAGGGACCCTGTGTGCTTAGGGTACACTGCAAAGACAGAAAAGTACAGCACAAACCTCTCCCCTTGGTACCTTTCCAGGGAATTTCAACTTGCAGGTAGGTGCTTCCAGTCTCAGAGGCTTCATCCACATCAATGTGTTTAGTGGCCTTGGTGAGCTTACTTGCCATTAATGGGCTGAATTGCTTTACAGTCCACTTAATGAATTTGGCATTTGCAACTTTCTGTGGCAGAAGGCTCCACAACTCAATTCTTTGTTCCCTGTGGGTAGTTTCTGATGTTTGAGAGGGAGGTGAACACCATTCCCGTTGCATTTGTGCGTGGTTATACACAGCGAGAAATATCTTGCTCTGCTTGCTGTGCTGAGAGGTGGGAGAGGGAATATACTTAAAATGTCACCAGCTTTTTCTAGCTACTTCACACATGACGTTTGTGAGCCCAATGAGGTATTTGCAATCAGTGAGCAATTCCACTATTGTAAACGTTGGTGCCTTGGGCTGATGGACAGAAGGATAGACGGGGAGGTGGGGACTTGCAAGATAAGTATCTCGCTATGCCAAAGCAAAACTCGTACTCGTTCAGGTTTCCCAGACTGCAGACGACTCAGTCCCATGTAAGTCACAGGTGGAGTTTCCTCTTGTTAGGCATGCAGAATAAACACTTAGGCTTGGGAGAATGTTAAAATGGAAAGAAGAAGAATGAATCACTGAAAGCAACATTGCATTTTCTTTTTTAGGTGACTCTTGAGCCAGCAGTGCCACAGAGAACTGAGACATTTCCTTCCTTCAAGTCTAGATCAGAAATTACTTGCTGACATTTCTATTCTATTTCCATTCTTGCTCATCAAGTTAGGCTGTATCTTCATGGCAGAGAAGGTGAACTCTTAAGTCACATTATGCTAACTAGGATTACAGGAACAGTGAAGACAAGACCTTTGACAATCCACATTTAAGTGGGAGTCTGAAGTTAAGTGGGAGCTGTGAAACGGTACTAAAACTCAAACCACCTTATTGTGTTTGTAGCTTCTATTTCCATTTACTTTCTTATTATCCTTTGTCCTGAACGGCTACTGGAAATTCTTGCACAAGGTAGAAGTTTAAGGCTAAGGCTAGATGCTCAAAGGCATGTTAGGTGCCTAATTTGCATTGCATACAATGGGAAGGTACCTTTGTTAAACCAGAGCCAAATGGCTAATGATGGAAAGAGCCGAATCCTTGAAGACAAGACTCACTGCTCCTCTCTTTATAGTATATGTTGAGGTGCTGGGGCTTGCCATTAATGTCACCTAGCCTGATATGTGGGTCTAGTTTGAGACCGCTATAAAAAGAAGCTATAGTTTCACTTTGTTCACATAATTGCCAAATCAACTCAGCACTCAGCTTTCAAGAAGAAGCCAAACCAGTCAGCAAAGTGTGGCCGCAACCACGTGTCCCCTGGAAGACTATCACTGCAATAGCTAAAATGAGAATGTGTAGCTACCTACTATTATTTTTATTATGACTCAAACTTGGGTTCAGGCTATTCACAGCCATTATGGTACTAGCTTGTAACCTATTATTATGAATAGATTTCACAGCCTGCACTCTCTGCAGCGTTCAGTCCTTGCAGAAACACATGATGAAAGGTCCTGACAGTGGCAGCGCTCTTGTTCACATCCCAAGGCTTCACAAACAAACAGCAAAGCCCCTTGTTCCAAACACACTGCATAAGCATGCTGGGCTGGAGTCTGAAGCTCACCTTACTTTCTTAAATGATGAGGGTAGTTTCATGAGCAGCAGAATGTGGTTTCCTGGCATTTAGTCATCATCTGACTGGTGTATCAAAGAAAATGTGAGCTCTGACTAATGTGTCTCTGGTGTTTGGAGTAATCCCAGCCTTTCCTTCTCTCTCAGGTGAAGATTCCCTGGTGTGCAATAGAATTGTATTCATGCTACCAAATTCTCCTCTGATGGGAAGATGATGAGGTTTCTCTCTCTCTTTCTTCTCTACTGAAACATTGTTTTATGAAACTTCTAAGAACTTGGTGTCTTCAAGACCTTTACGACCCTGTCAGCTTTGTCTGAAACAGGCAAAAGGATTCAAAAGTTATTATTGATGAAAAGGGAGTTAAAGAAGGCCAGTAAAACCAGACAAGCTAAATATTAAAAAATCACCAGAGAAGGGGAAGGTGGTCCCATTGTGGGGTTTCCCAGAGAGCCAGGAATGGTCATCTGTGTTTTGTATCTCTATTTTTACAAAGTTTGAAATCAGGATTATGGACAGTTCAACGAGCATAAGAGCCACTTACCCAAATACCCTTCTTCCCTCTACTGATGCTGCTGAGAAAGGCAAGATTACAGCAAGAGCAAACTTCCCAAAGCCAGCTGGGACTGAAACACAGATATTCACAACACTGAACTTGAGCAACTTGCGCATTTCCACAGACTGCGGTTTTCTGCATCTTTTGCCCACCTGCACACTGCTGTAGCCACATTGTTGTCAGCACTTGGGCCATGCCATGTAAAGCTACCTCAGGTATGTGTCTCTGAGCTGTAGTCACACCTTTGGCTTCAGTGTGGACACACCTGAAAAGGCTTTTGAAGCCTGAGGCTCTCGTGGGCTGTTGCAGGTCCAGCCCATGGCGTGAGGAATGTAGGGCAGCAGCCCAGATGAAAGGCAACCCCTGCACCTCAAGCACACCACAAACAGGGCCTCAACTTGGCTTTGTACCATTTGGGAGTCCAAGCTCTTATGAAGACATTCCTCCTGTGGCCCTAAGTTTTTGTGTAAATGCAAAATGCTGAGATTTGCATGTGCAAATTGGTTTTCCGTGTGGAAAAGACATAATTACACATTCAATATTTGCGGTCCACAGTTGGAAGTGTATCAAATCTTTCTAGATCTAGCAGGGACAGGAAGTGGAGGCTTAAAACTCACAGATCTCCTATCATGGGCACAATTCTGCCAACACAGTGATTTTCAGAGACACTTCGTTATTATTTAACCAAACTCCAAGTTTTAAATGTGAAAAAGGTGAACTGATGCTCTGTGTTTATTTCTCTTCTTCATTTGTTGGAGTGTGTGGTTTGGTTAAGAAAGTAGCTACAATGAGATGAGAACACAGCCCGCTGGTTAAAAAGCTAAGAATAATCGCGTTAATGTTTTATTCATGTGGGAATGTTAATTAAGATACAGCTGTAATTACAGTACCATCATCATCTAGTGGCCTGGAAGTGCAAATGTTCTTCCTGACATATGGAATAATAGAAAGCAGCTCGGTACAAATGCTGCTAACCAATACCCGGACAAACACTCGGTTACACACATCTCCTGGCCCCCGGGGTGCTCTTCCAAAAGGCATCAGTCACTGCCACTCGCACAAACTGTTGAAGACAAAGCTGCATTTTGCATCTCCAGGCTTAAAAAAGATCACACAGCATCCCAGGATCGAAAACAAATAAACAGGCAGCTAACCTCAAAGTCCCCCCTGACACCAGGACAAATGTTGGGAGCAAAAGTTAGATGTTGGGGAGGTTTCTTTACGTCCACCTTCGCTTGGAGAGTTTGTGGTGCTGATAAAGATGCTGGGCAGCAGGAGCTGTGCTTTCGTGGCTGTACGGGGTGCCCTGGGGCCACATGATATTCATCTGAACTGAGCGGTGGTGCTGATACTCAGCTGCAGCTGGTAAAACCTCTCCTTCCTCGAGAGCAGCTCTGAGCAGCACAACAGGCGGGAGCTGCTCGGCATCGTCCATCTCAGTGGTTGTCCTTTCATAAGTAGCAAGAAAGTAAGGAGGAGAAAATGAACTATTTACCTTGGCATTAAGCTGAGAATTAAACTAAATTTTACGTTAGCCTACAGTGTTTCCGTGGATGCGTTTCTGTGTTCCTGAAGACCTGGCTTAAGCAGCAGCTGAAACCTAGAAAAGTCTGTGTGAAGAAGCGTGTACTTAGCTCCAAAATCTCTATGTAAAACTTCCTTTTGTCATAGGTGCTATACAAAAATCCTGGCAATGCTTAGCTTTTTGGCAGGCTTATTTTGCTATCCACCATTCTGACCACAGCTTTTTTCACCTCTACACATCCACTGCCTTTGTAGTATAACACACAGATCCTAAAATTTCATGTAGAGATTGTCTTTTTCCTCCATGCCCACGACTGGCATGAAAAATACGCATAGCATTTCAGGAGGAAAGACCCAAGGTTTTGACTTTGTCCATTACAAAAGGTAGGAGCCAGGCAGAGAGTTCAAATTTACACAGGAACAGCTCTCAGGGTCACAGCTCAAGGGCCATTTGAGACCCATCTGTAATAAAAGCACTCACAGCTCACGTTGGCTGGAAAAACATGTTTTCATTCTGCTAGACATGTCAACATATCTAAATTAGATTGTATTATGGAATGGAAACAGTAATCAAAATACTAAATAAATAAATAAATAAATCCCAAAACAAAATGTCAGATTGGGAGCATTAAAAAAAAAAAAAAGAAGAAAATCCATAAATAAAACAAAAGGTTGTTTTCAAATTTCTGAAATTAAAAACAGTATCTTGTGGCAAATGGTAAGCCCAAACCAAGTTTTTGTTAAAATGCCACAATTCAGAGAACCTGAACATGTTATTTGAAATAGAGTTCCCCAAAGAAAAACACGTATGCTCACAACACTCTTCTAGTGTTTCCACCACAACATATCAGACTGGCACTGCTATGTGTTCTAGTACGAATATTTTGGTGAAAGATGTTTCAGCCAGTTTCTCTGAGTGCACAAGGGAAGGACTCCTCTGTGCGTTGGCTGCTTCATTAGTGTTTGCCAATCACCTGCTGTGCCTGGGGACTTTGTTCTTTGGGTGGACGGGAAAACCAGAGTGATTCAGTGGTCACTGCAAATTTCTGGCCTTATGGTTGCACTGTTTAATTGTCTTAATTTCTCAGTAGTAGAGGGCAACCAGTTAAAGGAAACAATTATTATAACACTTGTCAATCACAAGGTGTGTCAAATATTGACTATGGCTCCTGCCATTACACACAAAGAACTGCTTATCTGCTCTCCAAAAAGACTGTACCTGTTTCCATAACCAGAGTTCTTGAGCTTAGAGACTGAATCTTAAAAACTGCTGGTACTAAAGTGAGGGGAGCAGCTTTGGCCTTTACTGCAATAGAAATAAGAACAACGAAGAGCCCCTGAAAAAGGTGGAAATAAAAATGATACAAAAGGATGATGGTTTGGGGGGGACCTTCTATGGGAAGAAAAAAATTTTGATTGTTTTCCTTACACATGTATTCAATAACTCCTAATTAGCGGGTAACTTTTTTTTACGTGCAACAGGGAATTCCTATTTGTATCTCTGGCTATTTGTTTATTGCCCGCCCTTCCACACTTCCACGACACACTAAGATGTTCACTTCACACACTGAGATGTTCATTTCTCCTTTCATTTAGTGCTGCTGCCCTCATCTCCACGCTGAAGTAGGTGCATCAGCATCTCCTTCCCACTGCTGTCTTGACCAACCCATAGACTCTCTTCTGAAACAGCCCTCTACACTTTGAGGGAATTCTGATTTCTGTTAGAATATGCCATCATCTTCAGAAGAGTCATCTGTCTGGTTATTTCTGAGGTCCTGATGAACTCTTCACCCAACATATACACACAACAGGCCTTTGTTCATTATGCTTACTGCTATAGATGCAGCCTCAAGCTGGTACTTGGAAAATGCCATCCCAAGAGCATACAGAGACACGGAAAATGAGGGCTGCTTTGGAGTAGCTGTTTCTGAAGGTAAATCGGCAGAAAGCCCAGGAAAGCGAAGAACAGCTCTGCCTGGGAAAACACACTCAGCCCTGGCCTAAATTTTAACAACATTTCCTATTTTGTGATTCTTCTGGCAGCTAGGCTGAACTGCTCCCATATGGGAAGAAATGCACATGAGATCTCGCACCTGACAGTAACTGCTACATTGTGATCATACTGTGCTAAAAACTCATGGAAAGGCTTATCTCACCTGCCATCAGAGGGAATCACCACTGTCGGGGCAGCCTGAGGCTGAAGAACAGCCCAGCAGAGACACCTGAATGTGGAGGATATCTAGTTCTGAAGAAGGGCAGTAGCTTCTTTTAGCCAGGTGTTGGGCAGAACACACCTGGCAGGCAGCAGGGCTGGACAGTCGAGGAGGAAGTGATCAGGACATAGCATCAGGCAAAGGAGAATCCCTCGAATCCCTGGCAAAGCGTGGCAATACCCACCACGACCCCTTAAAATCAGACCCTACTAGCACCAATCTCAAATAGTCATCTCCCAAAACAATAAGCTTGGCAAGTAGCTTGATTCTTAACACATGCAGAATTATTTATTTTTTTTTCTTTACCTTTTGGACTTGCAGATCCTAAAATCCACTTAGTTGTATTGGAGCTTTCCTCAGCAACCTTGGTCCAACCAGCACGGACCTTTCTCTCTCCAGAGATATGTGGGACACTCATGTACAAGCATGAGGTTGGCTGCTGAGTTTCAAGCAAGACATTCAGACAGGGAAGGTTCAGATGACAGCTCGAGGCACAAACAGCTGCCTCTACTTGCCCGGAGTACTGTTTCCACTCTCTGAATATACAATTACTATACCTTGCTGATCTGCTCAGAAGTGAAAGGAATTTTCTTTCTTTGTTTTATACTAAAGTCTTTTGTATCATTATGTTGAAAGGGAAAATTCTATCAGAAGAAAGTCCTGAGCAACAACCACATCTGGAAAGTTTTGCAGTTTCAACAGTTCTACCTCTGGAATTTAGTTCCACTCCTTACACCCAGGTAATATCAACCCTCTCACGTAATCCCCCATCTGACATGGGAGTTCAGGCTTCATATGTCTTCAGCTTGGTACAGTTAAGCCATCTATTCCTCTCTTGGCCCAAGCAATTGGGAAGGTCTGAACCGGTCCTTGTCACCAGTCAAAGAGTTCACAGAGTTTTTTGTGTTAGTTAAAACGAATCTATAGTGAGCCCAGTTGCTCTAGTAAGGCAATCTGGCTTCAGACTAAAGAGGAAGTCATATCAACAGCTACACCCTGTACACATGTGTATGTGTATATAGAATAGATTATTTCAGTTGGAAGGGACATACAATGACCATTTTGATGGTTGGACTAGATGATCTGAAAGGTCCCTTCTAACCTAGGCAATTCTATGATTCTATCCAGTCCAACTGCCTGACCACTTCAGGGCTGACCAAAAGTTAAAGCCTGCTGTTAAGGCTTATTATGAAGCTTATTCCAACATTTGACCATCCTCTCAGTAAAGAAATGCTTCCTAATGTCCAGTCTGAAGCTCTCCTGGCACAGCTTTGAACCATTCCCAGGTGTCCTATCCCTGGGAGAAGAGCTCAGCACCTCCCTCCCCACTTCACCTCCTCTGGAAGTTGTAAAGATAGAATATGTGTGTGTAGTTATATGTCTATATAACAAACTATAACTATATGGTCAAATATATGGACAAATACATTTTGCAGTACTAGATGTATTTATTTTTTTTAAAAACAGAAACATTTTCACATTGACTATTTTAAAAATCCACTATGGCCATGTAGCTCCCAATGACACATCCATGCTGCTAATAAAGGTAACAGCAGATACAGAAACTCAAGGAAAATAGTGAAGGCTGAGAGCCCTGAGGAGCAGGACCTGACCTTGGCATCCCTTTCCTGAAAGCAAGCAGGGAGTTATCCCACCCTTCTCAAAGTCTACTGTATCTTACAATGCTGCCGCAGGGAGCTCACCCCCCACACCAGTGCTTCCCTGACTCTGGCCCTTCTTCAGCATCCCATCACTCCAGCTCCCATAATAAATGATGTTCCTATTTATCTCTCACACCAACAGAGCCAGTGTCAAACTCCTTCTGGCTATTCCCAGGCTCTTTCTACAGAACTAACATATTAACAAAAGTATTTCTTGCTGCTTTCGTTTTCCCACTGTTGCTTTCTCCACTGATTTTAATTAAACACTCCCTGGTTGTGAGCGTGGGGCAGGGAGGGTTCCTTTCCTTTCTGTAAAAAGCCCACCAAGAAGGTTTCCTTAATCTCTCACCAGCGTAAAATAAGCCTTCATTATGCCAACGAGTAAGCTTCAAAGTTTTAATTAATTTCTCTGCTTACATAAGCATAACAATATTAGTCATGTTGGCCTATAAATTGTACCGACTAGCCTGGATTTTTAATTAAATTAATGTCATTACATTCAGAGAGATGAAATATATTCCACCACATGCCCCATCTAGGCAATACTTTTCCTCCTTCTTGACTCCCCCTCAGTTCTTTGTGGACTACATAGGTGGATTTAAAGCTGGGGACACCAGATGATCTTACCAGCAAACCACTTATAAATTAACAGCCGTGTTTGGAAAAGATATTCCTTCAAAGAAGCAGGACCCATTCACATATACTACAAACCAAATAAAACAAGAAACCACAGGGATACAGGGACAGGGAGCCATGAACACGCACATATATAAAAGATAGTCCTCACTGTTTGTAATTTGTGAATTACACAACTTCGGTTTGCTATCGTAGCAATTTACTGGTGCCTAATAGAACATTCATTTGCGTGGTGACCTCTATAACAATTCATAGACTCATTTAATTGTGGAAATGGAGGGCTCGAAGGAACCTTGAGAGATCAATTACATCCCCTGGTCCTCTTTTGAGGTATATAATAAACAATAGCAACAAGAAGAGCAAAACCAAAACGCATAAAGAAAGCGGGTACAGTTTAGAGTTTGGTCTCCTGCTGTGTCAGAGGTTATCACAGATAAATTGTCCTTGGAAAATACCTCCTCTGATTTGAAACATGCTTTAGCTCAGTCGTAACTCATACCAGATGAATTAAAGCTTGACTAACAATTCTGATGTTCTCTTACTGAGGCTTGAAGAGTGTACTTAATGACTAAAATGTGTTTATTTAAAAAGTACATAGCAGAACAATGACAGTCTTCTGCAAACTTCAACAACCAGACTGTTTTGCTGACTGCAGTTAAAAAAAAAATTGCCTTCCAAAACAGACAATAACCTTTGGTCTCTGCAGCCACATCCCACAGAACAAATGATTTTACACTACATATGCACAGCACCACCACACCATGGACTTGTTTAAATCACTAGCTGCTAAGCTGTTTCCATCAGAGGTGCTATGGCTTAAAGCAATTCTTCCACTAAGTTTGTGCAGGAAGCACAAATCCTACGTGTGTCAATTGTAAGCTTTTGAGGGCAGGGGTTATTACATTTGCTAAATCTGGCACGTGTCCATGCAAAGGTAGAAAATGTGCTCTACAGCATGTGGGCTGCCGTCCTGGCCCTGCCATCGTCCCTCTCACTCCCTGCCCTACATCTTAGGGGTGCAACAGGTAGGCTGTTCCCTGAACCTGAAAAAAAAGTAGAAAAAGCCACACACACAGAGTGATTGGGGAAGGACACAAACTATGGATAGAGCCAATGAAGTCACTAGTCCTTGGGTGACGTGGGTCTGTCCCAATGCAAGACACAGATATAGAGGCAAATAGATATGGATAAGGATATGGATTCAGATATACTATTATATTGCAGTTTCTTGATTATTATATAACAATCGTAACGATGATTCTTAATCGCTCACCAGGCACCCAGAACCAGCCGCAGTGTTGCACGACAGGTCTCCCTGCCAGCGCATGAGCCCAGCCTGCAGGACTACCTGGAAAGAGCACTGGCTTGGGCTTACCCAGCGTTGACCCCAGGCTGTTTCTCACCAGAGAAGCAAGAAAAGCACTTTCCGTCCTGCAACCAACAGTATGATGCACCAGCAGCAGTTTTGCATTCTGGCCAGGCAGGAATGTCTCCTCCAAGCATCCTCCATACATTATTTCCTGAAATTGAGCTCCTCCCAGCAACTGGGAGGGGACGTGCCTGCTCAGGTGTGCCAGTGAGAAGACAGGGAACATTTATTTACCAAGCCAGCAGGGTAACTATGTTCCAGTGCCTTCAGGAGCTACACAAGGCTCAGAGTCTTAAGCTAGAAACTCCTTTATGGATGCATGTAGGACTAGAGGATACTTAAGTCTTGCTCTAGCTGACTGCATATTTAATTATGATATGAACTCTTCCTAACCTAGTGCATGGTATTTTTGGCTTTGGGGATCATTCACTATGATGAAGGTGGTAAATACTCATTCATCCGAAGAAAGGCTGACTCTTAGTGTAATAGTGATAACATCCACCTGATGATGGGTGGGGTGAGTGGGGAAGCATCTGGGTTGGCCTTCTTTTGCATATTTAAAGACATCAAGAGATAGAAAAGTGGCTTCAGCTAGAGAAACCAGGAGTAACTGCCCAGTGAAACAACAAACACTTGGTTCCTGTCCCAGGTGTTAAGGCACAGTTCAGTACCCAGGAATTAGGCGGGCTGGGAGCAAACCGGACTCTTAAAACACCAAGATGAGTTTTTGAATAAGTGGGGCACGGTGGGGAGAGAGGGATGAAGATAGATTTTTTTTTTTTCCTTGGTGTAGATTCTTCTTTACTTTTGTTAAGAACAAGTGAATGTGATAGTGGGGTTTTTTTTAACCTTTCATCCTCTCCACTCCCTCCTCCCCAAAAATAAAGCCCTGTTAATTTTCCATTCATCTCACAAACTGCAAAAAAACATGTCCTTAGTGATGAGGGCGCAATGCCCCTAAGCAGAGGACTGGAATTAGGGTGTCATTTTAGCTGGCTTTCACCCTCAAATCAACATGTTATGAAGGCCAAATGTCTCTGTGTGACAATGCTAAGACATAAACGCTCTGGCAATTTTGTAAACAAATCTATGCAGAGGTTTAATGGCAGAATCATGAAGGAAAGGCCAGTTTGGTGAAAGATCCCAGAGCCAGCCATAAGGCCAAACAAAATCAGGTCAGAGCAACACCGGATCTGGAGTGGGGTGAAACAACCGCTGATCTAGCGTGTGCACAACATATATATTGCCTGTTACTAACACAGTAGAAGTCATAAAGCACTGTAGAGGTGAAAAAACAGTGCTTTATCTGTGAGCAGAAGCTCTGAGTTTCCTTCACCCTGCAAACTCTCTCTGAAAGGAATGATGGATGCTCAGTCCTGCTAAAGAGAGGTGTCCACCACGAGCAGCTCAGGGTTTCAACTTTCTTGTGTCAAAAATGAAAGACCAGAGTGAAAAAACCAGGCACAGAGCTTAAACTGTCAGACTTTCAGGAGTATTACACCATTAATTTTGAATGGTCATCTTTGAGGCCATGAATCCTGCTATTGCTCTTATATAGAGAGATATAACACAGTGGATGGTGGAACTAGGTCACAGTATCATAACTTTCCCATGAAAACATAAAGTACGGCTAAATTTTGCCTTTGCTTTGGGGAGCAAATCCATTGGAATGGTAGAGGCAAATCATTAACTGGGGCAAAATAATGCAACAAAACTATGCCAGTTTAACCCCATGGGCAGCCTAGCTCAAGGCACCTACAAACTTCTACGAGAGACCTATATTTGCAGAGTTGACGTCAAATTATAAAACCGTGATCTGGACTTTGGCTGAAATTTTAGAGTTCGGGAATTTTCATAACAAAATTTTTCTTCATTTTGACATAAAATGTGGAGGTGATAACTGACTGAAATGTAAAGGCAGAAGATATTCTTGAGGTAACATTTGAGTAAGACAAATGTTTTCCAGCCAGACATTAGCTTTTCCAAAAAAATAGAGTAATTATTTTCAGACAAGCATAAAAAATTGTGTCATTTTAAGTGTTTTTTAAAAAGTTTTAAGGCAAACATTTCAGAGAAAGCAAGTGCTCTTCATAACAGTATTACTTAATTGAAAGTTCAAATTCCCAGTGGATAAAGAGGAATGTGAAATACTGAACTCAGTGGAGAAGCCTTGGTAGGAAGCATTTGTTGTCTGAAGGTATGTCTTCACTGCAGCGCAGAAAGAAATAGGATGGGATTAAGGATAATTTATCTGAAAGGTCTGGGTTTGAGGGAAGAGGAATGCATTTGTGTCTACCAAGTAGAAGGACAAAGAGGGACTGTAAATTAATTCAGGTAACATAACTAAATGCAAAAATCCTTTCACTGTGTAGCTATTTTTTGGCCGTGCAGATCAGGCAGTATTTAGTTTGTCAAGAACTGAGATGACTGCTGACACAGCAAATAAATAAATCAACAGGAGACTGACACTGCTTTAAACTGGACCAGTTTAACTCAGGACCAGTTGTTCTGAAATTACTCAAGTTCTTTCAACACACAAATGGTATGCAAGATTAGGCCTAGGGTGCTCAGCATTAGAGAGGAACCTCTTGCAGTTAAATATAATGAATTAATCCTTTATGCAACCAGGAGATAAAGAGGGCCCATAGCTTGTTTATGTTCCTGAACAGAAAACAAGGCTCGAAGTGACTGCTGGTATATACTGTTGGGTAATAATTCATTACATCTTTCAGGTGTAGACAATGATAACAGCTAGCCAGTTTGAGATTGTTAGAGAGGACTGTGGAAAAAGAGCAGATTTGTATAGAATGTTTAGTAATACAATCTCAGATAGGTCAGATTAGCTGTCGACATGGAAAATTATCTCCGTGAGTTGCTTAAGATAAGTGGTGAGGGAAATGAAAAGCTTCAGAGAGTGGCTGCCAAAAGCCAAAGGTAACGTATCCCCATGCACCAGTGTCAGAGACGCCAGGAGAGAGAAAGAAATAGGCTTCCAAGCACTTCATCTCTAATGGTGCTTCATTGACACAACCCCTACCACCATCACAAGCCCATGAAGGACCTGGGCTTCTAGAAACTGGTGCAGTAAAGATAATAAGTGAAAACCACTCAGTAGAAGGCTCTTTTCCTCCTCCCAGGTGGTATTTCACAGCCCAAAGGTGTGAATTACGTGCTCACTCCTTGTCAATGCGCTCACACTGCCAGATGATAGGAAGCATCCACACTACAAATGGGAAACAGGCCCTAAATTCCAGAAAATAAAACTGTGGGTTTTTCTGCATGCCTCAGTAGTTGGTAATATGGAATTATGTAAATTTAGGCTAATTAGAATGATATGCCAGTACATACATATTTTCTGAATCTAGAAAATAACACGTTTGAGAAATCAAGAGGCTGACTTTACTGGGAGAACAGGGAAAAAAGCCTGGGGAATCCATCCCCACAGATATTTTATAATTATGATATTTTACAGTCTCTCACGTGTTTCCCATGCAAGAAACTTTGCCTTTCATCAAAGAAATTGTTTCCATGCTTTTCTTGGTTTTCCTTTGTGTCTTTTTTTATGAAAAATCATCATGCAAACATACTACTTCCTTTGAAATACCTAAGAGCAGTAGTGCATTCCCTAGACACTGTCTTCTTTGAAACTAGCTGTCACCATTTGCTTTTTGGCATAAAATTCTCTTTATGGTGAGCTCCAATCACCTCCGGTCACCCTCCAGTCCTGGCCAGGTCCCCAGCCCTGTGCATTGAAGCCACTGACTTCCCAGCAGTTTAGATTAAACAGATATCTGACCAGCTGTCTCCCCTTTGATCTATTTTAGATGAAAAAATGTGCCACCAGCAATCATGCTTTAGATAGATATGAAACTCATCACCACCAGAAGTCTTTGTACAGAGAACTATTTGCCATGGCGGGGCATGGAGGGGGGTTTCCCCATCCTACAAAGTCTCCACCAGTGACAGAAACGATCTGTGGATTATCAGTTGGGCCAATATGTTAGTAAACCATAAACTCAGCTGTGCAAATACCATGCTGAGGAGATATCTGCCATTGGTAGCAGATGGCTCCTTCCGATGGAGATGACTTCCCCATCTACCCTCCAAAAGACTGCTATGAAGATCCTTGTCCCTGAGGAAACGAGCCAAATATGATAAATACAGTAGATCAGAGTTGCGAGGAGCCTTTAGGATCAAATGCTGACAATTTCATTCCATTGAAAATACTCTTAATGACAGAGAAGCGTTACAGGACGCTTAGCACAAGGAAAAGTGGCTTTGCAGGGAGACAAGGCAATGCCAGCAGTAGATCGGCTCCAAGGGAAGACCTTATTTCCAGGACGGAGATTAGATTGCTGTCCTGCCACAATTAGAGCCACAGAACAGCCATGAAAATTAAGACTTTTCTTTAAGAAGGGCTCCAGGGTTCATGGCTGCCTGCTTCTGACCTAAGAGTCCCCAGGTTTATCCCTTGGCAGTAATGCTTTCAATCATAGTCTTCACTAGCAAGAAAAACTTTGAGGGTAACTTAATGACTTCTCCCTAAGTTGCACCAATGCTAGTGCTGAATGCCCATTTGCAGACTTCTAGTGAATAAAAAGAAAATTGCACTTCAGTTGGGCAACATGTTTTTTTACTAATTAGAAGAAAATTTAATTTATTAGATCAAAAACTGGAACACTCCAAAAATCTATGAAATTCCTAAGCATGGGATCATTATGAGGAAAAAGTCAACTGTGTAAAATAAAACCACAGCATATAGACAATTTCTAATAATTAGTGCAGCCAAATATGATTCTTGGCACAGTCTTTGCAGTGGAATTTTAGAGTGCGGTCAGCACTGCCGTGGTACGAGCAAGTATGTTATCTGGGTTCCTGAACATACCTGTGCACTTAGTGGTTCAGAAGGAGCTGTAATGGTTATGACTGCATGAAACAGCAAGGACAAAGAGAGAAAATCACTGAGCTCCATCCTAGCTGCAGAAAACCTCAAGAAAATTGGAACTTTTTGTTTTTCTCCCCTTTTAATTCAGACAAAAATGTAACATCAGCCTTTGCCACATCAGCAAAATGAGAGCTGAATGACTGCACTGCTTCTTATTCCACTCCCTCTTCTCACTGGGAGGCAAATTGTAGGCAGGGCACTAGAGTGAACAGCTTCTCGGCTAGTTCTCAGCTCTTCTGAGGAAGCTCTACTTGGAGGTTGCACTCTTGTCCTGCCTTTCCCAGCTGCAAGACATCGATGTCAGCTGCATCATTAATGATGGAGAGGTGCGTGTGTCATGCATTGCTGCTTGATGACAGCTGGACAGCATGTGTCAAAGATCCTTCAACTCTTACGAGCACCTCTCCCTGTCTTTACAGGCAGATGCAAGGGAGCTTTTGGAGGTAGGTACCAAAGGTTAACCCACTTCGGTGCTCAAGACAATGATGTGAGCGAGCACAGCATGGCTATACAGCTTTGAGATCCATAGCAAAGGCAAGAAGAGCTTGCATCACCTTGTAGACATCTCCAAAGGGCACTACAGGTAAGTTTGTTCATTTGCTTCCTCCTACGTGAGCCACGTATTCCTGACAGTAGGAACACATCTCCAGCAGCAGTCATAAAACTTGCACCATACACTTGCATGACTGGAGCTTCTATTTTTCCACCCAATGAAGCGTTCGCATGTACAACACAGATAACTGCAGAGGCAGATGGGCCCTTAATTATCCATTTGGCATAAGCAAACACGTGCTGTCTCTGCACAGGTGCATGCGTGTGCAGTCAGTTACTGCTTAAAATAGTCTCCTCTGTGTCTTCACCATAGGAATGGTGCAACATAATTATTAGAAGAAAAAAAAAAAAAAGGTCTATTTTGTTAATTTAAAGAGGGTTACAGGAGATTTTTCTTCAGTCGTTTTGCACATGTCTTTTAGCTTAGCCCAAAGACCTACTGGGAAAATTGCCTTAAACACCAGGAAAATAGAAGCTGTCATGCTTCAGAAGAAAAGCTGGCTACCAGCTGTGAATATGAATGCATTTTCCATTGAGCTTTTCTTCTACAAATTTGAGCATTAAAGGTGTTATGATACTTCCTCTGAATCAGGTTTTGATAAAATTAGAAGGATCGCAACTGTATGTAGTTCACTGTCATATGCTCAACTATTCCACTTCCAGCCATGGATGCAGAGACAAGCCTGTACCACAAGAAGAGGCCTGAACAACCACTTGAACTTCAGCTTCCACATTTAATCTTTTAGTCTAAGAACTTTTTTAATGAGCTCTGCAGCACTGAAGGTCTGGTAGCTCTATACCAGAATTTCATTATCCCAAGCTAAAAATGGGCCTTTCCAGTAACCTAGATCCAGATTAGCTCTCCTTACAGTGTGTTAAAAGAACTTCCATATTTACAGTAAATCAAGGTTTATGTGGATGTCATCAAACAGCTAGTGTTAAAGGACAATAATTTCAAACACAAAGTTTTGACCCCCATAGCTGTTGGTTGTCCTACCAAGTTTGTTCTTGACCAATATAGTGAGCCCTCATACCTTAAAAAGACTGTCCTGGATCTCTCAGTAATGCAAGGACTGAGGTTTCCATTTTTCTGAGGGGTGCAAAGTGTTCTCTGTAGACCAGCTGTGGAGTTAGGCAGCCATAACTGGGTCAGCACCATCTCAGGAGGCAGTTAGTATGCCAGCAAAGATACAAGGGCTTAAGGTGGGATCCTGCCCAACGTTCATTTGATCTGGGCTTGAATGTTACAATCCTGTAGCAACATCAGGGTATTCTCCTGCCTATTGCAATTTTCTTCATGTTTCCCACAAATTAAAAATGTCCTTTCTGTAGGGCTTTTCAGACATCTAATTTCACTGTTGCTGAGTTCTTTGGTCTACATCATGTGGTTACCAATGACTTTGTTTTCTTCTGAAAGGCCAGTTAAAACAAAAAAAATATATTTTGAGATAATATGTCCTAAGTGCTAAATCCCAGGATGTCTACTAATTATATTCAAATCTCTTGAGATACAGTCCACTGAGGAGAGGACAGTGTCTGCTGCTGACTTGGGTCAAACTCTAGAAAACTTTTGAGAGCTGCCTGTTAACAGCTCACTTCCTTCCATCTAAAGGAGGAATTGTAATTCAATTTTTAAAGAAAACAATTCCAAAAAGAATCTGTGCTACCAGTGACATGACTCTCAGGTCAAAAATTTAAGGAAGTTAAAATACCAGACCTGCCAGACAAGAGCTCATCCAGACCACTAGAGGAAAATCAGTCGTTTCCGAGCTCATGGGGAAAACAATAAACCCAGCAAAGTATCCTGTTTATACATGAGTCTGATTGAGGAGATACCCTGACTCGCTGATATGAGTAAATCTTGGTATGCCAGGAAAATCCTATAGAATACCAAAGGCTGCGGCAATATTAAAGACAAGGTTGCAGTAGGTCATCAACCTGCAATCAACAAATACAGCTGATGTTTTCAAAAATGTTTTCAATACAAGAAGTTCGTATACTATTCAGTAAGCCATAGATCCTAAACTCTTCCCTCATTTGTAGCCATGTCTCAGCTGCAATTCGAAGCAAAGAGCATGTTGTTAGTCGAGGAAGAGTTAATGCTAACTATTTAATAAAAAAATGTCAGCAAAGCAGGAAGTGGTGAATGGTAATTGAAGTATGAACTAATTTAGGCTACAAGCTAAAACCAAATCCCTAAGTGGAGGTCCTACTAGGAGCAATCAGAGAAAAACAAAAAACAAAAGAACATTTACAGGGATTTGATAAGTTTATGACCAAGATTGTATAAGGCTGTTGTCTCTGTAAGCTGGAGCTGAACTCTGCTGGAGTGCTTCCAGTCTTGTGAACTGTGTTCCCATGGACCAGATTTACCAGAGGATGCATCCCACTTCTCCCCATTGATGTCACTGAAAGCCACGTATGCTCCTGGGTCGTGATAGGTGTGCGCTGCACAACTTCTCTCTTCCTGCTGCACCACTTCTTTGAACTGTCCTTTGGCAGAGTGTGTACCACACCACTGTCTATGAAGGAAGCCAAGGAAACTAGAGTCTTAATCTATGCATATCAGTTTGCAGTTTACAACTACATATTGTGAAGGTCCTTCCCCACTCCCAACCTCAGATAGGACTCAAATTTCCCACTGTCACCATGTTATCATAACTAGTCAATGAAAAGCAGTGATGGCAAAGACATCCTCCCTGGAATAAGGAGCTAAGAAACTCTGTGAGGAATCTCCTACTCCTCAGAAACTGCTCGTTAGTTTTCTGCTCTTAGTTTCAGACATACCCACTTCAACCACAGACCTACATTGCATCAACCTTTGCTTGTTCCAGGGTGTCAGAAGATAAAAGAGGAAAATTTCATCACAACCTACCATGGAAGGATGACATCAAACACAAGAAATAGTGCTAGTAGCATAGTAATAGAAAAGTCCAGTAATGTCATAGAGCGTTTAAAAAGATAACTGGAAACACATGTCAACAAGCTTGTTTTTAATGAATAGTTATATTGCTTATCAAATTGTAGTTGGATTATTACTCTGGTGTCATTGCCAATGCAGTGCCCAGCACCAGAATATCTGCTGTGATTTAAAACTAACATGGAAAACAGAAGACCAGAAGTGGACTATGATGTAAAAGGATGGAAACAAGTAGGAACATGACACAAATAATAGTTTAAGGAAAAGAACTTTGCTGTTATTTGAGGTTCTCCTGGATGAAAGGAGTGTCAAGAAAAGGGTGTTTTTGAATGTGTGACTGTTGAAGACCTTCTTAGGAAACATGAGTAGAAAGTGAAAGAAAGAGAACCCAGGAGACCTCCTCAGCATTGGTGGGACATATGCTGAAGGACATGCTGAAGGGACTCCAGAAGGACTCTAGAGACATAACTCAAGAGTCATCTTAGAAGATCTTTGTCAATGGCACAAAGGAGGGTGATGTCCACCTACACACATGTTCATGAACCACCATGGAGTCAGGAACTGTTGCTGAGACCCATAAAAGGTGAGCTGTCATAGCTGGGACACCTGTCTGTGTGGCTAGAAAGAATGAGCATCCTAGGATGCTTGTGTTTCCAGTGCCTTAAATACCTTTTGGAATACTCTTTGGGTCCTCTTGGTAGACATTTAACTCAAACCAGCTCTAAATCCATGGCAGACACAAGGAGCTAAACTGTTTTTCCTTAGTCAAATCAATGTCCTGTCAAGTCCAGTTACAGAGCCAAAGAGTTCAAATTTTAATTGGGCAGAGAGGAGAATTAATACGAATTGTTGGTCTGGACAAGACCCTTTGATGTGCTCCAGTTCAGTAGGATTTGGAAGTGACACCATCATCGCTTTCCAATCTCAGGCTTACATCATAGCCCGATGCTGCGTCAGAGGAAACAACAGCATGCTCAGAAACAGCCTAGATCTTTCATGCCGAGGGAACTGCCGAAAATAAGAATTAAAACATCAGACATATCTGAACCTAATCCATTAGCAAACTTTCCCTTGAATTTGAACTTGGATTCAAAGAATAGAGGGTGGGGAGGGAAGCTATAAACCCTCCTGTGATGTGACAAGTGAGGGCTGTTCTCATTAAGGTGATGTGTGACAGAGTAGTCACTTCATTTGGCATTAAAGTGTCAAGTACAATTAATATGACCTTGGTTACTCCATGGTAATCTTAGAAGCTGAATTTATTTTTTTTTTTTGCATTCCTCAAAGGCCATACACTCCTCTGATGAAGTGGGATGGTCCCTTTGCTACCAGTCTGAGTTATCTCTAGTGTCTGGTGTTGTATCTTGTCCTACTATCTATCTTTTCTTCCTCTACTGAGAAAAAATTTTCCTATCAAAGGCTTTCTAAACTTTTGTGTTGTTGCAGTACGCTTGATTCCCTCAAAAAAGCCAGGGATAGGCACGGGCAACCAAGTGTCTATCTGGCTATCTAGAGATGCAAACACTTGCTTACAGGGGTTGAGGGATGTAATTTCAATATGTGTACACACACACACACACACACTGTGGTACCAGCAAGATGCAATATTGTCACTGTAGGGCATCACAGCTGTGCCCACCCCTGTGAATTCCTACTGTGTCTTTCAGCTACATTTTTCTACGCTTATCTCAAACATGAGTCTTTTCCTTCTGCTTGTTTTCAGAAGTCAAATACTGGCTTCTTTCCTCACACCCTCTCTCAGAAGGAAAGACGTGCATGAATTCGTGCTTTGCATCCTTCACCATTTTGTAGATATGTCTCCAGGTGTGTAATGAGAGCTGGCATTTTGTTTTTCATCTCCATATAACATCCCCAGCCACCAAAGTGGAATGTCATGACTGACCAGGAGACTATAACGCGTAGGTTCTGCTATGGGATTTCTGGTGCCATCATCTTCTCATTGCATTGCTAGGTGGTGTGAGAAGATGTGACTGAGTACGGATCTGTCAGTAGGCTGTTCCCATAGAGAGGACTCCTGGCTGTATTGGGCTGCGGTCTTCTTTGAGCTCCAAACCTCCCTGAGGAGCCATGGTTCCATCTTTACATGTGCTGTCTGCCTGATTTTCTTCCTGTGATGTTACCCAGATTCTTAAGGACACCCCTGAAGCTTAGTTTCTCATTGCTCTTCCAGCTTATAAAACTATAAGCGTAAAACCGTGTTTAATAAGAAATACCTGTTGAATCGTAGGGCTCGTGGGATTATACAGCATGGACCAATGCAATCGAAGAAACACAGACCTTCCTAAATGGTTTATTAGCACAAACAACTGTGCCTGTCAGGCAGACCCACACACTGTGAGCCAAGGCTTTCTCTCCTGCCCAAGTCCCAGCTTTGTCTTTGCTCGCCAGAGACCCCAGGGTCGGTGGCCCCTCTGCGCAGCCCGCAGAGACATCTAGTGACTGAACCACATACTGCTGGCAAGCGCAGGATTGCGATGGGCTCCTCGGGTAAGCTGTGTACTTCCTATTTTCTGTAGCTATTCACTAAATCTAAACATTTTAAAAATAAATAAGAAGAATTGAAGCCCCTCCTCCCCATGGCAGAACAGGATGCTCTGTTTATCTTGGTTGAGCTCAGGAAGTTGTGTTGTAAGGAAGCATTTCTCAGCCCGATGCAGATACAGCTCGTTAGCAAGTTGTATTTGCCCAAAGCGCCTAGATAGGATTCAGGGTAATCTACAGAAGTTCAGCCAGATAGATGTGTTCCTTTGGGCTGGTATGAATCATGGAGCACTGAACTGCTGGGAGAAGGAAAGAGATAAATAATTTACAGTAAAAGCCATTCTGGTCTTTGTAGCTCCGTCACATGCAGACCTGCCTCATCTCAAAGCGCCAGAGAGGACTCACCAGCTTTTTGAAGATTATGGGAGCTCTGATTATGGCAGGCACTGAGGAGATCATGGTGCTCCTCAGGGTTCAACAGGACTAAATGTTTCCAGTTGAATCATAAGATTAGAACTGAAGGATGCTGCTATTACTGCAGGTACAGGCACAAAAGCACGTTCTTATTCAGCAGCAAATCGGCTTAGTTATGGTAGCTGAGGTAAGTTATCCTCACCCAGCAAAAGTGAATTATTGCCGTCTAGCTTAACCCACAGTGGAAGGAGTTTAAGATAAGTTGCATGCTTCACATTAGCCATGGGCTGAGAGCACACACCCTGACAGTTACTACATCTCAGCTGATGCTCAAGACTAAACAGGATTTAAGTGGAACACAAGTTGTCCAAAGATCTTCTAGCAACCCAAAGACTCCAGATACCAGCTGTCAGGAGAAATGGTTACTCCCCATGTGCTTATCGACTCCATCTTGTATACACTGTCACAGATGCCTGAGATCACTCAAGCTCATGCAAGCAATGCAGATCCATGGCACACACACAGCAGGTCCATGAATTTGCAGCAGACCTACCTATTCCACACTGGCTAGTGCATCAGGACCTGAATTAGATGAATGTTGTTGCTATTCACTTGTTCATCATTTTTGCTTAGACACAAGAACTTACTGGGTCAGCACCCATGCAGTTTAGTGTTCTACCTCTGACTCAGCTCTGCGGGCTTGAAAGACCTAAAGCCACAATGGAGACAGAATTGAGAATAACCTATAGAGGTCTGATTTCTAACATTGAGAAAGAGAATGGTAAGTCCTGAAGCTCCAGGTTTAATATCTCTCCCAGAATGCTTTTTATCATTAATTATAACTGGATAGTCTGGATGTGCATATATATTTAAGACCTGGCTAGTTACCAGAGAAGCAGAGGCAGGAGAAGATGAAAAATAAGGAGGGAGAAATATTGAACAGATCTTTTTTTTTTTTATCTCAACGTTTTTGACAGAAGCATAAGGATGGTTTTCATTTCATCCCAATTAGTTCAGTCTACCCTAGTTATGGAAAACTGGAAGTCACCCAAGTTTTTACCACAAGAATAATTCGGTAACATTAAGAAATATTTTTATTAATAGCTTTTGTGTCTGTGTGTATGTGTCTAACGTCTGGGCACATATAAGTGTTAACGATCATTAATGTTTGCCTCTCTACTGAAATAACTGAAACCATGCTCAACGTGGCCAAACAACCTGACCTCACTTTTCTGTCCCCACCCCAGTTTTGATACAAACGAGGTCATTATCACTGCCAGCAACTCAGAAAAACAAATCAAAACAAAAATGTAGGGAATAAATTACAAACCACCTCCCTTTCATAATTCAAGGCCACAAGAGTCTAAAATAAGCTCATAAATAAGCCCCTGAGGACCATTTTGATCTGTTCAAACAACACGATGGTTTTGTGGTGATTTGCAGCTCTGTCTGGGTATCTTGTTTACCAGGAGATGGCTCTTTTCCTGTTCATCAGCAGGGCTAAGAATGGGAAGGAAATAATCCATATAGAAAAAATGAGCGTGCTCTCAGCTGCCAAGTCCCCTACAGGTAAGATCATCTGCGTCCATCACCTGAACAGCATGGCTCAGAGGCATTGCCAAGGTCACATCACTGAAGGTACTTGGCCAGCGGTGATGCTTTACGAAGGAAAGGACAGTCCCTATTAGTGGCTAACTCTCTGGTGCAAGTTTTGATTAACAGCCTCCCAACCAATCCTGTAAATTAACATTATCACTCCTTAAGCATCTATTGGAAATACTGACTTCTCAAGACTGAACGCAGGGGACACGAAAAGGAGGTGGGACTATTCGCACTTTTTAACTTTACTTGCCTAATTTAAGTGTCCAAATTCAGAAGCCAGCCCCCATTATATTTAATGGAAACAGCAGGAAGCTAATTCGAGATAAAGCTTAACTTAGGGCTCTGAATTCCACTTGCAAAAGCATCCATCTTTTGGCTGACTATGTCTTTTATACCTTAAGGGGGTAGTCTGCATTCCCCACAGGGTAAAAATATTGTCAGTGCCCTCAGTAGAGATGGTCTTCACCATATATATTCAGACTTCAGTGAGACACACAGTCTTCGGTGGCATTGTCACCAAGTGCTTTGACCTTATAAAGATTACCAGCTTTAATTATATGACAGTGTGTTGTGTGCCTTCCTTATTATTCTAACTTGCATTGGGACACTAGAAGGAATTTAATCGCAGGGATTTAATCATATATTCAATTGGTTTTCTGGAAGTCCTAGTAATAGTAGAAGTCATAACAATCCCCGCAGGTTTTGTAGTATAGTGTCATAAGCATAATACTAATTCTCCGAGATATTACGAGAAATGACCTTAACGTGGTGGCTTCTCACAACGGCATTGCAGAGCAGTGACGGTGACTCTCTTAGGAGGACCATACACTTTTCAGAAAGGGTATTTGCATCTTTAATGTTAATGTAAGTGCAGATTTGGCTGCTGAGCTGAGGCTAATGAAGGCTCTCGTTTCTTTACTCCAACTGGCAAAGGATTGAACTCATTGCTACAATTGCTCACCCTCGTCACCCCGGACTGTCCCACCTGCATTCAGGATGCCGTTTCATCGGTCTCCCATATGTTCTCTCCCATATTTGTCAGCTGCATGTTAATGTCTCAAATGGCACTGGCTGAACTGCCCCCTTAAAATAGGTTGGATGAAATGTGCCTCTCCAGTGACTTGAAACAAAATTCAACTGGAGACTCTGGGCCCTCTGTTTATCCAGATGATTGTAAGGAACAAAGTTTCTGTTTAGAAGTAGAGCACCGCAGACAGCATAAATGCTTTCAACAGATATTTTGATAGAGAAACTCTTTAAACTAGATGCCCATCTGAGAGCACAAGCTGTGCCTACACGTAATGCAAATGCTGCTCATCTCTAGTGGTTCAGCTGCTAAATTCTCCTAAGCTCACCTGTGCAGTGATTTATTCCCTTCAGGATATAGATAAGCCTCTTAACTTGGGTTGTCCAAGTTAAGTAGTACTTTCCAGTGGTTGGAAGATTCATTTAGAAGATGCCGTGCTTCCTGATGCCTTTCAGACACACAAACTGCCATTGTACCTCTTCCCAGGAGTGTGAAGGATCAGTCACTGAGTTATTACACAGACCTGGTGTTGGGGCCCCTGAAACAGTGCACTGTGCTACAGAGCACGGGCAGAGCAGACGCTGCTTCCTACCACTTATTTATACAGAATAGGTACAATCTGCCCAGCAGGAATGTTTGTGCGAATGGTCCGTTTTACTCATAAACTAATGGTTTGGGGCTCTCTCCTTGTGTCCACAGTTGAATACGTGAACTATAGGTCTATAAAGTTTTCAGCTTGTTCTGGGCTTCTTTAAGATGAAAACAAGACATAGACAATAACTGGGACATGACAGTGACTGCACCATTCCAAAATAAACATCTTAGCAAAACAGCCTGCAGTCAATCTTCATGCCATAAACCACCACCAAATAAAAGGGGAAGACAAAACAGTGAAAGCGTTTCCTTCCAAATTCCCCTTAGTTTTTTTTGTAGTTTCTTTGCCTTATGACCACCCGGCCATGATTTGCTCTTCTACTCACAAACCTCCAGAAATACCTTTGAGGTAGCCATGCAATCCTCTTTGGGGGGAGATGACACAGGTTTGGTGTGTGAGAACATTGTCGTCCTGATCTCTGTGCTCAGCAGTTTCTCCACTTTCTTTTTTTTTTTCTTCTATGTTTCAAGCACAGAATTGATTCTGTGAAAATACATTTCAATATTAATATTATTATTCTAAATCCTTGCACAGAATCCCTCCATTCCCCCTGGCAAGTGGGCTCATTAGCTTGCACACAACTTGGTGGTGGCCTCTGGCTACAAGACCTCCTACCCACCATATTCTGTGTTCGTAAACAAAGTTCACCGGATGTTCAGCATCCAGCTTGCATGAAACTCTGCCAAGTCTATGAGCACTAAATGTTGAACTAATAGTGAACTTTCATAAAGCGGGTCATATAATAAACTTCCACGAATTACTGTTGTAAGCTGCTATAAATTGCTCTGCGGCAGGTTCCAAGCAATGTTTTTACTATCTTTTCACTAAAACTTCAGTAAATCCTTAGAAAGAAGAACCAAATAAGATATGCTCTACCTCCAAAGCTTGCAACCTTGCCACACGGTTTCTAGCCCACCTTCAGTCACGCTATGCAAAAATTGGATCCATTGTATGCAATATTGATCATGGGAGTTTTTGTTAATCCTGTACACAAATACTAACAAATCCCTGGGGTTTTTTTAGACAGTCAAGATCTTTCTCCAAAGAAAGTGGAAAAAATAGTCAGGTTTTTTAAAAATGCAAAGTTCTTGACTTTAGACAGGAGTTGTTCACCTCCAGCAGGAGCCAGGAGTTCACAGCTTCTCTGAAAAGCAAGTCCAAGAGTGCAAGGGACTTTTACAACACCCAATTATATTATAAATTCAGCTGTGATGTTCCTTGTCCCTTGGCTTTCCCACCCTTTGATCAACCCCAGACTCAAAGGAAAGAGCAGATCTGAGAATTAATTGAATACAGATAAAAGCCATTTCGCTTTTTTCTTTTCTCTCCTCACCTTTCCCTACTTCCCTGTCCTAACTAGCTCTCTCTGTCAATGAGCTCCATGGCTGCATGCCACGGGCAGTACGGCATCCTCCATCCGGGAGAGTCTTCTCCTCCAGAACAATAAACCAGCAACTTCAGTTTCCAGTTTATTCCAGTAATAAAATAGCTGGTTTGCTACCAGCATCTTTCACTGGGAAGTGCTTCTGTGTTGCTACAGGCTAATGGATGGAGTATCCTGCACCCTGTTTAAATATGGCCACGAATGAGGTACATAGGTGTCAAGAGAAGAACTTGCTAATGAGGCCACAATCACAGAATCACAGAATGGTAGGGTTGGAAGGGACCTCTGGAGATCATCTACTCCAACCCCCCTGCCAGAGCAGGGTCACCTAGAGCAGGTTGCACAGCAACGCGTCCAGGCGGGTTTTACAATGCTGTAATTTGGTGGTTCAGCTGCCTGGGAAATGACATAGCTTCTAATTATGCTCCCCAAATTACTTCAGTTTTTTATTCATTTCATGTAAAACCGTCTTGAAGCAAAGCACATAAGAGTTAAGTATCATATTATGTAACTTTGAGACACTGATGTCCTTTCCTGAACCTGTCATTAAAGGTCCAGCCCCATGAGATGCTGAGTTCCACTGGTTTTCACTAACATCAACAGAATTTGGTGCTTTCTTGCAAGGAATAAGCAACCAGAAAAACCAGTCTGTAACATCTGGAATAGATGTCCCACCCCAACTATGTGTCATATCTACAGCTCCTGATATTAAAAAATTTCCCGGACAAAAAAGAGAAAATCTCAGCACAGCCAAAACTCTGTTTACCATTTTCCCTTTGCAAATTGCAGCCATACTTTGATTATGTCTATTACAGTGTCCCTAGCTTTTTCTTTTCCCTTTGCTTGGTGACATCCAGTGTCATCTGTTATAGGGAACGTCACTCACTCTCTTTCTATTCGTGAAACATCCTTCTGTCCCAAGTACAAGGCTAAGAAATTTTGCAAAAGCACAATTGTAATCTGTTGAGGCGGAAAGGAGATAGCGAGGAGCCAGGCAGGAGAGAGGACAGAATGTGTTCAGTCAGCAGGTCCCGCAGCAGCTGAGAGGAGAGTCCCTTTGAGGAACTTCATCCTGTTTCATATCTTTTCCAGTCAATTAATTTTTTAGGAGCAGGGAGGGCTGCCAGGTAAAAGGTTATGAACACCAAAGTCCTTCGTTTATCCCCTGCAAGAGAGCAAGATTTGCCCCCAACACTGCGCCCATGGGCCCCAACCTTCTCACAGAGGAATCATCTCTACAGGAGAAGAGTCGCGTGACTCCCCTCCCCACAGCCTCAGGGCATGCTGCCAGCTCTTCCTTGTGTGGAAGGCACCGGTCCACGAGGGACCGGACAAGCATTAGCAAACTCCTTCCATGCTGACCACTCAACAGAAATCACAAGCGAAAACTAACTCTTCATTTATCCTCATTACACAACTGCCATTTTCCAGGCTGTCAGACAAATGAATTCTTAGAATGAATTTCATATACAAAGTATTTAGACAGCAGAGTATGTGTGGACATATAAATCTTTCCTTATGCATTTCTGGGATGGTTGGCAGGAAAATTGCAGTGTCCTTGATCGGAGAAATGTGAGGGTAGCTCATGCAGTCATTACAGATGAACCTGCAAGTGTTAAATTGCTAGCTAGGAGTGTGTTGTAGAAAAATACTGTGAAAGATCTAAGTTTCTTATTTCAGTATCTCTGCAGTAAAGGGATGGGCATAGGGAATGGATAGGAACGTGACCTCTCTCTGAGAAGGACCGGATCCAACACTTAGCTCAAAACCAGCAAACACAGGTATAGGAATGCACTCAACAAAGACTGCAGCAATGAGCACCAGCCATGCTGGGCGGCTACCTATTGCTTAGGAGATCTCACCGCCACAACAGGACTTGCAGGCGGGGAGGAAAAAAGAGCTGGGTTGTAAGTGTGGTGAGCAATGACATCTTTGCTAACAGGGTCGAAGATAAGATATCACATATACCTCTTTTCTAGGTCTTACTCATGTACACAGGCCTGCTCCAAAACTCACTGAAATCACTGGGACTTTCTCCACTGACACCAACAAGCTCCAGATCCGGCCTGTAAAGAGCTGTAGCAAGACTGCAACCATATGGAATTAGTTCTGAGCCGCAGTAGTAAGAGATATAATGAAAATATGTTGGCTTGTTTTAGTTGGTAAACATACAGTCTTGGCAGACTCAGCAAGAGACCAGATGCTAAATGGCCTGGAAACTATCCTCATCCTTAGAGGTGGCTACTTCGGATCAGGGTGAAGACCATGAAGAGGGCAGTGTGGGCATGTCAGCCTTACTGCTGTCTGTTTTCTACCTGTCCTGTGGATGTACAGAGCTTTCCAAGTCTGGCAGTCTGAAAGCTAAAAATTCCCTGTATCCAAACAAACCCATGGGAAAGGACATACCGAGCTAGATAAATTACAGTTATGAAATACAAGTATTTAATTAAATCTTGTCTGGCTGTATTTTGTACCCTCCCCAAAAAAAAGTCCAACTTCAAAACTAATCTGGAACTGACTGCCTACGTTATAATTTACTAGAAACTCTGTTGTCATCACTTCAGTTCATAGAAAGGAAAAATAAGAACAGCAACAGCTTTCATCAGTTCCTATTTAAAAACAAACTGCTGCATTTTAAAGAAAAAAAAAAAAACATACAGAGATGGAGCCAAGCCCAAGTTTGTGGTAACTGCGGGGAGGTCAGCCAGGCCAGCCAGGGTGGAGAAAGGTGGGTCAGGTTAGCAGAGGGCAGACAGGTTTCCCGGTGTCCTCCCACCGCCTGGCCTGGCAGCCCTGGGGATACCCCTCCTGAGCCTGCCTTTGGCTGTATTAACTCCTCTGGCTCCAGCTGAGACAGGACGTCTCCTGCCTCTCTGCCGGCAGCTGCATGTCTGCGTGATGGCGCATAAAACAGAGACTGCACACAAGGAAAAGGTGTGGGGCGGCTGGAGGATCGCACCGTGGCAAAGGCTCCACCAGATGCGATTTCCTTGGAGGGGACTGCCACCACTGCCTCTGCCGCCAACATCCTTTGGGGATCCTGGCAGCTCCACATCCAAGCTCCTGACTGAAAGGTGAATAACTCCTCCACTCTCCATCCATCCTGACTAGGAAGCTCATTTACATTTCAGATCTTCTTCTCAGCAGCCATTTTTCAGCAGCTACCAGAAGTTGTGAAGGGAAGTAAAATGTATTTAAATAAGAAGAGAAATGTCAAGGGCAAAACTTACATCTGTTTTACAAAGTAGTTTGTAAAATCTGCGCTGCCCAGTGGATTTTCCCAAGCATTGGACTGACGGCTCAGGTGAAATAGAGACGGGGCGGCAGGGCTGGTGGCTGTACTTGTTGTGAAAAGGCAGCTCCATCCCAGCTCTCTGGAGGTTAACGTTTTCTGTGTCTGGTTTCAGACAGCTGGTGAACTGCTAAAGGAAAATGTCAGCACACACCGTTCCCTCACCAACGCGCCACTCAGCCTGGGGTGTGTCAGAAAACCCTGCTCACGTCTTCCTGTTCAAATGCTGCTTGGTTTTGAGTCTTTTATGGATGGACTGAGTTTATTCAGACCCCGCTAGCTTTCATAAACGTATTCGTGCAACAATGCATTGTCCCTGTTTCATGTGTGTGTCATCCATAGATTGGTCAATAGATTGTTTATTCAAACTGAATTCTTAATATGCAATAGGATTTTCTTAGGTCTTTCTTTGTCCCTTGCACGCAAAAGTAGCAGTACACGTGTTGGTTTTGTTGTTTCTTTTTTGTTCTCTGTAATTAGCAATAGCCTCAAGAAGAGCAGAAGAAAGGTAATCTTTACAGATTTAATCTGCATAGGGAGTCTGTATTCCCTGTGACTAGATACCTAATACTGGATATTTACACTAACTGCCTTTCCAAAAGGCTAGCCTATAACATGTCACAGTTTGTAAAATAGATATAGAACATTATGGCAATCCAGCTCCTTTCCTGTGAAAGACTGCACGTGAGAGGGAGTACAAGTTTAGCTAGGTCCTGACGTTTCAAGATGCTTTTACAGTATGGAAGAAGTTTCCTAACGTTTTGATTTTACAGTATGGAAGAAGTTTCCTAATGTTTTGATTTTTTGTGAAAACTGTAATTTTGGGGCCAAATGTAAAAACTTTCAGCAAAGATTATTTTCTATTAAAAACCACTCTATCTAATTGGAAAAAAAAAATTGTCCACTCTATTTGAAAGCTCAAAACAAGATCAAGTCATCTTGCTTGTACAGACATGGTAGCAGAAAGCTCATGGTCCAAGAAGGTGGTAATCTAAGGGAAGTAAATAGATAAGAAAGAAGCACCAGGACCATTCTCTGATAAAAAATGAAGATACAACAGGATTTATTGACTTACATAGGGTCACTCTGGAGAGAGATGCACTAAACCTCGGTCTCCTGACTCCAAGGCCAATGCCTTTACCACAAGACAGTCCTTCCACACTAAAAGAAGGATTATTTTGTTACTGTTGGAAGCTGTTCATTTTATCCTATTGGTGTTTAAGAACTGAATGTTTTGTTAACCATTAATTTTGGATGAGTTTGCCATCTGAAATCTTATAGCACTTACAGTAGTTTTTGGAGATTTCCCTTGTTGGACTATTCATACAAGTAGATATATCTTATTCTTTCCTTGGCTTCTTTCTATGTTTGTTTTGGCTACCAACACATTCTCCTTACAAGAAGAATAAGGGAAACATTTCCAAAAAATTAGCACACTTACTGATGAGAGTCAAAAACATATCATGCCCTTGCAAAGAGTGAGTGACCGAGAGAATTCCTCCTTTTAATTATTTTTTCTAAGCCCAGAGGAAGCAAAATATTTGACAGAAAGAAAAAAATCTGTTTACCATACCCAAAATTTGGCAAATTTAAAACAGGAGAGGGCTGCACACACTTGTGTAAAGTGCCAGCCTCATGGGCAGTACCAAAACTCATTCAACACTTGAAAAAAAAAGTCTTTCTTTAGTTGGAGGCCAAGCACAACAGCAATAAGTTTCCCTGCACACACACTCACTTTGCTTTCATCTGACAAACACAAGTCAGTGAATTTGCATTCTAACTATTTTTTTAGGGGAGTCAGTTTTTTACTGACTTTTACTTTTTACTTCGCTTATGGCAAAACACACCAAAATATCCAATGGAGGAAGGTCTACACAACTCCAAAGTCCTACTTAAAGCAAAATTCATTTGTAGCCTGTATAGGCTTCACGTTGGATATTTTTTTTATTCATTTTCTCCTTTTTATGTCCATGGAGAACATCACGACATGTTGGAAGCTGGACTGGGACCTTATTTAGAAGATCTATTATTTCATCTATTTTCCATTGAATATTTATTTTGTCAACCCAGATGTCCCACCAGAGATCCTGGGGTGCCTGACACCATCACTTGTCTCCAAGTCATTAACGAGCACTGGCTGCAGTAGCTGGCTCATGAACACGTTGTCTTTGTAACCCAGAAGGCTGAAGGCAATGGCTGAATTGGATCTGCCCCACAAAATTGCCAGCTGCCTTTTCAACTGTTTTATTAAATACACTGGTCCAAAGCTACGTTTTGTTGGGAACAGTCTGGATCGATTCTTGGGACTTTGGGATGACTCAGCCTCTTGAGATGAGGTTGCAATGAGAGTCTGAGACATGAAAACACACAGAATGATTCCCACCATGAGATGTTCTCTCGCCCACAAAGCTACTGATGTCCCACAGTGCCTTATGCCGGCCTGCAGGAGCTGGGCCACAGAAAACCTTCCTCCTTTCTTTGTCCTGACAGTTTAGCTCTTATAGCAGGATGAAACAGTCACTGACGAGTTCTACTCTGCCCGCAGGGAATGCTCTTGGCTCATCTCCCTTCTGTATTCAAATAGTTTCAGAGGCATCAAAGCTGGATAACAGCAGACAAAGGTTCAAGCTTCTTCAGGCATCTGCTCTGAAATGCCTCAACATCCACCCACCTCCATGCATAGCTTGTGGCCTCGACGTGCACTGTCTCTAAGGACAGCAAATCTGTTCTTGAAGTGAACTTCCAGGCAGCCCTCAAATGACCCTGAAGACAAAAACATCCAGTGCTTGTGGTCTAGTGTTTACCAAGGGTTTGTCCTTCAGTCCTTGACTTATTCCCACAGTAGCTCGGTTTTCCATGCGGTCACCTATCCAAGTGTTATACAGTTCCAATGCTGTTTTGCTTGTTGGGACAAACAAGATGAGATGGGTTCAGCCTAGGGTGGAAAAGGGACAAAACAGAAATGTTTGCCACCGTCCTTACATGTAAAGTGGACCTAGAGTACCCCTTCCTTTTCTCAGGGTTGGGTTTAGCACTGCAGTCAACTGACAAGCCCAGCACCGGGGGGTCAGGTTGGATGAGATCAGTCGCTCCATGGGGCATTAGCCACCCCTTCCTATTTTTATTTTTGACCTATAAGAGGCCAGTCATAACTTTTTGCATACCCTAACTATGAAAGTTATCAGGTATTATTCCCACCAGAAACAGCCTCCTTTACCAGTACTTTTAATTAATTTCAAGATCTTTAAATCAAGTCCATATGAATGGTATGTAAAGTCTGATCCTCAAATGCCCATGTGTATTAATTAAGTTCTTATTTTAATAAAAAGAATCCTCATTTAAGCTATGGGAAATTGCAGTGTGTGCATGAACATGATCCTTGTATCCACGTTGCTTTTTCAAGTAAGTTTACCTTGCACACACACTCATCCAAAATTAAGTTAATGGCCCCAGTCCACCCCTCAGGACTCTGCAGATGGCAGAGACTAGTCATAAACAATTTCTTTGAGAAAGTACTAGGGGAGCATAAAGAACAGACCTCTTGAAAAAGAGGAAGGATAAAAATATAATTAGGGTATATCATGTTATTCTGTGCTGCAGAAGGAGAGTAAGAGAACAAAAGCAGAAATAGCTCTGGTACAGGTTCTTTGCAGGTTACTTTCTACAGCCAGTGGATCTTCTGCCATTTGCTTCCAGCGTGCCTTGGCTCCACACTGGATAATTCCACAGAAAGAGAGGTGCAAAAAGGAAAATAAATATTGCGATCCAGAGGAAATACCTACAGCAGAAAGCATGGATGCTGAAATAGTAGTGGGATGACAACTGCCCTTATCAGCACATCATTTGGCTTTAGATTCCCCCAGCTTTTCAAAAAGGGGAGGGGGGGATTTTCCACCTCATCATGACAAGTATCAAGTTAAAATGGAGAGTTATAAATAGTTTTATAAAAAATGAGTACACAGAGAACATTTCTTTTTACATTCCTGAGTGCCTTTATTTTTTTTTGGCCATGATTGTGAGTCTTGGAGATCCCTGAAGCACTATGTAAATCTGTTGCTAAATAGATCAAGAGAACTATCTGCTTTGATGTACGCAGCAATGTCTAGAGAAACAAATAGAAGGGAACTGGGTTTGACTTCTTGAGTATGGCAGCCACATACAGTCCAGCTTATTTAGTCTTTGTTTCATTTTGGAATCGGGTACTTCACAAGCAGCAAAAAGGCAGGTTCAGCTTTGAGGGAGGTCAATAGTTTGCAAAATTGCAAACTCCAGTTTTTCTCTAAGTATGTTTTACTCTTCAATTTATGAATCAAAGTCCCAGTATTTGCAATGTGGTGGTTAACCTCTATCACCCGGCTTTATGATTGTGAATTCTGTGCTGGACCGTGAATCCATCATGTTTTATTGAGAAGGAGACAGTCTTGCATTTTAAAATGTGCAACAATGATCTTTGACTTTGTCCTTTTGATTTGGGTCAGCTAGCAAAACTGGAGGAATGTTTATGATTAAGGGAACTTATAAATCAGAGAGAAAGGAGACAAATTCATTAGTTATTGGTTATGGCAACTCTGAAGTTCTGAAGTTCTTTTTCTTTTTTTTTTTTTTTTTGAAGTATTCAAATAAAATCTATAAGGGTAACTCAATAAAAAATTCTCCAGAACAGATTCACAATGTAGGTTCTTTGAGATAAACTGCATATCTGATTTAGCCACATTAACTTCGTCTGACGTTTATCTTTAGGAGACAGCCAAGGCTTGGCTTGTTTGTTGCTGCACTTATCTCAAGCATCTCTCTTGTATTTGAGCTCTTCTACAGAAAGTAAACAGAAAAACTACACAGGGATCATATAAATCCCCCTTCCCTGTGTAAAAGTCCTTAACAACTCCTGTACTGTACAGCCTTTAAATTTTCCAAGTTCTGTTTGGCTAAAACAATCTTTCAGAAAGTCATCCAGTTTTAATTGAAGACCTTGAGAAATGAAGGAACCCATCAATCTTTCCATGGTTCATTGCAATGGTTAATCAAGCTCACAGCTAAAATGTGCCTTATTTCCAGTTTGGAATTGCCTTGTTCTAGCTTCCTGCCCTGGATAGGCAGCACATTCTTCCTGAAGAAAAACAATGAATTACACACTACAATGAAGTCCTTTTTCAACTTTTCTGATAAACTGAAGTAAGGAATTGGAATTCACTGAGGGGCTCACTGCACAGCATTTCCTGCAATCATCAAATCGTTTGGGTTTGTTTTGTTTGTTTTGGGTTTTTTTTCCCCGCACCTGCTCCAGTGTTTCAGGAAGGTTTTGAAAGGGCAAACACCAGAGCTGGATGAGTTTCTCTCCCAGGCTGGGATGGAAATGTAGCACTCCCTGGTGCCATGTGGAGGCTGGGTTATTTTCCAGCATCCCTGTCTCCTTCCCCTTCCCATGCCATGTCTGAAGGTGGGGCCCATCCTCTACAAATATTGATATTGGGCTTCTGCGCTCCATGGCATGGATTTTCCTTAATCTGTGTTGTGGATGATCCCAACTCTCCACCTTTCCTTGGCATTTGTGAGAAGCAGTCTCAACAAATGGCAGGAAAATGACCTTAATGTAACCTATTTCCCTCTTTTTTTAAGCACCATGATAGCTGTTTCTCCGGCATTAGCACTTCGAAAACTTTAGAAACGGGGAGAGTCTCTGCTATTGTATTGTGGTGTTTTCTGCAAAAATTGTTTGCTGTTTTTGCAGCACTTGGGAGCCTCAGCCAAGTACCACACCTCGGTCTTCTCTTTTTGGGTCGGTGAAGTTTTTTGAGATGGAAATGGAGGCTGAGAAGATTGAGTCTGTAGCGTAAGCTCTTCCCTGACTCACTAGTACTCCACGTCTGGAAAAAGAAAAACATAACTTGGTTGGCTGTTTCCAAAGATGGTCTTTACCAGCAGATACTTCATACGCAGCCACTGAATCTGCCAAGGTGGAATGAATCCCCCATCTCATCGACTTTAGGTGCCTCTGTGGTAGATGTCGACATCTGATCTAGCCTCTTTACAAGATGTGTGTACAGTCAGCGGACAGAGAGGCATTTTTAGGACGTAGTTCATCTGGCCTCTATTGAACATTTCTTTCAGGGTACCATGAATCACACCTTGTCAGCAATTCTTTATCTCCATTGACGATGAAGAATATTTCTGGACATTAACTCATACATAAACTCCTTTACAGTCAGGCAAGATTAACTCCACGAACTTCAACGGCCCCAGACAAGCAACTAATTTGAAATAATTTTCTATTTGCACTCAGAAATAAATTCTTTATTAAGAAAATTACTTTGCTTAAACACATTAGTAAGCATAGGTGTCACTCTGATTTCTTTTTCAGTGGTACCAGCGGTGGGAGAAAAGGGAAAGAAACCTTCAAACCTATGCTGCATCCAAACACAGGAGTTCCCCTTCATATCTTAGGCATATCTTAGCAGAGTATCATGTTTTAGGGCTTACATGGACTCAGGTATTGGTCATATGTTACAGCTTTGTAAAGGGTAATTTGATACGGTGTCAGCCCTGTGTTATCATTCGCCTCGCTGGCATGTTGAGCCTCATTCGTGTAGAGCTATTGAGGGGAGAGACAAAATCAATATATCTGTACAGTGACAAAGATTCCAAGCCAGAAACCGTGAGCCACCAACATCTGCTTTACAGGGAACTAATATGGCAAAAATTGTGTGTGTGCCCGGATATTTGAAATACTCAAAGAAAATTGGACATTATGTCTAATAAAAACAAAATCAGGAACAAAAAAAGAAAAAAATATTGTCATGGCTTTTATGTTACCCAGTTGAGCACAGAAATTGGGAGAACTGCATCCATCCCTTGCTGTCTGGAGTGAAAGCTGCTGGCTCTGGGTTCACTGTAAAGTCACTCCTGCTGCCTGGGTACAGCAAGGCTGAAAGCATGGGGTGGTCACTGGCCCAGGGGTGACAGAAATACATTTTCCATGCAACTACTCCCTGGCAAGGGCATTTGACACAGTCTGGACTGGGAATTAGGCTGTACCCACTACAGGAATGAAAGTCTGGATGATAAATAGCTTCCTCCCTCTGCTGGAGAACCACAGGAAAGGATCCTCTCCCTGGTCGAGAAAGGAAATGGATAGGATGGGGCACAGTACAGAAAATAGGGATCACTAGGAATCCCTCAGCATGCAAGGTTCGGCACAGTTGCTACAACAGACTGTATCACAAATTGAGGGAGCTCACAGGAGAGCAGCCCAGATGGGTAAGTCTTCCTTTGGGAATGGACTAAACCGATAACAGCTGCTCTGTGTGGAAAGACAGAGCCCAGTAACAATTCCCCAGGATGGTGTGTATCTAGGAAGCACCCTGCACTGTACCTTACCTTGGTACAGTGCAATTAATTCCCCCATTCGTCACTCACTCTAATATTAGGCATGTACTATCTAAGATCCCCATGTATGTCTAAGTTCCCATGATATTTGATGGAGACCTAACGTGTGACCAAGCTGCCTAAACAGTCTGGAGCCATGCAAGATGTCCTAGGGCATCCAAGACTTCTGAAAAATCCTGGAAGATATGGCACAGAGGTATCTTCTACTAATTGTGCCGCTGTCCCATACATGCGAATATATGCACCCATAAAATCTCTGACCAAACCCAAGTCACCCTTCCAACATTTGGATGGTGGGAGATCACTCAGAATGTGGAAACCAAGATTCAGTTCTCATCCTTGCCTCAGAGTGATTAAATCCAAATTCCCTCCTCCTCTGAACAGTGTTCTAATTGCTAGCTACAGGCCAACTTGAATGGGAAGCAGCATCCTTTTATCCAGTAGGAGTTCTGCCATTATGTACAAAAATGAAGAATTTCTGTGAACATGTGGGAGTGAGTAAACATGACATTATAACCTAAGGGCTCTATGTGGGAGAGCAAGGCCGTGATGCCAACCTTACTCAAAAGACTGTTTCTGTGTTTTGCTGAAAGTAATGTAATATACTTGAACACAACATCAAGCAAGTCTTGGAACTCTTAGCCCACCAGTCATAGTCAGACTCATCCACGTTCTCTCTGGTCTCATAAACATTTTTCTTCTTCTAATAATTCACCAAGTGAGAAACCTTCAGCTCTTCTCTCTCTGAAAAAAGCTACATCCTTGGGGCTATCGAGCAGACTTGAACATCATGAGGAGGGCTCTTAAGGCTTGGGCACTGACAAAGTGCAGGTCACCCGGACACAGTGATGTTCCAAAAGAAAAGACAAGTCCCTCCTTAGTCCTTGAAAGAAAGGACATAGGAGTCCCTTTGGGGGAGGATTCGAGGCTATGAATCCCAGAGGACAGGTAGAAACTTCCTGGGATCCTGGACTCAGGTGCATAATCTCTACAAAAGAGTGGTGTTTAAGGTACATTCCTGCCACTATTATTCCCTGTAGGTAACTTAAGATCTCTGTGTGAGGAGCATGGGTTATAGGCAAGGACTGTGATTCCTTCCCTCTTGGTCCAGAGGTAGCGCATACGTGAGTTTATCTAAAACCTCTGGAAAATCAAGACTGCACTTAAGATTGGATGAACCAGTGCCTAAATATAAAATGCCACGTACTGCATCTTCTTTTCTCATCCTCTGCGGTGATCACACTGTGTTCTGAAATGTCAGATGGAACCAGAGTCAGGAAAAAGGGTATTTTGATATGTAAAACTTTTGCACACTTTTTGCAAGGGTGCCTTGTGAGGTCTTTCCACCCCCTAATGATGGAAAAAATCCATGACAGCTCACTACAGCAAACCTGGTAACGGAGTCCCTCTTCCCTGCCTCCTCCTCCACTGTGCATTAGCTCCCTATATAAATAAACTCTTTCAGCAGCAACAGCACAATGATAGGCAGCAAACACAGCAGGAAAAATAGCAATTATTTTGTATTTTCTTAACAAACTGCAATTAGAGTACTAACCTCCAAGGGTGACATTTCCTTTGGGGTTAAATATCAGCTGGGTCTTGGCTCGTAGTTTCTTTGCTCTTCCACGTAGGTCATAGTGCCAAGAAATGTTCTTTATCAGTCATTAATCCATAGGCCTATCACACATTGCTCGGGCTTTCTGAAAAACAGGCAGCTTGTCTGCAGTGGAAAACTAAAAATACTGGCTGTGAAATGGTTTGGGCATCTTTAAACTCCATTTGTTTGGGACAACATTGTCATTTCACTCTTCTGGACAAAAAAGACAAGTTCACTGCAAAGAAAGACTCCGTGAGAGTTTTCAGGATGAGGGTGGCTTTCCACTGCACACACAAAAACAATAGCATTTTGCATAGATATAGTGAGTCGAATAGTCAAAAATTGTACACACAAAACCAGTGGGCACATTTTTTACACTTTTTAAATTTGAAACAAATTGTATAAATTATTTGGGAGGAACCAAAAGAAAAAAAAAATGGACCAAAGTTCCTTCTGCTCACTTGAAATAATTAATAACAAGTAGTGATGTGTCACCCATGAAAGTTTCTTTCTCAGTGGGAAGAAAAGCCAGGAGGCAGCATTTTAACCTGTTTTCTCTCATACTTCATACCTTCAAAGTCTGTGGGGTGTAATCCTGAAAACCTGTTAGTAGACCAGGGCAAGATGACAGCCTTTGGGGAACCAACAACACCCACATCCAGTTGATGTTATTGTATGATCTATTTCATGGTTTGGAATTAATTACAATTGAGGCATGGAAAAAAAAGCTGAAGCCTGAAGTGGGTTTTCAAATTCATAAGGAAGTATTTTTCTTTGAATAATAATGTTATTATAAAGTTATGATCTTTCTCTTTTTTAAATAAACCCTTTATTTTCTTTCAAATTTCTGTTACTTGTGGCCAGGGGCTGTCTGGTGCTCTCATCTTGTGGGAAATTGCTGGCTGGAAGCAGTATCTTTTCTGTAATTACCACTTTCACTGAAATAGTTCTGGGCACTCCAGAAATACCTTCAAGTATTTGGTCACAGGCACTAAAATTTGGAGGGACAGCTAATAGCTGATGGTTGTTCCTAAATGCTAGAAAAGGGTAAACTCATTTGAAAACTTCTTTTTAAACATCTCAGTATGTCTCACATTTCCAAAACCGAGTGAGTTTGCTCTCTTGCCTGTGCATAACACAGAACGGTACTGACCTTTACTGCTTTGTAAATACTGATGGTGAACCTCAAAAAAAGTCAGGTAAAGATTGTTACTTTCTACTTTCCACCATAAAACCCTGACCATGGAGATTTCTCAAGCGTTTCATGCATGAATGAAGCCTTCCAACATGTCCCCAGGTCAACAGGCCATGCATCCCCCCAGCTGGCTAAAAGTGAGGAATCCTGCCCAACATCAGGCTTTCCCTCATAGTCCAGAGAGAGATTCAGAAACCCTAAGATGAGTAGCCAAGGCATGTGGGTGTTTTCCCTGTTGAGGTCTTTTGTGTCCCATCCAATAGCCAGGAGCAAATGCTGGGTGAACCCATCCCACCTTCAGGTTCAAACTGAGAATTGGCTTCTTCACTCATCTGAGGCAAAACAAGGAGTTTAGGAGGACAAATGCTCAGATCTGTGCTGGCAATGGAGTCTCAGGAAGACAAACAAAAGCCAAAGTTTTGCAGGCATAAACAGCGGTTCCCAAAGAAAGTCCTTTTTGAATCACCCTCCACATCACTGGGGTATTATCTATGGCACGGGTTGCATCGGCAAATTTTCAGTCTTAGAAACTCCTTCTTTTGCCACATTATTACAAAATGTGGCCAAAATTCAAGATTAGGCATCTTGCTGTTGGCTTCAATAGAACCACCATTTAATTCCATTTTTCTTTTCACACTGAGGTGCATCCAATCTGATCTCTGGCAAAAATACATTTCAAAGAAATTGTTCTGTGTCTCCCTGCGTTGTACGCACTCATTCCAACTCTGTCCCCTGTCCCCTGAGATATGCCCAAGGATGAGAGGCAGGTCATGCTGCAGCAGCCCTGGAGCTACCCACGTGCAGATTGGCCAGTGGTAGACATCAGCTGCTTCATTAGCTGGATGCTGACAAATAGAGCCTTGTGCTTTCCCACAATAGGAGACACAAAGTTGGGTTTGTCTTTCCTTCCCTCATGCTGATTTTCATGAAGTCTGTAGAAACATAATTATCTTTGAGACTCCCAACCCTCTGTCAAATTTGGTGGAAATAAGCCTAACTGTTACTGGAAAGCCTAAACCGACAAGCAGGTATCAGCAGACAAAATTCACACTTCCCTACAAAACCACACTAAAAGGACATCTTTGTCATTTACTGAACACCAGGGAAGAGCTGAGCCCTGCAAAACAGAGAGAAGAAACCACAGCAACCACTGAAGAGCTTCACACTTTTCACTGGACAAATCAGAGGAGCCACTTCCCAGTGATGATTCAGGGATTAGGGTCCCAACCAGCACAAAGCACAGCAGCAGAGACAGGAGGATCGTGTGGTAACAACGAGAAAATTAAAGATTCAAAGGCAATTTTCCAATAGGAAAACCTAAGTTTTTTCTCATGAATAAAAGCAAATGGGAGAAGCTAAGTGCTTAATATTAAGAATCACATTAATTCTTTGCTGAAGTGGTCTCCCTGTAACCTTGGATTGCGGACACTGATGGGAGGAGCAGAGGGACGCTTCTGTTTTGTTGTAAGCAAATTTGCCCACCATTAGAGATGGATGCAGAAGAGCTGACAGGCATCCTGGACATTTGGTCCTGTTTTCTCTGGCACGATGCTTGAGATTAACCCTGTTTTAAACTGGAAATATTTCTTCTTCAGGCAAAGCAAATTGCTGGTTGCCTGGGTAGTAGTCAGTGTAAGGCTATTTTCCATCTCTGGTTATTAGGTCAGCCAGGAATAGGCAGCAGATAAGAGGCCTCTTCCAGCCATCTTCTAGCTATACACAGTACATAAAAAGTGTGGTCACAAGCAAAAACGTATTACCTAATTCCAGTTTTACTGGGGTTGAAAAGAAGCCATAAATATTTTGACAGTTTTAATCTGCAATTGTGTGTCTTTTTTCCCTTGTCCCAAGCGAGGGCCACCCTCTCATAAAGTTTGCAAACTCTTATTTTCCCTCGTGTTCGAATCCCATGCACAACATTTTGGGTGTCTCAATTGTTGAAGCTGTTGATCAGTGCTGTTCCTCTGCTGCTGTTGCTCCTTTAAGAGCCCTTGTCCTTGGAAGTCAAGTTCATGAAGCTTAATTCAGGTTCTTCAGAGTCTGAAGTGGTGATACACCAATTAACCAAGCAGCACTAATTGTGAGATGGTGCCAAGGCACTCAAGGGAAAACTAGGGAAGTACATGCCGTGAATCAAGACTGTGCTTTCATTCTTTGAATTGCTGTTAGCTAGAACCAGGAAAAAAAAAAATCAGTGAAGGGCATCCCAGAGGTTAATGAAAAAGGCTAATGGCACGTTTCTCCTCTTACTTGGAAGCCTTAATTGCTATTTAAAAAATAATAACAATAATAATACACATTTAACATTCTGCATGAAATTGCACAGATTCCATGGGGGACTGATTTGCTTCTCCTATAACCTGTTTATCATTATACCCTTAAACAAGATGCAATTAGGACTAGATCTCACTGGGACTGGATCACAAATGATTTTCTAAGAGGAATATCCTTTACAGAAAAAAACCCCAACATTTTCCAAGGAAAGACATCTATAAATACCACTTGAAATTCCATTGTCTATCAGTGAAATTGAGCTAAGCACTTTTAATCCACCTACTTAAAAAAACTTTCTTTAGTTTGTGTCTTGTATATGGGGACAAAGTAAATGTAACTCAAGACCCTGACCTTCAGGAGAAGAATCCACTTTGGTTCTCCCCAGATAAACTTTTTCAGTGATTTTGCTGCATAAAAAAATCTTCCTTTCCTTGTCTTGGTTTGTCTTGCCTTGCCATCCCGGTGGAAGACAGCAAACTTTGCCTTTGGAGTTTGGATTTCTGTTTCCGAGGAAACTCGGCCCTCTGATGACTCTGAATTTAAAAGCTCCTCAGCTTGACTTCTCAAGGTCCAACACGGTCTCTCAGTTGGACCGGAGGACCTGAGCACACAGCTTGGCTATAGAAGAATTAAACCAGGGTGAATCCCTGCTTAGCTTTCAGACGGTCCAGCTTAAAATGCCTCAATACAAGTTTCATGCAAGCTGTTCAGAAACTTGCCTCTGGTTCTGATCTGAACGCAGAAGAAAAAGCACAAAAATTGATGGGAATCTTGTAAAATCAGCTTCTGTCATTAATGTCCTGACCTCTTGATCCTACACATGTGAGGTTTTCACTATATTAATCCCAACTTCTGCAACCTTGGTGGTAATTCATGAAGTCTACTTTGGGAACTGATGTAAACCCCTCAAAATGCATGACCTTGAGCGCTTACATTCTCTCAGAAGGCATTTTGTGTGAAAGTCAAACCCACATCCAGATCCTCACACATGGGCAGGTGTCTGAAGAAATATAAGTTCATGGTGACATGGAGTATTCAAGTTTATGCATCAGTTTTGCCTTCGTTGAGAGTGATTTCTCCCATTAAAAAGGGATGCACTGCTCAAGTAAGGTTTACAAAACTGGTCCCTTGTGTGCTGGTGGTTGGAAACCGCAGCTGTGTGTCACGAGCAGCAACACGAAGGGCATGAACCCACTTCGAAGCAACCCACTGACATCCCCAAATTACAGGCGATGGTGAGGAAATAGCAAATTGCTAATTGTGAGATGGCTTTGTCTAAACGTGCTGATAGCCTAAGGGGCTAATGCACTGGCTGCCTCTGGCACTGCAGAGATAGCCGTCTCCCTGGCTGGGAGATCACAGTGCTCCGAAATGCCCTTCCTTCCTATGGAGATGAAAGGCAGCCTGGATGCACAGCTAATTTATCAAGCATGCAGCGCTTAAATATAGCCCATTTATCTCCCTCTAAGTGTTTTGCTTCTCCCACCACTCAGCTTAACAAGATAATGTCGGTGATCAGGGGGATGCTGTGTTAGGTGCAAAAAAGCGTTCAATTACCCATTGTGACTAATTTCTAAGTGCACCCTATTTCTGTCCACAGATCCAAAGTTGCATTTTTCTAAAATATCTTAGAAATCAATAGGATTTGGACACTTAAAATGTTTCAGTGCTCAGGAAACCGCCATAGAATGTGTCTGATTTTCTTTTCCTGACGTATGCCTTTGCCTCCCACCTTGTTGCCAGGGGGGCTCCTGCTGGTGCACACGGAGGCAAGGGGACGATCCAGGGCTGCACTCTGTGTGTGTGCATAAAAGAGAAGGTGAATCAACGCGCGAGGCTACAGCACACAACTACCAAGCTTCTTTGGCTTCCTGGGGTTGTGCATCACAGAGCTGAAAGTCTGTACTTTCAGCCCGTTGCTAAAGTTACATCACACCCTGCAACCAAAGTGGGGATTATTTCACATTTTCTGCTTGAACTGTGCAACCGGCTACTCTGCACCCCAGTGATAAATATGCATGCTTGTCCCTGTGTCCAAACCCCCGCAGGGCTTGAATTCACAATCTCACACAGCTGCCTTTGCACATCATTTTATAAGAAGTCTACATACATCTGTAACCACACCTATCCAAACAAATTCATGTTCCTAATCAAATGTGCGTGAGAATAAAAAACAAATGCACTGCTCACACAGAGCACAGAAAAAGCAAAGAAAGATGGTAATGAATGAGATAACCTCTTGCTTTACGCGTGATGGACATTAGGAATAGAAAGCAGTCTCTAACTCTAACCTTTCTAGCAGTCTTTTACACGTTGAAGACGGCCCAGGCCTGGACGCAGTGCCCTAGGAGAGGTTTTGCCAATGATAAGGTGAATGGAAGAATTCCTTCATGGATGTTTCATGCTTATATACACCCCCATGCCCCTCTGGGGACAGCCTGACATTGCTGACTCTGATCAGCTTGTGTATCACTACAGCCCCTACATCTTTTGCTGTCCAACCAGTTGCTTTTATATTTGTTTGGACTACTACCAATGCCCAAGCGGGGTGCCTTGTCCTCCTTGAGTTGCTCCCTTCTTTTTTCAGTCTTTGTCTCCAATTTGTGGAGCTAATTTTAAATTACGACACTGTCCTCCAAATAAAATTTTAACACTTTCTTCCAAGACCATCTACTCGTGGTGTTCTCTCAGCTTTTAAAATGTCTGTGTCTATTTTGTTGCCTCAGGAGGCCACTTAGTACATCCTCCAATTTGAGCGCAAGCCATTTTTATTACTCGTTTTGCAAGTAAATATTTTCAATCCATTTTTGCCCAGTGCCGAGTATTTTCATCTAGACTATGCTCCTTTGGTTTCCCAATAAGAATGGCATACTCTGGCACATGCCAGACAGACTGCTTCTCCCCCACCCAAAAACCCGGTTGCATTCTTATCAAGAGGAATAACCTCTAGAACCTGAATGGTAACAGAGCATAAGCAGCTGCTACCGTTCATTTTCAACATAATGTCTACACCTGAGCATGAACACTGAAGTCACCACGAAATATAACCCAGAGAATTACTAGGGAACTTCCAGTCAAAAAGATGTTGACAGAAATTGAAAAAAAAAACCCATCACTCCAAACCAAAACACATCCCATCATAGACTTCTGTGGACTTTAAACGATGCCCTGAGAGTGCTTTTGTCTCATCCTCTTGTCAAGCAAGTCAGAGAAGACAGACTGATTAAATCAACCAGGACAAAAGAGGCAAGCGGTGGTCCCCTGAATTACCAGGTCCCAGTACGTCGTGTTGTCCCCTTTTGGATACACACCACCTTTTTGACTCCCTGCAGGCAAGATATCCTTTTGCATCTGGTCTCCATTAGGTAGTAGGCGTCAGAAGGAGGTGAGGTCTGCTATGGCTTCTTATTTGGAGCGCTTGTTGCTTGGTAGTACAAACAGTGGGCTATTAAAAGAGCCAAATGCTGATATTTCCACAGCACTTGTAACACAAGCTCCAGTTTGCTTCAGTTTGGTTACAGTGGTTTACACACGGAGCCACATACGTTTAAATATAATATTTATTAAGCTTACTTAAGTTTATTCTGAGGTATGACTGGAACCCAATTTATTCTGGCTGGGTCAGGGAGCCTGTGTCGGGTTTGGAAGTGTGATGTCCTGCCATGTGCACCAGCCCTGCGGCAGAGCTGGAGCAATCTGCTTCAAATTAGCAACCCAGCTTATTTTATTGTGCTTGGCCTGGCCCTGCCACGCAGTGACCCTGAGCGCGACTGCTCTTAAAGAGATAATATGGTTCAATAAAACACAAGAACCTTCAGAAAAGGGGAAGAAGTATCAGCTATCGGGGCCTAATTACAGCCCACGGTGTATTTCCTTCGTTTCTTGGATGCCTGTCATACGTAGGCTGCAAAGCAGCTCTATGCACCTGTATTTTGGCTGGCAATAATGTCGTCTTCTTCCCACACGCCAGTAATCTGCTGGCAGAGCACGCACAGCAAGCGTTGCCCGATCAAGGTGCACGCTGGCAAATTCACGTGAAATGCTCCCCTCCCGCCTCTCCGCAGCTCCAAAAGCAAAGCCAGGTTTTCTGTGGGATATGGACTGAGACAGAGTTGGAGCCAAAACCTTGCAACCATTTTCCAAAGGGTATCTAGATGTAGTGCCCAACTGGAAAAAGGCCCTTTGTGTAGATTTGCTGAGTAAAGAGATTGCCTTGGAATCTGCTATGCACATATAATTTTCATTATTGCATTATGATATGGAAGGCTACATAGAAATCCACAAACAATTGCTAACTTGTAATTGGATCTGTGCAGCATATAGAGAGCATTTTCTCCAAACGAGGTTCATTGCCCTCGCTTCCAGCAGCTACAGGATCATCACTCACGATGCTTTTTCCATCAGTCTATTGGAAAGCTCCTAAACAGCCGCGGCTATTTGCAAGGAAGTCGGCGCAACGATAGTTCTTCTGACACTGCAAGCTTCCAAAACAGTGAAGAGAAGGTAAAGGCTAAGGCAGAGAAAAAAGGAGAAAACCAATTTGCTAGGCACCTGCCGAGCTTCCAGGGAAAGCAGATTTACCGCTCTTTCAAATTATCACAAACCTACGTAGAATTTTGTCAGTAAAACTAAGTGATTGAGAACAGCTTTACCTAAGCTTCAGATACATTCATTTTCTCTTAGTTAAGTTCATTTAACTTCAGATATTTTACTTCATTGCCGGTGATGATTTGGGGGGGCAGGAGCGCATCACTAAGAGGCGGGGTGTTTCAGAGCCTCCTAATATTGTTCTTACACAGGTCACCTCTTTACACGTCAATACAAGATGCTGAGGATCCCATTTAACAATTTGTTGAAACATTGTTATTTAAGTTTTATTTTAACCTGACCATATTTTGTTCAAATTCTGTTTAGCTTGTTTCAAAAAATGTAGTTGTGAAACATTTTCGTTTCAGTCCAAAAGAAGTTTCTGCCGATACAGAAAGTTTCCATTTTGGTCTTGGTTCCTTCCTTATTTCTCTGGCTTTTAGCCCCTTCCTCCTCACTTCATAAAAGCGGAAACATTTTTTAATTTAGATCCAGTACAACTTCAAACAAAGCATTTAATATGGTTTTCAATCCGTATGAAATAGCATTTTTCATTACAAACTGTTTTGTCAAACAGTCAGAAGGGTCCCAAGGAAATTTTGGATGAAGTTTTTTCTTTTCTCTGTGTATTTTGGTCACATTTTGGTGGAGGGGAAAAAAAAATATGTCTCCCTGCTCTTCATTCTATTGTTGGTAAAAAACAAGGACCAAAACCAAAAGTTTGGAAAATATTATTTCTGTTCAAGACACAATGCCACTTCTCGTTTTAAGTTAAAGAAACACATTTATTTGGACATTTTAACATATCTAGGTCTACAAAGACTGGTTTTTCTCCCCAGATTAGAAATGGCATGTGACTGGGTGCTTTTTCCCTCTCCCCATTGTCTTGTCTACCTGCCACTCCTCCCATCCCAGCTGGGGGAGTGAGTGAGTAGCTGCGTGCTCCCAGTTGCTGGCTGGAGTTAAACCATGACAACATGTAGGCACCTACAGTGAGCCAAGGGCTCAAATAAGTTGCCCTCCCATCTGTGTCCAGCTCCATTTGAGATGCTAAAGGGTAACCTTCCTGGGACAGGAAGTCTCATAGTCTCGCCTGGCCCCAGGTGTCTCATAGGCCAGGTCTCACAGAATCACAGAATGGTAGGGGTTGGAAGGGACCTCTGGAGATCATCTAGTCCAACCCCCCTGCCAGAGCAGGGTCACCTAGAGCAGGTTACACAGGAACGCGTCCAAGCGGGTTTTGAATGTCTCCAGAGACGGAGACTCCACCACCTCTCTGGGCAGCCTGTTCCAGTGCTCTGCCACCCTCAAAGTAAAGAAGTTTCTCCTCATGTTGAGATGGAACTTCCTATGCTCAAGTTTGTGCCCGTTACCTCTTGTCCTGTCACTGGAGGGATCCTGAATGAATAACTCGGACGATACGCCTAATGTTCGAGCAGCTAACACTGACACAGTCCCATGCTCATCCTCACTGTGTGAGACCTGACATGTCTGTAGCACTCGGAGCAGCACAGCCAGACGAGAGCATTTGTCTGCAAGCTGCCATAGCCATGCTGGTCCCTCGGAAAGGCAGGAGGAGCTGTGTGCTCCCATGGGTCTCTTAGATAACGTATGTATTTTCTTCTTGTGCTTTGCTACCATGATATGTGAGAGGAAGGGCTGGCACAAGCTACAAAGTGTAATTTTGGCTCTCAGTGCTCCTGCTTGTTGTCTAAAGGTTATACAAATAAAGACCTGGGGAATATTGCCCTTCTGTGAACACTGCTAATTGCCAGCATCTATCAGCTGGAGATAGCTGACATGCTCTGCCCGGAGAGATTGCTTCAGCAGCACAAAACAAACCACTCCTGCTCTTGTTAAAGCACGCAATTTTCTTGTCAAGTGTTTTGTCATTGCCCTAGTCTCACGGGCAGGGCTGCCTCTGTTTGCCCAGCCTCACTGCCTCCACATCAAGAAAAGCCCCAACAGAGGGATGGAGGGTAGGATCCCCATGGAAGAGCTCCTGAAATCCAAGGAATAGCAAGTGACAACCTTTGCTGTACACCTCCTCTCACAGTCCGGGGCTGGAGGAAGAGAGCCCAGTCCTCAGTTAGGTCTGGAGGTCTGAGCCCTGCTTTGCCAGTGTGATCTCGTGCGCTGTTTGAAGGCCAGATCCACAGAAATGCCCCAGTTCCCATTGCCTTCAGGACCCTTTGTGTATTACGGCCTCATTTCCTCCAGCTCCCTGCTGGGTTTTCCTTCCAGTTTCACACCAGAAGAACCCCGTTTCCCTGTTTTCCCCTATTATAATGCTAACAGGCTGGCGGTGAAAGCAGGGGGCTTTGCCAGCAAGGGGAGGACAGCCAGCACTGTCCCTGCACGCCAGCCCCGGGGAGGGCAGAGCAGAGGGGGCTGGTTTCGGTGTGTCAGCACAGCTACACGGAGATGGATGATGCTTCTGCCAACAGCAGCATGGGCTGATGCTCAAGGAAAACCTCTCTCCCCCCAAAACCAGGTGATGCAATGTCCCAGAGGGTCTGGGGAAGGAAAGGGTGAGGGGGTCCTTGTGTTCTCCAAGTGCCAGTCTGAGCTCCATTGCGTTCACCAGGAAGTCGTTCAAATAATGGAAAACAATGGGAGTCTCGGGCTATAGACAAAAAGTCCTTGAAATAATGTGAGTCCCAGCATGTGGACAGCAGCTGGGGCACCCTGGGATGGAAACGACTCAGTCATAAAGGGATTTTGATTATGAACAAAGTACCCAGGACCAAGCAGTTGCAGGTCCACAAAGTCCAAAACTCCTCAGAGGAAATCCCAGGTGACAAACCGCCAGTGTTGGCAGCACACTGGCTCTCCAGCCCTGCATGCACCGGCTCTGCATGTTAGCTGGTCCTGGGCTTGGGGGCTGCTAAACCCTGCCCTGAGTGAGAAAGCCTCCCAGAGGGGATAACTGTCTCTGGAATTAGGGCTTTTTTATTTTCTTTATTTTTTTTTTTAATCTCATGGAAAATATTCACAGCTCACCACCGCCTCAGAGCTGAGGCGACCTTGCCCGAGGCCACGTCTCAAGCCGGTGGGGTGGCATGGGCTGCAAGGCTGGGAAGACAGTGCTGCCAAGCCTCCTTTGGAAGCAGCCCTTGTCAGTTTTCCCTTTCAAGGTCTTTTGTTGAAAACTCTTAAAGCGGCGAGAAAAAGGCCCTTTCTCACGACAGTTTCTCCGGACAGCCTGGGAGAGCTGAGAACTCAGCCCATGGGTGCCAGCAGGCTGCTGGAAGGGGCCACCGCTGCCCATGGCAGGTCCATGGGCAAGGACCAGTCCTGAGCACAGGGCAGGCGGGTATGGGGGATGTCTCAGAACCTACCCAAAGGATTTGGTCTTCCTCTTTTAACACCTCCTGCCCCAGGCCTTGTCACCTTCATACTTAACAGCGGGACTTGCTAGGATAGGACCCACAGAAAGTGTCCCCTGTATTTGACACCTTCCCCACCTAATTACAATAGGCAGTTTATACTAGCATCCCTGGAAGCCTTGGCAGCCTTGTTACCAGAACAGCTGAATGAGGAGAAGGGTGACTCACACTACCATGCTGCAAAATGATCTGGTGTTCAAGGTCTGTCTGTTCTGCTGCCGTTCTTCTCAATGCTAAAACCTCACTTTTTCTTTCTTAAGCTCAATCAACATTCAAATGACAAATTTAGCAATGGCAACTGAAACTGCTGTGTTGCCTCACTGCTTCGAGTCCCACATTGCAACACCTGCTGGGACAAGACTCTCCCAAACCTGTGCAATCAAGTACTGCAGGATGCGCAGGCTCAGACTGAGCTCCTTAAGATGCCCCAGCTCCATCTGTGGACATCACGCTTGGATTTAAACCATCCACAGCCTCGCAGGTTAGAAGCCAAACAGCCTCCATCTGCCTGACCAGGGTGGCGCTTCAAAAGACCCGGGGGGCAAGAAAATGTATTCGTGTTTTATGAAGAGCGTACGATGATGTCGTGCTCCTTTACAAAACCAGGTAGTCAAATTAATGAATCTGCCCTAAACTTGGGGAGGTTGCAGGCACTGCTCAGACAGAGAATCAAGGAATGCATGGTTAGCGTTAAGTTCCACATTAATTAGGAATAATATAGGAGATGTATTTGCCTTTACAAGCAGTAAAGGCACTGTGAAAAGCAAAACACACCTCCACATGGATGAATGACAGTGTAGGTAATGCCAGCACGAGAGGCAGTGAACTGCTCCTTCTCTGTGTTGCATGGCTATGGAGGGCGCTCTCGCCAACATTTTGTTTGGTTTCAGGGCAGTTAGCAAGGGCAGAGAAAAACCCAACAGTAATAAATGAGTTGTTGCAACCTGCCCTTTCTGCTCCAGCGATTTCATGTTTTTGTAAACAGGAAACATCATGTAACTTGGCGAGGACTAGATGTGATAATGCTGAAGAGTGATCAGACAGTCAACTATGAAACCACTATGGTGTCTGCTGAGGAAAACCTACAAGCTGTCAAGAAAGCTGCTGGACATTTTGCGATACAATCTATCAATTATCCAAGATGAATGCCTGTATTTATAGGTGGAAATTTTTTTTCTGTTGTAATTCCATGCCATCTCAGTCTTACAGTAAGCCACCTGGCCAGTGTGAATACGCAGGTTAATTTCAAGGTAATATATTATTCTATATAATAAAAAACAAGTTGTCTGGTTGTTTTTAGTGAGGTTGTCTAAGCCTGTTCCCATGGGCTCCCCACCTCCCAGGGAGAAGTTGCAATCTGCTCTGTTTCATCATCACTTTTGTGGCATTTCCTACTGAGATGAGTGGCACCGAGACAATTTCCAGACATGGTTATTTGTTCTCCTTGACCTGAGTGACTGCTGTTTTCTAAACCATTTGCAGTGTCAGTCCTGGGATTTGACACTTAGACTTCTCCAGTTGGGGATTAAAATGTTGTATCTTTCCTTCAGGCTCCTTATTAATTTTCCAGAGGCCGTTACAATGGAGCTGTTCCAAGGATTTTTTCACTAACAACACTTAATTCTGCAAATCAGGCCAATTTCGCCAATTTCACATAACTTGATAAACCAGTTTCCAACAAGCTAAAAACCTTTTCCCAGACCTCCAACCCTGATTCTGTACAGAGTGTTTAACACTAATAACTACTTCTATGTCTGCTTTTTTCCCCATACCTAAGGACGATTTAACACACTCTGTTCCCAACTGTGCCTACAACCTGCACAGACAGACCGGGAACAGCTTACAGCTCCAAATATTTCCCTCCTTTGAATTCTTTCCATTGTTTGTTTGTCAGTTCCCTTCCCAAAGTAAACAGTTCCATGAAAATTTAAGCAATCTTAAATGCGTTGTTTGCCGTGACCTAATGTCTTACAAACAGATGAACCCAGAGCTCATTGGGCAATAACTTCCTATTGTTCATATACAATCTCAGGTCTAAAAATGAGATGCATGCCCCTAAAGCCACCTTCTATTGTGATTGAGCAATGTGTTTTCAGGCCCCTTCTTTAAGCAGCTGTCATCTGTAAGCTCAAGAATAAGCTCAGATGACCTGATCAGTTTAGGTCACCAGCTCATCTGGGTTACCAGAAGGAGTCCCACAATCTAAATAAGGTACCATGAAATGGTCTGAAAGTGAGTCTGGAGCACTTTTGAAATCTTGCCCCACCTGGAGGGCTGTTGAGCCATCCTTGCTCTCTAGAGAAGCTTGCATCTACATGTGCCTGGTCATATTGCACCCCAGATGAGGCCTCTAAAATGCCGGATAAAAGCCCTTTGCAAAACAGATAAGGCACTCCATTTGTATCTCTACTGCTCTGTTGATGACTCTAAGTCTGCATCCCATGGAAGATCTACTCCTCTATTCCATCCTTTGCAGAGGAGGCTTTTGGGTGGAGCAGAGTAGGACAGAGCGCCTGAAGGAACAGTGTCACAAATCAGAGGATTATGTTGACTTAGTCATTAAAAAACATTTCCCCACGGCAAAACCATGTTCTGAAAAGAATATCAGGAGAGCAGTGGTCTTGCCACCACCTTCATCTCTCGTTTTCATCCAAAGATATTGCCCCAGTTCACCAAGGCCTTGGTGGAGGAGTAGAGAAAGGTGGGGAAACCTCCTGTTGTTGCCAGCATGAAAATTCAAGCCAACACTTTTTGTCACCACTTCCTCCCTAATCCCCACATTTCTCCTCCTCTCTGTTCTTGAGGAGGCAATCTTGTGTTTGCAGATGCCAAGGAAGCTCAGCCTCAAAGGAAAAGAGCAATAAGCACATCTCTCTCTGCCGGCAGCCTCAGAAGGCAAACCGCATTGCTTGGCGCGGCACAGCTGGCCTGCGGCAGGCGGTGAGCCGAAAGCAAATGTCGCGGTGCTGCAGCACGTCGGCACGTTGAGCTGGGAGGCGTTTGGCTTCGGGTCAGGAGACGAGCTTTCCCAGCACTGTTTGAACAAACACACCTACTCAGCGCCAGGTGTGCTCCCTCATAAACACTTCCGCTGGATGCACCCCGAGAGTCGGCGGCTTGATTGACAGGCCTGCTACAGCCGGCAGCATCCAGCAGGGTTTGATGGAGCTGATAAGGATCTCCAGGCATTTCACCAAAGCCTGAGGAAAAAGTCCAAGTGAGTCAGCAGAAAGGTACGATTCCACACAGGGCCTCTGGACATGAGTTGTTGGACTCTCACCCACCAAAAGAGTAGGAGTGTTTTCTTATTGTCTCTAATGAGTTTTGGATCAAGGTTTTATCACAAGGAAAAGAAAATAAATAATGCCGATTATAAAATGCTCTCCTCCCCTTAGCTTCATTCTTTAACATGATTTAAGAGTGCCCAAGGGAAAACATTTAATCCAAAACCCATTTTGGATTTGTATTTTAGGAACGTACAGGAAAGTTATGAGATGCGGCATGTTTTCAGCTTCTAGCAATTCAAAGGCAGATTTTCAAAGGCGGAGTGAAGCTGGGCACGTGAATCCCTTTAGCCAGTGCAAGAGGAATACCTGCATACCCTGTGCACCTCTATATGGAGTCAACAAGATGTAAGAGAAAGTAAAGCCATTATCCCATAATATCCATGAGAATACACTTACAGCACAGATCTATCAATGACAATTACTTAATTCTCTGGAAGTTAACTCAGAGAAATTTCAACACAGGAGTATCAAGGATGGGAATATTGAAAACCATCTTGCTTCCCAAGAAGCTGTCACATACTTGCAATTTCAGTCCACCCAAAATGATTGTGATAGATGAATTTCAAATATAGCCATCTGGTATAGCTGTATGGCCTAAACAAATGACTTGGTGTGCTCCCAAAACAGCAAGGTCACCATCCTGGTGGATGCTGCACAGTTTTATGATGTAAAGAAAATTGAAAACAAAAGCATGTTGGAGATCAAAGATGACCCTGAGGTTGATGGACTCTAGCATCCATACGAAACTTGGCTCCAAAGGACCTGGAGGGGTCATCTGGTCCATCTGCCTTCTCCAGGACAGGGTCTGTCTCCCCTGCACCATCCCGCAAGTACCGCAGAGAAGAAACCCCTTGAAACACTTTGCAAGCGTTCAGTCACAAAGAGCTCTTTTTTCCTCTGCTAAGATCACTTTAATGGAATACAACACTCCAGACCCCCAAGGATTCCTGGCTGCATGTGCAAAAACGAAGCTTTGTGAGGGGAGGAGGCTGTCACATTCCCATTGCTCATGTAGCCCATCTGGATCAGGAGGGCATTCTGGTTTGCACCCAACAACACAGGACACAGAGAAGAACAGCACCAATGACCCCAGGTCAGGGTGGAAAGATCAAGTGAGGCAAGCAAAAGATGAGATGATAAATACTAAAAGACACTGAGATATTGCTATTGGAATGGTGGAATTATTTAGGAATTCACAGTGACAGCGACATCAGTAGGAAAGAGGAGACGCAAAATCTTTGATGGGCCCAATTTAAAGCCCAATGCTGTGGATGAGGAGTTCTGCTGCTGATCTCAGCTGGATTTGGGTAAAGCCCTACAAAGTGTCCTGAGTTTAGGTTAGCAGGGGAAGTCCAACTGCAGAAGACTGAGATCAGTATGACAAAAGATGTTAGTTACAGCATGCCACATCTTTCCCATCCTGAACTCCAGTGGTTCTGGTCTTACTAATATGCTGTAGCCTACAAGCTAAAAACCATTTGTATATTAGCATAATTTCAGCAACACGCTTCATATGATGGCCCTCGACAGGAGCAGAGCAAATGAAAGCCTCACTGAAACCAGGGACAAAGGTCCCATTGACTTCCACATCGTCTGCCTGAGACCACGGTCCATCTCCAGCTGTGAGTTCCCACAGCTCCTCCTGGACTAATGCAGATAATCCCCTCTTATCATTTTTATGATTTCTGTTTTTTTTCTTCCACGCTGACACATGCTATATCAACAAAGAAAAAGAGCTAAGGAATGTATATTTTTAAATGCCCTATAGGGACACGCTATATTTTTATGCGGAGTTTATGTGGTTTGGATCAAAAATCAATAAGACAAGTGGTTTTGAAATCAGAAAAATTACTATGTTGCCTTAAAAAGCGTATCTTTCCCTTCTTTAAAATGTGCTTGTTTCTCTTTATTGTTTTCCAGTTTTCCTCGTCTGACAGTATAAGAAGAATTGACTTGAGATTTCTAGCCAATATAAAGATGTATTGTCCCATAAGGAGAATATTTATCTTGGCTTTTTCCTTGGTCTATATTTGCCTCCTGGGTCAATATGGATGAGCACTGACCTCAACCACAAGTCAGTATGGGTTTATGCTGGCAACTCACTATAATATGCTTTGAATTAATTTACTGAAACACTTTTTTTTTTTCCCTGCAGTGCAAATTCGGGGGAAGGTGTGTGGGTAAATCAGAACAATGGACTTAAAGCCTGAAATCACTTCAAAAACAAATGAAAAGACTTCATGTCAGAAACAACCTCAGATTGCTCCACTATGTGTTGACTCTTTTGCAGGCAGTTGGACTTACCCATTAATGCCCTTGGAGGTAAGGGAGATGAGACACTATTTTAGAAGGGTGCAGTCATAATTCGTCCCAGTAGTGGAAAACATTCCCTATTTCTTGGCGTCAGCTATTGGCATCACACATAGTGGCAAGGTGGGAACAGTGTCAGGTTCAACTTTCCTCTGCAGAGAAGTGGGGCAGAGGCGCAAGTAGGGACCTGACCGCTCTGTGGTTGGCATTTTTGCATCAGCGCTGGGGGAAGACAGCTGAAACAGGCAGCTGGGACAGGAACAAAAGGTCTTACATTTTCTGGCTGGTGCGAAGAGCATTGGTGTGAAGCGGATGTGTGGTGACTCCAAAGGCTACCATACAGCTGGCTCTAGGCTTGCTGACCCACGTAGACTTCCTACTCCTGTGGTCCAGAGTCATCATCACTATAATGCAATCTAGCATCTCTGTTTCACTGATCTTATAGTACAGCCTGGATCAGAAGGGGCTCTCAGGATGGTTACCATCAGGTGCCCCATAGTAGTGAATCAAGCTCAAAAACTCATGACAGTAGTTAAATAGAATAAAAGTTGGGATTTTTTCAATATCAACTTTTTTGTTTTATGCCTTTGGGCACTTCTTGGTTATTTTTTCAAGATTTTTCTCAGGTAGCCTAGGCATTTTTTCAATGAATGCTCAAAATTTCATGTAATTTTTTGCCCCTGTTGCTGAAGCTTAAAAGGAAATACTGAATGTTGCGTGATTCATAGGAAAGGCACCAGAGCTGGCACGAACAGAACTTCAGACACATGAATTGCCCTATCAAATATATGGGATTTATCAGCAAGATCAGGGCACGACAAGCAGCAACAGACCATGGCAAGCAGGAGCTGGGGTGAAAATGGACTCACAGCATAAAATCCAGGGAGAAGATAAATGATATGACACAAACACCCAGTTCGCGGTTGTAAACATGTGGTAATCACTGCCATTAGCATCATAAGAGTTTCCAGCCCCAGGAGGACTGGAGCGCTTGCTACCCTGATTCATTTCTCCCAAAAACTTCAGCCTGCCCCTGCCAAACACCCCTGGCTGTACAGCCCCTGAAAAGATACAATCGGAACAGGCCCTTATTGTATCCCAGGGCTGAAAGGCCAACTCCTGCTCGAGAGATGAAAAGCAATTAATCTTGAATGACTGTTTGTACAGTAATTCTCCCCCTTCCCACCTCCTGGCCCTGATAAGTGGCTTTGTGCTGAGCAGACAGGAGCACCTTTCACACAGCCCATCAGCCCCCAAGTCCCTCCTGGCAGCTCTTGGACCAGGAAAAAGAGTCATTTAGCAGTAAAATTGCAAAGGCTGTGCAGCATTTTCTTTCCCGCTCAGTGGGAAGAGTAGGGGGACGATGGCGAGGGTCTGGTGGCAGCTGCTGGCACTGGCGAGGGCCTCTGTCGCCACCGTAGCCAGCAAAGCATGTCGCTTCTGGCAGTACAGGGCTCCTGGCTCCTTTTCAAGCCCCTGCCATTGCTGGTGGCGATTCAGACACCAAAGCAATCATTGAGACCGACAGCCAATGCTCAGATCAGTGGGTTTCCCTCTGCGGGTGTGTGTATATTTATATTTTAGTATTAGTTGTACTTGTTCTCGCTTGGGACCAAAAGCTGCCTATAGACACACACATACACAGAGATACTGAGTAAAGGATCATGCAGTCTCAGATGCGATGGAAGAATAAACTTCTCCCCAAAAGTAGATGGGTCCTCTGGGATCCTCATCGTCACGCACTATCTTGTACATAGCGCATGCTGCTGCTTTTACCCTGTTTTGGCTGGCAGAATCGCCGTCAGCCCACACCTAAGTCACTCTTTCATACTGCTTCAGGAGCAAAGGTGAAACCCCTCTTCCTTGTGTCTCTCCAGATCCACATTACCTTTGCTCAGGGTCTCAGGTGTTTGGCGACGCAAGGCCAGATCCGTACTAACATGTTGGTATCCAGCAATAGGCTTTCATAAAGTAAAAAGGTAACCATGTTAAAAGTATACTTTTTAAGTCTTTTACCTTCATCACCCTGTTTCTAAGGCTTGGGCCCAGGAAGAAAAGAGGGCTGGAACTTGCCTCTATGTATCTCACAGCTGGGAGCAAGAAACTAAGTTACAGCTAGGGATTTCACAGCTCAGATTTTCTCCAAATATTTCTCATTTTCTGAATTGTCTGCATTTTATCCCAGAAGTCTAACCTGAGTCCCCAGATCCTTGTTCCCACAGTTCCTAGCTAACATTTCCACCAAGCCCCATGCCCACGTGACGGGAGGGCACAACACAACGTTGTCAACGGGCCATCCCACTCCTTAGGGCAGCCAGAGGTCAGGCAGGATATGTTATTTGGGGGCTACCACATCCATTTCCATGGAGCCAAGGCCAGGGAACTGCAAAGCACCAGTTTGGTGCCCAAAATTTCCCGTGACTTTCATGTGCATTCAGTACACGTCAGAATTTGTCCCTCAAATACTTAAAGGAAAGGTCATTTCTATTGCTTTTACCAGAATTTAAGTAGGGCTATGAGTCCACAGAAGAAAAGTCCAACATTGAATAATCATGAGGACAGAGGACAGTAGAGTTAGCCTTATCAAAAGCTCTTTAACCCACTGTTTGGACTGTATCTAAAATACTGTAAATGTAATAAAAAATATATAACCTTGCTAGGTGAGTTCTTTTTGACCAAAGAAAGTGACCCAAGTCAGCAGCATCCAACTAGAGAACACTTTCCCTTGCAGATTCTGCAAATTCTTCAGCCTCTAGCAATGATAAATCTTGATGGGCTTGTGGATATAGTCACCTTTATATTTGCTGATGACAAATTTCTAGAAGCAGGTCATTTTGCCCCTGTCTGCATCTAAAGAGACTTGAGTGTGAATCAGGCAAAACTTGCCATTCCCAAAGGATTACATTTTCTCTCCAGATCTCTTCCCCCTGTATAAAGGAAAGCCTGGCACACGAAGGTGGGAAGTCCCGGATGAGACTCCTCTGTCCAAGAGGAATCCAAGCTGTCCAAGAAATTCTATTTGGAAAGGAATCAACAGCCAGCCACTGATAGGAATTGGGCTGCCTCCAAACTAATTTATTTCCAATTAGCTCATCGCACCGTGTGGTAGTGTTGACTGTTGTCTAAACCCAGTTATTTTTCATGACTTTAAACTGAGCCCTCTTAAACACCCCAAATGCATGTGCCATCAGACCTGCATTGCCTTTCCCACAGAGGCTGGGGACCCTGGACCTCCTGGGCTTTGTGCCTGGAGATGGCATTGACCCTAACAAAGGTGTGATCTGTGATGACAGGATCTCATCTGTGTACAGCCTGGGAACACAAAGGAGAGCTTCTCCTCCCCTCGCTGCTAATTTCCATTGAAGAGTATTAAATACCCGTCAAGGAAGCATGTCCCCTCCTGCACTGCATGCTCCTCAGGCTATGCCTTTTCCAGCGTACACTGCCATTTACATTTTTTCTTCTATTTTTACTACCTTTTCAGCAAAACATTAAAAATTCACAGAACCAAGAGATCCAGAAGGCTAGAAAGTCACATATGTAAATCCCCTTTTGGGACCAGATTGCTTCCTATGATATTTTCATCATGGTTTTATTATCTCTGATTTCTAACTCCTGCAGCACTGCTCTAGGGTGTGCTTCAGCAGAGTTGCTTCTACCCTCTGCTGATAAAACTTAGTCATTGGAACCCAAGTAGCCCCAGACCAGGAGGAATGGGGTAAATTTAGGGGGAAAGGATTCTGCATTTCAGGTGCCAAGTGAATCCAGCTTCCTAAAGCAAGCGTCTGTGCATCTCCTACCCGGAAAGAGAGGAAGATACTTTTGAAGTCTACGATGTGAGGATCTGCCCGGCTAAGAGAGGTAACTGTTGTCATTGACTATGCAGAGACATTTTCACCTGGTATAGGAGGATCACTCCCCAACATGCCTTAGGCAGGTGGACTGGATTTCTCCACCGGCATTTCAAATGAATCCAGCATTAATTACATGTGTGGATCCTTCCAGCCAACAAATGTTACCAGGAATCGCAAATTCCCATTTTATTTCTCTCCGCAAGATATCAATGGGAACCTTTCCATCAGCTTCAACAGATCTCGAGTGCTTTATATCCCCATAATGATCATAGCTATTTCTCTGAGATTTTGAACTAGAACATCGCTTGCTGTCAGCTCTCCAAAATTTTGCTACCACCTGCAAGCCCCTGCAAATCCCAGCCACAACTGTCTTTCACAACATCCGTCTACACATCAGTGAAACCTACAGCTTGTAAAGAGCAGATGCAGCTCAATAAACGCGGCTGAGACATCTGAGCAGTGCCCAGGGGCTCTGCCATTTCCAAAACGCCTGGTTTCCCTTTCCAAGAGCTTGCCTCTTCTGCACGCTCCCTCTGCGTGGGACGGCTTCGGGGTGGACGGCTTCCAGCTCCTGCAGCAAACAAAGGGGAGGCACATCTGGCAGAGGAGCTGCAAGACATTCATAAATCACGACTGATCATGGTGTTGCTGTCATGTGCCGCAAGGATCCCTTTGAAGAGCTGTACCCAGCTATAATTTGATAAACCCGGCACCGCTTCTGCCGCTCGCGAGTGGAGCGAGGGCTGCTTCGGCGCCCCGCAAGAGCTGCGGCTGGCACAGGGCTGAATGACTGCGCTTTCCTCCTTTTCCCTCTCTTCGGATGAACTTCCCACAAGGCAGGAGAGGCGCCCTCCCCACCCACCACCACAAAAACATATGAGGTATCAGAAGAAATCAAGACGCCAGCCACACTAATAAACACTGGGGCCTTCTGGCGTCTCTGTAGCCCTCCTAGACTGACGCTCATTTTTTCTGATGCTCAGGCAGCCTTAGGAGACAAGCCACACTTGCTCGCTCCTTGGAAATCGATGGCCTGTTCTGCAAAATGCTGAAAGGAATGAAATATGTCAGCAAGACATTCCCACCAGGACTTCTGAGCCGGGACTGTCTCTGGATAGCCCAAAGGATTGGAGGTGTGAGGTGGCCTATGTTTAGCATGGATCTTTTTAGACTTGATCTACACTACAGGAAAACAAAAAGGTTGAATAAATTTGAAGCTTCACTTTTGCACAATTATTAAGCACTATCTGCCTGCTTTTTTGTCACCTGATGTCAAAGATTTCTCTTCAAATCGTGCTGACATGTCTCAGTCTTCTACCCCAACCGCATCCTGTACAAGGCTGGTCAAAAATCAAGAGGAATTCCATGAAAAAAAATGCCCAATTTCCTGGGGTTTCCTGGAAGGAAATTAAAAATTCCAGTGATAAATGGTATCAATATTTGGAAATCTGAAATACTTCAACCAGCTGTCACACCAACACACTTTTCTCTGCCTGAAAATGAAATATTTTTGTTGTGCATACTGGTGAGAAGGGCAGGCAAATAAAGAGTTAAAAAAATAAAGGCAGGTAAATAAAGGTCAGGGAGTAAAAGGTGGGGAAGTAAAGGTCATTCTTTTAATTCAGGCATTGAAATGGGCACCAACAGGTGTGGTTCAATCGCCAGCTGTGCCAAAGAGTAACTCAGGGACACCATCATCCATTTACCAGGAACTCTATCCTTCGTAGCCTTTAGAAACACATTTTGTGCCCCCTTCTCTCAATGAATTACTGTGTGAATAAAACTATTTCTTGATTACAAGATGCTTAGGCCCTGCAAAAGGAAGACTGTTACAAATATTTCCGAGGGTTGGATGCTGACATTGACACAATCAAGATCACCATGACAATGGAACACGCAACCTTCTTTTCCCATGGGAAAAAATGTGTCTTTATTTACTTATTTTATTTTTTGCCCCAGTTTAGCAAGGACAGGGATGTTGCACTCTCCCACTAGCTTTATTTTTCAGTGGTCTACAAAACGGATCTGAAATTCAATGAGCCAGTTCTCCTTTTCACCTCCACCACGTCTCTGCTGATATAACCCTACTGACTTCAGAGGTGTTGCTCAGAATTGCATCCAAAGCAGAGAGAACTGAAAATGGGCCACATTTTAGCTGAAACAAACATCTGTGATTATTTCTCTTTACAGGTCTTGCTCTTCTCTGAGCAGTAACACTGCATGTCGTGGGGGGTGACTCCCAGACCTTCCCTTCACACGTGAGCTTTCCACTCCATTTCACTCCCTGACTTGTTTATATTTTTGTTCAGAGTCTTTTAAGCAAATATATATGGATAAACAATATTTTCCTCTGCGCCAACAGTTGTATTTGGGTCATTGGTGCCTTGTGTCTTGCCCAAGACAAGAATGTTAAAAATACGTACATATTAAGAATGGCTGCTCTGTTCTGAGATGAGAGAAGAGTGGCTGCGCCAGTACTTCAGCTTTCCAAGTTTTATAGACCATGTGGGCTGTGGTTGAGATCAAAGATATAGACATATTTTCCCCCAGAAAGCCAATAATGGGAGGTTTCCATAGTGATGGAAAAGATAATTTTACAAAAAAATAAAAAAGTGGAAATCCTCTAGGTTGCATCCAATGCTTCCACTCGCTTGGCTGTTGCAAGAGAGAAGTTGGTACAGCTCTGCTGAGTGACACCAGAGGAACCGCTCAGCCATATGGTCTCATTATGGCTTTTTTGTGTACTTTCCATGTATAAATGACTTTCAGGATTGCCGTCAGGAATAAGCAGTGCACTACACTGTAGTGGTGCCAATTCTCATCGTTTCAATATGTTTTGTCGCAAGCGGCACTCTTCCTAAACATCGGCTCTTTGACCCGGCCGATTAAGCGGGGATCTCAGCTTTCGTTAAAGACTCACATCTCTGGCCTTCAGTTTTGCAGATCAAAGCTTGCAAACATGACCTAAACAGACCTTTTTAAGGCACAAAAATGAACACAAGCAAAAAAATTGTTGGGTTTTTTTTTTTTCCTGGGTGACGTATTTTCTGCACCCATCTCATTGCAGAGGGAGACACGGCTCGTGGGCTCTGCATGCCCGGGTGGGCAGCGCTGCTGCACGCACATGTGCCATCGCAGGAAAATGCCCCATTTGGGCAGCATGCAAGGCTGCAATCGCATCTATGCACACACACACGGCGTCCACGCTAGTCCTGCAGTTTCGGTCTCCACATCGCCTGCTTTCTCAGCTGCTGAAAACAGCTCTTAACTGCAGCCAAGGAAGGGTTTCCCATTGCAACATTTGTAATAGAAAATGCTGATTACACTTAACTGGATAATTTTGGATTTTTTTTTTCAATGCATTGCACTCACAAAACTATTGAAAAGCTGTGTTAGACACAAAAATACTTTATTTTTATGTTTTCAAAAGAGGCCTTTATACACTTTTTGTTTTCAATGCTTTATAACAGGTGGGTGATTTGTCCCTTGGAGCTGCCTATCTCTATATGGACTGCAAAGAGACCTTGTCTTTAAACAAATTAAGTTAAATGAAATTGTTCTCACTCTGTATTTACATTTAGATAATTCTAAAGACATTTTAAAGCCTAAACCATAATCATAGAATAATTTAGGTTGGAAAAGACCTTTAAGATCATAGGGTCCAACCATAAACCTAACACTGCCAAGTCCCACTAAACCAAGGCCCCTACGCACTGCATCTACACATCTTTTAAATGCCTCCAGGGATGGTGACTCAACAGCTTCCCTGAGCAGCCTGTTCCAATGCTCGACAACCCTTTCAGTGAAGAATTTTTTCCTAATATCCAATCTAAACCTCCCCTGGCACAACTTCAGGCCACTTGCTCTCGTCCTATCACTTGTTATCTGGAAAAAGACACCGACCCCCACCTCGCCGCAGCCTTCTTTCAGATAGTTGTAGATACTACATGCAAGCCAGAGCTAGTGCTTTGTCACAATCTCTTTTTAAAACAAAATTAATATTTCATTCAAGACAATTGAATGGAATCTCAATATTTTGGCTTGCCTGCAGAACAGACAAATTGTTTCACCATGCAGCCCTTCTCTTTTCATGGCTATTGGCTGTTTGCTACCTTCCACACAATAAAAAGTACCAGGTGAAATGGCTTTGACATTAACAGATTATGAGCTCCATTTCTGATACCAGACAAGCCTGACATCTAATTGTCTTTTCCAGATGCTTTCGACTCACAGGAAAATAAGCTGGAGAGGCGAGCAAGGAACAGCTCAAGGACTTTTTTGGATTGTGCAATGCATCTGCAGAACAGTAGCTCAGAAGTGATGGGCTCAAACCTGAGCAGAAATGATGCGGTCAAAAGACTTGCAGAGCACGTATCCCGCACCATGACATCTGCCAGCTGAAGATGGAAATAAAGTTTTCTTTGAGTCCTGAACTGAAGCAGTTAATTATGGATGGCAACAGGGCACTGGTCACACACAACACTGCAAGGTGGATGGAGACCTACCTATGCATCCTTCAACGTGACTGCAGACAGAGAACACACCCTGAACAACCAGAGACATCATCCTTCACTGGACTTGTCCACCATATAAACAAGGACAAAGATTTCTGTGCCCGGACCCACAATGTGGACTCAGACATTTCACTCCAGAGGTCGCCGTGAATGTTACGGAGGCAAAACAGCCTGCACTGAATTTCTCTGGAGCCAGAGGCTGCTCCCCGGGCTAGGTACCACTGACAGTACAGATTAATCTTTTTTGAGAGGCTGACATCTGTCTTCATGCTGCATTAAAATATACCCTGCTTTTCTATCACTCAGTAAATGGAGAAATCTTCTGTGTCGGAAGAAATAGCATTTAGGATCGATTACACAGTGTCAGTTGTTGTTGTTGTTTTGTTTGGTTGGGGTTTTTTTATTTGCAATTATGTAATTTTAAAAATCCAAAACAAATGATGATATATGAACAACGAAAATCATGTTTTATTCTGTTTTACTGAGGTTCATTTTGATGATATGAGAATTTATCTTTCCTCCAGCATAGGATTTTTAAAAATACCTGCGTGACTTAGTGAAGTACTTGCATTTCAACGGGATTATATTTCCCAATGAGAACGCTCTGTTGGCATTTGTCCAGCCAGCTCTAATTACTTCTGTTTTATGTGACTACAGAGGAATTCAAGCCTGTACATCCTATCTGTGATGTCTGTCATTACCAAAGTTTAATCCCATGTAGCTTTCTACTGTTTATTACTTATTTGCAGCCTATGCTGAATAAATAGCAGTGAAAAGATCTGCAGAAGCAGTGTGTTTTCTTTGGCATTCCTTGGTATGAGCATTTTATTATGCAAAGCATCTGACACCGTACTTGCTGTTTGTTCTGCTTCAAAGATACATTACCTGACCATAATTTCTTCTGCTGTGTATTAGGTAGGTCTTTGCTCCTGAAATGAAATGCCAGGCTACGAGCTATAACAGAAGTCCTAACAGGGCCAGGGGTGCTGCGAGATTCCTCTGCCTTCATTAGCATTTAAGTTAAAATTTTTAAGTTCTGAGATGGATGGCATGTAGTATCCTTTCCCCTTTACCTCCTTATTAAATCATGCATAGAAACAACCTTGCTTCCAGTTCCTCTGTGAAATGAAATACTAATCAACACTCCTTGGTTAACAGTTCACAACCCGTTTCTTAGCCTTCAGTAAGGTCTGAGCTTGGTTTTAAAGCATAAAGAGGGAAAGCAGAACTCAGCCCAGGTTCACTCTCTGACACGGCCCAAGTCTCTGTACCTCAGTTTCCAAATCTCTAAAACCAGGATAAGTATTAGATCAAGATCAAAAGAAGGAGAAAACATTTAACAGAGCAGAAACTTCATCATTTCAGTGAGCTGGCAACACTCAAAGCATGTCTAATACTCACTGATCTCCTAAGACTTGGTAAACTTCAGCCCATTGATATCAATATGATGCTCTACGCGCTGTGGAAGAGCTGCTGAGGAGATGTACAGTCCCATTCCAAACTGCAAACAGATTGATCATAAATAAACGTTTCAGTCATATAAAAGAAAATTTAAGGATACTTCCTACTGTCTCAATTGTTGTGCATTAAAGCAGTTTCTCAAACTGCAGGTCAAGTCCCTAGGGAGACTGGAAGAGGCAGGGAAAGGATAGTAAAGGATTAGGAAGGTCCTAACATCGTGGCTTATCTACACTTTTAAGCATTTAATTGAGTATTAGCTGTGTTAATAATAAAAAAAAAGAATCATTTTAGGAGGAAAAAAACCCAAGAAAATAAACAGGAATAACTCAGACCTCCTGCAACTCAGAGAAGCAGGAGAGCTGAATTAATCAGCTGCTGGTCCCTGCAGCAACAGAGTTACAAGAGAGAAGTCGGGATGTGCTGGAAGCTTCTGAGCTCAGGAGTGATATATGAAGGGTCAACAATACGTAGGTGCTCTCTTTCCCTCCTGATAAAAGAACAATTAAGCACCACACAAAAATAGTGGGTTCAAACACAAGACTGTGGGACTCCTTGACACTGGAAGCTCTAGATATCAGACATTTGGCTGGGTTCAAAAAGCCACTAGGCAAATTCATGGAAAAGGAGGCAACACAGAGCTATTAAATACAAGAGGCACCTTGTTGTTAAGCTGCAAATCACTGACAGGAAGGAAAATATTCTTGAGATGTAGCATCATGTTTGCCACCTTCATAGGCTCTTCCCCAGATCACAGAGGCACAGGCTCCCAGCCTGAGTGGATGCTCTCTCTGACCATCTCTCCCAACAACCTTTTTTCAACAGGAGCCACCCCATACTTCCTCGGTGTGGGGCTGGGAGTTTGCACATACAGACAAGAGTTACCCAGCTCACATCCTTCACCCTGGGATTATTGTACTGCTAGTGGCAATTAGAGGTATTTAGCAAATTATCTTGAGTAACGCAAAGAGTTTCATGCCTGCAGAGGAAACAGCTGTTGCTGCTCTGGAGGCAAATGAGCGAGATGATGCTAGCAGCAAACAGAGGAGCTGATGTTGCTAACAAGCAGAGTGCGTCTGAGTGAAGTTTAGATATAAGCTGAGCTGCATTCAGAAAGGATGTACAGAGGCAGGTGTGTGTATGGGGAGGGCCTGGAGCAGGTCCTGCTTGCAAAAACCAACCACTCACCCACCCACCGAGGGAAGTTTGGTTTCATGGAGGAGTCATCACAGCACAGGGAAGTGGAGAGACCAGTGTGCAGGATTGTGTCTTCATTTGGAGACAAATCTGCAGGACCTGCTGGTCACCGTGACGCGCTTGAGTGGCTGCACACTCTCACTGGGATGAAATGGCTGGTGCAGTGGGTGCTGGACCAGGATTCAGCACAGTGGTATTTAATTCCCGATTTTAACCTGGCTTTTTGGTTTTGTGTCACTGAGTTGCTTAATCTTTTGAAGCCACAATTTCCATATGAAAAAATGAGCCTAACTGTGTGTCTTACGATGTCTTGACTATTAAGGCTGTATGTTCCTTGTGATGAGTTTTGGCTGTCGCTATCTTTGTGCGGTGCCTGGCACAGTGGGGGCTAAAATTTACCTGTCGTAGCTAGGCATTGTTGCAATAATAAAGCAAATTTCCTACTGTAGGTAGTTCCTTGGGGTGGTGGGTTGTTTGGGTTTTTTTAATCGCCCCCTACACACTGCTTTCACTTTCATTGTGGGGGATGCAATTTGATTGATTTTTATATCAACACCCCTGTAAAACCTAGTATCCAGAGGAACGCTAGGCAAATTATACCTATTTCTTGTCTATGTTTTAAACATTTCTGTTCCCACTCGAAAACCTTGACAAAACCTTCTCCTCCCACGCAGGAAATAGGGTTTTTCAGCTCCTCAGAGGCTCAGACTTCTCAAGAGCTGTGCACCTGGCTAAGTTATAGTTTCCATATAGCACATGCATTTCCAGCATCTCCCCAGGGCCTTTTCCCTGTGGTCATCAGAGATCTTCTAAGAAACGTACATGTGCATGCTCTGAGCTGCCAACAGACTGAGCATGAGGGGATAGACTGTAATAGAAATTACAGCGTCCTTTCAGGAGACTACAGTCTGACTTTGGGTTACACTGAGATAATTCAGAAGGTGCTCCTGTGAAATCACTCCCCGTGAAATGAATGCACCAGTCAGAGAATAATTAAGGCCCCACAAAGGTGCAGGCTAATGGGTTTAAGAAAAATGTTATGGGGTCGTGTTAATGATCTGTTTGTGCCTTGTGGCTCTATATGGGGATTCTTTGCAATTTCGTCAGTCACGCTGATGATGGTACCATATCCCAAACCCTGATGATGGTACCATATCCCAAACCCTTCTGTAGATGGCAACTTCTGCCAATCAAGTGTTATGTTCATCCTACAGCCAGCTCATTAAGGTTTTTTTTGTTGTTGTTTGTTTGTTTGTTTTGTTTCAGGGGAAATTGCCTTGAGCTGAGATGATTGTCGTGTCCTGTTGGTCTCTCCAACTTTCTTTGCTCCAGTAAAGCTGCTCCTGATGCATGCGAGGTAAGGGAATACAGAACCAGTTCCTATGTGGGCTGGGTGAAATTCCAGGTTCTTGGCAGCCAAGAGATTTATAATCAAGGGAGGCAAAAAGTTAGAAACCATGTGTTGGAACAAGAAGTAAACATCCTGGGTTGTATCTGATCACATAGACGTTGTAGGGGTCTGGTCCATGAGGGACTTGGAATCAGGGACAAAAATGAGCCCTTAAGTCTACAAAGCACTGACGTTCTCCACCTATTAAATTAAACAGGAAATTAGTGTTGAGGGGAACTTGCAGAATCATTAATAACTATTTTGTTTTGTGGGAAACCAAGTGGATATCCATCTCCCTCGCTGTGCGCTGCTCTCCCACTCGCATGAAAACTTTCACACTGTGGTCATGTCAAGAGCTCAGCACATACATTCCCGTCGAGTGCTGTCTAGCGCATGATGAGACGGTCTGGTAGGTGTTAGAGTAGAGTAAATATTTTGAGGAATAAAGTAAATGGCAGCCTGTTCTCCCCACAAGGCTTTCTGTCTGAGTTTGCAGACGCACGCTGGAAAGCGACTCCGTAAAGAAGACGCGGAGAGCTGCCACCTCTGTGTTTCTTTCCCAGCTCCCGTGTTGAGAGCCGGGCCCTTTCACCCCTGCTCTTGGAGCAGCATCTTGCTCTGGGAGCGGTCCCCAGATTTCAATGGCGTTATTCATGCAGAGTATGTTTTAAGAGTTATTTTTTTTTGCTTTGTCCAAGCTTGCAAACAGCCCAAATACTGAGAAATCAGCCTCCTACAGCAACAACAATTCTGCAGTTTCTGTTAAAATGGCCACGTTATTTATAACACTTGCTCATTCTCAAGCAATCTCTGTAACGTTAATGATTCATGGGATCATGGAAGGGAATGGGGGATGAGTCTAGTCTCTTTGGCCAGGGAGTAAACATAAATTCCTATTCCATGTGGTAAAGCCAGCCTGGAGACTGGATAACGCTGGAGATATGGTTATAGGTGTGCTAGTGAATGGGCACAGTGGGTGTCACAACATTATCCAAGGCATTTGCCTACATACATACAACTGTAAAACCATCCCCTAGCAAGGAAAATCGTTCTTAATAGTATTCTGCATCTCTGACCATAAAAATGTTATAAGGCTTGGGAACCTGACCTGCAAAGCAGAGAAAAATGATAGGAAGAGTCCCTAAATAATGACATGTGATTATGAAGACATTATTTCTCCAAGTATCTTAGAGAGGGAAATCTTATGAAGGAAAGTTCAGTTCCATCCCTTCCTTTAGTTACACAACTCCAGTAACTTAACATCAGCTCTTAGCTCTGGGAAAGCGCCTGCCTTAAATGGGTCTAGCAGAGCTTTATTAATGCTCCATTCATGCTCATTTTCTTCGTACAAACTGTCATTATTAGTCAGCAACTGCTGCAGACACGGGACATTCATCAGATTCAAGTAGGCAGAAATAAATGAGTTTGTTATATCAAACCTGGCTCTTTGAAGCTCTGTGAAACGTGGTTGTTGCCACCTCAGGGAGCTCGGAGCAGCCACATCAACATCCTAAAGCCCAGCAGAGCCTGCCAAAGCTGCTTGCTGAGGTCCTGCAACACGAGCGGTCCTCCTGGCCACGGCAAGGTAACGTCATCTCCTCCAAGTCCACTGCGGTGCACAGCCATCAGCGCTGCTGTCTGCAGATCCTAATCCCTTCCTGGCCCCAGCAGGTCACCTGCAGCCTCTGGGCCAGCGGGCCTGACCCTGCCGCAGCGAGGAACTGAAATACCTCATAGCAACAGCGATGTTTCGCTGGGCAGAATTTCCCTTGAGTCAAACTGAAATCAAAAGATGGGAAACACACAACGTCAGAAGTCTACTGCATACGTTACCAGCCCTCTCTGGTTCTGGTGTGTCTCTTTCTCTTGCTCAGTGAACACAGTTGTAGCTCTGCAAACAGCACCATTGGGCTAGCCTCCATCATCAGGGAAAGGATTTTTAAAAAGCCTGCTATTTTATTCCTAACCTTAGGTTTCCTTGCCCTGATGGCTAGGTATACCAAGGCAATAGCATCCTAATAGCTAGTGCCCTCCAAATATAAGTGAGGTTTGCCAGCTGGAGGAAAAACTAACATCTCTTTCCCTCTCAAGCCACCCAGCTGACCAATTGGTTAGGCAGCTGTTTTAAGGCTCTGGTGGAAGCACAAAGGTTCACTCAGCAATGTGGTGTAAGGAATTGGCTTTAATGTGCAGATGCTCACCTCTGCCTGCATCTATGGGGTATCGTCTGGGCTGGGGCAAAACACATCAGCCAGGAGCAGAGTCAACATCAGACGGTCAGAGTACGAACTCCTCACAGCACCGCTCGGGAAAAAAGGCAATATGGGATTGATTAGAGTGTAAATCCTCCAGCAGAAATGGCCAGGAAGAGGAGCGATAGCAGAATGGATCCTTAAATTCACCGCTGAATCCCTGCTGCTATGCAGAGCTCATCTCTCGGTTGCTGCCAACATCTCTGCAGACAGCAGGGTCTGCACAGACCTTACAGGTGTCTGTATTCCAGAGCCAGCAGAGTATGCTGTGATCTGTACAGCGCAGGCATGTGCGTCTCACCCAGTGAATCGTGCATCAATTAGCCCCCTAACCAAAGGGCAATCTGTTTTTTTGGGTAGGTTCCCAAGGCAAGAGGGGGAGTATTATTTGGATGGGAATCCCATGGAGCAAACCCCAGAAACTGTAGAAAATAGCAAGAGGAACCTTGTCCCTGAATCAATGCTCCTGCAGTCACCCTGCACAGCGTTAACTTGGAGACCAGCAGGCTGCCAGAAGTGACAACTTTCCTGGGAGATTTAAAACCAACATTCCCTCTGACAGCTTAATCCCTTGCATGTATATAGCACTTCACATGCCCAAATATTAACTGATTCATGGTTAATTAACTTGTGGTTATAAATTTCCCCTGGCACTTTTTGCAAGACTCAGGATGTGAATGTTAAACCAAGTGTCCCAGGCAAATTGCAGCACTGTAAGAGAAATAATGGGGCAGATCATCACCTGGTCTAGTGCAGCTACATAGATTTACTTGAGCCCGGGGCCTGACCCAATGGTTCTTGAATTCATTAAAGCAAACTGCAATGAATGAACTGCAGAGCTCCTTCCTACATCTAACTCTGGTAATTAATTCCCTGCTAAGGCAGGGCACATGGTATAAAATAGCGTGTTCACATTTATTCAGATGAATATTATGCCACAGTGATGGAGGAGCTAAAGAAAACAAGGTGGCTCAAGGCACTGAAATTGAAGGATTGGTGCAAAAGAGACCACTCTCTGTGAAGGCTGATGTTCATAGCACGACCTAGCCCTTTGCTTGAGCAGGATGCAAAGAGAAGGGAAAATTATACTCAAAAAGAAACACTACAGGCTAGCTCATTCTCCCAGAGCTGGTGAGAAATTTCGCTGAGGCTCGAGTCAACTCCCGAATGGCCTCTGAGAGGGAATGTGTATATCCTGAGCTGCTTCCCTGGGAGGACAGTGAGTACACCTCCCCGCTCCTCTGCCTTGCTTCATGTCAATGTCTTTGGAGACCCCCAGAAATTTTCCAGAGCTAGTTTCCCTTTGACAAGTGCCAATCCAATGAACCCAAAATTATTCATGAAGATTTCCAATTCATGCTTTTTGACCTAAGGGGGAAAGGTTTTGGAAATATTAGACAGCTACACACACACATATACCCTTCTGGATCTCAGTATATGTATCAGCCCCATTTTGGCTTATACCCCTACAGTATTAGGCCTAATATTTAGTGAACCTGATAAATACTTTCCAATAGTTCAGTGGTTTCTCTTCCAAACATAATTTGTGGAGGGTTCTGATAGGTATCGCTGGCTTTCCCAGGCATCTAGCCCCTCTCTAGAGTGCTGCTACACTAAGCTTAAATAGTTATGTGCAACCTCAGCACTGCTGAATTTGATCCTTGGGATCCTTTCTTTGCTATGATTTCAGTACAGCTCTGAGGCTGAGGCACCCTTTGGGTAGCCACCCTGACATCAGGACACGGCACTGACTTCACATCAATTTGTGTCACAGGGGAAGAGTTTGAAATCTATCAGGTGCCATCAAGGACTTGAGACTCCTTTAATGTAGAATGAGTTTCCAAAATCATGCCAATCGTTTCACAGGGCCACGTAGCAGACTGGATACTGTTGTTCTTAATTATGGTTTATTCCCTTTGTACAGTAGTTTTTCTGCAGTATTTCAATGAAAAGTCTCCCCTTGAAGTAGCCTTCCCTTCTTCTATGCCTGGAGATCTCTGCGAAGCCCTTGCTTACAGAGGACTGCTTACTGGGGATGGCAGTAAGGATGGATATACAGGAACTAGAGGGCTTTCAGACCTGCATAAATTACTAGAAAAACAGAAAAATCTTTTTAACAAGAGTGAAAAGATTTGGGGTATATAACTTAGAGGGGGGATGCATGGTGTCTGGCCAAAGAAGTGTACATACTGGGGTAGCTGGGGGTGGGTGAAAATTTTATTGATCCACCAGCACAAGACCCAGTTCAGGCACAATTATGCTGGAATAGAGATGCTTGAAGGCAGAGATGCGTGTTTGCTGAGGGAGGAATGGGGCCTGATTAAGATGCTACTTTACATTCATTTAGGGATGAAGAAAAAGCAGAGGCATTCGATGCAGTTTTTGCCTCAGTCTTTAATAATACTGATAGACCTTGGGCTGCCCGGTCCCCTGGGTCAGAGGACCACAAATGCAGGAAGAGTGACTTGCCATTTGTGGACACTGAAATTGTAGGGGCCCAGCTGTATCAGCTGAATGTTCACAAATCCATGAGGTCTGATGGCATTCATCCCAGAGTACTGAAAGAGCCAGCAGATGTTGTGGCAGGACCCTTCTCGATCATCTACCAAAGGTCTTGGGAGTCTGAGGAGGTCCCTGCTGACTGGAAGCTGGCCAGCGTTACTCCAATTAGCAAAAAGGGTGTGAGGGAAGACCCAGGAAACTACAGACCTGTTAGTCTAACCTCAGTTCCCAGAAAAATTATGGAGAAGATCACACCGGGTGCTACTGAAAAGGATTTAAAGAATAATGCAGTCATCATCATCAGGCACTGTCAACATGGGTTCAGAAAGGAAAAGTCCTGTTTAACTAATTTGAACTCCTTCTATGATGAGGTCACCCACCTAGTGGATGAAGGGAAGGCGGTGGGTGTAGTTTTTCTGGCTTTTAGTAAGGCTTTTGGTACTGTCCCTCACAGCATCCTTCGGAACAAGTTGACCGACTGTGGGATGAGCCGGTTCACAGTGTGCTGGGTGAAGAACTGCCTGAAGGGCAGAGCTCAAAACGCTGCAGTGGATGGGGCTACACGTGGCTGGTGAGCACCGCAGACACAGGAATATCACATCTTTGACCTCTTCCCAAAATCGGGACCTGAATTCACACCAGCATTTTATACCTACATTCCCAGAGGGCTCAGGACCAGGATGTCGGGCAGGATCTGGATGGCTTCTGATATCCCAAAATGTAGGGCTGGAGGTCTGAGGGACACGCTCACCTCCCTCCGTCCACACCTGAGTATTGTTTTACGCAGAGCAATTTCAGGGTGAGGGATTGCAGTCGTCTCCCAGATCCCTGAGAAGAACGTTTTGGCCCCACGTGCTGGGGGGACATGAGCTGAAGGACAGAGGCTGGGATTGCCGAGCCCCCAGCCCCAGGTAAGTGCTGCGTCTCCCCGAGCAATCCCTCTTCTCGTGCTGCACAGACGAACCTCCGCACCCGCCAGAGCCTGTCGGCTCATTTCCCCGCCGCTTTCACAACAGGGCTCGCCAGCCTCCACTGCGATCGACGCTGGAGCCATCACTCAGTGATTTGTGATGTACTGAAACACAGTTTACATTGCAAAAAGCTCTAATATGTCCCTGGAAAGCAATTAAGAGAGAGTTGCATATGAGTGTTAAGGGTTTTGCTTCGCGAGCAGATGTCCTCTTGGCGGATGCGCCGCCGACCTCTCGCTCCGGCAAGCTTTGCTCCACCTCGGAGCCCCAGCAAGGAGAGGGGCCATCTTGCTCCTGATCAGCCAGGCTGATTTTTATTAGGCCTTTCTCCGGAAATAAGAAGTATGGTAAAGCGAGGTGATCTTCCCCCGCGGCTGCTGGTGTGGATTATAGAGCTGGCAGCAGCAGGAACGCATTAAGGAAAGCTCCCAGCAATGGGTAAGTTTTAAAATGAAAGCTGGCTCAGTGTTAATGCGCAAGTAATGTGTCCCAGCTGTCTTTAATAAAACAGCCAGCTGAAACTCAGCATCATAATAAACGGAGCAGGGATTTCACAAACATCCTGGCTGCTCAGAAAGAGACTGTCTTTGCTTTTTTTTTTCCCCTTAATTTTTTTTTTTTTTTCCTCAGAGCTTGATTAAACATTTCCTGTTTTCCGCTTTCCAGAAAGGTCGTCAGAAGCCTCCCCCTGCTGCCTTCTTGCTGGCAGCGTCATTTTTCAAGGCCCTCTCCTGGTCTCGGTGTGACACAAAACCAGAAGGATTAGTGTGGACCTGGTACCTGGGCAAGAAATGCCTCCACTGCAGCTGCAGCCCTGTCAGGTTAGATGCCATCCCTGCAGGCATGGGGTGGCACGATCCTGATGGCAGTCCCAAGCATCGGGCAGTCTCACAAGATCCCAGAGAAGAACCTTATGACCCATCGCATCCTGTCTGCGGACAAGGTGCAGAGGAAGTTGTCTACAGCTGGGAAATAAACCTCGGAGCACTGGCGATATCTGCTTTTGCGGCTGGTTCATGCAAAGTCACCCTAAGCCTAGACCATCAGAGCTGATTAAGGGTCCAATAACTCACATTTCAGGAACGAGCCCCTGAAACTGAACCTGCCAAAGCAGCTGGGCTGAGTTTCATCCCACTGAACTCCGGTCAGCCTTTAGATTCTGTCCCAGCCAGTGGAGTAAAATAAGCACCTTTGGGAAAAATTAATTTGAGTTTCTTTTTAAAATAAAATTTAACACATCCGAGAAGCACACGGACGTGACTGCGCACCTCCCTTGTGTCCAGAGCCAAACCTCGCATCCATCCCACGGCTGCATCCAGCCCAAGTCTGGAGGAAGAGAAGAGAGTCCTCTGGCCATGCCAGTCCTTCTGATCATCCAGGGCTTCTACAGGATTTTCCACAAACTCCTCTGAATGAGGGAAATGGAAGAAATAATTTTCTCAGCTTTTTTTTTTTTTCCCAACCTTTAAAGACAAATCAGATCTTGAAATCCAAAATGAGGGATGAAAGATGGCTTGAAATTCTCAAATACTCCTGCCCCTGCCTAGCAAGCAAGTGGTACGCCTGACCTTCAGCTGAGGTACGCAGGCATTTTGCCAGCCAATAAAATCAAGTTTCACCAATTAACTTTCAGTAGTGGAGGGCCTGGCTAGAAGTACTCAACTTTAATCCCAGATAATGCGTGACAACTTTCAGTGCGCTCATTCCAAATGTTTAATAGGCTTCAGTATTTCCTATAGCTCTGTAATATATCCCACAAACATATAAATCATCTCTGTGCTACAGAAGAGAGAAAAGGCTCGAAATGCTGACTGTAGCAGACATAGAAGCATCTCATCATCTCCTGGTTTCAGTGGTGTGTCCAAATATTCCTAGAGTTCCAGCTTTGCCTATTGTTTAGAAATGCCTATGATTTCTACCTTGAGACCCAACTCGGGATCCCTTCGTGGTTTGGAATTTAACTTCTTCTTGCCTTAAGTTTCTGTATCTGACAAGGGTGTTGCAAAGGATTAGTTAATATTGTAAGGTGGTGATGGATGAGCGGATCTTTCAAAACACAAAGTGCTGCCTGATGCTGAGGATTTTCAGGGGAATTTGGAGAGTGGCATTCCTGAGGAGCTAGTCTGAACTTGACCTCTCTGGATCATAAAATCATCATACAAACTGACATGAAATGGAAATATTCTGTAATGTTCATTTTCAGTAACAGGCAGGTGAATGGTGAGGGCTCCAGTTGATGCTTCTGGCTACGCATAAATTTCTGCAGGATTGGTAACATTCTGAGGGATGTTCCAAGAAAACAGATTAATTTGCTTTCCCCCGCAGTCTTATTTTACTTTGAATCCTCAGCATTTTCTTTTCCTAAAACAAGGTATCAAAATATCTTGGATGGAATTATTCAATACCTACCGTGAAACACGTTGCCAAAAAACATTCACTTCAAACAGTATTTGTTTGGAGTGCCTGAGTTTTCCTTCAGCCTCAGGAATTCTGCTTAGCACAACTCCATAATATTTTAAAATGGAAACAAAACAGCATTAAAATTTATCAGCCATATGCAGTGCTTTTTTAGACTTTATACATTGATCGATCTTGGGCAACTGAAAAAAAAGTTTTTCTGGAGTTTTCTCATTTTTTTTTTACACATATTCATCCTTTTTTCTCTTCTATACAGTCTTCATCTTCATTATCCTCTTATAAGTTTTCATAAAGGTTACCTTTAGGTTGTGAACAGACTGAAGGTAAATTGTAAGCAAGTAGCTGTCCTCAGTAATGCATGCCTTATCTATTATCAATATTTCTAAAATAACTATCAGTGAAATATTTCATATTTTCAGGATTTTTTCCAAATGGTCCCATGGAGGTCATTTAGAGTAGTTCATACTCTTTATCATTTTGCAGTCTGTGCAACAGACTGACTCATAAATGCAGGGGAAAAAGATGTATTTCCACAACCCGCTAAACATTTTTTCCAAAAAAGGTTTCTACCCAAGAATGACTTTATGTCAAAAATATGACATTCTTTAAGGAAAAAAAAACGCCCTCTTTTGAGAAACTTCCATTTCAAAATTTAAAGACAATACCCTTTCTCACTGTTTGAGCTGCTTCCATTTGAGGATTATAGAAAATAAATATTTGTCCTGCTGAAAGAGCATGGGGGAAAAACAGAGTGAACTCATTTTTTGTCTCTACTTTAATGCTCCCACTCAAATAAAAAAAATACACAAAATTAAAATGAAATACAAAGTCAAGAATCAGAAATCATCCTCTCCCTTTTCATTATGTCACAAGGTATAAGTTACCTTCCCAAATGTGAGAGCACTTCTGATGAAAGCAAGTCCTGGACAAAAATAACTTAGCCTTAAAATGAAATTCTGTCACAGAAGGAAGGTTAGATTTTGCTGAGCCCAAACTTTCAGAGATTTGCCAATCAAGCTACTGCTTTGCTCTGCAAATTGCCATTGAACTCACATCTCAGCCTTTAGGCAAAGTGAAACACTACAGTACAATCTACAAAATCAGCCTAGGAGCCTGCCCAGGACAGGTGGACAATTTGACCTTTGGAACAGTTGGGTCTTTTCATTTTCCATTTCTAAAGCCTAGAATTAAACACTGGTCTCAACGAAATAACCTTGAAAGAGGCCTTCAGATAGCACAACCTGTGTCTGTTGTACAGTAGTGCTCTCAGGCCTGAAAATGGAACAAGCCTCTATTGTTTTTGATGCTACCCCTTCCCCCAAGATTTCTTGTCTAACACATACAAAGCCAGGATAAAGAAAGGGGCTGTTATTATCCTCCTTCACATCGCCATTTTATGGGCTGAGAACCAGGGCAGAAGGTCCCACGACTTATTCTTGGGCGCACACCCAAAGTCTGTGCCAGCAACAGTATTTAACCCGGCTCTTTGTCCTAGGCCAATGTTTTATCAATAAGACCCACTTTCTCCCTCCATAGATTTTTTTCCAAACAAATACTCATTTTTAGATTGTCCTCACTCTTTTCCTATAGCAAGTCATCCCTGTCAGCCCTTCCCTGGCATCTGCCCAACCAACGTTGCCATCACTAGTTAGCAGTTTCATCCCCCTGAGAACCTCGCTCCTGTTATGATGCTCCACTGAGATCAAAGGTCCCAACCAAGACAGAGGCTCAGTTGTTTTAAACATCACCTAACTATACATTTCTATAAAGTAAACATTTCCATAAGTAAAAGCTTTTCTATCAGAGCTAATGCATGTCAGCTTTAGGTACAGTATGTCCTTGGCTGTGGACAAACAACTGCTGCTCACACAAGTCGTCATTTCTGGGAACGGAGAGACAATTCCCCATGGCACCAAACTGTAGTTCTTGGAAAAAGTGCAATTTGTGATTGGAATAAGCAGGTTCCCTTTGCCGGGATGGAGGCAACGCTGATACGGGCACACCCAGCTAGTTCAAAGCACTGCAAAGTGTAGCAGTGCTGTTCTTTAGTGGAGACCTGCTTTGGCAGAGACAGTGATTGGGCTGATGTCTCACAAACCTGGACTAAATACAGACAGCCATGAGTGATGGGAGCACTTGCTCAGGCTCCATGATGATTATAACATGGGTTTTATTGCAGGAGAGACTGCTGATTTATAACTTCATCCATACTAATTAACAGTCAAACATACTTTTTCCAGATTCTCCATCAGTCTAAATGGGAAAGCTCATATTTATTTTCAGGAGATTAAAGAATGGGGTGTCCATATTAAGTGATTGTTTAGAAACTTCTACATTCATTTGTGTGTCCTGTCACAGTTAGTCTTGAACCTCGCCCTTCATAATAGCCATGCTAACATTAGTGGGATAGAAACTGTTTTGGGTCCTGCCATAGGGGCTGTGCTGTGATTACATCAGTGAATGAGCCCATCTTTTGTGAGGTTTTTTTATATTTGTTTTTGTTCTACAACTGAATGAAACCCAAACTTTCTAAATTTGTCTCACTCACAGGAAGAAAAAGATATGACAGGCCATCCTGGACCATAAAAGCCTTCCTAATAAGAAACATACCACCAGCGAACCAGCTTCTACCAACCTAAAGAAGAGGGAGATGTAAAGAAGTACAATGAAAGAAGAGCTGGTTGGAAGACTTCAGATCAGCTGCAGAGGTGAGACCCTTCACGAATAGTGCAGGGGAGGATGATGCCATCACTGCACCATCACTCCACTGGCACTTGTGACCTTCAGTCCAGTGTATTGAGGTACGGAGGAAAGCCCACCTCCATCGGTAGGGGCAGAAGGCATGGAGAAAGCAATTTCCTCTTGTGCCACCCATATTTAGCCAGGGGCATGGTATGATCTAGGGGAAACAGTCACAGGCACTGTACTAGCACCATCCATAGCAGGGACACAGTCTGCCTTCAAAACCAAGGACAAACAGCTTCAAGTAGACCTTCCTGTAGAAACTCCAACTGACTTTGCCTGAAGTGCCTTGCTATGAAGGCTTTTATTTTTGTTTGGTTAGGTTTTTTTCACATTGTTTTGCACTTCCTGAGAGTTGGGCCAGAAATGGGGGCAAGGAGACATTAGGCACAGTACTGGCCTCACAGCATTTCCAACTGTCAGCACAAGGAAGGGCAGGAAAACTCACAAGAAGCCCAGTTTTTCAAACAGAAGTCTTTGGATAAATACTGACTACTTCAAGGTTTAATCGCTCCGGTGCAAAATGGGGAAAACAGGAATGGAAAATGCCTCTAAGATCACCCAGGCTCATTGCCTGCTGGGATAGAATTATGCCTCTTCTCTGTTCTCTCCAGTCCTGGTATAAAATTCCTTACCAAGGAACCCACACGCTCATTTTGGTAGGGCAGCAGAAGTCCTCATCCTGTCAAGGAGGGCAGCTGCTCAAAGCAGGGGATTTTATGCCTTTGCAGCAGTAATTAGCGCTGGCAGTCCAGCCTCAGAGTCCACTCACAGGGTTATTTTCTTCTGGAAAAGGACCCATGGTTTATTTGTTTTCCCCTGTGCTTCTTCATTTTATACCCAAGTGAAGACAGTGCCCATTGAACCAAGCTGCCTTTTCTATTACTTCACCATTTCCATCCCTTTTCTCTTTCCTCTGCATGTTGCTGAGAAATGATCATCAAGTCCTCGTGGGGAAGGATTAACACCTCACTTTACTAGCAGTTACCCCAAATTTCCCTTTCTTAATTTTTCCCCATTGTTCCTCCATGTACCTTCACAGCTCCTTAGGGAAGCTGTAAAGAGAGAAATGCTCTTTTCATTCCAGAAAGCCGCCCAAATTAACATTTTCCTTTGTCTATATTATTCACTGTCCAGAATTTAGGTCAGATTCTCAGCCGATACAAAGCTCACAAATTCGTACTCTCTGTCATTTCATGGCAGCTGAGAACTGATGTAAAAACGGGTCTGAGCAAAAAACTCAGCCTCTGGTTTTGGACTGTCCTGGCTTCACAGACCAGCCACTTTCAATGCTGCTAGCAGAAACCATCTCTCAGGTAGGATGGGCAAAGAAACTGTCCAATGCAGAAAACTGGGTATTGTATATATTAATATAATCTCTAGACATCTGAAGTAAAACAAGATGCTATTGTAGAAAGCCTAAAAAGCTCTAGAGTTAAAAGAACAAGTAATCAGTCTCTCAGAAATGTTTTTTCTTTTCATAAGAGTCTTTGTGGCCACATTTATCCTTACAAAGTATAAGGCCATTGACATCTACCAAAAGCTTTTCCTGCCTTTCTGTCTCAAAATACACACATTTCTGCCCGGAGTAGAAACCCTGCAATGAACATGTGTTGCCCTGCAGCGAATATATTGAGGGATGTATAAGACATGTAAGCAACACAGAAGCCAAGAAACATGATGGATAAAACAGGCTGGATTTTCATCGCTGGTGGCCATAGCGACACACGATAGAAAGTGTAATAAGTACGCTGTTTCCGAGAGGATGTGAGGTTACGGATCCAGCAATATCGGTAAATGGCGTCTGCTCTTCAGTTTGACCACATAATAGTTAAACTGCCGTATTTTCCACACTGCTCAGCTAAACAGCTTAAATTGGACCCTCTCGAAGGCTAAAAGGAATCAATTTCATCCTAAACAATTCCAAGGCCAACCTGACCAAAGCCTTTAATTCATGCCAGTTAAAGCTTGATGGTGCTGGTTATTGTTTAATATCCACCGGCAGAGTGAAGTGCTATGGCCTCATTCCCCTTGACCTCCCACCACAGAGGTGACGAGCAGCTGATAACTGGGATTACTGAGAAGTGAGGAGCTCCCTGAGTCAGTCCTCTGCAACCGACTTCATTTCGGTGCAGCTCTGCACCTCCTCATTACCTGGCAGCTATTAACTCCCTGGTCTGCGCTCCCCTTTCAGGGGCCACTCCGCAGAGCATACTGCTGACCGGTTCCTGGTATGTTCTTTCATCTGATGAAAGAGCTTATTTAAGCAGAAATTTGAACATTCCTGCTCTGCCAGGCGCTGGCTGAAAATATCTTAGTAGATGCTTGGTCATGAGCAAATCCAGACCAGAGTTTCCCTCTAGGTTCCTCGAGTTCCAGTTATGAGGTCCTCAGTTTTCAGCCAGGTAGGTAAAAATCATTCACATTTTACAGATGGGGAAACTGTGGTGGAGCAAAGAGTGTACGAAATGCACCCAAGATCAACAGTGATACTTTTTTGTGGCAGAATGAAGAGTAGAGCTCAGATCTCCTGCCACGCAGTGGGGTGCTCTCACCACACCACCATCCTTCCTTTGCAAGCCTGCTAAAGCTGGGTTAATGGACAACACTTCAAACCCAGTGGCACCAGTCATCCCACAGACAGCAAAACAGGGCCCAGGGTCAGTGGCTGGGTTGCTAAAATGCAGAAGTGAGACACATCATGCACATCTCCTGCAGAAAAACAAGCATACAGTCAGGGCTGGAGTGTCCCACTACCATCTAGGGCATAAAAACCTAAAGTTTGGCTGCAAAGGACACTACACAGACAGCTCGTGGAAACCACTTGCAAACAGCCCTGTCATCCAGCCCAGGGCCTGACAGATCAGACCACCCACTCCAGCACGGGCACTAGGGCTCCACATACCTGGTGATCAGTAGGGGAGGAATTTGTTTTACCTAATTTCAGATGCCTACAAGGTAGAGCTGGCCACCCTCGCGCTCTTCAATAGATGATTTTTAAGGAGACACTTGTCTGACCTACTTTAGAGGTCTATTTTAAGATTAAGAGTTATACCCTGGATACAAAAAATAAAAAAGGCAGCTGTAAAGTCCATCTCAGATGGAAATACCTATGCTCCATGCATCTACTTTTGATCACAAGTATCTCACCCAACATGACATCAAGTATAAACAATAAATAAATTCAAGTAGAATTCTCTCAAAAAACCTGTGAAGTGACACTTAGTCCAGAGTGGCTTTCTTTTAGTTTAAATGTATACGTATCTTTCATATATATGTAGATGTAGTGCAATATCATTTGGCCAAAGTACAGTGCTGATACTTAGGATCATGGGGAATATTTCCATTATGAAAGTTGATAATTAAGTTGAGTCTTTTTGATGCAGTCTTGTTTATCTGCAAAGAAAGTTCATGTTCTCGTTTTCCTCTGGGCATAGTGGGAATCAAAGAGTAAAGAGCAGCCTCTCCCTATCTTCTTGGTCTCTTTTTCTGGTCAACTCTATACTCAAAACCCCCTCTTAGCGGTCAGCTGGGGTTACACGCAGAACTGATTTGTGGCAGCTCTAGGCTTGCTGCTACCATCTCCTCTCTCCTTCTCTCATGTTTCTGGAACATTTGCTTTTACACACACAAAATTCAACCAAAACAATATCCTGACCCTAGGTTTTCCTTCCAGTGAAACACCTCAGGCAGTACAGCTCAGTTTCTGAAGAGCCTCGGTACAACTTCTGTTTTGGGAAACAGCTTCTATTGCTCAAATTCAGACCTATCTGTCTGGAGTGGAGGATGGCCATAACAGCCAGCAATTCAATGATATTTTGCAGAAGCAGTCAGGCATGGGTAAAACAAGTAGCAGAGCTTGTCCCCTTCAGCTCTTGGTATCCTCCTGAATGGTCTTGGAACAGACCCTACTTTCAATCACTTCCTATTTTGCCAGACTTTAGCTATGTGGGCTGAAATGTTATGCTCCGGATATCTGCTGCAGGCTAAATGTTTCAAGTCAATTTGAGACAAAACGTTTCAGGAGATTTTGTGCATAAGGCAAGGGAAAAATACATTCTTTTGCCCACGTTAAGCAAGCTGTTCCTTGAACAGCGAGACTAAGGAAATGTGGTTTCTCCTCAACATGCAGTCCTTGGCTGCTAACATAACCCCCCTGTAATCCCCCTCGTTCCCCCCATGCCTCCTGCTCTTCCCCACTGGATTAGCAGCAAAATACACTGTGGTTTGTCCTGAGCCATGTGTTTACAGGCAGACTGGACATGATGAAGTTTGACCTCTTCTCCACATTTTCAGGACACTTTCATGCATTTCTATCCTCTACTCAGCCATCAAGTTTCACAGAACTTGCAGGAACTTTTTTGTATTAGAGATCTTCCCCCTTCTCTCAAAACCGGTTTTCAATTAGCCAAGTGATTAAAAAAAACGAAGATGGATGGGCAGAGGGAATGATCACATAATCCTTCTTTTCACATAGGTTAAAATCATTATTGAACCTTTATTAGTGGCATTACCAACTCTGCTTACAGCTTATTTAATAACATGTCTGTGTATTAACATGAACCTAAATAATGAGGAGAAATGAAAATTAATAAAAGACCTAATCCAAAGCCTTTTGGGCCAAGGGCAATTATTTCAACACTTCCGTGGCACTTTAGATCAGGCCCAGAAAGAGGAACAAGACTTGGCAGGTACCATTAATTTGGGATTTATTTTGAAGAAACAAAACAACTTTTAAAAAAAAAAAAACCACAAATTTTCTACAAAGACGGTGTTTCTAGGCTCATCTCTGTCCCTCAGGTCCACTCTGTGCAATTTAAAAAATAAACAAATCTAGCAAATTATCTCTACTGGCTTGATGAGTTGCATTAGGAGGAGTATTTGTGCACCGGGGCAATGTGGGGAAGGTGCTGGGGTGAATGTATTTAGAGCAGCTGTAAACAAAGATGCCAAAGGACTGTAACAGATTCCATGTTTACAGCTTTGCTGGCACCCGTGAGGGACTGGGAGGATGTTCTTGACAGTGACAGAAGAGATGGTTTCTGGGGAAAATTAGTGTACTGCCGTCCAGGTTTAATGGCTTTAAGGAGTCCGGCCCAGGTGTTCTTTGCAGGGGATTAATCTCACACATGAAACATGAGCAGCCTCTGGGAGTCTGCTCTGCACGCTCACCTGGTGACTTGGGGCAGGGCAAAGGAGCCAGCAGTCTGGTATTCATTTGCGTATGGAAATGCTACATTGGATGTGACAAATGAGGCTAAGAGAGTGTGGATGGGCTGAGGGAATGTTAGAGAAGACCTCAGCTTTGCTTCAAGGTAGGGACCCACTTTGGCATTTTTGATGTTTGCAGCAGGGCGGTAAGAGAAAAGCAGATATAAGATGCCTTGACTGTCCATGCAAGTGAGGATGAGGTGCAAACACACCAACTTCTGCTTCACTTCATGGTGAGGGGAAGGTGGGAAGGCTCACTATTCCAGCGTTGAAGTTTCCTAGCTTTAGCAGGCCACGTGCTATTAGGAACAACTGGTCTTGTTAAGAGCTATTGTCAATTACATCACAGCACTGGACTTACACTGTACTTTACAAATAGTGGGAAGGATGTGCAAAGGTAGAAAGTAGAATTAGAGAGAAAGCAAAGATTCTCTCACTTATGTTTCCTCGATGTTTGAGTTTCACCAGATGAAAGGCTCTTCATATGCTTTTCCCCTGAGCATCTGTAGATGATTCTAAAGGGAGCTCCCACTTCATCTCTGAATTTGGTCTACATTCTTAATATTTCCTTACAAATTTGTTTTGAGCAGCAACAGAAAAGAGGATATTGCTACCCAAGGACTTATAATACAACATCACCATGTGCTAAGGCCAGCAAAACCCTTCTTTAGTCACCTGGCTGCATCCAGTCTTTTCCAGCAGTGCAGGAAAATGAAAAAGTTGATGAGAGTCTACAAACTTGTTAGAAGAATTGTTATCTAAAATATGAAACCTTTGGTAGCTTAGAAGAGAAAAGTTAATGGTCTCTGCCCAGACCAGAACAGGTTTTCCCATGTAAGACACCAGCAAAATGATATCTTTTGGGCACTCACAGAGAAAGGACCAGTATGAAAAGAGTTTTTGACCATTTGTCTGATGTGGCCCTTTGGGTTCAGCTGAAGCAGGTAGATGAATTGCCATGGAAAATATGTGTATTGACTGCTCTACCCCTTGCACTACTTGTAAGGGATGCCAAGAAGACAACAAATCCCAGCTGGTCATCCAACTCATTTAATGAGCTACAGAATCACACTATGCAAACCCGTTGCCCTCCACACACTATTTTGGCTGATGAAATACCAGCAAATTAGTTCAGAAACTCTTGGACAACAGAGCTGCACTATTATTATCAATTCTCCTTCCACCAGCCCTTCCGCCATCACAAGAAGGAACACACAGGCAGGCCTTTTCATATGCCCCAAAGTGTCTGAGATGCTCATCAAAATGAACAATTGATCCTCCCGGTGTTGCATGAAGAAGTCCCTGCTCCTTGGCGACTGCATAAGCTTCCTGAATACAAGAACATGCATGTAATTACCAGCAGCCCTAAGGTTAGCATAAATCAAAGTGAGAAGTCAGCTGCCAGTGGCACTTCAGAAGCAATGCCCACGTCTCGAATGGAGCTGAGCTAAAGCAATAACCCCATCCAAGTGCCTGAATGGGCCATGGCTTGTAATGGGCTGGCACAAAGCTACATTATGCCACAAACTGCACCTGCTTCTAGAGTTGCTGTAGCAGTAGCAAATAGAGATGCCACCTGGCAAGATGGCATTTCCTGAAGCCTGCAATGACGGGGCAAAAAAAAAAAAATTCCCAACAAACAGATGGTGCCTACAGAAATGGGAGCTATATGGAAACAACAAAGGGCATTACAGCAACGACAAATACACTGCTCTCAGCCCCCTCTAAACTGTCACGCACATCCTTAGTGGGTGGTAAAGACAAGCCTAAATTCAGGTGCCTCCTCTCTCAGGAGAAAGGGATCTTGTTTTTCAAGTTCATTGCTCCTCAAACTGTATGAAAAAGATTAGAATCACAAAGAACCACTGAGCAGTGTCTGTCCCTCAGCATAAAGACAGCAAAAAATAAAACCCAAGGACTGACAGTGCTAGAAACAGGCCATCTGCAAAGGGATGTAAATGTGACTGTGCCCCCAAGTCATGGCTTACGGTCGTGGAAAGCAGAAACATGCTGACTGAACGCACGCAATTAGTGCCAAGAAGAATATAAAGTACGGGAATACAAGAAGTTGGGAGGTGGTCGAATTTGCAAAAGGAAAACAAAGGTTTGTTTATCCCAATGAATTCACTGCAAAACTTGGAAGTAAAAACCAATCAGAGGTGTCACTGCCATGGGTTATTGATTCTGACGGTGTCCATCTCCAGTTGCAGCCACCAGTTACAGAATAAATGACCTGAAAGGAGAATTACTTCCTGACCCACAATAGTTATGCCCTGAAACATAAGAGTTTATGTCCTTCCCATAGCTGTTGTTTATCTAGTGTTTAAAGTGTTATGGTTACAATGCTTGATAGTCCTGTCGTCTACTGAACTAACTCATCCTTATTTCCATACGGCCAATTATTTCTTGAGTCACGACCCTCAAGATTTCACAATAGACTCAAAATAAAAAATTGCATCTCAAGGACCTGAAAGAGCTTTGCAAATCATGGACAAAATCCTGCCTTCCTTGGCCGAAGGTGCCCCAAGTTCAAACTGATGGAGCCTCCAAAGTAGCAGTTGCCTTGGAGACTGAAGTTACCGTCATCTAGGAAGGGCAGAAGGAGAGACATGGCTTTCCAGGTACCCAAGGAGCAACTGGAAAATATCATGTGTGTAAAATCATCCACAGGAAAGTCAGTATGGGCTCATAGGCGGCAAGATACTCTATAAATTATCCCTGGACCACCATGCTGAAGAAGCAGTCCATTACTTCTTAACCCCTATTAATGTCATTGCCCTACAGTCCCACGGGGGTTCCCTGCACCACACCACATGCTTGCAGGCTATGGTCGCAGGACCTTTATGCTGACAAAGCAGAGACAGACACAGCTCAGCTCTGCTCACCTTTTGATCCAATTTCCTGAACTCTAGTAGATCATTTGGGAATATGGCAAAAGGTTGCCTTCCTTTTTGTCTTATGTTCTAGAGAAGGAAAACATCTCAAAAGGAACAGCTGGAGCAGCATGGCCAGTTCCACAGGCTTCATGTCATGTATTTGTGGTGGTAGTAGCTGTTCAGAGGGGTCAGTCTTCCTACCTCAGGTAGAAGCTCTTTCCCCCCTGACATCCTTTTAGTGCAGCAATCAGAGAGGAGCGAAAAGACCCAGCTCCCCATCCCATGTGCCACGACACATAGTTTTGCATCCTGGAACATTATGTTTTTGCCTAGTTGGCTTTAAGCCCTGGTGTGCTGATTTTAGCTCGGGTGGAGTTAATTTTCTTCACAGTAACTAGTATGGGGCTAAGTTTTGGATTTGTGCTGGAAACAGCATTGATAATGCAGGGATGTTTTCATTATTGCTAAACAGGGCTCACACAGAGTCAAGGCCTTTTCTGCTCCTCACACCACCCCACCAGCGAGCAGGCTGGGGGTGCACAAGAAGTTGGGAGGGGACACAGCCGGGACAGCTGACTGCGACTGACCAAAGGGATATTCCATACCATGTGACGTCATGCTCAGTGTATAAAACTGGGGGAAGAAGAAGGAAAGAGGAGGTGTTCAGAGTTATGCTCCACATGATGGAGCCCTGCTTTCCTGGAGATGGCTGAAGACCTGTCTGCTGATGGGAAGCAGCAAATAAATTCCTTGCTTTGCTTGTGTGCGCAGTTTTGCTTTACTTATTAAACTGTCTTTATCTCAACACACGAGTTTTTCCTCACTTTTACCCTTCTGATTCTCTCCCCCATCACAACTGGGGAGTGAGTGAATGGCTGCATGGTCTTAACTGCTGGCTTGGGTTAAACCATGACACCTGGGAAGTGCCAAACTGGGGAAAACAATGCCATAAGAAGTCTGCAGAACTGTTAGGCTGAATCCTGGAGACCGAGGCAGGCAGCATGGTGCTCTGGCAATGGCTGCATGCTGTGCAGGGAAGGGACACTAAATCTCTGAAATCCAGGACTCTGGCGACACTCTGTGCTGTGTTGCCCCTTTGCAATCACTCCATTTCTAGCCCATTCTGGCCACTGGGCACTCACTTTGGATGAGTCTTGTCTGCTTTATGACTCTGTACCAACCACAGACACATCTTTCTTGAAACAAACAACAAAAAGAAGGTGAAACACTTATGCCATCATCTCCACAGGCATTAGCTAACCCCAAAGGCATGAACATAAAGGCACAAAGAACTGATCTAGAAATTTCCTCTCTTTTATCCCAGTGCTCTCCCCTTTTGTGCTGTGGTTCATCCATTTTCCATATGTCCAAACATCACTAAGAAACTTTCCAGCCCTCTCTTTCAGTTTCTGCCTTACCCATGAAACCAGTTAAGCATGCTTCATCCCAACCTCTCTGGTGTTACCAGTGGTCTCCTTTTGGCTGTATGACCCCAATGTCCCATTAAAGAGTTCATAAGGATCAGTGTGATACTTACACATCCAGCTTCCATGTGGTATGCTACAGACTATGCATAATAAATAGAGCTATATGTATCCTCATGTATATATTTCCCTCGTCTGGTTTTCTTTTAACAAGGAACATCCATTTATTGATGTTCTCGCCCGCTTTACATACCACACACAAAGTCTTTCTGCTCAGCGTTCACACAGACCAAAGTCGGCAATCATCTACAGCTTGGTCTACAGCTTTGGAGACGTATCTCACACTCATCTGGGTAGAAGACCCAACATGGAAACGTTGCTCTTCCCAGAAGGACTCCAAAGCTTTTTGTATCAACATACATCAACAAGAACCTCCTATGTATCAGCATACATCCTCCTAGGCAAGTTTCACACCCTTCCAGAATAACTGCAGCGTGCTGAAATCTCTGTGTGATCAACAGGTGAGCATCTCACCCAGGGTTTAAGCTTCTCTTCAGGCAGGGCTAAGCTTAAGCTTAAGTTGTCTTCAAAGGCTGCCTTTGTCTTCTTTTTTCCCTAAAGAACATCGTGCACCGCTTCTGCTCTGTTAGAACTGCAGGAGGCTCAGCTCAGGCAGCCCCTGTTGTGAGCCCAGGGCAAACGATCCATCAGAAGTTAAAAAATGAGAGAGTCAAGAGGATGCAGAAGTGGAAACAGGAGAGGAGAGGAGAGGAGAGGAGAGGAGAGGAGAGGAGAGGAGAGGAGAGGAGAGGAGAGGAGAGGAGAGGAGAGGAGAGGAGAGGAGAGGAGAGGAGAGGAGAGGAGAGGAGAGGAGAGGAGAGGAGAGGAGAGGAGAGGAGAGGAGAGGAGAGGCCGTTTCAAACAAGAAGCACTTGACAAAAAAAAATCAATCCAGTTCATGAAGGGGAAAAAAAATAATAAAACTTAACAACAGAAGAGTTGGCACAAGGGCAAACACAAAATTATCACAGCCCCAAAAATGGATCCAGTCACAATGCCAAATGCAACACAGGAATAGTTCAGATCCAGAACAGAGCTTTGCAGCTCCTATCTATTTCTGGGATAATCAGTACCATGGGGAAAAGGGAAATAGAAACACTATAAAGTTTATCTAAGGGATGGAAACACACCCAGCATTTGACGTGAGAAAAGAAAATGTGCTATCATCTAGCATGTGTACTGCAGGAACGGCCGCAGGCCTGGGCTGGGATCAAGGTCTGTTGCGCTAAACTACATAATTGCACATGGAGAAGCTGATGCAAAAATACCCTCTCACCATCTGCTCTGACAGCATCTGAACCGAATATGCAAAGACCAATGGTTTGCGTTTTTTTCTCCAGAATAACTCAGAAATGAACAAAAAGCTTCCTATGATACAAACAACAAAATTCAGCAAACGTTTTCATGCTTTCCCATCTTTGTCCAACACGCATCACAGAAGATAAAAGGCTGCAGCCTCAGCTGGTCTAAAACATTATTGAGCTCAGGTGAAATGTTCCAATTTACTGTCACTGGAGAATTAGGTTTCTAAAACTTGTTGATCTGCTCCAAAGATGCTGGAAGTTAAGAAAAAGTGTCCTACTAGAGTCTTGGGCAAAGGCTGCAAGAGAGAAAAGTTTGCATTTTATATAATCAAAACAACTGAGCCAGAGAGTGAGAGGAGAAAGGGGAAGAGGATCAGAGAGAAAACCAGATAGGCCAAGATTTCGGAAGCGGCTAATGACTTTGGATGTCTCACTTCTAAAGACCTCAGCTTAAAGAAGACCAGATTGTCCTACGTGTGAATCAGTAGAGATTCACCACTGGGATCAGCAGCAGGGGAGTGGATAGCAAACCTGAGAATCGACACGGTTGGTACCAAATCCTGGCTCTGCTGGCTGGTCTAAACTAAAATTTGCTGCCTCTGCTTTCCACTTCCCAGCCCAAGCTGTCTTGACCATACAGAATAATGACCTCTTCGAAGAAGGGATTGCCTCCCATTCTGGATGGGACAGGTCCTCCCTAAATTTAGACATCAATAACATGAGTGTCACTCCAGTTTCCCTTGCAGTTGGTGAAGAGAAAGAGACTTTCTCAGGAGATTTCATGATGTCCCACTCTGTATTGAAACTGTATTGTCTGTACTGTTTCTACCACCTGCAGCTCTAATGTAGGCACCCACATTGTAAACTTCAACACCTGGCCACCTAAATCCCAGCCTAAATGTCTCTGTCTCTATTTCAGGCCAGCCAGGACATCAGTATACAGCAATAACACAACTCACATTAGATAGATCTGAACACACCAAGGCACTGGGCTCACAGCCACCAGTTATTTAGGGACTCAGCTCCTAACCTGCACCATAGCTGGGAAACCACTGGGAATCAGGGACCTAAATGCTTCTGTGGATCAAGATCCATATTCCTGACTTACTGGAAGTGTAACAGCAGTGAACTTTACCCACCTTCCAAGGGCTTCAGCGGAGTTGTTGTGGTTTCATACTCCCTCTAACATCCACTGCTGCTGATCTGCTGACCTCAGGGGTCCTGGGATGCAGCCTACATTTGGGGCAGGACAAGAATTAGTACTATGGCCTTTTCCCCGTTCCCAAGAACCAGCCTATAATCAGAAACTGACAAACCTCAGAAAGTTTGGTGTGCCATCCAAGAAAGTTCATATGAAAACATTAGGGACAGGAACTAGGATCCAAATCTGCTGAGAGCAAACAGGGCTTCTTACCATAGCAGGGCAGAAAGCATTAGTAACAATAGGCATTTTGTGGTGTTTCACTTTGAGCCCTAACTGGAGCCAAGGAGCGCACACCATCTGCAGACGTATTTTAGACTGCAATGAACCTTTTTTTTTCCAACATACCAGCGTGAAAAAAAGGCTGGGAAAAGGCTCTGGGTTGTCACTTGCATCTATTCAAATATAGCTAGTCAGTCACTAATGACAACCTACATTGAGACTTGTCCAAAACGCAAACCAGCCCTTTGATGGAGGTTTTTTAAAGTCTGAATAATAGAGGAGTTTGGGGTTTTTTTCTCTCTTCTTCTTTCTTTTCCCCTCAGTTCTTCAGGGTCCCCAGATCAGAAGCAGGAGTGCCAAAATACGAGGGGAACTGCCCATCCTGCCAGGTTCCTTCAAAGCAATGAATACTGTTATTCTTCATGTCCCACAGCGTGCTTTCACTGAGGTCTCTGACTGCTTTAATTCCTCGCTGTCCGACGGGGACTGCGAGCACACGCGCCTCCCCGGTGATCAAGACAACATGTTAGTTTGCCCGTGTGTTAGCTGTGGCAGCCAGTGATGGGCAAACTTTAGAAAGGTAGCAACTAGTAAAGCTGGAATTAAACATCAGTTTGCAGCGCACACAGCCTTTCTCATACAGTTGACCTGACACATTTTGAGGGAATTTAAGTCCTTCTTCAGATCAGCCCTCAAGAGGGATCTATGTGTCCAACTAGTTGTCGATATATTTCTGTCTAGATAATCTAATTAAAAGTCTTCTCTTTTCCCTACAAACTTGACTTTTCTTTTGACAGCTAGACTATCACATCTCAACCTTTCAGACACATAAGGACCTTGATTTTGGACCTTAAAGGCTATTGAGGCACTGCAGGCTTGGGCACTCTGCTGGATGCAGGCATGGTTTCTCGTCTCTGCTGCCAGGTCCTCAGTCCAGTATGAACGACACTGACATGTGGGTAGAAATATCTGAGGATTTCTTTTTTTTGCTTTTTATAATCGCACTCAGACTTTGATGCAGATACACTTCAGAGAAACTCAGAGTTGTTATATTTTGTGAGAGGGTCCTGGATGTGAGGGGAGCACCGAGGTGGTACTCCTGCCAATGGGTTCAGAAGCCCCCCACTGAAATCTAAGAAAGCCAAAATCTTCTCCATGGACCTATAGAGGGTAAAGATCACCTTCGAATCCCACCTGGATTTGGAGGTGAAAACCAGAAGCCAGGCAGAGAGGAACTGCAGGGTGGTCTTTGACAGCCGGCTCAGACAGTGACTGTTTCTGGTAGGATCATCTCAGAATTTCCACCGCTCCCTCTGTTTCCTGTAATTGTGTAAGGGAACACAAACAGAGACAGCAGATGCTCCGGCTGCCTGATAAGATTAAGCAAATTTTTAAACAGCATCATTCCAAGAGAGAAATCAAAATTACCGAGTTTGTCTTCTTCCCCTTATAGCCTCTCCCTGAGTCTGTGTAGAAAAATCAAAAAAGAAAGCCTCACATATTTCTAGTTATCATATTAAACCTTTCCACTACACTAGCTAGGAAACGCTGCAAAACCGCTCTAGATACTCGGAGCTAATTGAGCCACTGAGGGCAGGAGAGTTCATTGAACCAGGCTGAGCCAAGCAACAAATTACAGCCTGCATGACCTACTGGAGAGTCTTTTCACCTTATTATTTTAATTCCATTCTTCCTTTTAATTAAACAGTTTATTTTTCAGGATAAAGAGGAAATCCCAATTGCCATTACTTGGGAATTTTCAAGCAATTATTGTCTTGCAAAATCTGTCCCTGGACACCCAAGGATTTAATATGGCTTGGTACTGGCTAACGAACATTTGTAGACCCACTTGTAGAACAAATGTGGATTTGTAGGAAGGTCCTATAGACCTGAAGGAAGGCCTGCATGGACACCAGATCATTTGAAATTAGTAATAAGTGGACCCCAGCAGGATTAGGATTAAACCTGCTGCTTTTTCCTGAGAGGTAGGAGCTTTTTTCCTCCAGCTTTGCATAGCTGTCCTGATCTCACGCTGCAAGAATATTGCATTATCCCAGCAGACAGTTAAAATGGCACTTGGGTAGCTACAATAAATAGCAATAATACAAATAATTGAGATGATAGACATCAGATCGCTCACAGACTCATCAAAGCACCTCACAAGCTAGAAAACAAGTTTGCACCAGACAGGTTAAAACTAAGAAATTGTCATAAGTTCGGACAAAGAGAGCTTTGGTATAAAAACACACAGGAGTCCTGACATTAAACAAAAGGTTTTTCCTTCCACTCTCTGTGCTTCTATGTGTTGCTTTTTCTCCCCACTTATATTTAGCGCACTTAAAGGAACTGCAGAATAAGTTTTATTTATACCCATAAAATAAATCCAGAGGGAGTCAAAGGGCTGACGAAGAAAACTACATTAGGCTGCAAAGGCAGCAGATCTCCTTGAACATTGTGAATCCAAACCCAAAATCCACAAGTTTGTTAGGAGCAAGTGATGCATGGGCATGGCATGAATGAACTCCAAACAAAGAGTACAGTGTGACATCTATGTGTTAGGCAGAGAGGATAAAAAATCACAGCTGTACTTATATCATTATGGTCATCCCAAAGGAATTCAGGATTACAGTTTAACATACGGAGATATTTCACCTTCCTCTGAAAAGAAATTGTCTTAGCCTATGTTATGTCAAGAGAGAATAACAGAATCACTGGGACCAGAAGTAGAGAAAAATTTTGCACCCAGCTGAAATTAGGGAAAAACTTAGTACAGAATCATAGATAAGAGCTGAAAACAATCTCTGGAGCCATGTACCACCTTCTGCTGCCACAAGACAGCAGCCTTGCTGAGAAGGACTTGGGCATGTTGGTTGATAAGAAGCTCAACATGAGCCAGCAATGTGCTGGGCTGCATCAAAAGAAGCATGGCCAGCAGGTTGAGGGCGGTGATTCTGCCCCTCTACTACGCTCTGGTGAGACCCTGCCTGGAGTTACTGTGTCCAGCTCTGGAGCCCTCAGCAAAGGAAAGACATGGACCTGTTGGAGTGAGTCCAGAGGAGGGCCACAAAGATGATCAGAGGGCTGGAGCACCTCCGCTGTGAGGAAAGGCTGAAGGAGTTGGAGTTGTTCAGCCTGGAGAAGAGAAGGCTCAGGATCGGGGCCGGGGGGGAAGGCTTATTGTGGCCTTTCAGTAAACTTAAAGGGGACTTATAAGAAAGATGAGGACAAAATTTTTAGCAGGGCCTGTTGCAATAGGACAAGCGGTAATGGTTATAAACTAAAAGAGAGTAGATTTAGACTAGATATAAGAAAGAAATTTTTTACAATGAGGGCAGTGAAACACTGGCACAGGGTGCCCAGAGAGTTGGTAGGTGCCCCATCCTGGAAACATTCAAGGTCACGCTGGACGGGGCTCTGAGCAACCAATAAATTGCACCCTTGGTTTTGTATCGCATAAGAAGAAATACAGGCAGGCTCAGAAATAAAAGGCTTCAGAAGAATGTTGCTAGCCTAGGGTCAAAGTCCTGAGCAAATATATCCCAGAACCTGAAGGGGGAGACTGCTGGCTAAAGGGAGGAAAGGCAGGTACAAAAAGAGCTGAAGCCTCTTCTGTGAGGCCTGGGACTTTTCCCAACTCTGCCAGCATACCCTTTCCGCAAATATTTCAGGGCCTTAGAAAATGATGGATGATATCAGTTTAGCCATCCATAAAAACAGCTGAAGGAAGGAGTAGGGAAGAGGGGGTGCTGCTCCATTCACCTGTCCCTCTTGGAATTACCTGTCAAAGTCCTGGCCTGACCCTTCTCAGTCCGTAACAGGATTTGGCTCCATGGATAGTGACAACAAGTGACATTGTGATAACATTCCTAATTTTATTTTCTTGCAAGGGTCTGTTACAGAAATCTACCCTTTTGCTGCTTCACTAGTTTAACTCCCCTATGAACTCTGAATCCCCAAATTATGAAATCGTAGACAATACAAAAGGAAGTTTATGAACCAATGGCAGTATTTTGGCTGCTCCAGCAGACATGCGTTTGGACCAGCACCTAATCCTTTTAATAATTTCTCACCACTTAATCTACTGACGTGAACGGAGTGTCTGTCTGATCCTCATAGTAGGATCTGTCGGGCTGTGAACTTCAGAGAGCCTGTAAAAACGGAGTGGTTTAATATGCTTAAATCTCCTGAGGCTGAAAAGAGAGTTAGACAGATGTCCCACGTCACCACAAGAGTTCGCCTATTTTGATGGAGACAAGAGCAGTGACTGTGCTGCATGAGTGCTCTTCAGTGCCATTCCAAGGAGGTTTAGTAACGATTTCTAACTCATGCAAAAACATTATTCCTCTATTCTGGTGATAGATGCCTAGCACAAAAGCCAAGGCAAAGGTTCACTTCACTTGTCTAATCCAAACTTCCCCTCTTCCCCCTTGTATTTTGGCCTATGCCTCATCCCCCAAGCCAAAGATGCTCCTTCAGGAATGCGATAAAGACTTGAAACAGGGACGAGGGCCACGGGGCTGCCAGGCTGCGCTGGTGGGATGGAGTGGGTTTGCTCGGCTCTTTGTTTGAAGTCTGCAGCGCGGGGCAGCACTCGCTGAGCACAGGCAGAGCGCAAGTCCCAGCTCGATCTCAGCACACTGCCAAGCTGGGAGAAGTGAATCAGGAGGGGAAGGGTTTGGGGAGGAGTAAGTAGAGGCTGGAACCAGCGCTCTGCCTCTGTTTACAAATGTTGCCACTTCACTCAATTCGTCGGGTACCAAAGTACCTCTCCGGTGTCTGCTCCTCCCATTCCATCACCCTGGGCCTGAGGTTAAAAATTACATCAGCCAATTTTGTCCTCCAGGCTTCTGACGGTACTGCTAATGTCAGCACGATGCCATGCCTTCCCACCAGAGTCTCAGGTACCTCCTCTGGAAGAAGTGACAGGACCCTGGGCAGGCATCACTCGCTAATTTATTGGTTCTTCCATTTCACTCTTCTTTTGGTACTTCCACTTGTGAAAGCAGTTTGAAGGGTGTACAGATGGGGCTTAGCCCCCAGTGCCCCAGTAGGTGCCTGTCTATCACGGTGGCTGATATTCAGCGAGCCATGGGCAATTCAGGGCACTTATTATGCAGTTTTTCTGCCTCAACTCCCTATACAGAGAAGCTGCTATGATGGTAAAGCCGCATCCTGTGGCTAGATGATTTGAATATGGCCTTTCATCAGCACTCTGGAAGATGTGCTGCTCCCTTCAGTCTCTGAAATAGGTCAGAAATTTTTGAGCTTCTCTACGGTGGCCTGCATACCAAACCCCTTCGCATCCAGGGCAGTAAAATGGAGCAATCTGCACCTTTCACCTCAGCCGTCTGCTTTTCATTTTCTCCTTTAATCACAAGCAGATTTCGTCTATCAAGTGTGAAAGTTTAGCAGACCCAGAGACCCCTGCAGAGGAGGAGATCCAAACTCAATGCAAAATTCATTTTGTGCCTGCTGATATACCTGATCCCTGGTTTGAAAAAGGGGATTTGCTGAATGTTTTACCCCCGTAGAGAGAAAGAAAGAGGGAAGATTTATACTCACAGGAAGGTAGTTAAGCAAATACCCAACAGTACTATGGACAGTCTCCCCCTGCTTCAGGAACAAAACCCACCTTCTCTGTGATAAAAAGAAACACAAACCACAAAGAAAAATGTGCACGGTTACTGATTCACCCAGCTCAGCACCAGCTGACCTCTGCTCGTTTTTCTACGTGTTCTGCATTTGCACAGCGCCTTGCACCGTGAAAAAAATAATAACTTGACTCCAGCTCTTACAGGATGGGTACCGGTGGTTTACAGCCCACCAGCAGAGGAAGGTGAGGGAGAAGCGGGGACGCAGGCTGACTGCACAGGCAGGCGTGCTCCAGGTGTGGATTCACGTGGAGGTTTCTCACAGGGGGATTTGTGAACCCGGGAAGTGACTCCAGCTGGAGGATGCACGTACGTAGTTAGTGCAGCCTTTAAGAGGCAGTGGGTGGCTTCTCAAAGCCAAATCTAACACAGGGAACGATGGAGAACTTTCCAGCCCGGCAGGAGCTCCCCGCGTGGGACAGTCTCTCCGGGAGTCGTTTCCATCACCCCATGGACTGCTCAGTCCCGCAGGTGGGAGTAGGGCAAAGCATACGTGGTGGGACAGGTCTGCTCTGACTCATGCACCAGAGCACAGCGGGGAAGCTAACGAAGCAGGGAGCAAATTCCTCAATGCCCGAGGGAGGAACAGATATGTTAAAAGACTTTTTTTTATTTTTTTTTAAAAAGAAAAAAACGGTTTCCTTCACAGTCATCAGTGTCAGCTTTGCTTTCTTCACTCCCATTTATTTTAGTCAGTTTATATAGCTCCAAACACCGTTCAGCTGGGCATGTCCATACACAGGGGAGAAAAACACATTTTCAGCGCAACGCATTTGATCACAAGCCCCTGACACGCACACCTCGTGTCCGTGAGATCTAGGGGAGCAGAGGGCCTGTCCTCCCGGGAAAGGCTTGTGCGAGCAAGACTTTGGGGACTCACCATTCGCCTCCCAACCGTCTGGTCCCCTTAGGAAAATCTCGCAGACAGCGATAGCTGCTACAACTTGTTTTCTCTCACCGTCCTGGCAGCGTCCCACGCATTCACCTTTTGAAGTATGTTCCTAAGGCTATGTTGGCCATATCAGCTGTCTCCCACTCCTGGACTCTTTGACTTTGCTGACGAGTTTTTCATGCTCAGCATACCAATACCTCGCAACTTCCACCCAGCTTAAAAGCCACCTCTTCATTCCTCTCACTCGTGTAATGTGTGTGTTGTTCTGATGCTTAAACTATTCACTATTTCTGCGTCTGGCAAGTGCATTGAAACCTGAGTTCTAGCAGTCTCAAGGAAATCATGAAAGCAAATATCTCCAATAGTACATCTATGTGATTTCTATTAATCTACAGTCATCCTCTCTGCAACACGTCCCTTCTCTAAACCATTAGAGTTTAGAGAACCAGTTAGCACCAATATTATCGCTGTTAGCATTTTCTCTCCAGAAGTCAATCAAGACTAGGGTATCATGTTAGACACCTCTTTTTGCACAAAAGAGCAACTCGTTCTTGGACGCTGAATAGAAAAACGTGGAAAAAAGTAAAATGAGTTGAAAGGGACTTGGCACAGCCGCTTCTGTCACTGGCTGGACCATGGCAGCAATGAGTTCAGGGTGCGTGTGAAGGTCCTGTCAGCGGACACAAGTTTGCCCAGGGTCACTCATTTATCAGATCTGTCCTCCTGGCCCTACAACACCCGAGCTAGGGATGAAATCTCCCCATGCACATGGGATTTCAAAGTTTAATTATCCTGGGGAAAAGTTTTAATTATTTTGTGCTTAATCTAGCATTAAGGTATTTTTGTACCATAACATGGACAGAGCATTGCTACTGTGGGTTAGTAGCACGTGTTGTACTAAAATAATACCACACATTGAATTTTAATGGAGATCAAGGGTGAAAGAAATCCAAAGGTTTGGTAAGTCTGCGCCTCAAGTTATTTTGCCATGCAGTGAAATAATCCCACACAATTTAATATGTTTTGCTGCCTGACATTTCCTACAGTTAACTCCTCCCTAGAACTGAAGGCCCTGAAACAGGTGGGTATAAGCTCACCACTGGGGTAGACGGGAAGGATTATTGTAGGAAGCTGAAGTGGCAATGGGGAGAGGGGCGTTTATGCTGAATTTGCTGCTCTGGCTAATAAAAGCGCTGAGGCATCGTGTCAGTTGTCAAACTTACACTGGTCCTTCAGCGACAGTCCTGCGTGATGTGCACTTCCCAAACCAGCACCTGCCCTGTGCACAATGGCATTCATGAGAACTGTGTTTGCTTGCTCTTCTGCAAAGACAAGACAAATGGCTTCTCTGCAACAAAACGGCTTCGTCACCTGCTGATCCGATGATCCTGAGGGGACACTGCTCCGAGTAGCCCAGGGAAGCAGACTGCAATGTGCTGAAAAGGGAGGATGCTGTGGAGACCTGAATGGCAGGCATCACTGTGAGCCACCCATCCCTCCAGGCTGCGCTGCTGGCAGGTGCTCTGGCTTGCAGAAGGCATTTGCCCCCGCAAAAGAGACTCTGTCTTGTCTCCCTGTCTCAGACACATCACTTTTCCCCTAAATAACTTGTCTTTGCAAAGCCACCCCAGGCAGCAATAGCCACCTGAGGAGCAGCAGTCCCCTATCAGTCTTCAGAGGAAGGCTCAAAAGCAGCTGTGCCTTCTGGAGCAACCCCAGTTCCTTCAGAGGGCCGTACACCCAAACCCACTTGCTCGAATTACCGCAGTATGGACCCACTAATCCCAAATTAGATACACAGGAAGCACAGCAATTTTCAAGAGAATCTGTGTCCGCGAGTGGATTCAAAGTCACTTGGGAATGCCACCTCTCTGGACCTGTGCTGGAGTGGGGCCACGGCCCCACCAAACATACAAAGAGCCTTAAGTTCATTTCCCTCTGTGTCTCCCCATGCTCACCACATTGTAAATATTGTGCTTATACCCTGCAGCTATTATGAACCTGGGACTTTGTTCTTATACGTCATATTTTTCTTTCCAAGGACAAACACAATAAGAAGGTTTCTAACATGCTGGAAATGCTTGAGAGTAGTCTGTGCTGAAGATAAGAGTGCCGACCATCTGAAATTGCTCCCTCAGCTCCATGCTGGGAAACACTCACTGATGCTGGGGAGCTCTAAAGCTGGAAGAGTGGCAAAAGCAGGGGACCCCTGTGGCATTGGTCCACCCTGATAGCACAGACATCCCCAAACTTACCCTGTCCAGAGAACCACCTGCAATATCCAAACACAGCAAAGATGCAGAACTTCGAGCGACATATTAAGTGGTGGAGACACAATGCCAAAGACCCACCCTACCTATGTGGTGGTTCAGTAAAGACATAATGAGCAGATCAGAGCATCTTATGTATGTAAAAAAGGTCTGGCCAGAAACAGCCAGGGTCCAGCTGCCAGAGACCCACGCACTGCCAGTTACGACATGGCCAACGACATGCTCCTGTTATATGCTTTGCAAATTACTGTACAGAGTAAAGGGATTAACGATCTGGCTGCTGAGTGCTAGAGAGTTTAAGGGTCCTTGGCTGGTAGGAAAGGTGGATTCTGGGGAAGCAGGTGACATCACAACTCACTAATATTGTGAACACTGAAGCAGAACAAAAATTAAAGTTTGGACCTCAGACTAGGAATCTCAGGAGGCAGACGGGCTAAGCCTGCCAAAAATGCCGGTTGCTTTGTAAAGCCCCAGTCTGGTGTTAAACTCTTGCCAAATGAGGTAGCAATAAACTTACCAGCCATCGTCACTTGAGCTGGGGCTCGGGGAGGAGAAGGAGGAGGCCCGCAGATGAACACTAGGGCTGGCAAGCACCTTGCTGGCCAAAGGAAGCCTTCCCTCAAACCTCATGGAAATGTGAATTCTGCCACTGTGCAAGGCCTGAAATCAGAATGTTTCCTGACGTCCCACACTGCTATTAAAAATAAACCCAAGAGGTTTCCAACAAAGCAGCACATTTTATATATGCCAGGAGGAAAATGAATTAAAAATGCATATCTTTGTTTCTTCCTGACAGTATCCCATTGATGCAAAGCAGCAAGCAAACCAGAGCAACAATCAGCGCTCTGCAAAGAGGTGCCCATAACCATGCAAGGAGGAGGTTTTGTTCCCCACCCTTGGACTACGCTCACTAATAATCTGGATTTCCAGGCACATGTCCCTCCCCCCCATGGGGAAATCTCAAGGCCTATTTGCGTGCAATGGCTCTTGAAGGGAATAGGCTCTTTAAACCATCCCGACACCGTGGAAAACTCAGGAAACTTTAATTAAGGGAGCAAAAACAAAAAACCACCCACAAGGCATTTTTGTGTTTACTTTCACTAAGTGCAAAAACGAACTTCACAGGAATTTCATCCCACAGGAATTTCCAATATTTTAGTATTTGTTTCCATTATGACTTGGGACAAAATGTTGAAATATCAAAGCATTTTCATAGAATGAAGTGTTCTGGGAAGCAATATTTTTTACGTCATTTTGACGTGTTTCAGACTTGAACTTGCACCTGGCTGAGCTGCTGAGAGGTTGCCATGCAAGTGCCTTGTGGTCCCGGGTTCCTTTATAGACCAGCCTGAGAACATCTGAGACTTCCCACCCGAAACACATCACCAGGTCCCACAGCACAACACAGAAATGCAACAACGCAGAAGGTAGTAGTTCATCACAGGATATGTAGTTCTAGTCAATGACTTGGTCTGTCTAAGAGAACGTACCGTCAGATCTCCATCCTATGTGAGCTGAGCATACATAAATGTTGAACACACACAGCTGAGCCCAAATGTTTCATTTCAGTCTTGTTGGCTTTGTTTATTTCTTAGCATAAAAGACAGACAATTCTCAGCCAGCTGCAACAGTGTATTGGTCTGTTAGCACTCCAGAGACATCCCCACCTCAAACTGCATAGCAGAGCTGCACCCCTGCTGTCTTCTCCATGACGCAGATGGGGAGGAGAGGCGGGCTGTGGTGGCCAACGCTGGGAACACCTGTCCATACCAGCATGTCCTTGGCCTGGATCCGTTCTGGGGGGTGGATCTGTCCCTCTCTTGCATCCATCACCACCTGTAAGAGACCAAGCTTCTAGCTTAATCTTGTCGCTTAAGCACTCTCACTAAATCTGTCCTCCTTTTGTGACCATTTGTCCCATTCCTGCCTCGCAGAGTTTTCCAGGGAAGAGGAGGGTCAGGGAGCACAGCAGCAAGCCATGCTGTCAGGAAGAAAGTCACCTTTGGAGGAAAGGGGAAAAAACTTCATTCTCAACACAAGAGCTGTAATGAAAAATCCCTGCAGCACAGGGCCCTTGTGCCTTTTTCTGTTGGCCAGCCTCAGAACCAGATTTCACATCACCTGGCAGAAAAGGATGGCAGAACTGACTCTGAGTTTTACTTTTTCATACATGTCTGACCTAAGAACTGCTATTGTTCATTTTCCCCGTCTGATACTTTCTCACGTATTGGTTTGCGCTCTCCAACCATTGCCTTTCTGGGAATTCAGGTGACCTGTGGCTTGTGCAGGAATTTCCTTGCCAAACTTCATTCCTCCAGACATTTTTGGTATCAAGAAAAATAAGCCTCACTCCACACACACACCCTTTTTACCTTTGAAACCTTAATTTCTCCTGGAGCAAGCATGGATCAGGAGGTGGCCAGGACCACACACAGCTCTTCTAATATCCCAGCCTCAGGAACAAGAGGGGGATGGAGGAGACAACCAGCACACTGTGCAGAAAGGAGGGAGACGAAATCCAGCCATCAACAGGAAAGGACCATGAAGCCCTTGCTCAGATCAAAAAAAACATGAAAATGAGTAGAGCTTTTGACAGAATAAGGACAGAGCCATACGATCTGCATCCTAGAGCTGTGCATGAGAAATTCCTCCAGGCATGAGCCCCATTTTGGGCAGACCATGCAGACTGGCGTGTCCATTACTTCCTCTCAGACCCCTTGCTGGGGACAAAGTCTTATGGGCAGCCAGGGACAAAGGTGGGCTTCTCACTGCCATCTCAGCCCCAGGGCTGGTCCAAACCCCTTGCAGAGGTCCTGGTGGGGTGGGGGCTGTCCCTGGGGCTTGGCTAGAAATAAATAAGTCTTGCATTCCTGTGGGTTTCCTGGCAGGCCGAGCAATCACAGCCTGATGAGTTAGGATCACAACCATTCGTTTACTGTGGCCTTACCTTCTGATGTAACGGAAGGCTTGATTTCCACCATAACTCATAAGTCAATATGCCACAGGCTGCAAGGATGCACCTAGCCAAGGGCTGGAAATGTTGCGTCGGACAGAGTTCTTGCAGAAGGGGATTGTTTTGTTCCAAAGGCAGGTCTTCACCCAGCAAATGCAGCTCCTTCCTGGAGCCCACAGCCCTCCGTGCATCTCTTGCAGCAGGCACTTCTTCTGCTTACAAACAAGTCTTGCGCTTCACAGTATTTTCAAGGGGCAGGAAGATTTTTGATACACAGTCTCCATGGCCACAAACACACTGTCCATGTTGTGGGCTTAATAAACAAGGAGAATTTTTTATGCTTTCCATCAGATCATTTCCACCAAGATATGACACACTCTCGGGTCCAATCAGTGGAAGCTTTTACTTAGGAAAAGATGGGGAAAGAAGTCTGTTGTATCAAATATCAGCTGATATTAATTGGGAGGGGGCATTTATTTCCTATAATGCTATGCTAGTTCAATCCAGATCAGATTTCCTTGGACACCATGGTGGCAGGCTCACATTTTTGCAAGAACCAGGACTGTTCATAAGAGCAGACTCGCCTGACCAGACCTAAATCCTAGAAATGCTGTAACCTGGCCGGAAAGCACCTGACTTGCTGACAGGGTAGGTTCAACTGGTCCCACTGCTGTGAGGGCTGCCCATTCAGATGTCCGATCCCATGTCAGGCCAGGACTTCACCTCTTTTTCCTTGCAGTAGTGCCAAGAACACTCAGTCCTCTGCACTGCAAAAGGCTGAAGCACGTGGCTTTCTTTCCAGCCAAGCATCAGGGAAATCATGAATTCTCAACCTTTCAGTAACCTTTAAATGATGCACAACTTAGATAAGTTGGGACAGATCCTGTCATTTTGCATCACTGCAGATTCACCCTGCAGCTGCGCAGTAAGAACTGATGAGGAGTCACTCCACGTGGGGAGTAATATGCTGGTGATCAACAGAATTTATTACTTTCCACTCCTGCGGGAGCACAAAAATATGTATTTGTAGCATTGGGTTCAGGGGTTTTGGCTCCAAAAAACTCTTGTCTCAGTTTGCTTGAGACACAGGGAGTGAGTGAAGACACCAGAAAGTCAAACGATGCTTCTCAAAGTAAGTGATTCATCAGGACTGTAGGAATCAGGATTTACAGGTGCAAAGTCCTCTCACAAACTCCAGAAAAAAATGTTGAAGCACACTTACAGACGAGGACAACGGCAGCCTGGGCAACCCTGCCTTGCTGACTGCTGGCCCCAGCTTTAGGTGTGGGTCCCTTTTGTTACCCAGCCACGCAGAGAAGGGTACCACACTGGTTGACAGATCAGGTAAAATCACTCTCGTGATCTGCTCCCTAACTACACTTTTCCAGCATAAATTTACTTCTCATCTTTTTCACTCTCTCCTGAAACAGTTTGTTATCTACACAGTTGTTTCCTGCTTCTGCTCCCAGACCTTACCATAGCCCCTCTTCCAGTGATGCTGAGTGTCATCTTTCATGCTCCATGTTAAATGAATTCTTTCCCTGGAGTCATAAATGACACTAGAAAAAATATTTCCTCATATTATTTTTTGGGATTGACACTTTTCAGATGTGCTGGCTCCACCATCGTAGGGAGGGTCAGCCTGAGACAAGGAACACCTCGTTTGCAGAGGCAGCGCTGAGAAGCAAGAGCAACAGAGACGGAGGAGGAATGGGGAGACCTTGCAGAAATGCTGCCCAGTGGTTGAAGGTGGCACCAATACCTCACAGCAGCAACTTCCACAGGTTAATGACAGCATTTTGTAAGAAAACTCTGTTTCCCGTGTATTTGTCACCTCTGAGTTCAGATATGTTGGAGGTAGCCACAGTGTTACAGCTAAACAGGACAGAACATCCTCCAATAACTTTAAAAGCAGAACCTTTTGACTCATGTACCTTTTTATCTGTCATGTCTTCCTATAACATCTGCCGAGCTCCGAGTCTGTATACAACAGCATCTACCCGCAGGTGGGTTCGCTCTCTCTGCAGCTTCAAAAATGAAAATAAAAAAATAAATTCCCAGCACAGGCACAGAAGCACCAGAACTAATTTTCCGGCAGATGCAAGAGACCGTCAACTAATGTAGGAAATTAAATGTTTAAGGAAATTATAGAATGAAAATATAAACTCTTGAACTGGAGCCAAAAAATACAAATTCCATCATTTATCAAAAAAAAATCCAAAATGAGCCTGAAACGGTGTGGGGATGGCTGAATGAAAGGCTATATTCAGGCAGCAGCACTGTTTAGCTTACTTTTTGGACCTTTTCCCTTTATTGATGCTGTTGGGAGGCCCTCGTTCCAAAACCTCTAATGCTGTCGTGTTCTAGGATGAGTTACTAAAAGCAACCGTTCTTCTGCGTATGAAAACATTCGATTATTTGCATGTTCAGTGTCTTTAATGCCTCTTTTGTGCCTCTGTTTTTGGGGAGGGAGGCAGATGAGGAATCTTGTATTTCAGCAGTATTCTGATATAAACTTCCTTTGAGAGAGGGAAGGCAAAGAAAAAGTCTTTGCAAGCCTGAAATGGAGCTGAGGAGGGCTGGCTTTCTTGATTTACTTGAAGGGACTGATGAAGGTGTTTATTCAGGATTTATGGCGTCCTTCCAGCCCTTAAATAAAGACTCAGCCTTGAAGTTTCAGCATTACCTAGCGTTCCTTGAGCCATGTGATAAAAAAATGTCCAATATGAACCATCCCAAACAGTTGCTGTAGTGGCACAAATACCGGCATTGCGCGCAGGACAGATGAAGGGCTCAGAAAGCTGCTCCATAAGCATCTCCACACAGAAAGGAGTGAGAGTGTGCAGTGCTAGGCGAGCGTTTTGGGGCAGAAAGCCTCCTGGCAGGTCACAGCAGTCAAGTCCCAGACTCCATGTGGTCATCTTGGCTCTCTCTCGCAAGAGCTAGAAGGTTACAGGAAAGCCGGAGGCACCTGGCCAGCTGTCAACATGTTACCAGCATCAGGAAATACTTTAAATACTGTCCAATTGACCTGTGAAACGCACTGCTACAAGGCATTACCAAGACTCTGGGTATAAGCAGATCATGGTTTGTTCCCTAGCACGTTGGATGATGTTGAAACAGCTGTCTGGTGCTGGGGGAGATCCTATCCCTCTGCAAATGCAGGTTAAACCTCAGTAAAAACTGCTGCTGAGCTCCACTGTGCAGTTGCAAAGGGCTAAGATCTCACAAATGGCCAGTGGCCACAGATCAGTGGAGAAGCAGTAATTCATTATGCCATGATAATTCGATTGCTTGTGATGTTCTTCCCATAATCAACAAAACTAGTGGGAATCCAAAAGAGAATTGCTTGCATTTATGGCTAACACGATTAGCTGGTCACAAGAGCCAATATTAAACAAACAAAAAATAAGAGGTTTGGAAGAAGTAAAAATCCTCAGGGTTTAAACCAGTGAATGGGGATTAGGAAGAAATTTCTCTGAGGTTCAGTTATTCCTGATCTCTTGTGGCTTGTTACATCTCGTGCCAGAGCCTCTAGCCTTTGCCCAAGAAGTACCCGCCTAGACAAAGCACTATCCTGCTTCATCGTAGGCAGGCATGGGTCTGCAGAGGACAGCCGAAGGGGAACACTTTGTCCCCATGAATCCCACGGTGGTCCTCGATCACTCGACGCCGTCTCTCTGCATCCCAGTTTTGCCTCATCAGCGTTTCGCACCGGAGCTCAGGATTTACCCGTCGAGGTGCTCCCACAGCTCTGAGCCGCCCTGCTTTTCCCAGTCCCTCTGACGGGCTCGTTTAACGCTGCCTTTACGGGAGCTTTTATAATCGACAGATAAAGAGCCCGGCTTTGCTTTCCTGGGCCAGCAGCACCATCTACAGCCTGCTCCGACGTGTGCAATCCGCTTCTGCCTGCGGGAACGTACCTCCTCCTTCCGCAGCTCAAGGGAGGAAAAAAAAAAAAAGAGACAAAAATAATTTACACGTGTTAGGGTGGAAAAGAGAAAGTGGCAGACTGAGCAGCACCTCTGGGGCTAGAAAAGCTAATATGCAGTCATATACAGCTGGTGTATTGTACTAAAAGAAGTGAAGTTGGCTTTGTACACTTAGAGGCAAAAAGGCTGTGATTTGTAGCTAAACGTGTTGTCTGCTGTTATCTTGTTCTCAGGTAGCACTGTACGTATTTGGAGAAGAAAGATCTTAAGCCAGGGGGTATATGAGCCTTGTATACTGCTTCCATGATGTAAAATGGGGGAAACAACCTGGGCAGAGTTATAAAAGCAGCTGGTGACAGAGCCAGGACCAGAGCCTGTGGCCTCTGCTTACGATTTCCCAGCCAACAGCAGGGTCGTTGCTGCTTTTCCAAAGGCCAACGAAGAGGGTCACTGCCTTCTGTGTCCTAAAAACATCCACCCTGTTCAGGATAAGGGCCCACGGCACAGTCCCTCCATGCACCTTGACACGCAGTGGTGCTGTGCGGTGCTTCTAAGGGCCACTTACGGGGGAAACTTATAACCTGCAGCAGAAAACCATGTGAAATCACTTTAACATGCCACAGGAAGAGAGCGGGAGAAACCCAGGGCATAGCATCTTGCAGCTCTCTGCAATAGGAAGGAATTTGTAAGATAAAGGTCTGAGATAATGCTGGCGAGCAGAGCATGCCCCATGTTCACAGAGGAGAGCAAAATTTAAACAAAATAAACAAAATCTACTTCCCTTTGTCTTCTGGTCTAGGGAAAAACCCTTCCTCATGACCCATCACTTTAAACTCACTAGGATGGCCTTTGAAGGACTCAGCTGGATAGGGGACCCCGTACCCTAGAAATGAGCGTGGGGTAGTGTGCTGCCTTCCCCAAAATGGTCTGGGAACATCATATCCTGAAAAATGGGTTATCCAAAGCACTGAGGTTTGTACAGGAAAGGACAGTCCTGTACGGCCCTGGTACTACCCGCCACCACTGAGGACATCACAGCAGCTGCGTACATCTGCATCGTGACACACACAGCAAGGCGGGAGGAAGAGCTGGGTGCGCACAAAAAAAGGAAAAAAATATCCTAATTTCTCCTGACTGTTTTTGCAACAAATGCTTTGCTTTGCCGTTACAGGAGCCATGGACCAGCGAGCCCAAGGGAACAGATAAATTTCTCCCTCGTCTCCTCTTCCTTCCTCTCCTCCACAGAAAGCAGGATCTGCTGTACTGGCAGCAGCTGAGCTATTTAGACACTCATTAGACAAAGCTGTCTGGAGCACAGATTGTACCTTGTGGCTACATCCATACCGAGATGGAGCCAAGACACAGTCCATTGTCCCACGGGTGTCCGTGGCCTCCCACAAGATGCTGGGACACAACAAAACAAAATGGGCCAGGAACTGCTTTCCCAATAGGTAGTTTGGATGGAACCCTCTTCCACTCCTGAGGAATTACTTTGAACACTTTGGGGAAAGCTGCTATATGTAGAAGGACACCGCAGTCTCGGGTACCCAGGAGTAGCAACAACAGGGTCCCAGAGACACAACGGCAAAGCAAAAGTTCCTGTCAGGAAGGAGCAGAGATTTCCCAGGAGACGCTGAAATGCCAGGACCATGTGTCTTTGATCTTGTTCACTCTGTCTCTCCCTCTCTCTCTCTGAGTAACAAGGGACTGTATGGGAATAAATCAGCATATAAATGGGGATGCTAATTGCAGCTGAATGTGAGATGGACTAAAATCTGCACATTCCTTTTAATTATGAATTCTATAGCCCAATTTGAACGACACATGGAACAATTCATGAGAGCAACTATTATTTTAAAGATCAACCATTCTTTCAATGGATTTGATATCTAGATTAAAATATAAAGGCAGATAACAGGACAGATCCCAACCTCTATATCACAGCATAATCCGGACTACCTCCCTTTTAGTGGAGGAGCCATTCAGAGCAACAGAGGCCAGGACAGGGCCCTGTATTTGACAGTGTGACTTTTTAATAAGAGGCAGAAACAGGCTCCTCTTCCCATTTCTCCTTGTCTCAACAATGCTGCAGTGATAAGTAATTGGCATTTCAATGCCTGTGTGCAGTGACCACATTCTTGAGCAAGCACAGACCTATGAAGTGTCTGTAACTACGAGACCTACATATCAGGTAGAGAGATAGATAGAGATAGAGATGATAGAGATAGATAGAGATAGAGATAGAGATAGAGAGAGAGATAGAGAGAGATAGATAAATATATATGTGTGTGTGTGTGCTGTTTTGTCACCACTCCTCCCTGCGCAGAGGAGTCAAGGGGTTACCAGTTTTCCCATTCCAGTTTCCCCCGCCCAGGAGGACTTCACAATGGCATTTAAACACTTTTATCTTTTTCTTTTATTTTTAGGCAGCATAATGAAGGCAGACTAAAAGAACTTAAATGTTCCCTCACACCCACAGTCTTACACATGGCCCAGAGGCTCGTCTTGCATCTGCTACCGCTGAAGACCATGAGTGAACCACAATCAAAGATCTCTCTGTGATGGGAGCCTGTCTGAGGAGGGGATGATCTACAGCCACAATTATGAAGGTAAATGTCTCTTACAGGACTCTTTTGAGGGCAGAAGGAGGGGTGAGAAACCAGATTCTGGATCTTCCCCACCTCTTCCCAAGCTCTGCTCATTTGCTTTCTCAGGCTGAGCTTCCAGCCCTCATGGTGTCTTGCAGCAATGAGTTCCACAAGTCATATCAGCACTCCTCACTCAGGCCACTATTTCACATGAATTATCCCCAGGCTTTGCTTATTTAGTGTAGTGTAAGTGTCCAGTCTGCCTTCTCTGGTCAGGCCACCCTCCTGCCAGTAGCTTTTTCCCCCCTTTATTTGCTACATTCACCATTCTCCAAAAAGTGAGGGCGTACCCCACAGGAGACCAGTCAAGCCACCCAGGTCTCATCTGTCAGCGCATAATATCAGAATTTGCATTGACTGACCATTTCTTGAGCTTGAGATATTTCCAGTGAGAGAGAAGCTGTGACAGTCCTTAGGAAATCATTTTAATAAATGACACGGTTTCCTCTTTTTCTACTGTCTTTCCATTAAACCCTCTGTAGGTCCCAAAAGCACCTTATTCGGGTCCTCTTCAGCCTTTGGTAGCTTGAGGTCTCAGCCCCAAGGCCAGATGCTGGTCTCACTGGCACAAGAGAAGCATCCAGAGCTACTCCCTCCAACTTCTCCAGAACGCCACCAGCAAGAGACTGTTTCAAACCCTCCTTCCCCCACCTGCACGTGGCCTTTTCTTCATGGCTTTCTGTATTTGTCCCAGACACTTCATACCTTCATCCACCCCGAAAGATTTGCCTGGAAAGTAAGCAGTTTGGCAGATTTCCCTGTTATAGCCTATTCTCATTTCTTTCCGGGGCTTTGTTCAAGAGAGAGTGGAAAGCTCCAGGGGCTTCTGTCTTGGGTCACAGCTCAAACCTGAAGATCATTTAATTGTGGCAAAGCCCAGAGCCCTTATAGCATCTTAATTTGTGATACTGCTCCACTCCTAATAGAATGGCTCAGAGACTAGGTCCAAGCGCGCACATACTTCCTTCTGTACTGAATTTAATTTATGGTGTGTTGTCGTATAAAGAGCTGTTAAATGGAGTGCTAATCTTCTTCTTTAAGGAGGAGCTGTAGTAACACTGGGGTATGAACAGGCTTGTGCACTTGAATCAGCTAAGTAGCATCTCTGCAGGCCTTCTCCCTTGTAGAGAGTCAGGGTGGGAAGTTAAAGCACTGCTGGTGTCAGAGTATGAACATACATATTTTCTTTACATTAGATATGCATGCATAGGAAAACTTGCTCTTCAGTTTTGTGATATGCAGGTATATGCAGAGTCTGGCTTTGTTTCTTTGTCAGAAACCTTATGGATGGCTGAAGAATCCATGTGGGACTGGAGAGTCCCCAGGTCAGTGGTCCTCAGTGACACTGGTGCAGGTACATGGGGCACAACGCCATGGCAACACGAGAAGGGAAAGGTTGGAGGTCAAGAGGCATGCTGGGATGGCTCTTGTTTCCCCACCCCCAGTCTAACCTCCTCCAAGAGCTATTTGCGGGGATGTTCAGAAGATTATGGGTGTCAGCCCTGTCTTGGAGCATAGGACTGCAAAAACCAGCTTTGAGTTTCCCCTCAGCCCTTCTGGGGTTGTGATTCATCCCATCCTAAACAAGGATGCTGAGTGGGATGAGTCCCCCTCTGGAGATGCCTTTCACTCCCCAGTCATCGGGCAAGGGGCAAGACAATCAAATCATGTTAAGGACATACCCCACTTAAAAAAAGCTACATCCAGCAAGATTAAACCCTGCCTCATCCTCTGTGAGTGTGGAAGGACCCTCTAAGAGAGGTGCCAAAGGAGGGAGAATGTGTCTAATTCTGGGTGAGGACACAAGCCCACAGCGGTTTTTAGCACCAGGAGGGGTCTTTAGCAGTAAGCCCCAGCTCCAGCAGTCCCTACACTGCTGTGAGAAGATGTACATATCACTTGATGCCAGCTGGAGGTTAGCAGTCCTCTCCACACTTCAGCTTCAACATGGGCTGAAAAGCGTCTGGTTCCTAACATCTCACAAAAGAAAAAGCTTCAGCTGCTAAAAAAATTAAGCAGAAGGACCTCACCTCCAACCATGGCTTCAAGAGCTCACCCTGCCACAGGCAGGGCTGGAGAACGGGCTCCCTCCTGCACTCAGCCCACCACTTCCCCCAGCCCCAGCAGCTCGGGACCTGTTCGCAACAGGGACGTACCCCAAGCACTCCACCAGCCAAGCGCGGGCTGAGCTCCCTGAGCAAGCGGCTGATGATTTAACTGGGCAAGCACGCTGTAAAGTAGCAAATAAGTGGGTCAAAAGTAAATAGTAGGTTTTATACAGTTGTTATATTTGTTCTGCTGAAGTGTTTTGATGCCAGATTCAGGGCGAAGCGGGGAGGAGAAGTTCAATTCACATAATGAGAGCTGGCTCCAGTATAAACATCCTTTCAAGCTTTGCCAGTCACTGGTATAAAAGGGGGTGGCAAGGTGGGTTAACACGCCAGCCCTTCAGTCTTGCAGATTTATGTTCAGTTCACAGCCGCGCACGGATTCCAGCTCTCACTAGTTTAACGTGCACATTGACGTGGGGCTCTGCTCCTCAAGCTGCAACCCCTGCAGTCAAGTACACAGCTTGTGATGAACAGCAAAAGCTTCAACACACCACTGTGGGGCAGAAAGCCTCAAAGAAATATACGGTAAGAACCACAAATTGATTATTTCTTTAGAGTCTAGGAGTTTTTTAGGTGCATCTGGAAATTTCCTGAGCCACACTAAAGGTTTAAATACATGGGCAATCTCTGCTGGAGCAAAACCTCCACCAGTGTCCCCAGCACTCCATGTGGGGAGAGGCTGAGAGAGGGACCGAGGCACATGCAGCAGACATGGGTTGCATCCCGGTTGCAGCAATGGGAAATGCATGCATGTGAGGAGGGCACATTTTCCATAGGCTGCAGTTTTAAATGTCCATGGGTTGGCAGTTTTGGATTCCTCAAAGCCACAGAGCTGACCAGGGGCTGTTTACAATGTTTATCAACACAAACACCCAAGGGCAATGTATTGTACTGCAGGATATTATACCTCTTTAAAGGAAAGTCAGTTAAATTTCTACCCGCTTTTATGTCTGTCCCCTGTGATGATGATCTCTGCGATGAAAATCAGGGTGTCCCTCTGAGATTTCCACACTGCTATCAATTTACCACAGATACTGTGGAGGGGTCACAGGAAAGATGCTGTTTGAACACATATAAATCCTATCTACCACTACCGAAAGCCAAATATACCCAAAAAAAGCTGAACACCAACATATAGAAATACCAGTCACACAAACCTTTGCTGGTGAAGGTTTTCTCATGACTACTGGCACTTCTGCAAGAGGAAACACAATAAATACAAACAGGCTCCCATTTACTGCCAAAGCAGAGCTTTTAACCAATGGCACTATGCAGCACATGAAAAAAAGTCAGCAGAGCTAAAGATGGTAAAAAATTTATCCAGGCCCAAGTCTACACTGCAAAGCACCCTGGGATTTTAGTTCCATTTAAACCTTTACCAAAGAGGTATAGAAGCAAGTGCCTAAATTTTAGCACAGGCCAAAAGAAATATGACAAAAATATGTGAAAGTCAATGGAAACACATTGGGAGTTGAAGGGCTCATTGCCCAACATTGGCTGCTCCCTAAGAAATGGTTTCTTCTGTTTTCAAACGTGCTACAGAAGCAGCCAAAGAAAACCTGTGGGTTTTCATAAAGAAAACCAATAAGAGCAAACGCGTCTCCTCTCCTTGGTGCTCTCACATGAGAAGAATTTCACATTCAAAGCCTCGTGATAAATTTTTCATGTCAGGTGCCTCCTTCACCCTTCGGTTGGCAGATCTCCAGCCATGCTGCCCACAGACAGATCAGGCTGGCCAGACATTCGTGCCCCGTGTTGTCTAAACAAGCCCTAGGTGAAGGTTTAAAAGAAGCTGCTGCTTGGGCATAGGAATAATGGGAGTCTGCTGAGCCATAAACTACTAGCCCCAGTTCCTCTGCTCTTCTGGCCAGGTTCAATAGACAGGAGTCGTCGTAGGCTATCCTGGAGCCATGCACCCACCTTGCTGGTGGCTCTCACTCCACATGTGTGCACACTGGGTGCTCCCTGCTTTCTCCTGGGTGGCTCCTCTTGTTTTCTGGGCACCCAGACACATAATGAATCTCCTCGACCAGATCTGCCAGCTGCATTCACAGCGTGTGCTTACAGTAACCGAGAAGCCTCTGCATCTTCAGAGAAATTCCATTAGCTACGACACATGAAGATCTGGCTCTGTGCTTTTTGGTGGCTTAGTAGATGCCATAATTGACACAGAAACACACCTCAACAGAGTCTGGTCCTGTGGGCTGCCTGACTAGATGTGTTGTCGTTGACCTGGCAGGAGTGAGAGGACCAAGTCCATGCATCAACATGACAGATCTGAAGTCTGGGAGCAAAACCCAGTGAGCAGTAGGGAAGAAAGGAGAAGGAGAGCTGCTCAGTGTGCAGCTGTGGGCGCCCCAGGCACACCCCACTGCAGCACAGACAAAATCAGAGGTCACCAAGTGTGGCAACAGCTTCCTCTCTGCCATGACAATGTTGTAAATAGGCAAAGGGGAGAAGCATGGAGACATGACCCTCCTGCAAACGGTCTGTGAGGAGGGGTCTTACCCTGAAACAACCCCCTTCCAGCCCTGCAAGCCATAGGGTTTGGAGATAAACAGGAAAGATGATCTAGCAGAACAGGGATATTACTGGAAAAGCAAAAGGGTGTCACCAAACGACTGCTGCAGCAGCCTTGGGTAGCAAATGGATGGTCAGATCCTGCAAACAGCAGCTGTCTGCCCAGGAATGACAGGAGGAGCACAGGTTTCCCAAGGGAAAAGCTCAGAGAAAGGAGCAGGAATCCAGTGTGTCCATGCTTTGAGTTGTAGCTACAACCAGCACATTGGCAAGTAGTTCTCCTTATAAAGATTTGGCTCCGAGTCCTTTGCCAGTATTGCCTACAGTCACAGGCTGACTGTATCATTGCAGAGCCCTGGAGACCAACCTGCTCAGCCACAGGGCCAGATCAGAGCTGGCCACCTCGCTCTGTGCCATGCCACCTCTGGGTTATAAACCACCCCAAACCTGAGGAACATGGCGCGGCCTCACAGAGATCCCTCCTTTTCTGTCCTGAACATGATGACAGTAAATGCTGCACCATCAGAGTGAAAATATTGCTCCTAATCCAGAGAATAAGGAGGAAATGAACACAGAGGCTGTAGCAGAATATAGCAACAGTGACAAAATTTTGTAGACCTGCTTTTTAAGTTGGGTCAAAAGAGAGGTCAAGGGATGAAGTGCCAAGGAAATGGGTATAGACAGAGGGAAAAGAAATGAGCTTTCCATCTCCACAGCTAGAAAAGACCACAAAACAGGGTCGCATCGTTTTAGGTAGCCTAAGACAGAAAATTAAGGTAAAATCAGGTTGGAGTCAGTCCAGAAACAGAGGGATAAGTACAGCCGTTCCATATTTGGAATAACACAGGTTTATATGAGTGATGAGCTGTGGCGTGTGAGTTCTGCCCCAAGCAGCATCCTTCCCACTGACCCCCTGTCTCCACACTGCAGTGGGAGCCCATCTCCTCACAGCTGGACTCCTCAAACTTGGGCAAGGCTTAGTCCTAACCCACTGGCACCCCTGGGACAGTCCTTAACCTCTGCGGATCACAGAGTCCCAGTGCAGCTGTGGTGGGAAGGGACCTCTGGAAGAGACCCTCTTGTCTGAACCACTGCTCAAGCTGGGTCAGCTGGAGCAGGTTGTTCAGGACTTTGCAGACACCCCAGTTCATCTCACCAGCACAAGATGTCCATGTTTGGGGATGGAATCACTACCTTGCTGTCAGCAGGGAGTTCACCACTCTCATGGAAGCTCCTGGTGCAAGGACTGATCTGCAGCCCCACAGGGTGTGATCCTACTCTGCTCAGGACAGATGCAGAAAGGCAAAATATAACCCCAGTTAAAATTCACGTCTTCACTGCAGATTTTACTCTCTTTCTTTGGATTTAAAAAGAAAAATCTCCACTGCAAAGCACATAAGTTACATCAGCCCCCATGTCTATGAGACGTGATGATGGAAGTCGGCCCAGAGATGCTCTGGAGCAGTGTGTTAGTAGGCAAACCACATGGAAATGAAGCAAACCAGTGCCGGGACTCCTGGGAGTGATTGATTTCTAGAGAAAAAAAAAATAATGTTCAGACCAATGTGGAACCAAACACAGTGTACATAACGGCCCGACAATGGGTTAAAGTGGAGAAAACAAAAACACAACCAATTTTACTGTCTCACTGTGATGAAAAGCATGTGAATTGAGTGGGGCATTGGAGAATGACGTCCAAAGGAATGCAAAGGCTGAGGAGTCAGTTGATGAACACTGAGACTGCAGCAACTGGAAGAATGAAAAGAAATACAATTGTTTGGGGTTTGGTGGCTGGCTTGTTTTTTTTCACTTGAAACCAAGGAATGGAGGACAGAGTAGGGAGTTCTGCTTCACAGCTGAGAACTTTGGCATCTGCATACGAGCTGGGAAGCACAAACGTTTCCTGGCTTGAGAGAGAGCTCTTTGTGGGACCCAAGATCTTCAGGAGGAATTACTGAGGGCAGAAAAGCTAAACCTCTGAACAGCAAGGCCAGCAGAAATGTCCAGGGAGAGGATGAGATCGGCAACCACGCGAGCTGAACAAGTACACAGCTTCAAACAAAGGGAGGCTGGGAATCAGGATGGAGAGACGAAAGGGGAAATCATCTATCACAGGGCTGTGCCGTGATGTAGAAAAGAAAAAAGTACCTAAATTCTGGACAGCAGCGCAGGGGCAAAGAGGCTTACTTTGTGTCCCCAGCTAGTCCTTCTTGGCCAGAAGTCAGGCAAGAATAAAGCAGTTTTGGTGTCTGAGGCTTTGGGGCTCTCCAGTGTAATGGCAGATGTCCAAGCAGGTCTCAAAGCTGCGTGGAATTAGATGGGATTTAGAGGATTTTCCCCTCCAGTCCTCTCCTCTCCACATGAAGATGTTTTTACTCCAGAACAAGGATAAGTCAAGGGAGAGGGGATCCTGAACCGTGGTTCTGAAGCTGTGCTGCATTCCCCATGGAAGGAGGCAGAGCAGGACAGGCTGACCTGATGTCCTGGCATGCTGAGCACAGAGGGAAGAGCCTGCATGCTAAAGAAAACATAAATGTGAAGCACCTGAAGGGTGACAGCTCTCTGAACATATACTTGGAGATAACTCCCAAAGGGGTGTCACGGAGACAGTTAGGAACCAGCAAAGGACGTACTAAGCAAGAGACCAGTCCTAAGCTACTGCAACAGCGCAGGACCCGAACCCAGGACCAGTGTGGGGAAGAGGCATAAGCCCCAATGTTTGCAGGGTTCTCAAAGCACTGCCAAAGGACAGTGAGGGCAAGCAATGGCTTTCCATCCTGGTACCTTTTGTGTGGGAGCAGTTGCTGGATGTTTTCAATTTTGAGCCCCGCTCTGGCGAGAGTGAGAAATGTTTTGACCCCTAAGTTGCTAGGCAAGCACGGAGCCCCAAAGTTTGTGGGCATTTTATTTTTTGTACTTGCTCAGTGCACAGCCAGCAGCCCCCAGGGCATCAAGCAAGGATAGGGGACATCTCCATGAATGGGTTGAATCCATCGGCTTCATGAACATGGACCCACGTTAACTCTCCACCATGCCAAACATGAAACATGAGCCTGGCTGACACAAATAGCCAAATGCCCCAGGCGTTGCTCCACAGGTACCCACAGATAACCACCCAAGGAGCTGGTGGTGGCTCCCCTCGCTCAGCTGGCTACCTCCTCCCCTTCTCAGATGTGCCCGCTGCAGGAGACCTCCCAACCCCCCACATTTCACAGCACACAAGGCCAAAATAGCAGGTGCCAATCTCCCTAGCATCCCACACTAAATACCATCACACAGAGAGGAGCAGTGGCATTACCGTGGTCATCCTAAAGCAAGAGTGAGACCGTGCCCTTTGCCCATTTGCTCCCTGTGGCACATCAGCTACGGCACGTCAGGCCGAGGACAACAGTCCCCAGCGTTGCTCAGCCACTTGCTGGCAAATCTAAGGCAGCGCCATCGTTGGATGGCAGGGAGCATTTTAAAGCATATTCAGCTTTGCTATTTGACAGTGGCTTGCTATGCACATTACGGTATAAAGGTTTTTATTTGTTCCTGTTGTTGCAATGTTTATTCCCCAAACTCTTTTAATAGTGGGCTTTTGACAAAGTGTTTCCCCAGCAGTGGGAACTACATATACAGCACAAAGCAAACACTTGCAAGATAAACATCCTTCACATCCCGTGCTGGTCCTAAGCCTTCAGAGCTCGCCATTACCTCCCTTGGAGCAATTCAGTACAACTTAATCAAAGTTAAAAATGATACTGTGTGATTTTATTTTTTGTACTTGCTCAGTGAGCTTTTATTGGCAGCTGCTGCCAGGATCTGGGACTCTGCCAAACTCCCTGGTTATACTGCTCCAGTGTGGACAAACAAAGAAAGCCTATTTAAAGTTTCTTGGACGCAAATAAGGTAAAAACATAACAAAATAAAAAACAATGTGTAATTATTTGTTTCCTTTATGAAGGGCCTCCTTTGGAGTCCTTTGAAATCAGTTCTGGTTTCCACCTACGAAAATCACCCAAGTGTATCATTTAATATTAATAGACATTCCTGAACCAGAATGTTACAACCAGAGGCACAAAATCCAGGGGGGAAAAGCTATCTACCTTTGCCTTTCATATTACACTTCCTGAGCCAAAATAACAACTTTAGCTCCTTGCCTTTCTCAGTAACGTTTGTTGCTTCTAATCATGACTCAAAACAAGTTTGTATTTAAGCCCAATTATATCCATTAAGGATTTCATATTAATTAAGCATTTTCTATTAATTAAAGATTAAGGCTCCCGTCAACGATGCCTGCCTTCAGGTGCATGCATTGATCTCCTGACCTTTGGTGTTTCTGCATCAGGGCTGCCACCTTCTCGTGCCATTTTGCAGGCAACCGTTGCTCATGCGTGGCACTGAGGGCCTTGTCACCTTGTTAAGGTCACCACCATTGCACTGGCTTCTTCAGCCCTTAAAAAGCCAGAAACACAAACAGCACTGCTGAATGCACAGGCTGAAACTCATCCTGTTGCACAGAGCAGCCTCTCGCTGCACATCAGAGGGAGAGAGGGGCAGAGAGGACAGGAGGGAGAGGGAGAGGGAGAAGAGGGGAGAAGGACAGAGAGAGAGGAGAGAAGGAGAAGCGAAAGGGAGAGGAAAATCTCTCCCTGTTTGACACGGCTATTTGGCAGTATTTAGAAGCCAAAGCGCCTCCTGTCAACAGGACACACAATGTGCTTTTGAAGAAGCAGAAGCGTACATGCGGTTCCTTGGCAATTGGAAATAATAGTCAATATACAGACAAACAGGTTTTGGAGCTTATGTTTTTTGAACTCCCAAGAAACTGCAGCTTATCCGTTTTTTTCAGGTTGCCTCCAATTTGTTATGCAGAGTCAGTCACTTGCTGGTGTGCACAGTCCTGAGTCACAGTAAGCATAAGAAGAAATCCCACCCTCTCTCCAAGCAGAAAAGTGTGACTGCAAAAAAAGGAGCTAAAAAAAAAAGCTTCTTGTTTCCTCACCAGTGGCTGCAAAAAGGAGATTAGGGAGGAAATAAAATCCCTGTTTCACTTCTCCCTCTCACTCAGCAAGTTTTGGTCTGAGAGAGCCTCTTAGAACTCATTTAGGAAGCTTGAAAATTCCAAGTCTAAGTAAAATTCAGGTCATTTGCAAGAATTTCTTGGACTTGGCAAATGTGCGAATTCCCACCTGTAACAGAAGGCAGGCGCTGAGCCATCTGCCTTCCTTGCTAGACCCACCTTTACTTACCTCCAGCTGCATCAGGACTTGGGTCTGTTCCCTGTGGAGAGCAGGCACGGCAGACACAGGCTGCCCAGGCTGGGAGCCACCTGCCAGAAACTGCCTTTGCCCGTGGACACACCATGCGCTTTGGGCAGCCACAGGGACATGGGGACACGGGCTGGAGCCCACACAGAGCCTTGGACCCTTACTGCTGCAATTCATCTTCCTCCACTCTTGGACACAAAGATACCCTGGCATTTGCGGTGTCTCTGCAAAGTACGTGCCCCAGGACGCACATGGCTCTATGGACCCATCCTGTGGTTCATAAAGATGCTGTTATCTTATTCTAGCAAGGCGGGTTTCTTAATTCCATTTATTTCTGTGTGAGGAGGTGTTGGCTCTTTGTTGCTTTTGTCAGGATGGATGTGACTTGGAACGGGATGAAGGGAAAGAATTGAGATTTCACTCCATGGAGCTCCTGGCTCACGTGTCAGACCCTCAGTCAGGTAAGAGCATTTGGAGTGAAAAGTCCTGGGTGTGTTCTGCAGACTTTTAACATGGCCCCAAGCTGCCAGTCTTTAACAGTCACAGTCCTTAAAACCTACCAATTCCTTCCTTCCATTCATTCTCCGCTCCTGCTGTGACCCATCAGCGTCTCTAATCCAGGAGGATTTTTTGTGTCGCCTTCCAAGTTCTCTTTGTAAAGGAGAGATCATCTCTCCACTGGCCTAAAAAGAAAGCTAAGAGTTGGAAGTGGTCTATTGATCCGTGTGCAGAGCTGTGATGAGGGAGATGAAAAGGAAAGGAAAGGCAATTTGCTGTGACACCAGCCTCCCGCCCTGGAGAAGTGCATTTAGTGTTAGGGGAAAGAGCTGGGAGGCAGGTTAGCTCTTGGCCAGAGGAAACATTTGATTCCACTGGAGTGACACCAGCTTGCTTCAGATAAATATTTTTGAAGACACCTTTAGAATCATAATTTATATGAAAACATATTTCAGCAGGCAGAAATTGCAGCAGAGTGCAGCTTAGTGGCAGGGGTTCGTCTCAACTCTGCCATCTGCCCACAGGCAAAGCACAGCGTGTAAAGGAGGAATAGAGCTCAGGTCTTTGTCGTAAGTAGGTGCATCATTCCCATCGAAATCCATGAGAATAACATGTCTATACCCCTTTGAGGATCTGACCTTATAGCACCAGGAGATTTCCAGCTTCCCATGCAGGAGGGTGGTGCTGAAACGTGCCTTGGATCTATTTATCACTATTACTGAGGTGATGCTGGTTCCTGTTGGTGCTAACCCAGCCCTGTAAATTTTGCTGTGGGAATAAAGCAAGTTGAGAGCATATAGTTTCACAGTCAAGGCGAAAACCTAACACCTTCCCGCACCTTGCTGCAGTGGTGTGGGTACACTCCCTTGCAGTTCGGTCTGTCTTGTCTTGATTGTTCAAAGGGAGGAGGAAGAAGCAATCTTGGCTTCACCTTTTCTTATTTGCAGACCTCCACCAGCACACCAAAGCAGGTGTGAACTAGTAACTGGAGAATCCAAACCCACTTGCAGCATGTACTTACCTCTCATGGAGCCTTTTGCAAACCACAGGCTGAAAATCGTGCTGGCTCATTTTGCCCTGTGTCCAACAGACAGCAGCAGCCTTCCCGGAGCTCTGGGGTCTATCACCATCATCTACCATGAATTCATGGCTCAGACCCCTCTTTGCATGCTTGTATAGACTTGGAGACAGGCTCACTGCTAACACAGCAACACAACCCCACCTGAGCCGTACCAGAAGACCTGAAACTCAAATTGGCCCACCCAGTTAATTTCTCCTGCAATTTTTGGGTTACAGCCCTTTCCTTTATATTTTAGTCATTGTTAATCAAACTAAAACCCAAGCTGGAGTTTATTTTACTTGCAAGAATCCCCAATGCAAATCCCTTTTGTCCATTTCTTTAACATCCTCTCGATTTCACAGCCAGAAACCACAGCAAAATCCAACTGAAAGACGCAGTCTGAAGTAATTACTTTGTTGGTTGCCGGGAGGATAAAGTTCCCATAAATAATATTCCTTACAATGCTGAGAAACTGAATATCACTGTGAGCAAAGTGAGTAATTAAGTGCTCAGCAGTTTCACACTTGGACAGGCAGTGCAGGTAGCCTAATTCCTTGTCTACAGCAATGTACCTGCTTTGCTCCCGGTCCGTCCACATTAATCAGCTGAAAAACACCTGGCAGCCACGCAAAGCGCTTTCCTGTCAGTGGATGGGGACTCTTGTTTAGCTACGGCAGGACTTCTCCAAGCCGGTAAGCCCCAGGGGGTCTGCAAGGGGCACTCCACATCCCCAGTGGTGCAGGGCATGGGTAGCTGTGACCAGGCTGCACGACAGGTTTGCAATGGGACCTCTGAGATAAAGTTATCATCGCCTGCCTGTGAACTACTCTCCTCTTCTCCACAGCACATGGCTCAAGGCTGGTGGCTTTCAGCACACGAAGACTTGGGTATCACCTCTAGGGTCAAGAAGCTCGGCCACCCGTATAAACCCACAAGACAGTTAGATCCTGACTCTAATTATCAAGCAATAAAAGGTGGCACACCTATTTCTCACATATGGCTTCGAAGATCTCTATTTTGAGTGAGTTAAGCTTCTTGTGCAAGGGGGGAATAGTCGATTCTCTGCAGCCAGGCCCATCCTCATAGATCCCCCAACAAGGGTACCACGAACCACCAGCTCCAGCTCTGCATAACACTTGCCATAACAAGCGGCAGCTTGCCCAGCTAGAGCTGGGATAAAAATGAATAGATGGATATTAAAAACAACCCTTAGCTGTGCTCCCCAACACACATATGCACACATCGTCTGCTGCCGATGTCCTAGGAAGCTTTGATCAGAAAGCAAGGAGCAAAACTTATAGAGATGTGCATATACATATGGACACACATGTACCTATAAATAGACACACGTAAACAGAAAAAGACAAATACGCTGCCAACATTTCCAATTGCAGTTCTTTTCCTGCTCAGGTTAGCATGGATGCTCAGATTAGACCTAATCCGGGAAACGAAGATTAGGTACCGCTAACTCCAAACAGCACTGGGAGACTCATTTCCTTCCAGATGGGACTCTCCCTTTCAGGAGCCAGCCAAACACAACCAACGTTTACTCCCAAGTATACAGAGATACTTCCTAATATTTTTCGTGCAGTGTGGATGGGTACAATATTCTCTGTCCACGTGAAGGACATTTCATGGTACATTCACAGCTGGTCCAGCTATTGATCAATGACACACATTTCTCAGTCACCTCGTCCCACATCACCAGCTGGTGTCACCACCAGCATCCTCCTTCGGCCTCTGCGCTCCGGCGTTATCTAAGCCGAAAGCACAAACCCTTTCCCAGGGGTCCTCAGATGGGCTTTATGGTAAAAGATGAGGGGAGGAACGAATAACAGATCCCTGGCAGACAAACTGACTCCAGGCTCCGCCTTGCATAATTGTCTCCGGAAGGACCTTGGGCATCAGAAAGAGGTTAATAACACCCAGTGCTCTTGTTGAGTCACTCCAAGTATTGGAATGTCACGGGTTTGAGCAATGGGTTTGTCGGTGCCAGCTAAATAAATGGTGCGCAATAACTCACCAGCGGCTGTGGGCTCTGCAATGGCCAGTCCTCGGAGATGCCCACAAGGTGCCTCTGTCTTGCCCCAAGCACTGACCACTCAGGGCCTTAACAGCGGCCACCACTTGCAGACTACTTTAAAGCCCTTATTTTACACAAAACATGGGACTGTTTCTGTTTTTATTTAGAAGCAGCACATTTTTCTCATTATAAACGGGTGATGTTTACTGAGCTGCCTGGTTTAGAGGTACCGTTGCGCTATGAACAGAGACAGCTCCTACATCGCTTGTCATGGGTAGTGCAAAAAGTGACAGATCAGTTTAAATCGGGTTTCTATTTGGAAGAATACATCATCTACATTAAAGAGTTAAACCCACAGCAAATCCTCCAGCCCTGATATCCTGGATTCCATCAGGACTAGATCTCGGCTGGAGATTTCAGATTTGGGACCCAGATATAAGTTCCATTGTTTGGAAACAACTGCTGATCAAAACACTGTTTTGGAAAGCATTTTATTTATTTACAGAAGTCTCCATAGAAACCACAGCAGAGATTTTTCAACCAGATGTGATGCTTCATTGTTAATTTGTTCATTTATCAGAACAACGGCTTTCCTATCACGAGATCTGGGCAGCTAAAATCTGAAGTGCTAGCTCCAGGCTGCCCATCAGATGGAAAATATTAGTAACACAGCTTTTGGAACTGGAAATCTCCAAGTATGTTGTGCAAAAGAAGCAGACATTCATAGAATCATAGAACTATAGGGTTGGAAGGGACCTCTGGAGATCATCTAGTCCAACCCCCCTGCCAGAGCAGGGTCACCTTAGAGCAGGTTGCACATTGTTCATCTCTAGCCACCTCTGTGGAAACAGAGGCGCAGAGCACCCTAGTGGTTTCTCCAAGAGCACGCTACCACTCAGAGCCCAGCACTCAAATTCAGCTCCCATCACCTAGACCACTTTACCCTGCAATGGACTAAACCCCATCTTTACTGCAAGATCCAGTAAACAACAGGATTGATGGATATTATGGATTATATCCGATGACTTTCTGCATTGAGGCTGTGGGGGCCATGGTGAATAGCAGCAATAAAACCAGGGTAGCAGCAGATGATACCGTGATTGGGAAAACAAAGCAGCTGTCGCACCCCTGCCTCCCCAGCTTTGCGGAGCACAGTTTAGGAGCTAGGCTGAGCATCTATTTTTAGACCAGCATTTACCTCTCTTCCAACCCAAACATAGCTCTCCCTTGTCATACCGACGGTGCTTTCAAACAGAACAGCGAATCATGGCGCCACAATTATAAATAAAATTATCAGCTGTCGGGCACGGGCTCCCACACAACTCCTTGGTGCAAGCCAGGGTAACGCTTGTTGCTTGCATCCCAAATGCAGTCCTGTTGGGTTTGCTAATGGAAAGAAAGGCAGGGGATGTTGTTTTAAATGCCAACAGACAGACAAACGGCGGAACTTTCTGCGTGATGAAATGTTGCGTAACTAACTTCCCAAAAAATGTTCAGTTCCTGGATCTAACATCCAATGGTGGTGGTTTTATTTTCCCTAATGGTACCTGTCCGCTTAAACTGGGGACAAATCCCAGACAAGAAATTAAGGTAAAACATTTGTATTCTCGCACCACTGGGGCCCAACTGGCACCCTCTTGCCTTCTGGGACACACAGCCCTTTCACACTGATTAATACGTGCTGCTTGGTCCCCAAAGCCAGCATCACCTTTCCGTTAGCTTTGTTCTCTTTTTGGCTGGTGCATCCCCCAGGGTGAATAATAGAGAACCGGCTTGAAGAACTTGTACAAAAGGAAATGGGTTGATTGAATTTGAGAAGCACATTCACTTGCGCTGGGAAGGAGCGATGTAGGGTCTTGATTTAGAAAAACTAAAAAAAAAAATAAAAAAAATTACATGGCACTGCAGGGAAACTATTTCTTTGAGGATCAAGTTAAATCAGACAATAGAAAGCAATCTTATTTTTAAGACATTAAAAGAAATGAAAAAGCGAAAACTAAAGCAGTTAACTGGGCTCCAGGGTACAATATTACTCAGCAAGCTTGGAGAACAGAAAGAGAAGAAAAAGTTTAAATGATTCATTAGATAGGTCCATACCATCCCACCATATTTCCTCCAGAAGAGTCTGAAGTCGACCCTGGCATTGTACGAAAGGACTTAGACACCAGGTTTGGGACTAAGACAACAGAGAAACGAGTATTGGAAGGGTCTGAATGCCTTCCCCCTAGTCTTGCACCACGAGAATTGAAGAGATGCAGGGAAGAAGATTCACCACAGGTTTGTGTCCCCAGTGACTCTTTCCTCAAGCCTAACAAGCCACACGACACATGTGAGCACACTTGGTGCTCTGCTGCAACCCGTAACACGTGTTAGCCCCATTAAACAGTCACAGCTGCTTCTGGGCCACTGAGACCTATCATACAAATGTAGTCAGACAAGCTGGTCCCCAGCTCCATCAACTCTTGTAGCGCTCTGGCAGGTGACACTAGCCAAGGGACTGTCCTCTCGCACACCAAAAGCCAGGTGAGACTCCATATAGCTGGATAAAGTTACACCATCACCCTCTTAAGGACAGCAGAACTTCACCACTGGGAAATTCTCCCACCAGAGAGAAAAATCAGGGTCTGACACAGGTTCTGAGTCTGCAAACTACTAGAGACTTTCAGGCAGCAGATGCAGGGAAGAAGACATCACGGGCACAAACATGGCAGCAAGCACTGAAAAACAAATACTGGTGTAAACTGCAGTCAATTTTCCTGGCACTATCATTAAAAATAAGACAAAACTCACAAGCAACTTCCTTCCCCTTCACTCCTGCAGAGGATTTAGTTTGTCTGCATTAAGGCATACTGGAAAGGAAAGGAAAGGAAATATGTAAGAAAGTAGATGCTGTGACTGATCCATTTGACAGAGTCAAAACCACAGGGGTCTTTCAAAACCATAAAAAGATTAGTCATGTCATCATCTAATGACTTCTGAAAAGATGGAGAGCCCGTCATACAGCCAAAGACAGCATGCTGAAGTTAAACACCTTATAAGTTTGTTTTCTAATGGAAAAATAGTATTAATTTGCCCTTTCTGCTTTAAAATGCTCCATTGTTTGCTGGTTCAGGTAATAAATGTGTCCTCCAAACTGAGGAAAAATAGGAGGTTGTCCATTATTTCTCTGGTTTTCTTCTGTACGACTTAAATTTTCACAACAGGGAGGGGGGAAAAAATTCACTATACCTGCTTTAGAGGTATAAATTGTAACCTTAGAAGTGAAGCTGTACATTTAGATGTCCAGCTGAAGTCACAGTTTGCTTCAGCCCTTGCCTGGTTCCAGTTTCACACTGAGATGACTGTTCAAATTCCCTCATGTCAAACTATGACATTTCTTTAACTACTTTCTGCTGTCAGAGTAGTGCAAAAGGACTAGAAAGTTGGCCAGAATCCAACCCACTGACTCTAGGATCAATCTGGAGACACTCCCTGCATCCAGCAGGGTTTAAGCCGTGGCTTCTGAACCGAGGTCTTTAACTATGCAAGAGACTAAAATCTGTGCTTGGACCGTGATGAACATTCTGTTAAAAACTGGTTTTGGTGGAACAGGAGTGGAAATGGCTGGAAAGAAAGTGACTTTGGACCATGTAGGCAAGGCTACACAGTTATGTTTGCTTTGGAAGCCCAAGAGAAGAAAAATTCCCATTACAAGAGAGACTGACCAACATCAGTGCAGGTATATGGCAGAGACTGCCTGCGTGGTAGTACGGTCGAGAAGAGTCCGAGGGCAGATGTGTATCCTGAAGACTTTCTGGAGATCCCAAGAAATGCCATGAAAAGGCGTTAAAAGCACAGACCGGTGGAAGCTCTTGATCTAAACACACCAATGCTGTTAGATCATGCGAGCAGGTTCAGTACATTTGATCCACCCCGATAGGCTCTGAAATAAAATGCATCCTCCCATATACTTGAACTGGAACAGCTGTCTAGAGCAAGAACTGTCATCTTCTGTTTGTACTGCACCTAGCAATTGTTCATATAAATAATAAATAAAATCAAGCAAGCAAGCAAAGGCACCAAGCAGTATCAGTTCTCCTTCCTATTATCTGCTTGCAGAGACCAATTTGCATCAGATGGGGCTCAGTAAGTAAGTGGCAATAAGATACCAAACCAACTAGCTTGATTCTTATCTCAGTGAGAGTACTTTAACCAATCTGAAACACAGCTGTATTTTGCATACAACAGCTCACACAAGTTCATTAATGCGCATCTGGCCATCTAGATTGTACGCTGTAAAGGTGAATAGGGACTGTCCAGCATTAGAGGGATAATAACAAGAACAATAATTTAAAATAAGGAAGGTAAGATTTAAATGATGCTTTTCAGCTAGGAATTACAAAATGCTAAATTCTTACAGATGGTATGAATGTTAAATTGGAGGTACAGATTGCACATGCAGAGAAAAATAAGCCATCCCTTCTGAGCAGTTTAAAAATGCAGAGGCCCCCGGCCCCCCAGCCTTTGGCAAGCACAACATAGTAACCCAAGCTGAAAGCTCAGCAATGCTGTGAAGTCAAGCCTTGGGGACTCACGCATTCGAAAACTGCTCACTCATCCTCTTCAGTGCCCAGGCGTTTATAGCAATCTCCACTCAAGCACTGGTTTTCACATACTGTCACTTTTCTTGTAAGTACTGACGCAAGCAGCAAACAGGAGAGCCCTGAGGCAGGTTTCCCAGGCAGCGGTCAGATTACAGCAGACGTACAGTGTGCTGCTGTCTTTCATCACTACGCTGAAGCGCAATTTCCAATATCTAATATCAACAGGCAATAACTGGCCACACAAGGAGTAATTCTTGATAACGTGTGATACCAGGTTCAATGAGAATTGTCAGGTACCAACACTACCATAGCACCTGTATCTGGTGTGCTGGTCTCTACTGGATGACGACTTCTGTATCCACCCCCATCAGCAGACTGGGGACGGTGTGTCTGTAAGGCTGCTATATTCAAGCACCAGAACAAAATAGGTTGAAAATCTCCCCCCTTCTCCACCTAGCAGCTCTCTTCCCTTCACCCAGCAAATATTCACCCAGAGATATTCTGCATAAACAGTAAAAAACCAGAGGGAATTAGAGAAAGCCATTTCACCCTGGAGGAATAAAGGAAGGCGAGGAAGATCCCAGTGCTCCCTTATTGCAGCAGTTGTCTAAAGGCGCACACAGGGCAAAGTACACTTTGGCACCTATAGCACAAAAACTAGCATTGTCACTATTTACATGCAGTCTGCTGGCATACGTCGCTTTGCAGCTCTTTGTCCTTTCCAAGAGGAATCTATGAAAAAAATTGTCTTATTAGCATTAGGCACAACTACAGCAAAGAGGGACAATCTCCGCCACTGCAACACACTGAAGCGCAGCCCAGTCTAGCACAGCCAGTATTTCAAAGAGCAGCAGCTGCATCTTGTGGAAAGATTTAGCACTGCAGGCTTATCCCTACTAACGCAAGTTTATAAAGTGAGTGAGTAATGCACGTTCAGCTTTGCATTAATCTACCCAGGGGTTCTGCTGAAGCGCTCTGCCCTTTTCTACCCCTCTTTTTGTGCAAGATGTACATAGTGAACCTGCACAGCACACTGATCCACTGCAAAACAGCAGTTTCATCCAGTCGACATCCTTTCCCTTAGACGGGTTTGTCCAGCTCATCACAGCCCAGAGGTGATCAGGGTGGAAAGCGCAGGCCTAACCTTTGTGGTTTTACACTGAACCATATCTAATTGTAGGCTAACATCAGCCTGCAACCTCAGTACTCTTTGAGGACTTTAATAGAAATCAGCTCCCATAATTGACACACACGGCCAAGACAGTTCACAAATTAGACCAAATACAAGATTTCTCATCCGTATAGTTCAGTCTGTATACAAAGGAACATCCCAAGACACAGCCTTGAGAAATCCCTGCTATCTGAAGTTGAGGCAGGGAGTTAATTTTGTTTTGGTACACTCTGTTCAGTTACTAATTTTTTCTGTTATTCTGGAAATTTCCTAAGCTATAACTTAAAAAAAAAAATACAGCAGCACAACTCAATATTTTTGCTACCGATGTCATACTGACACTCCCAGTGCAGGAATGAAAGAAAACCCCACATATCATAAGCTTGTAGCATGCTAATTACCATAGACCTGCTCTGCTCTATAGGATGGTTGCTGCTACATACAGTTGCCAATACACATACAACAATACTGAGCTACATAACTGAGGAGTAGACTCCAGACTCCTAAACCCTGCTACTCCTTTCTCTACCTGCCCTGGGAGACTACCTTTACATATAAGGGAAGGGCTCCAAGTACAGCTAAGAGCATCCCCAGTAGCAACAGCCCTGCTGAGAGGAAGGCCCAGCTACTAGTCAGGCAAGTGAGGGAATGACCTCCCATTAATATTAGAAGTGAAAAGCTGTAGCTTGCAATGAGACAATCCTGTTAATGTCTGTTAGATAATAGCACCTTATCTGAGATGTTTGCTGTTGCCCTCATTAAAGCTGACTCCATCATAACCCGTGACCTGCAGCCTATACCTCTCAAGGCTTTCCATTGCAGGCAACGGGAAAGTCAGTAGCATCCGACAGTCTAGCAACATTAAAAAAAAATAATAATGGAGACAGAGTAGCAAGCAGTCTGTCCTGCTATTCAGTACTCTGCTGGGCTTGTTGATAAAAGTAGAATCAATCCAGCTCCCCTTAAAAAAAAACCCAACAAAACACCACACAACCAAACCACAACTGAAGTTCCACTTTTTTTTTTTTTTTTTACATCATTAAATACTTTATAGCATTTGTGAAAGGTCAAGTTTTATTGCAATCTTGTAACTCGGGAATGTTTTGATTAAATGAGAGAGCAGGAAGAGCACAATAGCAACAATGACCCATCCTGACCCTCACTAGCAAAGCCAGGTCATGAGTACAGAACCCTGGTGTTCTTACACAGGGAAAAGACTGAGGGCGAGACGACTAAAAGTTTTTCCTTTGAGTGACATGTGAAAGTATGATGCAAGACACTGCTACCTACTGGAAGTGGCAACCAAACTTCAGTTTATTGAAATTTTCTACAGAAGATACAGCCAATAATAGGCAAGACAAGTGCAACTTGAGTTTTATTTTTCTCCGCACATACACAATTAAAAAAGTGAACACACAAGACAGGAAGTCAAACTAGACATATTTACAAAACAGTTAAGCTATCAAATTTTTTCCATCTTCAAGATCAAGTCATCACAGATTTTCGTCAGTTCATCATTTTCTTTAGTCTGTTGAAGACAGGAAAAAAAAAGTGAGTTTCAGGTATGCCTAAGCTGTGCTATATCCACATAGGGATCTGAGTCACAACAAGTCACTTTTGCCAAGACATGGAATAAAGTGTCCATTTACTCTTACTTGAGAGCAAATTTGCTCTCAAGGACAGTCAACTCTGTAGAAGGTCACATCTAAGGTTAAGAGCCTCAGGAAGTGAGACAGAATCCACTATACTGTCCATACTTCTTCCAGGTTATACTGTTATACATGGAGATCAACCGATCTAGGGAAATAGGACTTATCAGACTCAAAGTCTTTTTATTAGATACACTGAAAATCAAGATAGTGACAGTTTAGATTTTAATCTTCATAAGATGACAACTCTGTAAGATGCCGCCTCCATACTTTTACTGACACATGGCAATAATTCTCAGTTTGTATTATTCCTTACCTGGTCAAGCCATTTTAATAGGAAGTAACATAAAGTGTTATGTATTTATAACAGGAACAAAACTAGTTCTGTGTTAAGTGGCTTATCTCTCCAGTAACAGGCTACTGTTTCCTCAGCTATGCAAACCTTAGCCATAAGCCTGAAGACTAACACAAACACAGGACTTTTCCCCTAACAGGAATGCATCAGCATTATCTATTTTTGAGTCTTCAATGCTGGCAAAGATACAGCCATACTGCAGTAAAACTAATAGCACACATTTCCAGCAATATCACTTTTAACCCTCAAAACGCTTTTTCCTTTGAAGGGTTCTAACACAGGAGACCAAGTGTGCCTTTACAAGACATTCTAAGACTTTATCTATGCAATATGAAACAATACAAAATACAAGGATTAACAGTCTGAACAATATTGAAAGTTCAGTCAATACAAGAGATTCTGTACAAGTGCTAATAGCTTACAAATCATGTTTATGAACAAGATAAACCAGAAAATTAATTCAAGATTCTTTCCCAGATTCTGCTCTGGGTCATGTTAGAGTTCTAAATCACTGTCTCCTTCAGTAGTTTAGATAACCTCCTGACACAGTAGCCTGGATTGATCACTTCACTGTGGGAACAAACCTTTTGCTCCAAACTGTCTAAACAAACAGTTGAGTCTCAACATAATACAGTTATGCCATAAGTTTCAATGCTTATTTCCCCAAAGCCTACCAGGACAGCAGCCATCAAAACCAGCACAGTTCGCATGGCTATTTCTAGCGCTGAGACCAGGTCGAGAACCACCTTGTACAAGACAATAGCTTGAAGAGACTCACCCATGGCATTTTGACTAACCTTTTGTTCAAGGGTCCTCTCTAAAGACTGGATCCTCATTTGTTCTTTGCGGAGACTGGCTTGCAGTGCTGCAGTCTCCGATTTAGCTTTGCTTCGTACCTGAGCAATTTCCTCATTTGCTCTGAAATATAAGCAAGACGGTGTTTACATTCCTTTCAGGCAGCACAGCAAAACTGTTCACAGAATTGCACCAGATGCTTGTACTTTGGATTAATCCCCAAACAAAAAAAAGTGTTTTAAGCCAGGTTTTGGTATTAGTCAACCACATTTTGCAGCAACTGTGAAAACTATTTATTTCACTCCCAGTATTTGGCTTCTTGACACGGTACTTACTGACGCAGCTTTTCTTCAGCATGTGCTTTTAGCGCCTGATATCTCTGCTCCTCTTTTTTAATTCTAGCCAGGTATTCTTCAGCACATTTTTTCAGAGCTTCTTCATTCTGTCCCAAAAACAAGCAGCTTAGTTAGCTTTTTATGTGGTAGTAGATGGAAGAGTCTCTCACTTCACAAATGGGCTATTTGACTACACCAAAATGGCAGTATTTCCTCACCAGAGTAAGAGGAACAACTGTGAAAGCCCATAGACCTACATAGGGACTAAAGATCTCCCTTTCAACTCTCTTAACTTTGCAACCCAAGATTTATTCATCCTATTTCCCTCCCAATATACTGTTTATTTGGTAACAAACTTTGCTAAAGGGGAAAGGTCACTAAGCAGGTTTTTTTTGGGGGGAGGGATTTTTTCTTGTTTTGTTTTTTTTTTTAAAAATCAGCTTTGTCTTAGCTTGCAATTGTCCTAAGAATAACTAGAAGTCCAGCTACTTCAGAGAATCCATGGAAAGATTCAGGCTTTGGACCCCAACGTAAATGAATCCAACATTAACAGCAAAAAAGTTACCTTGGTAGGCACAGACAGTATGACACCTTATTGTATTAGCTATTATAAGTAAGTTGGAACTGTTTGAAACAAACAAGTGTTAAGACTCCCTACTAATTCCAGGTCTTGAATTTAGCAACTGTTTCCAAGTGATGTTTTAACTCTGTGCTAGTGAAAGGGCTTCCAAATTTAGGGTGTAGAGACAGAAGGGACACAAGATGAAGGAAGCTTGATGTGTTAGTAAAGCAGAAGCTTAAGGTACAACACAGACATTATTCCTGTTTCTCAAACCTAGACTGCTATGAAACCTAACAGGAGAATTCTAACTTTGATTAAACAGACATTAAAGGATAACTGAAGGAAAAAAATCTGAAGGCACTTTTTCTAAACATCAACTGAATTAGTTTTTATGCACTTTGTGCATTAAGAAACCATAGCTTGTGCTCCTCATTAGCTTCATTCCTCCAGTCTCTAAAAATGCTGCAGAACAAAGGCCTAACTTTACCAAGTTGGAGGGGTTTTTTAAGCTAAATAATGCCCAATAAACTATTATCATTTTGACTTGGAATAACAAATCCTCTTCAGCATCCATTCAACATAATGAAGGGGAAAAAAGTTGCCCTTATGCAGCAGTTGCTACATGACACTGTCTCTACAATTAACAGAAAAGTGATATGCATGCAGCAAGAAACAGCTCATTCTTCTGTTTGGAGAAACTTTGGCTTCTAACAGAGATCATTATCATACTTTAAGCCAGCCACTAAATATAACAAACCAGTATTTTTTTTAAATCTTTAAACAAACAGCAACTTAGCACCTGGTTTTACAGGTAATGCCTACACTAGCTAATTAATGTCTGCTCTAGAAATTCATCATTTCCTCTGCACTGTCTCATATATCTTGGAAGAATATTATTCACATTATAGCATCTTACTTTGCGGTAACCTTCTAGCACTTCTTTCTGTTTTTCAAATCGTTTGAAGAGTTCAGAAAAAGATTTCTCCATAGAGTTCAAGTCTGAAATAGCTTGTTGCTTCTCTTCCACCATTTTCTGCATTTCTTTCTTTGAAAGTTCCTTCTGCTTCTGAGCATCCTCTAAAGAAAGTGGAGTTAACAGGGTTAGACTCATGATAGTTACTGCACTAGCATAAAACTAGTTCCATAGTATGGACAGAAAACCCCCACATCTTCACTTCTTCCCCTTAAGGAAAAAAAACCAAATGGTTTCAAAGGGCTTCATAATGTAGTCTCTCCTCTGAAAGGACACCATAGCTTTGCTTTTAAGGAAGCAGTCATATTCTCTTTATTTGCTACATACTACCTCACACCAACCCTAAGGCCATGAAAGACCAACTATGAAGTGCTTGCCTAAAGCATTGTTTCTCCTGCAACGTAGTCACAATAGTACCCTTGAGTTTAACAGGAGCCTCAAATGTTGTGACAGAAGCAAAGAATCAGAAAATATTTGTTTTCATTAAATATACACAATAGCTAGAAGATCTGAAGGAGACTGGGATAACAAGCCAGACCAGCATAGCAAATTCTTTCAGGACAAGTTTTTGTTAGCACACCTGAGTTATGTTTCCCATAAACATAAAGCACAAAAAAGCTGACATAAATGTAGCTCTTTAAGGAGACTGAATATTAAGTAAGGCATAGATGTGGCTATTCAGCTTTGAACTAGGAGAACGTACCTATACAAACAAGTTTCATGTGATGTCTTCCTAGCCTTGAAGCCACAAATTTGACCAAAGCAAGGGCCAGATCTGTCCAGCAAGAACTTATATGGACATCTTATCACTTAAATGAGGTCAGATAGTAAACAGTTAAACACGAGGTGCAGACAACTGAATCTGCCAGTTTTTATAAACCAATAGCTCACACTCCACTGAAGAATAAGAAAAAGTTAGATGTGTTCATGTCTGACTGAGGAAGTCATCATTATCTACCAAGTGATATCATGTCTTTATGCATATTCATAAAAGTGTCATTCTACCTTGTCTGAAACCTTACGCTCACTCTGGAAGCACTTGAAATATTAATGATAGCAGAAGTGAAAGAGTACTAACTTCAGTTAGTAACCTTAGGCTAAGCACGCCCCGCTCACCCCCAAGCTACTCAAAGTGTAAATATGGAACTTACCCATCATTTGTGTTATTGTACTTTCAAACTCAGCAACTATTTTTCTAAAAAAAAAAAAACCATGAAGAAAATGTTGAAATTAAGTTAGAAAAAGAAGCTGGAATAAATAAGCAGAAATAAAAGTCAGGACAGATTCATACCCCATTTCCTTGTATTCCATATGAAGCTTATCATACTTCTTTTTCCATTCCTGAGTCTCCAACTGTTTCTCCTCAACCTTTGAGGGAAAACAAACCTTTATTTCTTGCACAGGAAGAGATACAAGATTTGATACTCAGAACAGTCTGAAGGGCAGCTAAGGTATACTTATAACTTGATATGGAGAAAAATAAGTTATAACTGCTTAACAGAATCAAAATTAAGTGTTACATTACAAATTTGAGTAAAATAAGGTGCAGATTGATAAATAGATTCCACATACACAATTCCCACTCAATGTTATTACTATCTCTTCAAATGGCAAAATCAGAGTCAACTCAGTCAATCTCTTGGCTACTCTTACTCATCATATATGTAGATCATTATTCCTGTGCCAGTTATGTTCTCTCAAGAATTAATATTCTCTGAAGGGACATATATTTCCCTTTTTATTTACGAGGCAGACAAAAAAAGCAACAAAAATCTCCTAATCTCAATATAGAAAAGAGCAAATACCAGAAGCCTATTCTAGCCAAGATCAAATTGCTGTTTGGAATAATTTATATTCCATACTCAATCCTCCCCCTACCGTGTTTCCAAATTTAAAGATACTTCAGTTCTTTTAAGAATAACCATACCTATTTCACATCAGCTGAATTAAACCAGAGCTCACGGTAACAGCATAAAGCAGTATAAGCGCTCTTTGCTAAATACTTGGTGCAAATTCCATAAACTTAGTTTTCTACTTAGTTTTTGTCATTGATAGATAGTTTCTTTCAAGAACTATAACACTGATAGTTGACTGCAGCATGGGAGACCTTCAATGACAACAGAGGCCCAAAATACATAAAACAACCTGGATTTTCAAAAAAGAGAAGGTGAGAGCAGCTCATTACAGCTGATTTCCCTCTCAAAGTTGCACAATATACTGTAGTACACTGATTTTCAGTATTTATTTTAGAGTAAACTTATTTTAGATGTATTGTAATATTTCAGATGACAGGAAGTGGGGCACAAGTGAAAAAAGAATGTACCGAAATATAAAGAGAAAGAATTAACAATAGTTAGGCCAGAACATGTGTTACAAGAGCAAAAGTGCAGGAAGATGGAAATCTGTTAGAAACTTTTGTTTGCAACCTCAACAGAAATGGGTCAAGCAGACCCAAAAAAGCATGCTTCATGAAGTACAGTATTTGCCCTGAAGGTAAATAGGTTGGGTTCCCCCCCAGCTCCTTGAGTTGCTTCACCAAAAAGCAATCTTAAAATTTAGTCTGTCTTCCTTTCAGGTTAATACAGTAATTCCAAGAATTTTTATTTGTTTAAGTGACACAGCTGGAGCCATCCAGTCACACCTGTCTTGCTACAACTAGGTTTGCATGTTCAAAATAGTTTTTTGAAACTAGAGATCAGAGCATTAATTTTAAGATATTACAAGCTTTACTCCCTGTTATTATATACAGTCTTCATTTTAGATCAATCCACTAAAAGCTGTCCCCTGTCAAAGCTGCACTTGTTTTCCTATACTAGACAACATGCTGCATAAAACCATCCTCCTAAGTGACAGAAAGGAAAAGTTACTTGTAGAAAAGCTAGTATCTTTGTACTTTAAAGGGAGAGAATAACTTAAGCAGCAAATAATCACAGGTCATCTCCATTTGGTATCCTTTTTGTCACTACCTGCAGTATAGCTAGCAAGGAATTTTGAATGTTCCATTTTCTTCTGAAGCTAATTTTGAAGTGACTTCATTAGCTTTAAGGACATTTATGTTAAGGTATTCCCTCTTACATTATTTAGTATATATAAGGTTACATAACCCAGAAGCCATAATGAATCAAATACTCAAATATTTTTAAGTGAGTGGATACCTAACTCTTCTTGCATCATTAAGAAGGGAGTTCAAAAGCAATTTCTGTAGTGATATAGCTACAGAATATGCTTGAAATCCCACTGACTACTTCTTCCCTCCTCCACTAATGTTGTTCTCCTCCAGCGAGCTCTAGATCTCACTTTTATTTTATAAGCTGGACATACTATTGTGCCTCCCCACCTCACAACAAAAATTGATCACTGCGCTGAATTGGCATTACAGTTTTGTATTGTTTTAAGGAAGTAATCGTATCAGAAGAAGCATAACCCTCCCATTGGAAAGAACAGGTATTTCCTGCTTACTTTAATAAAGAGTATTCAGATCACTGATATTAAGCCTAACCATTCCATCTGATAATGAATGCTTTTTAATACTGACCACTTCTAAGGCAGAAGCTGACGGACTAATAGTGAAGTTTACCATATTTCCTTAGATATTCGCTCTGAAGAGTTCTATACCTACTGCTCCTATCAAGTTCTTGTTCAGAACAAGATGCCTATGTCAAGTAAGCTGGAAAGAATTACCAAGTAGAGAGATTTGTACCAGATAAGCTAGACACAAGGGACTTTCAAGACTATGCAGAGTTCTGCTTTGGACCGTACCTCTCTTTTAACCAGCTCAACAGCTGCATCCATGTCATTTTGGCTATATTTTAGCACATCTATAATAGCATCCACTGCAGTGTTTGTGGAAGCAGCAAGAGGGAGTGGAGGAACATCAGTAGGCAGGGAGTCTACAGTTAGGGGATCTGTTTCCTGTGAGGAAGAAAAAAAAAAAGTAGAGTTTCAACAGATTCCGGTTTTCATGCCTATAAATTGCTGTATGCAGGGTATTTGATAGTAAGTCAACATATGGTAACAAAGTTATGGAGGTATTTTGGGTGTTTAAGTAAAATAACTTTCTTACTTTGTAGATCTCTACTATGTAGTTATCTGTAAGGTATAACAGAAACTGCTATATTTCATATAGCTATGAAACAAAGCAGATGACACCACACTGTTCCCCACCAGTAAGAGAGGCACCGTTTCAGGATGAACTGCTGCGTGCAGATCTGTTCTTAAAAGGCTTTTTAAAGTATAAGCCTTAAACCATACAGCATCAAGTTTAAATCAAAGAAGTGCTTTTCATCCCAGCAGTGCAATTAAAAATACAAGCTTGTCTTAATTTTGTGGCTTCGACTGCATGAAAATGATTGCTTGATTAAAGCATTCTTAAAAAAACTCAAGTTCTCCTAGATCATGTGCAATGCCCCCAGCTTCCACAAAAAAAATTAATACTTAAGAAAATTACGTCCGTCAAAAAGTTCAATTCTGATATAAATGCGTATCCAACCTTTTTTTTTTTAAGATAACAGTTTAAATTAGCATTAAGCATTCTGCAATCCTTAGAATAGCTGCATAAGTCTTAAGTCCAGAACCTAGCCAATCCCTTCCCCAAAATATCAACATGAAACCTGTTACCATTCCAGACACCCTTACAGAAGTTGTAAATGTCCCCAGAAGATCTAGTCCTTTTGGTTTTTCTTCATTTTGAAGACTCACTGCAGGCTTTTCAGCTTCCTCAAGCAGTTTACTTAAATCAGCAACAGGACTAAAAGCGAACAGACATACACCATTATATTCAAGCACTGCCTTTCTTTGTACAGCTATGTATTACAGCCTAGACCAAGTCAATACCTACCCACACTGAAGTGGAGTTGTCATGATATTCGTATTTGTTTCAATAGCACCAGAAATTGGTTTTCTCGGACTGTCTCTCAACAGAGGGTCAAACTTCAAATACAGCGACTGTTTCCTCAAGGCAGACTCTTTGAACTGAGGGGAAAGAGGCATAAAATGGCAGATATGCCACTTCATAGCGCAACACACACATCCCACACGCACACATAAATAATCCTCTGGAGAGAGGGTGAGCCTATTCTTCAGTGGCCAGAGCATTGTTCTCAGGAGAAAAATTGCGTAAGAAAATTCAGTGCCCACACACTTAAATCCTTATGTAATATCAAGCAAACTCAATCTGCTCACAGACAGAACCAAAAGGGCAAATATAATGAACTATTCAAAACCAGCAGAAGACACTGGAAGGGAAAGATAGTTTTTTAAAGGTGAATGAGCACTGCATGTCATTCTGTCTTTGCTCATACAACAATAAGGACAAACACAGCACAATCAAAAAACAATTTCAGTTCAGTGTATTCACAATGTATCCAGAGCCACCCCTGCTCCACACCAAAGTAGGAGAAAGAGTAACTACACCGAACTAACTGAAACATGACATGCCCAATTTAAAGACAGATTTCCTGAAACTGCCTGTAAAACAAAAGAGCTTAGAAAAAAAATATTTTCAAAACAATGATCCTGAGCTTTCAAAGCATTATGTTCTTGCAGTTTGGCAAGCAGAGAGCTGAAACATCATCCATCTCAGTTTCACCACTATTAAAGAAAAATATCACCTTCACAAACTGAAAGCATAAGACCATAAGATCCTTAGCAGAATTGCTTATAACTATTCCTTCCACCACCACCCATTGCCCAGCCTTGTAAACACATTCCTCTGGAATAGAACCTGTATTTCTGTGGGCAAGTTCAAAATATCTCATGAAAACATTTAAGGCTTGACAGTTTTTTGTTTTCCTTTCCTCTCCCCTCTGCCAGGGAGGCAAACAAAACATTTCAATGTCATACTTACTGATGAAGTCCCAAACTGTTCTAGATAGTCTATTTCTATACCCATTCCTAGAACTGGAAAAGAAAGAAATGATACAATCAAGACACAATATTCTTATATTGCCTTACAGTCAAGCACCCGCAGGCAGAAACAAATAGGTATATGCAAATAAATCCCTGCTCCCGTGCCACAAGCTCTAGTTTTTCACTTAGTAAAAATATTGTCTTTCTATCTGGACCTGAAAATAAAATAAAACAGGCTAAGATTTCTAAGCTAAACAAACTTACAGCTTCCATTTGTCCCCAAATACCTGTAAGAACATGTAGAATTTAACACACAGTTGAAGAACATCTGTTGTTCTATGGTTAAAGTGGCAAGCACACTCAGATATTCTACTCTTTTATACAATGCCCCATAAAAGAACAAGATTGGCAATCTCACCATTAAAATTAGCACACAACTCAGATATGGACAATGAAGTTATAGACATTTCTCAATGCTGTGATTCCACTCAAGTATTAAGAGAAGTGATAGACTGCACTGCAGTCATTTGCTCATCCTTCCACACAGTGCTCCTACAAGGAATAACCCTTCCAGGTGGTTAAGTCACAGCTATGTAAGTTTACTATATAAAGCAAGCTTTCAAGACAGGCATGCAAGTGAAGAAAGACCATCCACACTGCAATATGAAATCAGCATTCAAGTAGCACTAAGGCCTGTAGTAATCTACAGGACCCAAATACAGGCAGTTGCATAGCTCTAGTGCTCTCAATTTAAAGTGCTTAATACCAGAAGTGATTTTAAGGGACCATTTTTTCCAGCAGAGAAAGCTGCCACTGAAACTCTTAATTGTTTCTGTACCAGCCTAAATTTCATCCTTCCAGGCAGCTGAACACTAATAGCCAGATTTTTGAATTTAGCTTAATCCAGAGAAAGTTAGAAATAAGCTTAGGTAATTTCCCACCCCTGATAGGGTTGTAGGTTTTACAGTCCTTTCAGAAAAGCAAAGTGAGACAAAAAAACCCAACAGAATCAATGACAAAAATGAAGTAGAGAAATACCTACACAGAGGTTATTATATCAATACCGTTCCAGTCTGTTCTAAAGAAATGCCCTTACCTTCTGATGATGGTCTGAAGAGCTCATCAGGTTCAGTGCTAGTCGTCTGCTCATCTGCTGTTATTTCAGTTCTGTGGGAACTAGGTTTAATTTCTTCTGCAGACATTGACTTTTTTCCACTGTCAGCGGAAACCAAATTATCTTGAGGGGGGACATTAGCTGGAGACATTTCAGATGGGCTCATTTGCTTCTCCTGATGAGAAAAACACAATCCTTTTTACTGTTAAAATAATGATTTAAATGCAATGAAAGTCACAATAACGATGAAATTGGTTTGTCGCAAACTATCTGGGCAGCCAGCATAAAACCCAAGAGTTCACAGGCATAGAAACTGAACTACCAACACTCAGTACAGCTCATATTATACAGGAGTCACTTTTTTAGAGTCCACACCCTTATGTTTGTCCTTCTATGTGACTGCTGATCAAAAAAGATACTAAATACCAAGGCACCAATTTGGTTGTCTCTGATGTTACTTTCAAAAAACAAGTCTGCACAGTTGATATTCATTTAGAGCTGATGAAGATGCATCAAAACACTAGTTCCTGGACAAAATAACCTTGTCAAACACATGTTTGATAAGGTTAAGTCAAAGAACTCTTTCATGGAACAATTTGGTAAGAACTGGTCATCTTTCCTATACCTTACCATAGGTATCTCTCCTGGAAGTTCAGCTTCTGCTTTAACTTCTAGCTTGTCTTCTTGAGCTATTGGCTTGTCTTCTACCACACTCTGTTTGCTGATTTCCCTAAAGAAAAAAAAAAATCAAAATCCAAGTCATACAGACAGTTCTGTATTCTATTTACTAGATATACTGAAGCACTTAAAGTAAGGTTTAGAGTTTCTACTGCTGTAGTACAGGAAGCTTTGAGGGTGGGGATGTAAATTCACTATCTTGCCTGGTGACAACATAAGTGACAGAAAGCTCTCCCTCCATAAGAAGCAGTGCTATCTGGGAAGCAGAAAGTCACATCAGTATCACTTATTCCTATTCACTTAACACTGTTCTCTGATTTCCATTTGTTGAGCCCATTATTTTTTAATTAAAGATAGGCTTTTTGTTTAATTGTGAACAGAATAACAAGGAGCCTGCTACTCTTCCCAAAGTAATGTAGTGATTATTGGTATAAGCTGCAGAACTTTTAGAGAAGTTCTATACTTCAGTCACTGCTGACAGCACTAACTTTTCAAGTTGGTAAACAGCAGCTGATCATGTTACACAGGGAGCAAGAGAGCAAACATTTCTGTCAAATGAGCATCTTGTGCCAGTCTAGTTCTGGTAAGCACCTAGCTGTCTACAGTAATGCTGATATTTTAGCAGCTAGACTTTCTAGGAAAGACAACACAACATCTCCCATTCTCAAATAAAAAGTTTTATGCAGTGCCAAAAAAAAAAATGCAACTTTGGTGACAAGCCTTTTTATTGGAGATAGCATTTAGATACCAAGAACATGAAAGGAAGAAACAGCACCTCAGAATTCAGGCAGGACACTCAGCAGAGAACAGAATTGCCTAGTCCCTTCATGCACTGCATGATGTGCAATGCTACTGCCTACTTACCTGTTTTTTGAAAAACAGCAGAAGTCACTTAATTCTCCACATTTTATTCTAATCTTGAAGGAGTGGGGAAGAGCCACTTGACCAAGGTACTAATGTTCCTCCCATATAAGCCTATTGCCTTCCATTCCTTCAGATTTAAGAACACCTTTTGCCCAGAGCTAGCCATCTCAGGATGAGATGATCCCGGATGAGATATTTGCTGTTGCAACATATTATGTTAAAGGTTACATTGTGCAACAGGCTGAGACAACCTCAGAGGGAAGAAGTCAAGGAGATAGGAATCAGCTACAGACACCATATAACTATCTTTTCTTCACGTGAGTTCAAGGTGCTTCTGCATTCAGCTAGATTTACTTACAAATTTTCGGGTTCTCTTTTCCCAAGAGTTTCACAGGTAGTTGGTCTGTTATCCTGCTCCACTGGAAGAAGCTCACTTCTTGATGATGTACTACCCTGCTCCTCTTGCAGCTGAGCTTTCTGAGGGCTAGGTTTAGAACACTTGAGTGAGCTGGAAATTTTAGAGCCTCCTCCAAACGGGTTAAAGTTTGGATCATCAAGTTTGTCCCAGTCAACCTTATAAGATGCTTTGGGAACAGGGATTTCATCTTCCACATTACTTTTATTTTGCGCTTCAGTATTCTCTGTTTTTGTTTTGGTAATTGGAATTTTTTTGGAAGGCGGTTTAATTCCAGGTCTTTTACCTAGCTTCTTAGGAGGTGGCTTTCTAGCAGTGGCATTATCAAAGTCAAATTCCAGTTTTACTGGTCCAGTCTTGGTGACACCAGGCTTTTCTGCAAGTTCCACTTTGGAGACAGACAGGTCTTCTGCAGGCTTTGACTCTTCTGCAGAGGCTTCTTCTGCTACCAAAATATTCTGAAGCTTCGATTCTCCAGTTTTAGAAGAATTAGTTACATCAGAACTACTGGGACCTAAGTTGCCAGATAAGCATACAGGAGGTGTAGGTGCTTCTGCTAATCTCACTGAATTATTGATTTGGCTTATGTCTGTGGAAACAGACTTCACATCCTGCACAGGATCACCAATTGCTTGCTTAGGGGACAGCTTGGATTTGGTAGACTCCAGCTCTCTCAATACAGATTCTTTTCCAGAGACAAGAGTCTTCCCTTCTTCACTTGAACGCTCTGGACTTGCTGTGCTTGAAGCAAAGGGAGCTGTATCATCCAACAGAAGAGAATTATTACTTTTTTCAGAGGTTTTCTCAGGGCTGATAGATACTCTTACAGGAGACTGATGCAGATTTCCAGGTGAATGCTGCAACTGCACTGAACTCTGAAAAGGATTGATGTCATTTAAGTTATCAAAATCAAGATTGTAGGAACCTCGACTCTTCACTGGCATCTCATCATCTGGGTAAGGAGCCGCGCTGACTTTCTCTGGCATTAGTGTATTTATCACTGTATTGTTTGCTTCAGCTTCAGTCTTTTGTTGACATGTGCTGCATTTAAAAAAAGATGACACATGCTATAGCTATTTTTTAGACATCATTTGAAATCATTTTTAGAAAGATACTTGCACAAGTAGCTTTCCACGCTCAGAGTAATCTGATTTTTTTGACATAAAGCAGCTGACAGCAAAAGAATATCATCATGGCAAGAATTCAGTTGCCATCTAAACAATCAAAAGTTATGAGCACTGGTACACATGAACTATAGCGAGATTAGTCCTTGAAGCTAGTCAGTATTCTTAAGCTATCTGTTCTACACAGCTATTTTACCTTATGCCAGTCATCACTGGAGACTGCTTTACTCACTACAGCATGTGGACATTTCTATTTCACTAGACAGTGAAATATACATCACCTGGGAGTTATTAACAGAAAGTAGCTCAAACACAGGCATAACTAGTAGTACCTCTTCATGTAGATTCATCCATGAGTCATGACAGACTCACAAGTTTAGGACCAAACTCAGTCATGATTCAGGTTCTCCCATTCTAGTTGTTACTTTGCCTGGTCATTCTGGCAGATATTTTTTTCCCCTGAAAGTATGCACCAACATTTCATCTATGAGGGCCTACATATCAAAACAGAACCTGGACTTCAGGCACTCTAAACTCTGTACAACAGCAAATCTGAAGAGCAAAGTGCTATATAAGAAAATACTTCTCCAGTAAGAGAAAGGTAAGATTCTCTAGCAGATGAAACAGGATAAAGAAAAAGTTTGTGTACTCACTACTGCTGAGTATTCTACAAGTTATTGCTCTCCACTTTATTTCCCCAAACTCTACTCAACTTTTGAGGCTTAGCCTCAGACCACAGAGAGTTAAACCATTACTTCCTGAAACAGGATTTCCTCCCATTGTTTTGTCTGTTCATAGAGTTATTTATTTCTCTGTGCCATCCATATCTGCCGTAGAACAGAACATGATTAAAAGCCACTCACGAAAAACACCACTTTGATAAACCCGAAAGCAAAAGCGGGAGATAAGAGTTCAGGAAGTCCTTCTCACCCGGTCTGAGTGCCTCTCCCCTGCAATAGTTCAGCCCCAGGCTTGTTCAACTACTCAGGCCCCTCCCTTTCTCCTCCAGTGTTTAACCTAATAAATGCCAGCCAAGAGCAAGACACCTGCTTGAGACTTGAATTACTTGAGACTAGTCGAAAGTGACACCCTTCAGCAACACCCAGTCCTTTAGTTTATTTGCTACAGATACTTACATTTTAAAACTAGAAAGGATATGTACAGTAAACGCAACATCTTGATACATAATTATTCACCAACTAAAACCATTTTGGTGATAGCCCTTTTAACTCACTTGAACCTTACATGTACTAAATCTTCAGTTATTCACGTGAGCAATAAGTTTGGGGCATAAATGCAATTAAGCGATTTAAAAATTGCGGTGGGTAGCTGAGTACTTTTCTAAGCTAGAGTATACATGCAAGTTAACAACTGAAGCAAACCATTACATTTAAAGAACATTTAAGAATTCCCATCTTCCTCCCTTCTCCCCTTCCCAAAAACAAGAATAGGGGTCAAATGAAAGTACCGGGTAGTTAAAAAACAAGCAAAAAGATGCATTTCCTTGCAGAAGACAAAGCTAAGATCTGAGACTTCTTGCCACTGGGAATTATAGATGTCAGATGTTTATACAAGTTTAAAAGGGAGCTAAAAAAAGTCATTAACAAAATACATGCATTGAGACCTACTAAATCACATTGTCATAACACTGTTTTATTAAACTGTTATAACAACCTTTCTAGTAAAGGAGAGTTGCAAAACCCCAAATTGGAACACTCCAGACAGCCACCATGAGCTACTTTGGAGACCAAGGCTGCTAGACTTTAAAGGTGCACAAACTTGTTCGTACTTGGAATTGATGTTATATTCATTTCGTGCTGCTAGTTTTTCTTTAATCTTAATGCTCATTGACTCAAGGTGTCAATTCAAGCTAACCCTTCAGAAGATGTATCTTAAGGAGAAAATCTGAAGAGATAAAACCTTAGTTAACATACAAGAGAAATTTTAAGGCTTAGCTTTAAGGATTAGCTTCAGAATAGTTGTAGTCTCACATCAAAACCTTACTGTAGGAAACAGTTTTGTATTCTCTGCCTAACGAGTCTCTTCTCTCAAACTATTTATCTATATAAATTATTTCTATGAAATCAGTTACTGAGAAGTTAGAGTTCAGTATTCGACATTACAACCAAGATAAATGTCATTACTTTTAAGAAACTTTCATCTTTGAAAAAGAGTTTGTATATCAAAGTACGCATTAATTTTGGTCCTTTTGTGCAGTTTAGGTCTTGTTATAAAATACAAAATTACATTTTAACTATACAGGTTTATAATGGGGGGAAAAAAATCAACTTGAGTATGTCCCATATTGCTAATACTATTAGCACTGAATACATTACTTACTCAACATTGACGAGTGCAGATAAAAGATCATCCGCCAAGGCTGCACTGGAATCATCAAGAGTGAAAGTGGTCTCAAGTTTGTCTGTCATAGTAGGACTTAAGATTTTTCGAGTCTGAGGATCTCTCAGAGGAGTTTGAAAGGTTACCTTTAAGAAAGGGGCAGGGGGGAAAGGAAGAATATGAACACCACAATATTTTCAAGCTCCAAATAGCATATGCATTCAGTAGCAGAGATCATAGAAGGCAAAAGAATATAATCAAGATAAAAGCAAAAGTTTACCTTCATAGCTTTCGCCACACTTTTTGGTGGCAAGTTTTCTTTCTGGGACAGGCGTAGAATGGAAGGTCTCCCTGTAGGTTCCGGTGGTGCGAAGAAAAAGCCACAGTCTTCCGCTGTTAGATCATCATTGACATTTCCTCCATTTTCTCCATTTTCTGCGTTTAAAATCTGCAGACTCATTCTAGAACATCAACACATACAACATTGCGGCATGAATGAGAGGGTGTGGTCCACCAGATGCACTTTCAGATAATGGAAGAAGTTGGAAGCCTGGCACTGGCTAGCAAAGATTAGCAGCTTCAAAAGATGTTTTACAAATACTGAAAATCTTCATGTGATTAGTCGGATCTCAAAAGACTCTGAGAGCATCTAAATGCAGCACTGCACGGCCCCTTGGCTTTTGTTAGGGGTCTAGGAAGTTAGTTGTTGATATTATCCTTTCCACAGTTAACATTATAACCTTACTAATTAAACTGCCCTTTCTTTAAAGGTAGCTCTGTTATTTGCAAGCTTCTTCATTACTAACCCCTTAAAGCCAGTAGTGACATATAGTCATGTGTCTTGTAATATGGCATCTAGCTAAGCAAAATTACAGCTTTTGCAAGGAGCTGATGACAATCATTTCTCTATTTTCTTCACATGGTCTCATTACTGCATTGTAATCAGCAAACAGCAAAACCAAATTTGGTTGGTTAGGGTGTGTTTGGGATCAGAGTCCTGGATAAAATCATTTAGCTTTTTTGCACACTGTCTGAGCACGTGCTGCTTTTGTAAGACACATAGTACTTAAAAATCCTTGGCAGCATAGACATTATTGATATGCAAATCTGAAAAAATTGAAGTTAAAGAAGTATTTCTTAAATATTGTTCTTACATTGGACATGCACAAGCTTTAGTAGACAATATAGGCTGATCTAATCTTACTAGTATTTCAAGTATGAAGAACTTGAAACTAAAGCTTGTATCACATCTAAGATTAAGGATGAAAGCAAGTTAGAAATGGAGAGAGAACACATTTCAAATATCCAGGCAAGACAGAACACTGTAGGTACTTGAACTCCATCTACCTTTTATTCCCACTGGAGCCTCTGCTGTTCTTAAAGAATTATTTAATATTAATACCCAGTGATGGTATGATATTTCTTTAAAACAGAAACAGACAAACCCCAAAAAAGCACCAGAGCACAGAAGGCATGTTAAGCAAGATCTAGGCATAACCACTGTCCATGAAGGATGATGCCTGGGAAACATAGTTAACTGTCAAACCACTAAAAGCGATTTCTTACATAAGAACTGATGTGTTATCTTGTACCACCTATGCAAGACAATTAGTATCATCAAGTGGACAAGACTGTTGGCTTTCTGCAATGGATAACCATTCCAAATGATCTCAAATGCTTGATTTGACCAGACAGCTAACCTTTAGATAGTTTCTCCATCCTCCATCATGCAGTCAAGATTAATCCAGAAAAATCAGCTGAGGACGACTCCAAATGACTGTCTTCATTGTCAAAAAGAGGTAACAAGAACACCCACACTGAAAATTTTAAGTCATGTTTTCAATCTCATTGCCCTTACATATTCTGTATTTAAGCCTCTGCACACATTTCATATTCTCCACCGAATCCAGCTGCTTTGTCTGTGACCCAACAACAGCACTTTTAACCAGCAATGGAACACAAACAATGGCTACAGAAGCATGGTAAGGAAAGCATGCCTACATTAGCTATTTCTTCTTTATTCTTCATCATATTCATACTTTAGCCCAAGTTATTTTATACATAAAGTATTTTTACATTAAACAAGTTATACAGCTTGAAGTGAACTTCATTGCCTTCTTTCATTCCAAACTAAAATTGAGACAACAGATCAAGTGAATCTTTACAGACTATAGTGGTTTATTGCAATTACTTTAGAAACAAAGCCTGAGACATGAAAAAGTTGGCAACACCTTGTAAAACAAGCCCCATAAGCAGGAGAGGTTCATTTGGAGACTTTCTTGGGTTTGTCATTGAGCTACTCGTGCACCATTGCTAAAGCAGATTCAGATCATTAAAATACCCAATAAATTTACACCATATACATATATCACATTTATCCAGCATTTTATATATTAAATCTAAAAAAAAAAATCAAATCCCTTTCTAGGATTAAATCATTGAAACTAATTCAGCATTTATTTAAAATATCTGCGACCAAGAGTTTATCTAAGTGCTATTTCACAAGTTCATTAGCTAGTAGCTGTATTAAAGATAGAGGGGAAGAGAGGCTTTCTTTTTCATTAAAGAGGTCAGTGTCCAAGGCATGCAAGTATTGTGAAGGGCTGCAATTTTCCCACTATAGTCAATCAAAGTTCATAAAAGTGAAACTGCTCTTAGTTTTAGAATATTTATCCAAGCACAAGCAGCAGTCTGTCATTCTGAACATAAATTCAATAACATCAGATAATTAAACCTCAGGTACCTATAATTTGTAAACTGAGAGCTTCACAGCAACTGCCTGTTGTTTAATAATCACTGGGGCACAACATCCATAACACCAATGTAGTCTCAAACGTCTAAAAAAAGCAATTGAACACGCAGGGCAAAGATGGAATTTTTTTACTTAAGTTATCCTTCTGAACTCCTCCAGCAGCTAAGATGCAGAGCACTTGTTGATGGACAGAGTAACTTAGGATTTGCTGTGAATGTTTCTATACAAACTGACACAGGTGACAGATATATATATATATTTAGCACAAACATCCCAATTCAGAACAAATAAACACTCTTCTGGTTAACCGACTCCTTCACAATCACGACCTTCCCCTGACTACAGAAGTCACCCGACTTCCAGCAGACCATTTGAGGAAGGAGAATTCGCAGCAGTTTTAGCCAAAACCAAGCCCGGGAGGCAGCAGACTCCGATCCCCAGCCCAGCCGGTCTCGTTAACCCCCGGAGCGGGCGCTCGGGGCCCGCAGCTCGTCGCAGGGGAACAAAAGATGGCCTTGGCCTTCGGCGGCGGACGTGGGAGGCGGCGACCGGGGGGGCTCCTCCGGGCCGGGGAAGGCTTCGCAGGCTTTGCGGGAAAGCACCGTCCCTGCCTATCATTGCACCTAGCCATACTTTAATTAAAAAAAAAAAAAAGCCAAAAGCCACCACACCCAAACAAAAATCCCCAGCTCCCCGCCGCCAATTCAGCGGGGTGCCCCCAACACCCCTGAGTCACCCTAAGCCACAAGGGCCCCGCATTGCCCACCTCGAAAGGCAGCGGGGTGCGCTCAACAACCCCGGACAGCCCAGGCTGCCAGAGCCCCCCTCAGCCCCATACAGCCCCCAGACAGAAGTGCCCACGTACGTGCGTCCCGCCCATACTCACAGGCAACTCCGAGTCCCCATTAGCCCCATATCACCCGCAAAACGCATAAAGATGCTTCCAAGATCCTCCTGAGCCACACCTCACCCCCGAATTCATGGAGGAATCCCCAGGCTCCTGGCTCGGCTTCATCCCCAAACTCACAGAAGTTCCCCCCAAGTCTTGGTCCCAAGCTCACGAAAGTGCCCCTGATTCCACTCGACAGAAGCTGCCTCCAGCCCCACGTTCACAGAGGGGGTCCCCAAGCCTGTCCTGTACCCCCCCAGCCCCACACTATCCACAAAGGGGGCCCCCGAGCCTGTCCTGTGTGTCCACAGCCCTTCACCACCCCCAAACTCACAGAGGGGGTCCCCGGGCCTGTGCACACCCCCAGCCCCACACCACCCCCAAGCTCGCAGAGGGGGTCCCCGGGCCTGTGTCGTTCTCTCCTTCCTCCCACAGCCTCACAACACCCCCAAGCTCACAGAAGGGGCCCCCGAGCCTGTCCTGTCGTCGTCCCCTCCCCCAACCCCACACCAACCCGAAGCTCAGAGAGGGGGGACCCTGAGCCCGTCCTGTGCCCCCCCTCCCCCCCCCAGCCCCACACCATCGCCAAGCTCACGGGGGGGGTGTCTATCCTGTTCCCCCCAGCGCCACATCACCCCCAAGCTCATAGAACGAGTCTCCGAGCCTGTCCTGTACCCCCCCCAGCCCCACACAACCCCCAAGCTCCCAGACAGGGTCGCTGAGCCTGTCCGACCCACCCACCCCCCCCGCCCCACACCACCTCCAAACTCACAGAGGGAGTCCCCAAGCCTGTCGTGTCCCCACCTCAGCCCTACACCACCTCCGAGCTCACAGAGGGGGTCACCGAGTCCCCCCCCACAAACTCAGCGAACGGTGCTGCCCGCAGCTCCATAGACGATCAGAGCTGCCCCCTCCCCGGCACCCCCCAAAGGACCCCTACCTGCCAGCAGGGCCCGGGTGCCAGCCCGCAGAGCGCTCGGCTGAGGCGATGCTCGGGACCCGGCAGGCCGAAGCTCCCCACCGCCGCTGCAGCCACCACCGGGCAGCGCCCCCTCCACCACCGCCACAGGATTTCAAATTTCAACGTCCGACCCGGCTCGCGAATGAGGAAGCGGCATTCGGAACGCGTCCGCCAATCAGAAAAGCTCCCTGCAGGGGGGCGGGGACAGCCTCGACCCGCCGCCGGTGAGCCGCCGCGGGAGGGTGCTCCCGCGCGGAGCATGCTGGGAAGTGTAGTCCGCGGCTCGTCATGGCGCCGCGCTGAGGGGAACAACGGCTGAACGCCTCAGACCGAGGGCGGCCGGCAGCCACGGCCCGCTTCGGACCCACGCTTGGGGAAGCGCATGCCGGTTCTGGGGGAAAAATGCGTGTTTGGTGTTCTTCGGAAAGAACTTTTGCATTTGACACTGTCCCCCATAGAATTCTCATGGAAAAACTGGCGGCTCATGGCCTGGATGAGCATACGATCTGCTGGATCAAGCACTGGCTGGATGGGCGGTCCCAAAGAGTGATGGTCAGTGGAGTTAAATCCAGCTGGCGGCCGGTCACAAGTGGCGTCCCTCAGGGCTCGGTCTTGGGACCATTTCTGTTTAACATCTTTATTGATGATCTTGATAAGGACATAGAGTGTATCATCAGCAAGTTTGCAGATGACACGAAGCTAAGCAGGAGTGTTGATCTGCATGAGGGTAGGGAGGCTCTACAGAGAGACTTGGATAGATTGGACCGATGGGCCAATGCTAACAGAATGAGCTTCAACAAGGCCAAGTGCCGGGTCCTGCACTTGGGCCACAACAGCCCCATGCATCGCTACAGGCTTGGGGAAGTGTGGCTGGAGAGCTGCCTGGCAGAAAAGGACCTGGGGGTTCTAATTGACAAGCGGCTGAACATGAGCCAGCAGTGTGCCCAGGTGGCCAAGGGGGCCAATGGCATCCTGGCTTGTATTAGAAATAGTGTGACCAGCAGAAGGAGGGAGGTGATTGTCCCCCTGTACTCAGCACTGGTGAGGCCACACCTTGAGTATTGTGTCCAGTTCTGGGCACCTCAATACAAGAGAGATATTGAGGTGCTGGAGCGAGTGCAGAGGAGGGCAATGAAGCTGGTGAAGGGCCTGGAGAATAAATCTTATGAGGAGCGATTGAAGGAGCTGGGACTGTTTAGTTTGAGGAAGAGGAGGCTGAGGGGAGACCTCATGACTCTCTACAACTACTTGAAAGGACACTGTAGAGAGGTTGTTGCTGGTCTCTTCTCACAGGTAATTAGTGATAGAACAAGAGGGAGTGGGTTCAAGCTGCAGCAGGGTAGGTTTAGGCTGGACATTAGGAAAAAATTCTTCACAGAAAGAGTGGTCAGACACTGGAATAGGCCGCCCAGGGAGGTGGTGGAGTCACCATCCCTGAATGTGTTTAAGACTTGTTCAGATGTGGCGTTAGGGGATATGGTGTAGGGGAGAACTTTGTAGAGTGGACGGTTGGACTCGATGATCCCAAGGGTCTTTTCCAACCTAAATGATTCTATGATTCTAACTGTGTGAAGTGTCCGTGGTGTTACTGCTAGCCCAAGGTCAGACTCCTACATGACTTGGGTCTCTGGGGGCAGAGGCTTGTGTCTGCAAATCCTGAGGTAAATAATTCCGCCCTTTGGTATGAAATCTTAGAAAAGCAAATTCTCAGTACCCAAAATCCTTTTGCCGTGGAAGGAGTGAAGTAAGAGGGCAGGGACAAAGCGCTGGAGGCCCAGATGGATTTTTATGGACCCCAGTGTACTTCCTGGGCATCAGCCCCTCCATCGCCTGCCTGTGGCCAGGGGAAGGCCAGGCAGGCACTTACCCGTTCTCACTGCTCAGTGCCACACACACACGGATTTACACACAAAGCAAAACTGTACAAGAATTTGAGATGTAAACCCAAATGTTCTCCTTGTAGGTACCTGCTATGGAGGAATTGGGACTGAGGCTGATGTTCACCAGGCTTTGTAAAAGGGGTCAAATATAAATAAATCTGGAGTGTCTCCTGAAATTCAGTCCCGTGGTGAGTTTATGAAATACTGTTGATACCATTAGGACTCTTTAAAGGAAACGAAAGCTGCTGGTAGAGAACTTAGTGCAGAATCAGATCCAAAGCTGGCAAGCTTTTGGAAGAAGAAGGTCCACATTTAAATTCATGTTTCATTCAGAGCTCTGTGTTGCTAAATAAATCCACATGAACTTCCATGATCTTCAGGACTTTTGCATAACTGTCCCGTGTAGCTGTTGGAGCATTTTGCATCTCTTCCCCCTTCGCAACAGAAACTCATCAGTGCCCTGTAGTCCCAAATACATCCACATCTCAGTTATTCTGCTTCAACAATCTTCTGAATAAAACCACAGAAAGAAAACTTGCTGCTTCACAACCTGATTTTTATTATTGAACTCCACAGTCCATTCCGCAAATTAAAACAGTCCTTACAGTTGAGTCATTAGACAGCAACAATGAAATGATTGTTAAAAGAATAAACTTGCAAACAATGATGTCTTTTAGAATGAAATATGATGCCTGTAATCCGAGCATAATTTTACTGATGCCTCTGTCTTACTGAAGAGTCACTAAACCACCATGAATTCCTGATCTCCATCAACAACAGTGACACATCGGCCATCTGCCAGCATGAGATCTCACATTCCAGGGGCAGCATTTCCTATTTACTCAGCTCCCCATCGGTAGCCGCAGACACATTGTGCATTGCTTTTTCTGCCGCGCTTCTCCAACTGTGCGATTTCCCCTTTCTCTAAAACAGACAAATATTGCAGTTTAGGGTTATTACAGGGTGCAAACAGGTGTTTTGTTGCATTCTGAGAGAAATGGCAATTGTTGTGGCTGTTATTTGTATTTCAGTAGTAACCGGAGATCCCAGTCCGGCCTCTCTCTTTGCTGTGCTTGCGAGTGTACAAAGATATCTGATAATCTGACTCATTTTAAGGCCTTTTAAGACCATACCTCCCTGTCTTGACCATTCTTTGAAGAAAATACTACATAGAATACACCAGGAAAAACAAAGTTTTTTCAGACCCTGAAGCACCACAGGCCATTTCCCTGCTTCAGAAGGATGCCGCCCTCGCCCAACAGAGCCCTTTTAAGTTCGGAATGTTTATTTCGCCAGGCCTTCTACAAGTTTATGAAGCGTGAGGCCACGGGGAGGGTCGGTTACCGGCAGACACCAGCCCTGGCCGGCTCTGGGGAGCCAGGGGCTGAGTCAGCTATTCGGTAGCCAGCTGGAGCGCGGCGCTGGCCACCGCGGGATGGCAGGGCCGCCGCTTTGCACTGAGAGCGCCGCGCCTCCACCCCGCCGCCGGCTCCGCCCCAGCGGAACCGCCCCGCCCGGGAACTACCGCTCCCAGGGAGCCGCGGGTCGGGCCGTGCCGCGGCGGGAGCGGGCCGTGCCCGGCGGGGCGCAGCATGGAGAGCCCGGCGGTGACCTTCACGCTGGCCTACCTGGTGTTCGCCGTCTGCTTCGTCTTCCCCCCCGACGAGGTGCGCTCGGCCGGGCTGACGGTGCAGAGCCTGCTGGCCGCCTGGCTGGGCAGCGAGGACGCGGCCTTCGTGCAGTATCACCTGCGGCGCAGCACCGGCACGCTGCTGGCCCACTCCCTCCTGCCCCTGGGTGAGCCCCGGACGGCGGGAGGGCTCGCGGGGGGGAGGGTCGCCACGGGCGAGTCACCGCCGGGGGGATTGGGGGGGGATGGCAGCCCTCAGCCTGGCGGGTGTGAAAGGCAAACCCGCCGCCGGGGTGACCCTCGGCTGGGCGGGAGCAAAGGGGGTTTCTCGCCCGTGGCCGTGGGTCAGGGGTACGCAGGTGTAGGGGAATCAGGTGGTGCGATACATCTTGGAAATAGAGTGTTTTAGTATCGCTGAAGCTTCTTTGGAGCGTGCGCCCTGAGCTTTGTAACTAGTTGGCCGCATCTACAATGCATGCAATCACATGCAATTACAAAGGAAGGGCATTTTATTTAACCAGAGAATTCAAATCAGCTTCGTTCAGCCATATAATTGTGCTAAAAGCAAGTGTCATCTTACAGGTAATTTTATTTAACTTGCAATGCATATCAGCTTCATTTAGCTACATAATTCTGTTAAAAATCAGTGGCAGGTAAGAATTTACCTCAGATTGCTTAGGACAAGAGGTTTGAATTTGAGTTACCATCTGGAAGTACGATAGCTCTCCAGGAGGTGAGCTCACTACTTAGATAACTATATGAGTCAGGGGTATGTGTTTATGCATGTACTTAATTGCTTCCTGAAAGTGAGTCTTTTTCCTTGCAGGTTATTACCTTGGTATGTGCTTTGCTGCACCTGAAAAACATCTTTGTTTTTTCTACCTGGCTTCAAAAGGATGGAAAACTTTCTTCTTCTTTGCTGTTCTCTTGCCAGCAGTCACCAGTGCCCTGGCATATTACTGGTCACGGAAAGGTTGGAATAATCATCCGTTAGCCCGAACGCTTGCTCTTCATGCTCTCCCGCAGTCGGGTTGGAGGGCAGTAGCTTCTTCCATCAACATGGAATTTAGGAGAATCGACAAATTTGCTACCGGAGCCCCAGGAGCAAGGGTGATTGTTACGGACACGTGGGTGATTAAAGTGACCACCTACTGTTTACATGTTGCCCAGCAGCAGGACATTCATTTGACGGTGACAGACTCCAGACAGCATGAACTCACCCCAGACTCGAATGTGCCTGTGCAGTTCCTCACCATCCGTGTTGCCAGTATTAATCCCTACGTAAAGGCATTTGATATCCGGTAAAACAACTACCCTGTTGTGTTGTATATACTGTTTGATGATGCTAATAGAGTGCTTTTATGGCAGCTCTGAAGACTCTTTGGGTCTTGTCCCTTCCTTTTTTCTCCCTGCCTGGTGTTCAGGGATGCTGTATGCACTGTTCAGCCGTGCAGTGCAGTGGAGAAAGGTTGTTTAGAAAGATTCATACACCTACAGTATTGAATGCGCAGTGGTTAAACAGAGGGACTGCCCTCTTTGATCCATTCTTAGGAAGAAGATTGTGCTGGATGCAGAAAAAAGTAACTGGAGAAACTTAGGTGAAAGATAGAGAACAGGAATGAAAGGGAGAATCTTTGGTCTTCCAAATTTTGGGGGAGGAGAAATAGTTATTTTTCTAAAACTGGCTGTTGTTCACCCATGACTTTTTTTTTTTTTCCCCCCCGTCTTCTGCTCAAGGCTCATAATTTTGTCACTGCTCAGAAGAGTTCTCACTGAGCTACTGCAAGCTAACTGCCCTTAAACCAAGGAAGTAATTTTGGTCCATTTTTGATTTGTGTGGCTTTGTAGCAGTAAATCATAGCAAATGTGCTGTGAACTGTTAGGGCTTGTTTTCCAAGGGCCCATGCTATTTTTTTCAGCAGTCTTTCTGTGTAGCTAGGCAAAAGTACAAGTTCTGCAGAAACCTGTGACACTGATTAGAATGGTGCTAAAGTCTTTTTTGTTGTTGTGTCATTAAAAGGAGTACACAAAGCCATGCTAGTGCTTCTAAAACTGTGTATTTGAAAAGGCATTTGAGAAGGTCTATCTGCTGCACATTTGTATGTCAGCAGCATTTATTTACTAGGTAGTTAAAAGCAGGCAGATCACCATACTGGTAGGTGAGCAGAGGGGTCCTGGCAAGCATGAAGAAGGCATAGAGGTGATTGTGTTAGATATCCAGGTGAACAGAGCTTAGAACAAGAGGTTAATTAAGGTAAGCGTGACAATCCTAAGAAAAGAGGAGACTTTTATAGACAGACCTGTGAGAGTGGTGACCAAATAAGTATTAAAAAACTAATGATTTTCTTCTGTAATTGCCTCAGTGACAGAGTGATAAAACTACATCCCCAGCTGAGAAAATCATGGCTTGTTTGGGAATTCCTTTTAGGGGGAAAAAAATCCAAACCCCAAAATTTTATTTTGTGGCTAAACTGAACATCACTGAGAAGAGTTTTTAAAAGTTCTTTTAATAAGATGTGTCAGAAATAACAAATCTCTGCTAAATACAGGATTTAAGAAAAGGGCCATAGGACAAAATTCCCCTATTACCCTATTAAGGATGTAGGATCATTGTATATATCCAGAATCAGAATTATGAGTAGTTTCTGGTAGAAAAATGCTTTTGTGTAGGTAGGCCACATTTCCCTGTGTGTTGAAGGTGAATTTTTCTTCTGGATACAAAGGTTGCTGTTACTTGCACAGATAGTATCTCTTAGCAAACAGCCTTATCCTATAATAGTTAAAACAATGGAGACCACTAGGAGCTAAAGCTAAGCCAGCGTTTCATCGCACTGGGCTCCAGGAAGTCAGCAAGTGGTAGGAAGAATGAGGAATTTCAGGGCGATGTTCCCAGGGCTTCTCCATGAAAGCTGTTTAATGAGTGGAAACATCAAGCTGGGGAGCTCTGAATCTATGGTTCAGAACTGTTATGGTAGAAAGGGGTAACAGCAGTAATGTGTCACTACAGGATCTGCACAGGGTCTCATGTGCCACTTGAGGTCTGTGGGCCTGACCTAGAGAGACTTACTTTAGCAGAAACAACCTAGTGTGAAACACAGCTTGTTACAGCCTTAAATCAAAGTGTAAGTCCCATTCAGCAGCTGTTTGTAACCTTTGTGAAATCTCATGTTTTATCTAAAATTGTATCATAAAATCACAGAAATTGATACTGATTGACATTCTTCTAATATTTATATGTACTATATCACCATGTGCTACATGCCACATGATATAATTCTAATTTCTGTCCTCAGGAATTTATAAACTAGAACTTAGATATGGTGTAAGTAAATAGGCACTAAAAAGGTGGACAGAAATTGTGCATGCAGTAATTAATGTATTAAGTTATTAATTATTATGTATTACTGTATGAAGTTACTAAGTTAATGCATTATTTATGTACCTGTATTGCTTTTGTTCATGCTGATAACTTTGAAAGCATTCCATTATTTTTGTGTGATGTTTCAGCTACTCTTTGGCATATCCTGTCGTCAATCTGACACAGAAATGGAGGGCAGCGTTTTCCGTTATCTAAGTTGTGTCAAAACCAACAACAACTAAAGAGCAAAAGAAAACTAAATGCTCAGTGTGTATTTATTCTGACTAGTATGTATCAACCTAAATAAGTTCTCTGTGAATTCACTTCTCTGGTGTTAACCTCTGCAACGTGCTACCAAGGTATTTGAATGCATAATCAAGGTAACATTTTGTTCTATCTTTTCTTCTCCAGGTTGAACTCCACAGAGTATGGGGAGCTCCGAGAAAAGCTCCGTGCTCCCATCAGCAATGCAGCTAATGTTGTGATCCATCAAAGCCTTAGTGATTTATTTCTAGAAACCTTTACATCTCTGGTGGAAATTAACCAGACATATTCTGTTCCAAGCACTCAGGTAAGAATTTCTATCCACTGTAATAATTGTTTTTTCAATATAGGTGAGCCTGTGATTACTGTGTAATTGATAACTGTTCGCTTAGGGCTGTCACAGGCAAATGATTAAGAGAAGTCATCATTGCGAGGTTAACCAAAAGGTTTTATTAAACACTGATAAAACAATGATAGAATGAAGATTAACTGATAATTATTAAACAGTAAGTAAACAGTATTCAAACAGTAATTAAATGGTAATTACATGGCAGTCAAACACTCTACTACTTACTGCACTTATAATGATTAAGCTAGTTTGTATACAGTATGCTTTAGATCTAATATAAAATGTCACTTATCTCACTGTAGATAATAGATGCAGGGTGGGCACAGCCATCACACTCCACCCTGCGACTACACTTTACTTCACAGAGTGGTGGTACGGTCACCTCTTGCCTCTGTGTTATAAATAGGAGGCTGTAATGGCATCATGTTGTCTACTGCAGGATTAAATGATAAATCCAAAATTTAAAAGGTTAATTATAAGATAGTTCCACACAATGAGATATACTGATCAGGCAAAAAGCAAACTTGAATATATAAAAAGACAATAATAGCAATACAAGCTACCAGAAGGGCAAACATTATTACTACAGGATGTAACATGGCATTCAATACAGCTGTTTCTGTTGGAGACCACCCTAATAGAGTTTCCCACTAATGGTGGTCCCGATCCTTCTTCACTCTTCCTAGTGTACGGTGTATTTCTTCTCCATCGTGATGTACAGTTATTAATGTGGTTTTGCTTTGTTGTTGTACTTTTTGTAATAAGGCCCGTAAGTCTTTATGTTTCAGTAGCTTCTGAAACAGTATCGAGTTCATTCTGCTGCGGGAAGGGTGAAAGGTCTTTATATGGTTTAGACTGGATATTGGGAAAAAATTTTACACTGAAAGGGTTATTAAGCATTGGAACAGGCTGCTCAGGGAAGTGGTTGAGGCACCATCCCTGGAGGTATTTAAAGGATGGGTAGACGTAGTGCTTAGTGGTATGGTTTAGTGATGGTTTTTGTCAGTGATAGGTTGATGGTTGGACTGGATGATCTGAAAGGTCCCTTCCAACCTAGGCAATTCTATGATTCTGTGATAGGGTGTCGTTTTCCTTTAACAGTGCCTATGAGGTCACTGGAGCTCTGTAATTAAAATCTCATCCAGTAATGCTTACAAAGTTACAAACTCATACATTTGATTGATTGGACACATTATGAGTAAAACTTCTATCAACGAGTCTTCACAAAGTGTTCTTATACAGATTAGCGCACATGGACAGTTGTACCCTTTTCAGGGACCATGATGGGTTAAATATGACTGTTCTGTACCTTTAATAGCATAGGGTCCAATCACAGAAATATGTAGCTCGGTCGGTTGTGGGACTAACAGAGTAGAGAGTAGGTTGATAGGTAGTAGGAGGTAGTTGTTGGTGTAGTGTGAGGTCTGTAACCAGATGTTACTGTGACCTTTAAGGATAGTCCACTTTCACGCTCTCTCCTTTTATCTGTCCACAGGCACACTGCTTCTATAGTTGTGTCATTAAAGAGGAAACTAAGTATACAATCTGGGCGTGAGGCACAGCCTAATCTGCTTTTTCATCGAGTTTGATTTATCTTCCTGACCATCATGTAGGTGTTTGCCTTTGAATAATTTATCACATTACATTCAGGAGAGCTTCTGTCACCTGGTGTAGCAGAAGTAAGGTGACTCTTACTTGCTTTTACAATTGTGTGATTACAAGTGATGGTCATTATTAGGTTTTGTGTTGGGTCTTCCAATATTCCTGTACTTCCATCAATTTTAAACACGTGTGATGCAGAATGTATTACAGTTACTGTATTGATTAGCACAAGTAAAAGAAGTGAGGACCACCACTGTGTGCTTGGCTTGTCGAGGCGTAAATCGAATCTGGTCCATGTTTGTGATGATTACTGCTGCGAGAAGGATGAGTATTTCTCTGATGATCAATCAGAGCCGCTGCTGAAAGACCAGCAAAATAAAACCAGACCTGGTATTCCTTAAAGGAGACCAGGCTTTTGTAGTAGATATTGCAGTTAGGTGTGAGAACAAACTAACATCTCTGGTGGACGCAGCAGCTGAGAAAGTAAGTTAAAAAAAAAAAAAAAAATTGACACATTGAAGATAAAATCCAGGAACTGACAAATGCCACTTCTGTCATGTTTATAGGATTTCCTTTAGGAGCATGTGGTAAGTGGTATGAAGGCAATTATGAGTTGTTAAAACAACTAGGGCGCTCTCAGGTGCTATTTAGTTCAGTAGATACTTTACATATATTTGTTGGCCAGATACAGTCTGTTTTAAAATCCTTATGTATTAATGATTTGTAATTGTTAGAACTAACGAATTGTCAATTGATTGTGCATGAATGGATTGAACAGTAATTATTAAACAATTATTATTAACCAGTAATCGAACAGTAGTTAAACAGCAATCAAACACTCTACTACTTACTGCATTTCTAATAGCTAAGCTAGCTTGTATACGATATGCTTTATATCTGATATAAAATGTCACTTACCTCACTGCAGAAAACAGATTCCAGGTAAGGGATCTCTAGACCTTGAGGAGTAATCATGTAAGGTATCCTACCCAAGGGGAGATCACTGCCGTGCAGGAGAGCTCAACAGGCCTGGGGGGGACTAGAATATTTATAGCATAAAGTGCTTGACTCACAGTCAGACTCCCCTTTGGTGAGGGTGTGCAGCTGTAGCGGTTTTAGTTTTGCTAAGTTCTATCTCAGGCTGGCATCGTTAGCTCCTGATAAGACATAGCCTGAATTCTTTAACTTCCTGAGCAGGTATGGCTTCGCACAGTTTCTCAAGGTCTGCCCAGCAGGGGTGACTCCAGTCAGGCCTCCTCATCAGTGATGCCTGGACCAAAGTGCTGTTTGCTTAGTCAGGGTGGGCGCAGCCGTCCCAAGGGCTCACCTTCCATTTCAGTAAATACGTAATAAATGTGGTTCTGGCTGTTTCTTCTGTTTCTTCTATGAGGAAACAAACTGTATTGTGAGCATTACGTTTTTGAGACATGAGAAACAGCACAGTGGAAGAAAGTCCCCTATACTAATTTCCATAAAAAACTATGTTTGAAAACATCTGGAAATGATGAGGTTGCATTTCCAGAAAGTTTCTGGGGACCTAGAGTCACAGCTGTTGTTAGTGTTCTTTGGGCAGTTTGCTCCATTACAGCTTGCTTTTCTAGACAGCCAGGTTTTGCTGGATCTTCTGCTGAAATAAATTCATGATTCTTAATTGGGGCTTGTTTTAATTGTAAATAACACCCTGGAGTCCTTCCTTCAGTAATATTCTCAGAGACCTAGTCATTACTGTACTTGCGCTGCAATCAGAAGTGTGACTGGAGCACTGTTCAATGTACCAGAGGTAACTAATTAAACTAGTTCTGGTGACCTTGCAGTGAGTCTGTGTCAGATGTCCCAGCTAATGGGGTGAGTACTTGATATCTTTGGTAGTGTCGTGCAGCTTAGATGCTGTATTCACTGTTCGGTTACGTGAACTAGCTAAAATAAAATTGGATCAGGTAAGTCTGCATATAATGTGTTTGTGCATTCTGATTGCAGTGTATAGCAAAAATAGATGTTCAAAATAAAGAGCAGATACTGTACATTTGAGAGATTTGCTTTCTTGCAGGACTTTTATTTTGTGACATACTTAAGTGTCAGCTAAGTTACTGAATTTTGGTTTGACATTGAGTAATAAATAACACCAGAAATTATGATATGGACATTAAAAATACAACATGGGATTTTTCCCTATTCTGAAGCTCCATGAATAAGCTGAAAAAGTTAGCAAACCTTTCTGTGCTAGAATTTTTCCTGCCTAAAAACTACAATAAGCCCTAATTTCACAAGTTAAAGCTGATACAGCTTCTGAAAGAGGCAGCCCTGCTTCCTGCACTCTCCTCATCCCCTCGTTGACACAAGATTTTGTCTGTGGTGAAGCTAGTTGGCGGAAATAATCGAGGTGAAAAGAGGCAAAGAAAGATGACTAGTTTTCATCTGGATCCGCTCCACAGTCAAGCCACCAGTGTGGGTGAACAAACGCTTGAAGGGAAGAGACACTGGAGGTGGGAACTAGAGACGACCAAGCAGAGCTGCTTTCTGTCACACCGGTAGCAGTATGAATAGGATTCCGGTGTCCCAGCCTGTCCAGTGTGCTGTCTTTTGAACTTTGTCAAGCTCTTGGAGAGCTTTGGCTAGAAGACACGTGGAAAATGCTAATTATTATTAGTTGTAAAACAATTCATAGCAACACGTTCTCCCTGTATGCAACTGCAAGTTCATGTGGCATAATTAACGGTGGGGAAATACCAATTATTCCAAAGATTCCAAGAAAAATTAAGTAAATTTCTGGTCCTTCAAGATGAGTGCCCATTGTGTTCAATAGAGCCCTGATTTCCGCTGTTATTTGTGTCTCCTACTTACAAAGATAGTGTAACAAGTGGTAAGAACTGTTTGCGTTGTTTATTTTCCTTACTTTATATTGGTATGGTTTTTTGTAAAATAGTATGTCTGAATGATAAAGATGGCTGCTTGTTTACCTTGCTCTGGCTGCTGTGCTCTGCAAACGGGTGGAGCTCTTCAGACAGAGAAAGAAGGTTTATTTTCAGTCATTTTTGTTTAATCAGTCTTGTGTAGCAGTTCTGGGCTTTCTGTTTAAAGAGATACTTTGTTGTCATTCATTAGAGGGTGTTCTAATAGAATATGGCTCTGGAGATTGAAAGTATTTGCTGGCTCTGGTGGGGCAGTTCTGCCTCAAAATTTTCTAGAAGCCTTTGAAGAGCAATAACAGAAACCATTCTGTGCAGTTCATAGTTTTGACATTTTCTCCTTTAGGAGCTGGAGCCGTGCATAGGGTGTATGCAGACTATCGCTAACATCAAGCTCATCAAGAACTGCCAGGAGCCAAACGAAGGGGAGTGCCAGCAATGCTACTGTCGTCCCATGTGGTGCCTCACCTGCATGGGCAAATGGTTTGCCAGCCGACAGGATCAGCAGCACCCAGAGACCTGGCTCTCAAGCCAAGTGCCTTGTCCAACTTGCCGAGCCAAATTTTGCATTTTAGATGTTTGCATAATACGATGAATAACACTTGGGTATGTTTTAACTTTTTAAATTTGAGTGTATTTCGTAATGGGTTTGGTTAAAAGGTCTGTTCAATTCGTTTGAGACTTCACGTTCTACAGGGGTGCAAAATCCAAAGCTTTCTTTTACAGTGTTGAAAACAGATGTAAATCTTTTCAGTTCCTGTCCACTTTTACTAGTATCTTTGGCGTCTATTCACCAGATGTCAGTTTCTGGATTATTATTTTTTAATACATGTTGTGCTGTCCTATGTCTTGAATGGAATAAGTGTATCCCTCTCTATTTGCAGTACTATTCTCTTTTCAAGTTCTAACGTAGGTTAAATTTTTAAATTTAACTTGGGTTTTGATTCTTGAGTAAAGGGCTAACTAAGAAAATGACTTTGATTAGACTTCATTGATACTTTTGCTCTTCTTTAATCCATTTGTAAATTTCTTACTAATCTTTGCAAGTGTTCACCAAAAAGTAGACCAGTTGTGTTCCTTCTGCTGATCCCTTCCACTTAGAAATGGGATCAGTTTCTGTAGGCTAAGGAATTTAATACTGAAGATGTACAACTCCCATAGGGACCTTTTATTCCATTAATCTGCCTTTAGCTTATTTTTTTTATGGATGTATTTATTTCAAACAACAGAAGGATTCAGAAACATACCCCATTTACCTACACTGCTGATGCTATGCATCATTAAATCTGTTGGGTTTCCAGGACCTATGTTGCTTAGGGTTTCGATGTTCTTTAGGTGCTGGATTATTTTTTATACATTTGAAAGGAGTGCAGCAAGCATGTGAACTGTCTAAATACTCTGCAAGAATGCTCAGCCATTTCAAAGCCTGTGAGCGTTTTCTGAGGGGTAACCTTTCCCCTGACAGAGATGCCAGTATCACAGAGGTACAAGTTGCCATGTTAGAGTGATCATCATTAATGAAAGTTCTTCAGGCTTGTGATTCGAAGACTGATCATAAGCAGTATTTGCTGTTTTAATATTCATAGGGTATTGATGCACACTTCTTGACCTCATCTGCATCAGAATGATTTGTAAATTAAAGCATTTTCCATACATTTAAGAGACCTAAGTGTAGTGCTTAGTTTTCTAGGTGTCCATGACACCCTACAATGGACGATTATTTGGACTACTGCCTGGTGGAAAGCCTTGAGCTGCTGGAGAACGTATGTTTGGGTTCTTACACTGACCTGTGCAATGCAGGTGCTGAGATGTGGGTATTTGCCTGCTTGGGTTGTCCATCTTTAGAGGGGTATTAACCCCAGGCAGACAGGTGGGTCAAATAAGGAGAGAAAGGAAGATTGTAATGCTTTGATGTAGGAGAATAAAAGCTCTAATGCCTCCCACCTGTATGATCAGAAGGATCTTATCAGTAAATCACTTGCATAGATGACATGCCAATGGTTAACTGAAAATGTCTTGATTACCATGACAGGCAGAACTGCTTTGAGACAGAATAGGTGGCAGGATGTTAAAACCAGTAAAATACTGGAATCACAACCATGAAAGATTCCACTAGTCTCAGCCTAGCTACAGGTTGAGTGGTGAAAGCACTGAACTGCACATAGAGCCAGCCAGCCAGGAAATGGTTACGAATGTCACTGCAAGCCGTATTTTGGAGAGGGATATGGAACTGAGAACAGATTTGACAGCATTATTTGAGAACTAACATATATGCTACATTGTTGGTGTTGGGTTATTTGTTTGGGCTTTTTTCATAACATGCACTTACTAAAGTCCAAACTATTTGGACAAAAGTCCAAATTGCTTGAGCATATCTCAGTTGTTACATATACAACATTTACTATGCAATTATCTGTACTACCTATTAATAAGGGTGATTATTCTGTTTTTCGTTACCTATTGTCTCTTTCCCGAAGAGATCTTAAGTGGCCTGTCCCTCTTCATCTGAATAGGATTAAATTGAGTTCATGAGTTTCAGTCAGATTTGTTGACAAGTCTGAAAATTAATAAAAATTCAAGGAGCTGATCAGTGATTGAATTTAAAATATTTTCCAGTACTTCTGTGGGAAAGCTATTTGGATGTTTGAAATGGTCTCTGCAGAGTTTTTTAACCTTTGGAAGATTCTTACAGGGCTGGGTGGTGTCATCTGACATGCACCTCCTCATTACACAGCAGCCTTTACAAATAAGTATTTTGTACCATTTACTTCTGGGAAGTTTACATAATGTGGCACAGATACAAGGGATGTGGTCCCTGAAATAGTTGCAGAAGAGAGGGTAGGATTTTGGAGTTGTGGTTTTGCTACTGACAGTCATTCAACTTTTTTCCTGTTGTGAATAAAAATATTTATTGTAAAGATGTGTGAAGTTAAAATCCTAAAGGCCTTGAGAAACTTAGGTAATAGATACATGTAGTAGCAAATGGTTTTATACAAGAAAAACAGGTCAGTTGCCAATAGTATCTCATGTAATAAGAGCTTTAATTTCCTAACTGCTTGTGCAGTGGGGTTGTTATTTATCTACTTGGAATTGATTGGAAGCTTTCATTTCAGTGGAACTTTGCTGTTATTCATCTTACTTCTTTTGTCAATAAAACAGTATGACAAAGTAACAGTTATAAATGTATAATACTTTTGCATCTTTTAATGGTAGTGCTCTATGCACAGAAGTGCCTCTTAGAAAACTTAGTAATAATTACCAAAATAAAATTATGATTTATGTTAATAATAGTTTCTGGCTTAAATTCCTTAAACAACCATTTATTTTCAAAGTTTAAATTCTTAAAGTAATCTGGCATGCCTCCAAAGTTTGTAAGCTTCTTAAAGGCCGTGTTAGAGAACCAACTTGTTAAAAATCCGTATGACATATTCTTACAGACAGCAGAAGGAGAAACCATGACCTCTCCCTGCACAGTCATTTGATATCTTCTTTGTCTTGAATAAATCACTGAACATGAAAATAATAGAGTACAAAAATAGGCATTTGTCTTCGTGATAGCTTCAGGTCATCATCCGAAGAACCGCGTTCACGTATAGGGCTGTTTCTAGAGAAGATCTCTGTTTGCAGTAGAAAGAAATACATTGCCTCCCACCCAACCTTGATATGTTTCTTAAACATAAGGGTAGGGCTTAGAATCAGTCTTTTTACAGCACTTTACTTCGTTAATTTTTTTTCTTAGAAATGTGATGCGCTAAAATATTTACTTAAAGAATTTTCTTGAATTATTAGTGATTTAGTGTTACTTTTTTCAGCTGTGTGTATGCTTTTCCACATCACTCATTTCTGGGTAGGCAATGTTAGTAATCTGAGGTACATTCTTTAAGTGTAACGTCATTACAATAAGACAATCTATATGTGGGTGCACAGTGTCCGTGTAAATACTCCATAGGTATGTATGTGTGTACAACCCATATTTCCCTCTGTGCTGCATCTGAATAGTTGTTTCCGAAAACATGGGCTGTGACTATATGATTTATTTCCACGGCTGTGTTATGTCTGTAATTGTAGCATTCCAGAAAATATTGGCAAAATATGTTATCTGTTGATATTTTAGGTTAACATAGTTTGCTAACCCAAAAAAGGCATTTTATCCAAGCAGGACATATTTTGAATCCGTTATATGAATGCAGTTGTTTACCATGAGGCTCGCCATTAGCTTGAAACCAAAATACCAGGTTACTATGTGATCTCTTCAGTATGATTATTTTTATTGTGTTGAAACTTGGTAGACTGCAGCTGTGTACCATTCTAGTCAGGCTAAACCTCCGTAAGACATAACTGACTGAAGTTCTGAGGGCCATTTCTTAAGAAATGTTAACTTTGAGGTATTTGAGGAGTTGAGATATATTCAAGGTCTTACATGTGTTACAAAACATTTTCTTCCAAAGATATACCACAGGGTTTGTTATTTGTTTTTTTGTTTTTTTTTTTTTTACCTAGGTGGCTTAGCTATTTTAAAACAGTAGTATTTGGATAGCCTTTAAGGAAAAGGCTTAATGAATACATGTAGTTAATCTTAAAACTCTTTGAAGAGCTGAATAAAAATACAGTTGGTTTTATGTAAGACTTCTGGTTTTCATTTTAAAGTTGTGTTTACCAGTTAAGACTTGGCAGGGGTAGAAATCAGCCTGACTTACCCTTATACAGCGTTCTAACTGAGAACGTGTGAACACAAAGAGGGCTTAAGTTCTCCTGAAGGTGCACCTGGTAATTCCTTCTTTGATGAATTTTCCTACTCTAACCTGAATGCAGAGGGCTGCATAAATGAAAGGAGGTATGTAAAAAATATGTATGTATCGCAGGGGAAAAAACCCAAACAAGCAAACAACAACTGCTTTTCATAGCTAGCAGGGGGGAAGGAGCGACAGTGGATGTCATGAAATCAGCACGGGCGGCGACTAGAAATTTGATTTTCCAGGGGAGACATTGTAATGACGAGGTGCCCTGTATAAACCAGATTTTTTTGTTGTGGCATTGCTTAGGTATGTTCACAAGCGCAGGAAACTGAGGAAGGTCGTGCATTCCCGTAACGGTATGAAACGTGGGACACGTTCCTCTGGAGCGCACCAGCCCCCTCTGCCAAGCTAACGTCGCTCACCACGTCTCGCAGACGACGAGCTTGGCCAAGCCCGAATGAGGGAGGCTGATGCCTGAGGTAACGCTAACGCTCCCGTGCCGGGGTCGGGCTGTCGCCGGCGGAGCGGGCATGTGGCGAGGGGGAGGCCGTGAGGGCAGCCGCCCCCTGCCGCCTCACGGCAGCGCGTTCCGCAGGATGCGACGCCTTCCCCCCGCCCTCCCTCACCGGCTTTTTAGCAGGAGCGACATCTTTTACCCGCCGCCGCCATGCTAAACTAACGCTCTGGCCCCACGGTCCTCTCCCGGCGGCGGCACCATGACGCCTCCTCACGGGTCTTTCTGCGCATGCGCAGCGGCCGCGCAGAGCACCCCCCCCCGGGCAGGGACGCCGCGCATGCGCGCTGCTTCCGGTGCCGCCCCCTTCCGGGAGGAAGGGTGGTGCCTGCGCGCTGCCTGGCGCCGCACGGCGGGCGCAGCCATGTTGGGTGGCGGCGGCGGCGGAGGTGCTGGTCGCCTCAGCCATGTTGGGCGGGCAGCGGGGCCTGCCGCGCCACGGCGGCGGGCAGCGCAGGTGGGAGATGCGGCGGAGGGCCGGGGTGGCTGAGGAGAGGATGGGGTGTTGCTCCCTCTGTAGAGCTGCCGGTGCTCTGGGGTGTGTGTGGGTGGGTGGGTGGGCGGGGGGTGTGGCGCTGTCTGCCCTCGCTGAGGGCGTCTCCTTGGCGAATGAGGCGGCTCCGCTGTTTTCTGGCAGCGGGGAGTTGGCCTGGGAGTGAGAGGTACGGCGGCGGTGTGTGGGCCCGAGTGGGGTGCCGTGGGTCCGGCTGGGGGCCTAGGGCCTGCCTTGGGACTGGCGCTGGAGCGGGCGGGGAGTGCAAAGCACCGGAGGTAGCGAAACACCGCAATGTCTCTAAAAGACATAATTTTCGGTTCGCATTTTTCCCTAGACTTTCAAATAGCGTTGTACCGAAGGCATGCTAGGTGTTGTGCTTCCTTCCTCCCCCCCCCGCCACTTTTCTTTCAGATCTTTAAATTGAATAATTGTTGTTGAGAGTGGTTAGAGAAGGGTTTTATCCATTCACTGCCTTTGCGAAAAACGAATGTGTTGAAAGCATCCTTTTGCCTAGATCCGTGACTCGTAGTAAGCTATTTGTGGTGTGCGTTAGTAACTTCTAGCCCTCTGGGAGCAGGGAACTCCCAAAGCCAGTCAGGGTGGAGGAGGAAGGGAAAGAAAACATAGGTTGTTAATCCAGGATTAAAATAACAAGAACCTTCATTCCTTTTCCCTTCTTGACTTAAAAAGTGCAGAGACCTCACACATACAGAACAGTATGTTTACTGTTTACCCACACATACAGAACAGTATATTTACTCTGGATTCTGCAGTATAGCATTCTCTCAGGCAGGTTGTGGCTGAACTGCAGGTGTGGTCCTTAGCCCAGAAGCCAGGTCTGATGTTAGTAGACGCTGTGACAGTGTTTTGTTTAATAAGCTATTATTTAAGATGTCAAAGCCACCAGAACCAAGGAGGAAAATGTAGGTAACTCTTAATCCTTAAGCAGTTTCTGGCTGCCCTTCCAGCATGTTGTAAGCGCCCCACTCTGGCTCCTTTTTCCATGCTTACTTGTGAGGACTTCACTGTGTCTGGTAAAGAATTTCCTGTGTAAAAGTGTATTCCGCATAAACGTTTGACCTACTTCTCCTTAGACGTGCTGTTTTCCTGCATTGAAGTGATGTTTCTGTATTTGCCTCTTCCACGAGTTTAGTGCTGGATAGAATAGTATATAAATGTCAAGTAATGCATTGCTGACAGAGGATCTATGAGTGTTGGCACATGTCAGCAGTTCCATAAACACTGTCTTCAGTTAGTTTTTTTTATTCCTTTTTTTTGCAAATAGAGAAGGGATATACTTTTGGTTGTCTAAATATTAACAGTTTATTTTAAAATCCTGATGTCTTAATTGCATTATTCAAAGACCATTTCTCAGCAATTGTGTTGTCTACTACCTTTCTTAAGTTAGTGTTGCCTGAATGAGTAAGTTGATGCAAATCAAATGTCTATGCCAAATTGTCATTTTGTAGATATAAATGATAATACTCAGATTTTCCGTATTTGTTTTGTATAGGCAATGTTCAGTGGCTGCCAGTGACTTGATTTCTGATGAAAATTCTTGTTTTCTAGTTCTGTGCAACATCCACATTGCTGGCATCAAGAACAGGAATGCAGAAGCTGGAATGATTCGGATTCTTTGGCTTTTGACGAGTATCAGTGTAGACATTTAGACCAATGGCTGGACAGGTACGGAATAAATGTGAAGTTATTTAAATCTTCACTTTGCTCCACTCTTTTATTTCAGAATCCAAAACCTTGGATGTGATTAAATTAAATGTTTTCTAATAATGCAGTGGCACAGGGTTAGCAAATGATACCTGCATTATGCCAGAGTAGACCATTCAGTTTGTCTAACTGAAATACATGCCATAATATTAGCAAGTAGCAAGTATTCTATATGAAAGAGAGAAATGGTATATAGTGATGCAGTAGTTTAAGCCCTTTATTGATGAAATCTTCCATATTAGTATAAAACTGCATTGAAGCAATATGCTGTTAATTTTTATGCTTTGCTTACGCATCTTTGTGTGTAAGTGTGGGCAAACCGTGTTTGTCTCTTCACTTGACAGTGCACTCGGTATATTCAGCTGTAGTACAGTTTTTAGTAAATACTCTTCTTTTTTTTTTTTTTTTTTTTGTAGTCCAGTACCAAGTGCAATTTGAGATGAGATCAAATTTTATAGGTAGGTGTATTCCAGGAGTATTTTGCTTTGCTTTTGGATATCCTAGACTAAAGACCTCAGCTGGAGGAAGTGGTTGGGATTAATGTCTGCCAGGAAGTGTAAAAAGTGGTGAATGCTTGGATATGCGCAGAAAACTGTGTAGGATGTAAGTTAGAAGCGGTGAAATATTTTACTGAGGGCACGCAAAAACATTACGTATATGTTTCTGAGTATTACATTATATGAAGGGGATTGTAATTTCTGATAGGGTGTTAATATTGCTTCAGTTAATAAATGAATCTTTTGAAGATTCAGGAAAAATCTTGTATTCAGGAGTGTTTTCTATGTCTTTGATGCTATCATAAAAAATAGTAACAGTATGTTATTGTTGTGAGTCAAACTGGATGTGCTAGCAGCATTTTGTGTTTCTATTTTGCTGAGTAGATACATTTCTTTATGGTGTGGAATCTTTACGTCATGTGTTAAAATAACATTGGCAGCATGGGTAGTAGTTTTCATCTGTGGATGTGAAACTGTTTAGGGAAAGTAAGACCATAAGCTAAATCTACTTCTGTATTGCTTATGCTAAATGTTGAGGCATTAACATTGAAAGAAGTGGACAGACTGAAAGGAGAAGTTTTCAGCGCTTCAGAATATTCCAGCATTCTACAGTTTTCATTTATTATATTTTTTTAAGTTAATGAGGAACCTGGTAAGTGTTTCTTCACTCAAGAGAACATCAGTGATCCAACTGTTACTTAAGTAAGAGCTTCCTGGCTCCCTTTTTGGCTTTACACAGCAGAGTTTACATTCTTGAAATTGTATGTTGTGATATGATGGTGTCTGACAAAATATTAGTTCTGCTAATGTGGTGGACATTTTTCTATTTCTTAAGCATCTCCTCTGTCCTTTACAAAGTCCTTAGCTGATGACAAAAAGCAGTGAATAGACTGATGATTTTGATCTCAAGTAATTTGTGTTGTTTGATGGAATGGCAGTATTGAGAAGGTCCTCAAGTAGTAGAGAAAAGCATTTGAATTGGCTGAGCTGGGAGTATTTTAAGAGATGGTCAGGTCTATGTTCTGACATCTGACTGACTTCATGACCTTTTTGTTTCCCTGCAAAGTAAAACTGATAATCTTACATCGCTGCTGAAGGTGACTTGAGCTGAAATGTTTTAATTTGTTTGACTTTCAACTGAAACAGAGTAGTGACATGCCCATGGTGTTACAGTTGCGTAGCAGTTTTTGTCCACTATTGAAGTTTCTGTTCATTAAATACGCTATGAGCATCAATTGTTCATATCAAGTTCTTGTTATTTTCTAGCTCTACACCACCAGAATATTCTAGGTCTCTTTCTAGTTGCCCTGACTGGGAAGGTGGAATTGAAGAAGGCAAAACAATGAGGACATCAAATAAAAATATGATGAAGTAGGTATTGAATAATTCTTAACTATTGCTGCATTAGTTTTAGCAATAGCCATCTGATGATCTCCAACTACTTTACATGCATGAATGAAGATTTGAAACACGGCCAGGCTTTTTTATATCAAGCCTGAAGGAAGCCTTAAGGAGAGAGTAGCACTGAGAAGTCAGCTTGTATGATCTATCATTTCATATTCTTGTCTTTTTAAGCTTAAATTGCATATTCATTGCAACTTTCCATAAAAGAAAATACTAGATAGTGAAAGGAAAAATATATAGAGAGAAATGTCTGTTAGATCATTCAAGCTAGCTTCCTTTATGTTATCCATCTTCGCTTTATTGAGTTTAAGCTCTTTCATATTTATATTAGGAGGGTGTTACACATATATGCAATAATCCCGTATCATTTGATTTGCTTGCTGTACGACTAGCTATAAGCTTCTACTAAGGCAGCTCTAGCACCAGTACCCTCGGGTGTATGTTTACTTGTTACAAACCTAAGCAGTTGCATTAACTTGCAAAACCTACTCTTTTTGTTGTAGTGATTCATTTGGTTAGCACAGCTTTCACTTCTGTAAACTACTGAAGTAGGAATTGTGCTGCCTATGTAAGAACACATGCAGTTTTAGAGTATGTGTTTATATAACTTGTAAAGCCATTAAGGTTCTTTTTAACTTAATTCTAATTTTTATTTCTAAGTTCTGTTTCAAGTGCTTCTGCTAATCCAGCTGAAAGGGAAACAGATGAAGTGGTCCTGAGGAGAAGACAAAAACAGATCAATTTTGGAAAGAATACCCTTGCGTATGACAGATACATTAAAGAAGTTCCAAAGTAAGTTACGCTCTGTTCCACATTTCCAAATAAACTCTTATGTGTTCCTGACATGTCTATAGATTAGTGCACAGCTTTAGTTTTCTTAAAATTATATGAACAGTAAGTGAAGAAAACTTAAATCAATTGATTTTTATCAAAGATAGGCCAGGTATTTTCTGCATATAAAAGATTTTAGTTAGGGATAATTTAAAGCTAAATGTTCCCTTTGTGTATTGCTGTTGCTAGTAGCAAATATACTTTAGATAAATTCTGTATTAATCAGCTCCCAGTGACACTTCTGGTGACTGTGTTGCCAGGCCAGTGTGAAGTTAATTGATACCAGAAAATGACAGCTTTGAATGAGGACCGAATAAAGCCTTGCATTTAAGTATTGGTAAGGGAAACCAGTCTTCAGTGATTAATCAGTAACTAACAAATCAAAATCTGGATTTCTGGCTTCCTCTGTCGTTCTGCTTTGAGCTGCAGAGGCTGTGAATTGTGGCACTTAAATCAAGATTTCTTAGCCAGCCCTCTCTGCTTACTACAGAGCCGTCAAGATTCAGAAGCTAGTCTGTACTAATGTGTGGATGTTGGTTTTTTGTGTGTTCTTGGTTTTTTGTTTTGAGGGTTATTTTTTAGAGGTGTTTTTCTAAATATGGCTCACTACTTCTAGTTACCAGCTTTCTCTGTATTCTACCTGTAAGAGTCTGTTGTGGAAAATTGCCAGCCAAGTGCAGTGGACACTGCAAGCTTGTTGTTGAGCAAAACTTGAAAGATTAGACTAGATGACTAAAAATCAACAACAGATATAGTAATTGATCACGGATATCACACAATATCATGATCACATCTTCAGTGGCACTTTTTTCTTCAAAGAGTTTTGAATTGCTTTGTGAATTGTAATTTTGCTTGCCACTTTGTCATCAGTGGTAGGACTGCAGTGAGCCTTACAGTGGTGCCTGGGACTTGTGTAGCTGTGCTGTGATCAGTTAAATCATAGGTGGAGAATAAAAAAGGATGAGAAGAATGTTCAGAAAAAAAACATGGGATAAACTTTATAAATGAAAAAAAAGTGTTCTGGGTGGCATTTTAATTAGGTAGTTTATAATACTTAGCAGGGGTCTGTTTATCTTATAAAAAAGTGTTATGGCTTAAGTACACTGATCTGTGAAGCTGGTAGGGGGAACCACTTGAGACCAAGGTACTTTGTGTGATTTAAAACATTACTGTAATAGGCTTTCACCTCCCCAGGCTTAAAGCAGACTCCAGTATGGTAGGACTATAAACAGGATTATTTTGTACTGAAGGTACAGTTTGTGTGAGCTTTCCAGTAATCTGTGGTGGGCAGGTTCTGGATTTGGGTTACTGTCTGAGAAATGGCACTTACAGCCATTGGGTGGTCCCAGACAGCATTGTTATAGTGTCTGCCCAGTGTAGATTCGGTGAAAAGGCATATCATTTACATTTTACACAGAGAGTGGGGTTACTTCATTTTCTATACTTCCAAAAGATGAATGCTGTTTTGAATTACAGCAGTCACCATTGTAATAATGCTGGGACAACGGTGGAATGAAAGTTCACTGAAGATATTTGTGGGTTGACCCCTGCCAGCAGCCAAGTACCCACACAGCTGGGTCCCCTCTCCCTGGTGGAATGGGGAAAAAATAGCAAGAGCAAAAGTGAGCAAACTGGTGGATTGAGATAAGGGCAGTTTAGTAGGTGAAGGAAAGAAAGCCGGGGCGGAAAGCAAGTGATGCAAATGCAGTTGCTCACTAGCTTCCACAAGGAAACTGGTGGCCTGACAGTCTCTGAGCAGTGGCCACTTTGGAGGACACCTCCCCTACTTCCTCTGCCCTGTTTTTTATTGCTGAGCATGACATTATATGGTGTAGAATATGTCTTTGGGTAATTTGAGTCAGCTGTCCAACCTCAACTTAGTTCACCCTCAACTTAGTGGATGCAGGAGGGGGTGGGGCAGAGCAGGTTCAGCAACTGTTCAGCAATAGCCAGAAATTAGCGTATCATCAACACTGTTTAGCCATAAATCCAAAATACAGCACTACAGGGACTGCTATGAAGGAAGTTAACTCCATCCCAGCCAGACTCGCTGCAATACTAAATACAAAGAAACTGCACCCAGCCCAGAAAAACTGAGATAGAAGTAGCTGGAGGCTGGGATACTATTGAAGGGGTATGAGTTATGCTTCTTCTGTTTTGTATTTATCCACGGGCAGTAGGGATCTGCTTTTGGCAGCTGTAAGAGTGCTGGACTGGATAAACCTCTAGTCTTACTCAGCATGTTATTGCTAGTTGTTTCTTGTGTGGCCTGTTTTTGACAATGTTTTAGAATACATGCACTTCAGTTACTTGTTTAAAAATATGAGAATTTTATTAGGCCACTGATGCCTGTGTGATCTGAGAGACTGGGGATTTCTTTTTAAGAACAAAAATCGTGTTCTGAAATAATAAATGTTACTGCGTATTTACAGGAATCAGCGTATACCAGGAGTTCATCCTAGAACTCCCAACAAATTCAAGAAGTACAGTCGTAGATCCTGGGACCAGCAGATCAGGCTGTGGAAGATAGCACTGCATGCCTGGGATCCTCCTACTGAAGAAGCCTGGGATCTGCAGCCAGTGTGTGTATGGGTGAATTAAGCCAGCATGTCTCTTGCTTCACAGGAGGACTCTATTTCCTTTAGAGCATTCCTAACAGAGCAACAGACGTGATCAGGCTCAGAAATTCTCCTTGAATGCCTTGTTTTCCGTTTGAATTCTGTTAGTCTTCAAGTTATTCCCATTATTTAGCTTAAATTAATTTCCAATAAGGTGCTTTGGGGAGGAAGACATTTGGTCTGTCTATAGCAGTACGCTCTCTTTCCCTCTGTTTACACTGGTGAGCACAAGGTGAAATTATTTCTCTAGAAAGGGATAGGCATAAGCAGAAATTCAGTGATTACTGTGTCCCTGATAACCTTTCTGTCTTTCCTTTTTCTGATGTCAGTGGAACAACCTTTCTCCTGCAGTAACCATATGTTAGAGGGTTTGAGAAGTGTAAGAATGTGAGATTTCTGTGCTCTCTGCAGGAGAGTGGCAACTGTAGTCAAGATGGATTTTTTTTTTTTTAAATATCTTTTCAGAACTTTGAATTTCTGTAATAAAGCTAGCTCCACTAACTGACACCACCTAATACTTTATAAGGTCTGGACTAGTCAATTGGGAGGTAAAGAGTAGAAATCTACTAGCTCTTTAACTGCATTGTGTGAACAGTTTTAGCTGTGTTGTAACTGATCTATGGTGGAAGTTGCAGTTGTTTGCACTATTTGGATGTCATATGAGATGAACTATTAATTATTACTGCAGCTTAACTGTCTTCTGCTTGGAGTGGTAAGCTAGATGGGTAGTATTTTAAATCCTTTTTTTTCTTTTATTTTCTGTTTTTAGTAGTACAGAACCGTCAGGCAGTTCCCAAGAATGGTTCTGCAAAGATCAGGATGATTCTGGCTCCCTTGTGTTTGATGAAAAGCAGAAGAGAAATGAGTGCGAAGATGAATGCAGGCTGACTGACTACACGCCGGAGAGGTATGAGATAAAACGTCTCTGGCTAAGTTACTGAAATAATTCAATACACATTGATGCTGTCGGGTTTTTTTTAGGAAATGTTTAGTGAGGGAGTACAGTTAACACTCAGACTTGGAGTTTGGCACTTTTGCTGTTGAATATAATCCATTACTGGTACAGAGCATTGAATGTGGAAGAATCACCAGCATTACAGAGTCATATGATTAACAGCAGAAAAAAACAGTGTTTTTTCAGCTTCTCTGTTTATACAGTGGAGTACTGAGGTTTCTTTAACCACTGTTGGCAAGTGCTGAAAATAGGATACTTTTTTTAGAAGCATCCTTAATTAACAGTATTACTCCTGTGCAGAACAGCAGGGAGACTAACAGTGAAGCACCTCATGCACTTCCCTGTTTACTGAGGTGTCTTAATCTGGGGATATGTGTGTGGAGCTGAAAATGGTTCTGCTACCAAGTTTCTTGTGCAATTGTGCCTGGGTTTGCTTTCAAAATACAGTGGAGTTGTTACCAAAATTTGAGTCGTTTTCCTCTGTTGTGACTGAAGAATCATACCTCAAAAAGTCTTCTGTGTAGCATGGGACGTTATTTTGCAGAACTCTGATAAGCATTTAAACACAGATAAAAAATGTGTGTGTAAAATCTATGTCTTATTTTTGCAGTCCCTGTTCTCCCGATTCTTCTCCAGTCTGGAAACGCAGAAAAAGAAACAATTCTGACTCCTCTGTGGTTTCAAACAGCAAAAACCATTATGTACATATGTACCACACACTGGAAAGGTATGAAATGATTCTCCATATGGAGACTCATTGATACTGTGAATTGACTTTTGGAATATGACTGTATTTATCCCTCCATTTGTTAATAGCTTTAATTTTATATGAATCTATGTTCAATTTAGTGAGGAAAGGAAGTCATGCCAGAATAATTGTATTGTATGATAGCAAATATTTACAGTGGTCCATTGTAAAGGTGAAGAAACTTCAGTGTCAGAAGATACAACGTAAGTTATTTTTTGTGTGTAGAATTAGGCAACACTAATGTGTTGTTCTTGGTTTCTCATGGAACCTGGTTTCTGCTTCAGAGGTTGTAATTCTGAAATTATGATAGTTATTTCCCATACCTTTTACATGCCTTGCATTCTGCTTTTTGGCATACAGGATATGTGCAAGTTGATGAATTTTACGGTAAAGGAATGGAGCCCAACGTGTACTCCTAAGTCTGTCAGTGAATACTGAAACTCAGTGCCTGTTTAATTATTGCTGTGTTACATTTGCTACGGGTATTACAGAGAATATGTACTCATGAAGGGATGTGAAAGAAGCTTTGTGTATTTTGATTAAGCTTTTTCCTGCCTTATGAAGGATGGCATGGAAGAAGTTAAAAAATGGATAATAGAAGGGTAGATTTTTTCAGGCTAACACCTTCTTTATTCTAAGTTGTTCAGGAATGAAACTACTTCTCTAGCAATTGGTTTTAATCATATTTCTTTTTTTCCTCTTTCCTAGCTGCTGCATAAGAAGTCTTCCTATAAGTGGGAAATAATAGGCTATGTAGAGGAGAGCATGGTTTAACCCTATACAAAGTTTTGTCAGAATCGCAGAAAAACTGGAACAATGATTTAAGTTTTTTGGGGTTTAGTAGAATTCTCATACTAACCTTAGTAAAAATGTTTATAAAGGTGTGGCTTTTTTCTCTCTATTTAGCCCCCTTATCTTCAGAAGAATTAAGAGGAACTGTGAGACAGAAGTCCATGGTTTCAGACCTTTTCACTTTCTTTCTAGTCTTACTGAATCAGGACATCAAGAGGCATTTTCAAAGTGCTCAGAGTGGGAAGCCTTTGGTGAAAATGATGAAGTAATGACAGTACAACATGGTATAGAAATAACAAGGTAAATACCATAATGATTATGATGTTCTTTCTGTTTTTTGCTTGTGCTGTGTGTTTAATACTACTTTTTTTTTTTTTCTCCTTACACTTCCTCCAACGTGTGGTATGTTTGGTTGTTATTTTTGTTCTTTGAATTCACTTGGCTTTTCCAGTCTGACTCTCCATGTATTGCTTTTTGCTGCTTCTGCCATTAAGTAATGCTGGAAGATGCTGAGCCCCTTAAACCTTCTTTGTCTTATGGAAAGCAATGGCATTTTATAGAATTGGTCCCCGTGGTTGTCACCTCTCACTTCCTCAGCCCAGGAGCTGAAAGCTTCCTCTTCGTCTCCTGAGAAATTAAGTTGTTTTGTAGCTGATAACAATGATAGTTATTTGTTTTTATGCAGTGACCCAGTTCCAGCCAGTTGTTCTTCAGGATGGAACAATCAGAAACAGAAAAAACCCAGCTGCTTTCTGCCTGACAGCAAAACTTGGCGAGATACTGACTGCAGGCTGGAGAGGTAGGAAATGCAGCTTATCAATCAGGGGCTTTTTTTGCATGTTACATTAGAAGCATAGTTGCCTTATTACTGTATTTCAATCCAAGCTTTTATTATAAACATGGAATTTTTTTTACTATTCTTTTCAGGGATGGGTTGGCCAGTCTTTATGTTGTGTGGTAAACTTCTATCCTTACGTTCTCACGTTATAGTCTGTATTAGAGTAAATAGCAAGTTGTAGCTGTATTTAAGTATAAAAAAGTTACCGTAATAAAGCTATGTAATCTTTGGGTGTGGGTTTGTTGTTTTTTTTTTTGTAGACTTAAACTTTGTAGCAGTTTATTGGAAGGACATCAGTCAGAATACCCTGAAAGGGGATGGGGAAGTACAAGCACTGAAGGTAGAATAATGAGGAAGAAAATTTAAATACCAAGGTGAGATCATGCTGACTACTTAATTTACCAGTTCTCTTTGAGTAGCCCATATGCAATATCGTTATACAGAATCCAACTGTTCAGTTCAAGCAGATCAGTTTCTCTTTTTGCTCCTTTGTTATCTTAGTATTTTATCCCATCCTCTTGTATTTAATACAGCTCTTTAATTAAAAGTTCTAGTACTTCAGACTTAGTAAATTGAAATATTTACCTGTTCATCCAGAAAACAATGTATTTTATCTTATCACCCAAATGAAAAGTGCCATTTGTTTTTAATTATTTCAGTGGCAGCTTTTCTGCCTCATAATATTTTTGTGATAAAGCCACAACTTTGTAGCAGTAAATTTCAATGAAAATTTTCTTTTGGACTGTAGAGTCCTGTGGTACATTAATAGGATGGGTAGTATCTTGAGTCAAACAGGTTTTTTTTTAGCTAATAGTCTGTTGTGTAATTTGATTATCTTTGATCTACACTTAATGCAGGCTTGGAAACATTATGGACTGGGATCTAAATGTTTGTTTAATAGTGATCTTGTAATGTTTTGCATAATAGAACTCATTAAGAATATGGTATTAAGAATATGGCACACAGTTTTACACTCCTTAGGTTTTGAATTCTAGTTACATGAAGAAAAGGCAGGTAGAGCTTTTAAAAATTGCGCTAATGGCATTTTTTCTAATGACTTCATTGATTTTTAATTTAAATTCTTTAAGCATGAATAAGACTTAATATGGATTCACTGTTCTAAAGTGCTAATTCATTATTTGAAAATATCTAGTCTCTCTTTGTATATAGAACTATCGAAGAAGGACTTTCTCCTGTGACAGAAAATGATTTGAAGAATAGGGATATAGGCTGAGATCAGCAGATCAAGTCTTGGAAAACTGGTGCAGTCGCATAAAATCTGCACTGAAAGAGGAAGAGATTTACAGTCAGCGTATGTGCAATCAACATAAGGTGAAATGTTCAGGTAAAAGAAGCATGCTTCTGTACACCACAGTTAAGAGAGCCTTTCTGGTCTTCTATATAGTCAGTTGGTATTTAGCTGCTTTGCAGTTGTTTTTGTTGTAAATAAGGCTCTTACAAGGAGTGTGTATACTCATGGGTTCATAATCACTCATTGTAATGGAAAAACTATCTTTGGGACACATGAAATGTAGAAAGTGAGTTAAATAGCTACTCTATAAAGCAACACGTTGGTTTCCTGGTATGCAGAGATCAATATTTGAGAGAAACACTGCCTTGAACCATGTTTTTTAAGTGTGATGAGCTCTTAACTGTGGAAGGTGAATGTTGCTTGAAAACCAGATAGTGTGTTACATGGTAGAATTCCACATCACCCACCGTCTTGCTAAAAGAAAATTTCTGTCTCAAACAGGAAAAATAAACGCGGCTGTTTTGGAGCTCAGTTAAACGTCCATAAGTTTGAATGTATCTGGTTGCTTTCTAAAGGAAAAACCTTAGTCAGTAGGACACAAGATATAGCAGGAATGTGTTAATTAAAATTGAGAAGAAAATGTGTTCTATGAATTAATAATTACATTTAGGTGAAAATGATGCAAGAGATTGGGAAAGATAGGCTCAACTGCTTCATTTTGTGTTTGAAAGATACTTTAGGAATATAGGGTGTTTTCCAATAACTTACGCTCTCAAAGCGTTCATACTATCTGTAATGCTTTTTTAAGTATAGACAATATGGCTTTGTATTTTCTACTGTGCTTTGAGTTCACCATTTGCAATGCTCTGTTCCGTTTACTTCTACTGTAACACTACAGCTTAGAAGAGTAAATGTTTTGCTGTTAATGGCTAGATATATCATATTTATAAAATGCTGTTATCTGCCTTTTTGTTTAGGTTTCTCCAGATCTTTAAGGATAGATTGTTTTCTGCAAGCTCTGCCTCAAGCGTAAAACTGCAGATTTCATTAAGCCTGTGCTACAATGATGATGGATGTTCCTTAAATCTTTTGTGAGAATATTTCTGCTTTACCCACATTGACAGATGACATGTGCATTATATATTGTAAAGGCTACTTCAGTTGATGGATCCTGCTGTTGGAGATCATGCTACTTAGAGTGTGCTAATGTTACGCTGGTGAATTGGTCTGATATCCGGTCAAACTGAAGAATGCCACCCCTTAAATCAAGGAGTTAAACCCTGTTTCCTCTACTGGACCAGAATTGTACATCCAACCTGAAGAACTGCTTCAAAAGAATGTAGATAATTTCAACCTTTCTCCAGTTATTAAAGACAAACTGTTCTTAGTTTTTGAATCATCCATTTGGTATATTTACCATTCTCTGAGATAAGATATATCAAACTAGCGTTTGCCTAAGCCTAGTGAGAGAAGAGAAAGGAAAGGTAGATGGTTTATTAAAATCAGATCACTCTCTTTACGGGGATGAGTGACTGAACAGCAACACAGCCTAAGTACCTGATTTTGCTTTTATGTGTGTTGCAGCCTGACCTGAAGAGCCAACCTACTGCTTAGCAGAGGATGAGTTCAGTGCCTGCTGTTGCTACAGGAATACAAGGTTAACAGCAGTATTTACAGGTTTGGAGCTGCTCTTGGGCATAGGGTGTCCAGGCTAAGGGTTGTGACGGTGTTGAGATAGGCTCTCCTTTTTTAACTCTTAACTGTGCTGAGAAGGTCAAAGCAAGGGCTGTGGCTACAGTGGAGTTTAGACCAGATTCATGTGCCAGTTACAAGAATTTTTTACAGTCCTTGTGGCATTTTATGTAGCATGTACTGGGATACGAATGTCTCTTAGAGCTGGGAACTGTCTTTTTGCAGGAGTTTGGTTTGGCTTTTTGTGAGGCCACTGCAGAACTGTGGCAGTGCTAGGAATGACACACAGCAGCCTTGTTGTGAGGCTGGCAGTGTAGCCAAAGGCCAAAAGCCCATTGCGCTGATGATGTGGAAGTAAGCTGCGTTTCCAGAAACGACTCCCAGTCCCTTCCAAAACATTATTTCCAGGCATGCTCAGGCAGTAGTGTCGCAGCACAAGGATGGCTCAGTCAAACACCACAAGGTGTGGAGTGTGTGTATACAAGGAACACATCTGTACAGCACTTTTTTAAGAAGTAATATTTAGAACCTTGTTCCAGTGTGCATGCTTTCATGTGATTTATGATGATTGTAAATAAGGGAATGTGTTACATTTTTGGCATTTTGTCTTTATGCAGAAGAATTAAAGTCTTTAACTTTAAAAATCCCCATTAGTCTGCTTTTGCTGTTGTGTTTTCAGAGTTTCATTGCATAAGGAATATCTGGGTTCAGTAGTCCTTTTTTTTGGTTTTAGAGTGTTTTGTTTATTTTGGGGTTTTTTTAGCTAAAAAGGGGAAGGAGTACTCTTTGGAGATTAAATCAAACTCTTGAAGGGAGTTTACAACCTGGGTTGTGTCCAACCTCTCAGTTTCTATTCTGACATCTTGTCAAGAACTTGTATTTAGTGCATTGTAACCTAGTGAAAGGGAGCAGCTGAAGCCTCAGCACCCATTCTGCCAGGAGAAAGGTGTCCTCCTGGAGAGGATGGAGCTGCTAGGTGAGAGTAATAGGCTATCATTAAATACTTAAACTTAGCTGTCAGAGCCCTTAAGCTTTTGCCTATGATGGATGGGGCCTGCAGCGGATTTATGGACACAAACCCATAGGATTTGTAATTCAGCAGTCTTTAAAAGATCTTGTATTTCTCAGTTGAAGATACCTAGACTTGAAGTAGAATAACCAATCTGCTTGTGGCAATTAAATTTTGGGCAGATTTATTCTCTAAACCAGGTTCTTCTGTATGCTTTGACAAGCTTTGTTAGCACAAGGAAAGGAATGATACTGGGCAGATGAGGTTTGAGGTCTGGTAAAGTAATTTCATGCAGTGCTGCCACCGGATGGAGAACAATTGTAATGCCTCCTGATTAGTGACAGTGCCCTCATCAGTCCAGAGCCGTTAAATTGGAATGCACTCCATCCATTCACTTGTTTATCTATCCGAAGCTATTTGACATAAGAGTTTACAACTGAGGTAAGCAAAGTCTGGCACTCCACCCCCAACTTGTATTTAATAGTCCTCCATTAATTTTACCTATTTTAATTAAATCTAGTTTGCATAAATTTGTGCTCAGTTCATAATTCAGCCAAAATAAAACCTGAACTTCACCAGCCAGGTTTAATTTTCTTCCAAGAAGCGTCATGTATCTTCTCTTGGTATGCTTCCACTGGGAGAATCTCCTCACAGATGATACATTATCTGTGCTTGTAGAAACAGTCCTTCACTAGCAGTTCTGAAATGCTATTGTTTATATGTGTACTTTTGTTTTTAAAACTGCTCCTTAGAGGTCACAGTAACGAGGGTATCTCCCTCTCCCCTTAAAATTCCCACTGTAGTGTGAAAGTGCTTTTCTGAGGATTTTCTTTACTGGCAAGGACAGAAAAATGCAAGGCAGCTGTAACCCCTAAGCTCTGTTACAGCAGATAGTTCTGCTTGATAAACTGAATTTAACTTGTACGTAGCGTTTTGCTAAAAATGCTGCGTGGCTGCCAGGCTGAAGCTGTCCTCTATCAGGCTAGCTTGGGTGAGTTCAGGTAAACATGCCGTTCAAATCATCTTATCTCAGAGCAAGGCTGGAGGAAATGGAGTTTGTTTGTACGTGTTTTGAACTGATGCTGTACTTCAAGCTTATCCTTGGCTCAGGAACGCAGTTCTGTTTCCCACAGAAGCGTGTGGGAAAGGAGAAGTAGCATAGCAAACTCTCCTGCAGGAGCACAGATATTTATGCTGGTCCCACACAAGATGTGTGAGTTTGTATTTTTACAGTAAGGCCAGGCAAAAGGAAAGGAAATTCCAAGCTAAATCCATTTACACTAGTACTTTAAAACCTTAGTGGTTCACTGAGTGTAGAGCTGGACCAACTGTTATCGCCCAAAGGCAGACACTTTGGAGACATCCTACAATAGAGACCTCTGCGAAGAAAAGTACAAGACCTGTGTACAACCTTTGAGGAAAAAACAATGAGTTGATGGAAAGTGAACGCAGTTCTCCTTACTTCTTCTCAAAATACTACTGATTTCAGCCAGGAGCACTAGGTATGTAGACATTCCACCCAAAAAGCATTATTAAACAGCTAAAACACCATTTCCAAATACATACTTAGCAGGATGTCTTTGAGATACATACGTATAATGAGAATGCGGATGCAATTTGTAGATGTGAAACATTTTAATTTGGTGCATTCACAAATGGGAAAAGAAATGTACAACCATTGAAAAGTCGAGCAAAATAATGCAAAAAAAATAATAGTAAGCTAGCTGCTGTGATTTCAAACTGTTTAATTTCTAAAAGCCATTGCAAATTATGTCTGAAGACTCTTGGTCTGGCGCGGTTCCCAAGGCAGGCTGGCAGGGAGCAGTCGTCTTTCCGCTTCTGAAGCTGTTAGTTTTGCTGAGAAGTTAGTGTGAGTTGTCTGTGTGTTTTCATCCATCCATTGTCTGGCACTGCTTTGCAAAAAAAAATATAAATCAGCCAAGTGGTTGAACAGTATTTGTGCCTTTTTGGAAAAAACGGTGTGAATTTCTCCCACTTTTAACAATGAGCAATGCTATGAGCTTTGTGAGCTCACCATGAAGAGGATCCTCAACACATCTGAGCAATCCTGAGCAGGTGCTTCCTCTTGGCCTTCAAGAGTGCATATATAATACCGCAGTGATCTCTGGAAGAAAAAAATTCTGCAGTTGTTACTGTGCTGATCTGGGACCCTCCTCTGACCTCTACCTTCTTACCCTTGCTCTTATGCCCAGAGTTAAAAGCAGCTGTAGATACTGTGCTGTATGGTTTTGCACAGCCTTGAAGAAAGCCCCTTTTATATCTGCGAACTGAAAAAGGGGTAAGAAGGGCTGCCTGGTTATTTATCAGACTTCAGCTGGGGTGTTCCTATAGGCCATACTGTTCAACTCTCCAAGAAAGATTAATCAGAAAATGGGAAGAAATTAATGTGTTCCTAGAAGTACTCAAGATTTGAGTTTGGAGACCTTTTATTAATAGGAACGTGTGGTGAAGAAGAGGCAGAAAGACTAAGGTGCATATTGCAGGTGCTGTTCCTCAGACGACTGTCTTAATTACTTTAAATAATATGGATCCAAAGCAACATACTTGCTTCAGCTGCAGTTGTGCTGTTTGGACAATTCCTTCTTCCTAGCACGCAAAGGTGTGTACTGGCACCCACTGTGCCTGCTGACTGTGTCCTTTCTACTCAACTTACGGACAACAAGAGCTCCAATTCTATGTAAATGATGACCTGAAATGCAAGTCAGAATAGCAGACATCGTTCACTTTCATTTCTGTAAATAAAATAAATAAATGTAAACCATGCTTCGTTTCTACAGTAGAGATGCAAATTCTCCCTCCCAGCATACTTCATGCATAGCAAGGTTGAAGTGTATCTTCATAAAATAAATTCAAAACACCACCTGTCAATATGTGCTCAGAAAGTCTCTCCAAAAACATTGCTGGGCTTCGTTAGTTGTTTTCGTGTTAAGCTGTTCAAAATATATGTAAAAAAAAAAAATTAAAACAGCTCTAGTTTGCTACTTCTGCCATCCATCAAACATGTCTCATTGCTAATCTTGCAAGTGTTACTCACTCACTACTTACAGGAGTGAATATTAGGTTTACTTCCCCCAGGTTCATCGGAAGACATGTTTATGCTCTTTAATCTGTCAGACATTCGCTCCAGGGCTGCTTTGCACCTGCTGAGCCAACAGCTGAATTTCCCCTTGCTGCTCTTGAGGTGTCTGGTCTTCGAATGAGCCAAAGAGCAGAGATGCTTGAGAACAGCAGTGGCTGTAAGTTCAAGGTAATTGCAGCGTTTCAGATAGTCTCATATCCCTAAATATCATCAGAAGTGTTTTGGATGAAGGCCACATCTGCACTAGAAAGCTTTACCAGAAAGCTCTGGTAAAACCTGCAGAATTTTTGTATTGTTTTCAGAGCTCGGTAACTTATTTACACTAACTCCCTGCATTTATCTCGTATGATCTAGATTCGGTATGAATGCGTAACTGCGTTTCTGCCAAGAAGTAACTGGAGCCAAGGTTTGCTGGCTTTCTGCTACCTGTGAGAGAAAGATGAGGCTGCTCCAGTAAAAATGTAGACTGACATGCAAACCGCATATGATCCAGAAGAAAGCTTGCTAAAACTAAGTTAAAAATCCTATTTTCTGTATCCTGATACCATGAGTGAAATTCTGCTCTGTTTTTTTGAACTTTTGTTATCGCAACTTGTACAGTGGTAATTTTTTATTTTTTTTTTAAGAGGAGGCAGTGAAGATTTGGCTAGGGAAAAGAAGTTAATTGCATGCTGCAGGCAGGAACCAAATGCCCGCAATGGAGAGGCCAGCTGGGCCAGTGCAGCGGATGATTCACTTCATGATGCACAGGTGAGACGTGGTTAGAAGAAACTGCGTTATTAGAATTAATGCAAAATTGTGCCAGTTTCTATGGCAAGCAAGAGCTACAGTGGCTGTAGGTGACAATAGCTCTTACAAAGCCTGAAATTCTTGAGAACTTACCTTTTGACAGCAGAAAATTTATGACCAGAAAGTACAGGATGAATATTACCTCAATGTGTTGAGAATAAATGGATTTAATGAAATCGGCTGGGGCTCTTGTTAGAGAGGAAAAAAAAGGATGGATATCCCAACTGTGGGCTTTCTCCTCCCATGTGCTTCTGTGAACTGAAGCAGAAGGAGGCACTTTCTTGTAATTTTTAAGGTTTCAGTTGAGGCATCATGACAGGGATTGTTGTAGGATACTGAAAACAGACTATTTCCTGTAGAGCTGAATGAGAATATGCAGACTGCATCTGAACAAGCAGAAATGCAATACATAATTAAACACTCTGCATACCTTAGAAACTGAATTCTAGGACAGAAAAAGAAATTCTCCTTTAAGAACAATGTTATTTCCTGTGCTTTATCTCTTACTAATTTCAATAACTTTTATTAAATTAAGAATATTGTATCTCTTATGGTTTAGTGATGGTTTTTGTCAGTGATAGGTTGATGGTCGGACTGGATGATCTGAAAGGTCCCTTCCAACCTAGGCAATTCTGTGATTCTTTGCTGACTGTTTTAACCTTATTCCGACAACCGTTGACATGTTTGCTTATCTGAGAAAGGAAGAAAACCCCAACCTGGTTCTACAAAGGAAGAAACATCCCATTCTTGTTGCTACCAAATCACACGTTGAATACCAGACCTGCAAGAATCTGAATAATCTAATGCCTTTTTGAAATATGAATGCTTCCTTGCTTGCTGGAGATAAAATCTCTTTACCTAGAGGTAACTGTACCAGCGGTGCCATTGTGACTGTGGTAGCTACGTCCCGTGTCCCAAGAAGCAGCACCAAGGCCAGAAGAAGCCAATGCTGCCCGGTTTGTGTATGCCTTGCTGTGAAGCATCCCACCAGCTGTCAGCCCATGAGGGCCACAAAGGTATTTTTATTTAAAGCTGTGCTTGTGTTCTGCTGTAGGAGTCCTTCAGGTTGTTTCTAAATTACTGTTGTAAGATGGCAGCACGTACCACACCTCACCAATCGGTAGGACCTCATGCCATCCATTTGCAATTAAAAACACCTGAAAACTCTACTTAGTAAAGCATAGCGGCCTCACGGCATTACCTGACCTTATTCCATAGTGATATGAAATGTTATTTAATGCCATGTCACTTCATAGAATCCAAGTTTATGTCCTAACAGTCTGCTATAGGGCTTGAACTGGCCATTGAAGTACCACATGCTCCTCACGGGTTGAAGAGCCATGCTGATTACTGCAACCCTTCATCTTTAAATCTCAGTAATCAGTGGCTAGCAGGACTATGGAAGTGATTGCCCCCCTGTACTGGGCACTGGTGAGGCCCCATCTCGAGTGCTGTGTCCAGTTTTGGGACCCTCACCACAAAAAAGACATTGAGGTGCTGGAGCGGGCCCAGAGAAGGGCAACAAAGCTGGTGAGGGGTCTGGAGAACAAGTCTTATGAGGAGCATCTGAGGGAACTGGGGTTGTTTAGCCTGGAGAAAAGGAGGCTGAGGGGAGACCTTATCGCTCTCTATGACTACCTGAAAGGAGGTTGTAGTGAGGTGGGGGTCAGTCTCTTCTCCCAATGAACAAGTGATAGGACAAGAGGAAACAGCCTCAAGTTGCGCAAGGGGAGGTTTAGACCGGATATTAGGAACCGTTTCTTCACCAAAAGGTTTGTCAAGCATTGTAACAGGCTGCCCAGGGAAGTGAGTGAATCACCATCGCTGGAGGTCTTTAAGAGACGGGTGGACGTGGTGCCGAGGGACATGGTTTAGTGGTGGCTTTGGCACTGTTAGGTAAATGGTTGGACTCAGTGATCTGAAAGGTCCCTTCCAACCACGGCAATTCTATGATTCTATAATTATCCTTTTGTTCCGGCTATTTTTCTGCCTGACGCGGGTTCGCCGTGCTGTGGGGCCCGGCCCGCCCCCCCGCCAGCGCGCGCCAAAACCGCGCGCCGCCGCGCTCCATTCTCCCGCCAACACGCCCCGGGGCGGGGCCTGCGGGAGCGGGCTAAACCATTATACCGGCCCGGGGGACACACACGCGCACATAAATTTTCTCGGGGCCGGGGGCGCCGCGGCGGGGAGCACGCTTGCTTCGCACCCACCAGCGGCCTGGGCTGGCGGGGAGAGGACGCGGGTTGGTGGCTGCGTTTTCCCTTTTCTCCCCCCCCCCCGCCTCCCCCGCATACCTGTCCCCATGGAGGGGCCCGCGGGGAGGCGGGGCGGGCGGTGTCAGTCAGCGCCGGCGGGAGATGCGAAAGGGCTGAGCGGGAAGGTAGGTTGCTGCTGCTCTCCCTCACCGCCCGCCGCTCGCTCCCGCTCCGGTCTCCGCGCCGCCCGGCTCTCCCTCCAGCCCTCCCGAGGTCACCCTCTGCCATGTCCTTCCGCCAGAGGAGCCCGCACGGCGGCACCGAGAGCAGGTAGGTATGCCCCGGTATGAGGTGAGGGGTGCCGGCGCTCATCGCTCCCCTTTTCCCCGCTCTCCAGTGGCGGAGCGACGGACGATGGCGAGCCGCCCGCCCTCCCAGTCCCTCAGGCGGAGTAGGGTCGAGCCGCGGCCCGCACGCACCTGCGCGTGACCTCCCCGCCCCAACGGCCGCCGGGCGGGGTCCGCCATGTTCCCTCAGCTGAGGTGCGGGTCCCCTGGCGGGTTCCCCCCGGCCGCCTGGGGGGAAGTGGGGCTGAAGGTCCTGCCGGAGGGGAAGAGGTGTAAATGGCCAGGTCTCCCGTTGCCCGTGTCGCCTGCGAGGGCGGGCGGTGGGGGGCAGGGTGTGGGGCCGTTGATCGCAGTGTTTCTCTCCGGGGGGTAGCCCCCTTCTGAGGACTCTTAAGGGCCACGCCTGGTTGTGGTCGCTAAGCTCGACTTGTTGAAGTAAAATGAGTAAATAAACTGTGGTGTCTCCATGGGGTGATGTTTGTTGTTCAGCCAGGAGAAGACTCCAGGGAGACCTTATTGCAGCCTTCCAGTAGCTAAAGCAAGTGTATAGGAGGGATGGGGAGGGACTCTTTATCGGGGAGTGTGGTGATAGAACGAGGGGTAATGATTTTAAACTGAAAGAGGAGAAATTTACATTAGATGTTAGGAAGAAATTCTTTACTGTGAGGGTGGTGAGGCACTGGAACAGGTTCCCCAGGGACGTTGTGGATGCCCCATCCCTGGAAGTGTTCAAGGCCAGGCTGGATGGGGCTTTGAGCAGCCTGGTCTAGTGGGAGGTGTCCCTGCCCATGGCAGGGGGGTTGGAACTAGATGATCTTTAAGGTCCCTTCCAGCCTGAACCATACTATGATTCAAAGAGGTTGATAAAATAAAGCCACCTAACATGTTCACGTTGTCTTTGCTTGTCTGCTGCCAGCCCACAGCCTCCACCTCGCTGGTCCCAAGGAAGGAAACGTGGTGCAGATGGAAAGCGGAGAAAGCAGAATGAATTCGATTCATCCGTTTTTGATGAAAACAAGTACAGACCTTCTGACAACAGGCTGGACAGGTACACAGTGCTTGCCATAGAGATAACTCTGCTCTTTTGTTCACCAGGAGCTGTTGAATTGACTATTGTACTTGTTTTTTCAAGCCCTGCTTATTTTATAAATCACTCATCGACCATAAATAGCTGATCTTAAAGGAGGGAAAAGAACTTAATGCAGTGTTCTTATCTTGAAGCCACTTCTTAAGAGTAACCATTTTTCATTCTTATGTCTTTAATTGTGTTTTTCATCATCTTCTGTCCTACTTCATGCTTCCTGCCATTTATTATGAAGCAATAACTGCACCAAGCCAGTTATGTTTGTTTGTGGAAACAGGCTGTACATACTTGTGTATGTTGTGGTAAAATTAAACAAGATGACAAATTAAAAATTCAAGTCTTAAAAGTCATCTGTCTTCGTATTTCTGAAGGCAGCACAGACCATCTTGAAAAGTTGTATCTAAACATGTCAGCACATGTGTGATGGAGTCCACTTCTGAGGTCACTCACTCTGTTCATACTGCTGCTCGCTTACCTTCCTTACCATTTCCCAGCACAAGTAAACTTCAGTTTAGTAAAAGTATTTTATATCCCTGTCTACATCTGAGCCATTCATGCCACAGTCCCTTTTATCAGTGGATGGGAGTTGTCCTCTGCAGCCCAGTTGATTGAATGTAGATTTCTTATCTAGAGTAAGATGGGTTGTGCCCTGTAACTACCTGTTTTTCTTTGCTGATAATAATTGGGGAAGACGTTGGTCAGTGGCTCAAGTTACAATATCCAGAAATTAATTTCAGGAAGCATGTTTGAACAGGAGTACCAAGACAAAATTTTACAAATGGCTTCATCAGTTTCAACCTAATTAAGCAGTGCTTTTTTTGTGTCTTCCAGTATTGAATTGAACAGGCGTTCTTTCTGGTTTAGTTTGGATTCAGCTCTGACTGAAGTTGTTCTCTTCCTGCAGTAAAACTACTCTTTGTTTATGCCAACTCAACATTGTCAAAATAAAACTTTAAAATGGGAAGAGGATCAGGATGGAGGCCGGGTCGTGCAACAGATTCAGTTGGCGGGAGGGGGCAGTTACAGCCTTGCTTTTCTGCACCTCTGGCAGAGTTTGAGTGCCATGTGCAGTCCTAGCACAGCGCTATAGCTTCTCATCAACTGCGAAATGGCACGTGGGAATGAGTGCCTGAAGAAGGACAGCTGAGCTTAGTATGTCAGCAGTACTGTCACAGAGCAAATTAATCAAGAGAAAAAGCTGTAGACTGTCCAAGGTTGTCCCTAATTCTATGTATACACAGCACAGATACAGAATCAAACAAGTACAAAAAGGTATGACACAGCGTTGAAGAGAAAGTTCAGATGGTGGGACTAACCAGGTACTTCCGGGATTGAGCTGTTCTCTACCATGGGAGAGCAATAGTTGAATGTGGCCTGCACTTTCAGCAAAGTTAAAAATCAATATAAGCAAATGCTAAAAATCCTTGGAGGCTGAAAAGATAACTTGCAGAGGGACTTCTACTGTTTGCTATGGATTTTTATTTTTTCTGAGTTGGTAACTGGGTTTCGTCTAAAAAGAAGTTTTAGTTTCAATTTAACAAAAACTTTTAAGTAGCGCAAACTAATTTCTGAGCTGGGAGCAGGGAGGGAGTTGGAACTGGTTTTAGCACAGCTGGATCTAATTCCCTGACTTCAAGGGACTTCTTTGTGCGGAACCCTGGTAAGTCTCCAGAGCATTTCCAGATCCACTGAAAAAGCTCTGGTCTGTAGGATATGGTTTTGAGTTTGTACTTTAGGAAAATCAGTTATCAGGAGTACAGGAACTGGAAAACACATTCAGTAATCTTGATGTAGGCAACTGTTGTTGGCTGGGAAGTGATATGAGCTTATTCCTTTGCAGTAGTCTGAATCTGTTACATAACAGTTTGCAAAGTCATAGCAAATCTCAGTTTAGTAGTTAAAAATTGACTGGTTTTTTTGTCCCCTTGCCTTCCCTACTAGGTATATTTTCACATGGAGAAACTCCTGGTGCTATTGTGTAATTTTAAGTAATTAACTGTACAATTTAGTTCTGTGTTCTAACTGTTGTCTCCCATATAGCTAATGACTCTGCAATCCTGAAAGAATAAATATTTGTTAACTCATTTAGTGGAGTGAAAATAAGTGAGTAAATGCGTGAAGTTGGTATTTAGCATAATGTTTGCTGAAGGACACCAGCTCAAAGTTATTGAAAGTGTAGGCTAGGTTACATGCTGCAGTGGTATGTTTCTACAGATATCTACATAAAGTTTTCAAGAAAAAACAAAAACAAATCCCAAACCATACAACCTCAAGCTGGAACTCTCAACTGATGCTTAATTTTACAATGATGACATTTTATTAGAACAATACAAGCCATTGTGAGTACTGTAAAGGAATATATTAAATGGCTATCAAGCTGTGAATGGGGAAGATGCCGGGGGTTTCTGGTAATACAATAAAATACAATTTTTAATGAAGAGGCTTTTTTTTTTCCAATAGTTTTACAACACCAGAAGGCCCAGGACCTGTTTCCCGGTGTTCAGATTGGGGAACTGCAGTGGAAGAAGATGAAATGAGGACCAGTGTTAACAAAGAAATTGCAAGGTACCCCTGGGTGTTTAATATGAAGCGGGGAAATGGTAGTCTTGTAGAATCTGTACTGACTTCTATTTTTAACTTTACCATCGCAGTAAAATCTGACCAACCTTGGCTGCTTGTCTGCTGCTTTTAGGTCAGCTTTGGCTTAAGTCCTACAGGAATGACAAAGTATACTATCTGTAGAATTGATGTGTATCACTAAATATCTCCCTTTTGGCAGAATCCTTTCCCGAATCTCTTAGATTTGAATTACTTTAAATGTCCTCTCACTATTTACTGGTTTTGCATATCATTGCTATAAAAAGATTTTTAGGGAAAAGACTTAGGAAAAGAAATTCCTCAGATTTTATTTTTTTCAGGGGAAAACTGAAACATCCATTCCATAGTGTCAAGGTGTTTATAGTGTGTGGATTGACTTCTTCAAGACTGCTTCTTAGCCGAGAAGTAACATCAACTGTGAGCTGTGACAGTGCAGCCTTACATGTTCTCTTTGTGGATGCATGTTATTAATACTGATTTGAACTCTTACAGATACAGAAGAAAACTCCTGATCAATGAATTTGCAAGAGAAAGGAAGTCATCCTCTGGAAGGTAGGTTAAATTTCTAGCTTAGCTGAGGAAAATCCTAACGATACGTCTGAATTTTCCCATGTACTGTGTTGCTTCTGGAAATGCTTAGTTTGAAATAGTTCATCTTAAGTCTGCTCCAACAATCCCAAGCATTCATCTGAAAAGTTTAAACATCTCTCTTCATAATCTTCTACATGTGGGTTTGTTCTTGTGTATTGCTTGTTTTCTTCTAGCAGTCCCAAATCTACAATGTTTTTTTCTTTAGTTCTGATTCAAAGGAGTCCACTGTGACAGTAGAACTTGAGACAGATGAAGTGGTTTTGATGAGAAGACAGAAACAGATAAACTATGGAAAAAACACAATTGCGTATGATAGATACATTAAAGAAGTTCCTAGGTAAGCTGCTTTTGTTTCTGGTAAACTAAATGTTCAGTTGTAAGTTATACCTGTTCTTTGTAGGCATATTAATATACTAAGCTTGGTATTTGAGGCATTCAAATAGAAGGTATCTACAAATTATACCTTCTAAGCCAATTTTTTAACAGATAAGTGACACAATCAAATGAGACATGGATTTTATTTTTTTTTTTTTTACTAGTTGGTACATGAGGAATATCCCTTCGAACTTTCTCATGCTGCAGAAATGAAAGTGAAAGTTTTCTTGGTTATGCTTGTTAACTAGAAGAAATGAAACTCCTTTTTGCAGTCAATTTTCTCAGTAGTAAACGAAAAGACAAAATGGACTGTCATTGCTTTTAAGTTTGGAATATGTTAGATGCAGAGATTTCATGCTGAAGTTTTCAGACCTAAGATTGAGAATCCATTTTTGTTTCATTTGACTTGAAGACAGAAAAACTAAAATGTTCATGTGGAGATGACAGCTTTTCACTTGAGTGCTGAATTTCGCAGTCGTCTTTTCTCATAAATAATATAATTAGGCTCATTACAACCCAGCAAATTCTGTGTAGCAGGCAATCAGTCTAACATAAATCAGTCTTAACAAAGCTATACGATATGTCTGTGTGAAAAGCGTTAACAGATTTTTCATGTCTAATATCTGAATAGATGCCATCGTATACCAGGGGTTCATCCCAGAACTCCAAATAAATTTAAGAAGTACAGCCGTAGGTCATGGGACCAGCAAATTAAACTGTGGAAAGTTGCATTGCATTCCTGGGATCCACCTACTGAAGAAGGATGTGATCTGCAAGAAATGTATGTATAGAATATTTGAGATACCTTTATAGAAATTCATATATAAAATCTCATAGTAAAAAAAAAAAAAAAAAGGGCAAAAACCTCACCTAAAACAGCATAGCACTTTTTGAGACAAGTCAGTGATTGCTGAATGTTTTTATTAGCTACTTGCCACTCTTAGTGCTATCTAGTTCCTTCTTGGTCAAAATATGTAATAGCTTTCTGGACCTAGTTGCTATGACTGGACTTACCTGCTGTCCTTGCAAGGGCATGCGGAGATATCCCTCACTTGTGTAACATATGTCCAGTGGGTGAAACCAGAGCTCGTTCTGCATTGCTGTATAAAAGAAAATATCACACCATTGAAGCAAGCTGGTTCTTTCAGAGCAGTCTGTACATTAATCTGGGATATAAGCAGTGCTGGAGAGCTCTCACTAATTGACAGATGTCATGAATATTGAGCTTGGACCAATAGAATGTACAAGAACCTGCCTCATAGCCTTCTTGCTTGCTAGTTCAAGAACAACGGTAAATATTCTTGTTTCTTGAGCAGAGAGGAGGAAAGAAGTATTTGTAAAATCATCTCAAGGTGCCATTAAATTAAAAGCACGGCCGCAAGCATTCACAGTCCAAGCTACTGTGGTATTCTGCTCTACAAGATGTCGAATGATGTAACTAGTTACTTTCCTCCATAGAAAGCAATAAAGCTTATCAGGGAACATCCAAACTAAAGCTGTGGGACTACGCAGTGAAGGTACACAGATGTAACTAATTACGCAGGAAAGTTTAGTGGTAATAAACTACTGTTTTTACCTAACAGTGGTGCTGATTTTAAAACCAGTATGGAGCAATGGGATCTAAAAGCTAAGGCTTACTTTTAGCATCCTTTTACTTGCAATCGTGAGGGGAATTGGTATTTCAGCCTGACGCCTATGGTATAAGTCAGTGTTGAAATACTAGTCTATCTTCAAACGCTGGGGTCTAGTTCTGTGTATATTGGATATTAAATCTTATGTTGCAAAACAAATTGATGAAACCTTTTCTGGGTAAAAAAAAAATAATTCCTTGCTCTTGCATAACATTTGTTCTCATTTGTACTGAGGCATTGTTTGAGTGTTGGGTATTTGGCTTTGACAAATTGCCATATTCAATTTCAAGACTTCAATTTAGTCCTTGTCCATTTTGGCTGTATTCAGGTGACCTGCTATTCTGTTTGGTCTCTGCAGTTTGCCACCACTGTCCATATAATCTCTGTCGGTCTCTCTTCTTTTGTTTGGCAATCGTTTTCAGAACCGCACCTACCTACAAAGTGCAACTTACTACTAAAAAACTGAATTTGTTTTTAAGCTGTTGCTTGTTAATTATTTTACAGGAGTCCTGTTGACCTTGGTGAGATGGAGACAGAATCTGTTGGAAGTAATTCTACTGAATCTCAAACAAGCTGTCAAGATAATGATGTAAGCATATCTCTTACTTGCATAAATATTTATTAATAATTAGTCTGTTACTTGGAATTAGATCCAGAGCAGCCTGAATACATGAGAAATTCCATAATCGGCTGCGTTTAGGGACTGTTTATAAAGCAATTTTTAAATTCAGACATTTTCCCAGCTGTAGCCAATATCAGTTTGTAGTCTGAGTTCAGAGGGTTAGAACTTAAGTGACCATCTCAAATGACGGATATCTCTCTTATTCATGGCCTGCAAAAGAAAATTTATCTGTTCAAAGCATCTCAGTTATGAAGTGTGGTGTACAGTGGCAATACTACTTTAGATTGCAATATCTAATGTTAAAATAGGATGTAATTTTCTTGGCATGCTCAGACTTTTTGAAGTAATCTCTTTTTATATCCAGAAAGCTTTTAGTACAGCTGAGCAGTAACCTTCAGTAAAGATCTAGTAATGTTTTTTTTTATTACTGGATTTGTTTCTCTGGTGAATATTGAATCCGTGTACTGTTTCAATGTACGCATATAGAGATCCTTAAAACATTTGCAAGAAATCTTAGAATGTGGTTGAATGGGCAGAAGCCTTCATTTAAATTTCTTCAATCTTGAGACTAGCCTTGGGATTTTGTATGGCCTTTAAAGTGTTTGTAAGCCTCTGTTATAGGGTGGTCTAAATGAATTACGGAAGTTAAATGAATTATTGCATAACTAAACCTGTATTTAATTATTAACTGACTTTGAATTCCAGGATACCTGTTCTGGCACTCCCACCAAACTTAGACACATTGACTGTCAAGCAGAAGGCGAATTCAATTTGGAAGTGTGTTTGAGTGAACCACTCAAAGATTTCGATACTGTGAGTTAAATAGTCTCGTGCAAATTGTTTTAGAGGAAGTTTCTTTTAAATTTGAGAGGTTAGTTTGATTCATAAACTGTTAATAGTAAGAAAGCTTAAGCAAAGTTGAAGACTATTCTCTAAGTTCAGGTTGGTCTACATATTCTCTGGACCAAACTTGTGTAAAAATACAATTCAGTTGTGTGACTTATTTTTAACTTTTAATTTATGTATATCAGATTTTTTTTTATAAAACCTTTCAATAGAAAAAAATAGCCAAAGGCAATGCTACCTTAAGTAATGATAAATTGTTCAGCAAGATCTTACTGATTCTGGCCTCCCCCGTCCCATAATTTCAGTTATCCACCTGTAGACTGAGAGCAAAGTAGGGAAATGTTTTTGAGCCTCCGTTTATTACCTTGCTTTTCCATCTGTCTTTACTACAAGGATATGACTTGAAGCAATATAGGTGGTAGTTGAATCGTACTGCTGATTAGTACTAGTAAACTCATCTACTGCAGTTCTTTACTATAAAATTAAATTGCCTTACCCCTTGATTGGTTGGTTTTTTTTTTAAAAAACACAGATTGGTTTTTATTTGCAAAAGTGTTTCTGAAACAATTGGAAATTAAATACTGTGAAGAAATTGGAGGTCAGTATGGTAAATCACAGGCAATAATGCTTTAAGAAGCAGTAGCCTGAATTTGAAATTTGTAAATAGTCATGAGTCATTTGTTTATAAAGCCAAGAAAACAATGTGTAGGTAAAGTGATTCATTTTTTTAATTTTCTGGTTTTAAATGTAAAACTGTTGTAAATGATAACACTGTACAGACTTTCTGCTGAAAGCAGTTAATGTTTCTATTGCTTTTGTATGGGATGTTGCTGGAAAATAAATGGAATTGCATTTACTTATGACTCTTCAACTTCATTTCCTACTAGTGATGTTCTGTGGATAACAAAATGCAGGAAAATACTGAAAGCCATGTATTTGAGACTGGTATTGATACTAGGCTAGGATATGCGTGTGTTAGAACCATCCTCTGACTTTGAGGGAGACCTTAAAAACTATTTATTTGTGTGCAGGCCAGTGGAGTGAATTTAAGACTTGGTTATAATGGGTAAGCCTGTTGTTGACCTCTTGCAGATTCCTTAGAAGCAGTTCACATTAGATGTCCCCTAGCTGTTTGCCAAGTTCTGTTCCCTAGAACAACTGCTAGAAGAGCTAGAGTGGACACTTAAATCTTGTTTATTGTACAGGAGACTTTTTGTTTAGTCACCTCACCTGTTTTTATCTCTAAAATTTCTGTGTGTTGGTGTTCTAACACGGTCAGGTTCAGTGGTGACACTTAAACTTTTCAACTCTCAAGTTGAAAAGTTCGAGCTATAAGCGATACTACTAGCTATCTAATTTGTTAGGCACTCTTAAAATCTAGTAGCTTGATCTGATGGGGAAACTTCCAAGAGGAAGCTATGGCGTGGGGATAAAGATGGAGCTATGATCTGGTGTTAAGGAGACAGCCTCCCTAGAATGTCTTTTTTTCCAGAGAAGGCATCAAAGTGATAGTTCGTCTTGCTTACTACCTGGAGTAAGCTCTCTCTGCCCTCCCCAGATTGTTTTCCTTATGGCACGTTTTCTGGCCACGCTGTCCGTGGTTGTTCTCAAGCATTTTAGTTGTTGAATACTGAATTGTAGCTTGAGCTGCAATTTGCTTTGGAATTTCTTCCTGTATACCCTTCAGTAAAAGTGGACTTAAGGTCAAGCCAAACTTTTCCATATCTAGCTAGAATTATTTGATGCCTTTACTTGAGGCTTCTACATAATGCCTAAAAGGTGTTTAAACTAGACTTCCCAGGCCGCATAGCAACTGTTCTGAGTGTCTCAGTTTTTAACTTTGATGATAGGCCTGACAGACAGCACATGAAGCTACTTAGGAACACTATTTCAAGTTGTGGCTACTTCCTATTAGGTTTTTTAATAGTTAATGCATCTAATTTGAGTCAGCCATTTAAAGCTTAGTGCGGTTCTGTCTCTGGGCCACTACTGTTAGTATCTGATGGTACTAAACTATTTTCATAAGAGTGTTTTTTTTGAGAATACATGTGTTACTTCTGAATGTTTTAAAGGTTAGTCATGAGTAACGGGAAGCCAAGAACAAAACCATTCATGTCTTAAATAAGCTACCAATAGTTCACACAGTTGAATATTAGTGTAGAATGAAGTATTATTGCTAAATGATGTGGTGTTTTTACCCAGCGTTAAATGAGTAAGCCAAGATTTCTGTAGAAAAACAGGTATTGCAGACCTGGAAACTAGTATTCTGTGTCAAGTTGATGCTGTCTTCACAACCTGGAAGTGTAGTTTAGTAGTTGACACTTAGATGTGTCACAGTTTGCATGGTATCAGGAGACACCAGGTGCTCGTGCTGCTTATACGCTTGCTGTAGCAAGTAGTAAGTAATACTCAAGCTGTCTAGTTTGGTGTTGTACTGGAATGGCTATGCAGTGAATTAGCTGATCACTGAACTAGCTTCTATTCATGCTATTCTTAACCTCAGAGTATATCTAAATTTTGCACAAATAAAGTGGCAGAATTTTTCAAGGGTAAACCCAGGCTGTTCAGGATATCTTAAATGAACTTAAAGTCTTGAGGTACTAACAGATATATGTAATCTGATCTCCTGAGTAACACAGGACATAAAATACCACCTTAACTTATCCTGGAATGAATCACTAACTTTAATACTTTATGTGGAGAACAAGAATGGAGCAGTATCAGAGTCCCTATGCTAGAAGAGAAACAATTAGATGAGATTTTTAAGAGGGGACGGGGCAGTCGTGTGTTAATCTGTACCTGAGTATCAGAACAGGCAGTTGAATGATTTTTATTTTTTTAATAAGCTTTTCTACACCACTGTAGCTAAGCTGAACATGTTGGATCAGTGGAATATTCATGCTTTTGTTTAGAGGCTTCCAAAGGGTAAGGTTACTTACACCTCATTTCTAAGTAAGAATACTGAACCTAATAATTCTCTACTGAGATAGCTACAGGAGATACATATATTTCAGAGCTTATTGTAGAAAAATTTGTTACTCTACTAGCCTGAAAAATGTCGGTGTCGCGGAAAAGCAGTTTTTATTAAGCTTCTTCCATAACTTCACAAAACATATTAATTCCAGAAAGAATGTAGGTATGGCATCTGAGACTGTCCTTAGTGAGAAGATAATATATGAACAAATACTATTAAAACAAAAAAATTAAAAATCCAACACCAACAACCCCCTGCCACAAAAAAAAAAAGCTCCAAAACAACAATCTTTTTCAGTAATTTGAGTTCTCTGTGACAGTCCTTATGATTTTGTGACTTGTGTTCTTTGGAATCTGTACTGGAGGAGGAAACGTAGGAGTCGTTCTTTGACTAGAAGATTCAGGTATGGGGGAATGTGGGGAAAACATCGTGAAGAACCATAATATCTATGCAGAGTAGAAAGATACCAGACAAACACCTGAGGCTAGTACTTTTTTATTATAATGTAATGTACAACAAATACTTCTACTTTGGCAAATGTCTTGACATGCTTTTAAATTTCTGCAAAGTAACTTCTCAGTGGTTAGTCCATAAACTTAAATATAATTTGAGACAAAGCCAACTAACATGCTACTACTCGGCCAAGGTTTTCCGCATAGGCCCTGGGGTATGATCATCTTGCTCTCAGCATTGCATGCAGCCTGCCCTCTGAGCGTTGCACTTGCATACACAACTGCCTGCCCTGTTGAGATGAGTGTTGCTTTTCACTCTGCTGCGCTCCGTCAGTTCTGTCCATGTTCCACCCTTTCACTTTTCAGAGCTGTGCTGTGTCGCTTCTGCTTCAGGCTGTAAGGTCCTATGTTACTGTTCCTTTTTCTGTGCTAACTTATCCCATGTTTTCTTTTCCTCTAATGTGCTTCGGCTAACTTACAGATAATTTAATTCTGCTGGCTTCATTAAAAGCAAACCTTGGGTGCTGTTCAACTGTCCAAGTCTGTGCTGTTCAGCATGCATGGTCACCCAGGAACCGGGTGTGTGTTGGTAAAACATTTCAGCCTAGAAATGTAGCTGTTTGTGAAACAGGCTTAGAGTTTTTAATCTATCCTGAAACAGCTGGACATCCATTGTAGTGTCTTTTTTCCTACAAGTTACTCCCCTTTGCTTCAGTTACTTAGAGGACTCCGTTTTATGTATCGTATTTAAAAAGGGCACTCACGTTGTCTGAGTTTGAATTTTTTTCAAAGCTGCTGAACACTGAATTGAAAACAACTTTTTATTTTTTTTTTTTTTCCAATAGAATAAAGCCCTCCAGTGGTTAAATGTTGGATAACCTCATCCATTTAGGTTAATATGTGGTAATCTTATGGAAAAATAACATCCATATGTTCAGTTGGGCATAGTTGCATACACTGGGGTTTGCTTCAGATGGAGAATTGGCAAGTACTGCTGTCAAACTGTAGACCTACTAGGTTAAATTCCTTTAAAAATAAAAATTAACAGGTTGTTATGTAGGCAGCAGAACCTGTCAACCCTGCTTTTTATAGATTTGTGCCTTCTGTTTTATGTTTCTCTTACTCCCTTCACACCAAGTCTTGTCCTCTTTCAGCATCCTTCATGCCATGCCTGGATAACTGACAGCAGTAGCTACGGCTGATTTAAAGCTCCATCTGTTGTGACTGGATAGTTGGTATATGTGTGCTGATGGGATGGCAAGCAGAACGTTTAAAAGCTAAGCTGTTTCCCAACTTTTCCTTCACTTGGGCATTAATTGTGTCTTCCTTCATTACTTGACTGTTGTCACTTAAAGTTTAAAGGAACATATGTACCTTTTTGCTAAATACCTGGAAATCTAGCTTAAAAATTAGAGGAGGCAGGACAGATGTTTTGAAAAAGACTCAACAGTACAACGATTTAAGCCTCTTTAAGGAAGCCAAGCTAAAACCATCTTTGTTTCATGAATCCATTTTTAAGTCAAAAATACCATTCAAACAATGTTTTGTTTATGTGTGTATTAACTAAAGTTACTTTCAGGATTATCTGCTTTGTCGTGTTGCTAACGCAGATAAAAACCCCTGGTGTAGAGGCAAAGTATACATATGGCAGCTATGTACGCTTGAGCATGGATCTGTGTGGAAGTCTGCTGGGGGTCAGGCATTTCTTTATCAAAACTGGACTGCTAAAAGAGCCTTTTTGAAAGAATTTTGAACTTACTGGAAATTCTTACTCTTCTGTGTTTTCTTCTATATCGTTTCTCAAAATGCGTTCAAGAATAAATTTTTTTAGTGCATCCTGAAAAATAGGGATGATTTTGGCAAAATATTATATAAATAGGTAGGAGATTGATGTTATCTTGGGAAGTGTCAAAATTCCATTATATTTTCGAAGAAAACAGTGTAGTTAAGATGTAATGTATAGACTTAAATTGATTAGGAGAGAAAGCAATATTGCTGAGCAGAATTTATTCTATACGTGTGGTATTTAATTTTGTGGTATCTGGGTAGTACCTAAATACAAAACATGCAAGGAGACACAATCTAGCATATCACACAATCAACCATCTCTCACTTCTCACCACCACTGTATTTTTGGATTACCGGTGCTATTTATTCTTTGGGTTTGCCACTTACCTCCCTTGGATTGTGTTTAAGCACAAGAGCAAACTAATTTATCCAAAAATTGCTGATTCATACACTTGTGAAATAACTTAGTTTTAAGTGGAAGGTTGGAACTTGCTTTGTGGGTTAAACTGGGGTTCAGCTGTCTATGCTGGGAGCTTTCTCTCTATTCAAAGTTTCTATTGATAAAGTTCCTGGGAGGTACTGGAAGGGCTCTAATCATTAGCAAAAACAACGTTCCCTTTTGTGTTTCTTTAGAAAGGGGCTATTCCATTTCTTCTGAAAAACTCTTCGTTTTCAGAAATATGAGTGCAATATAGAGATGAAGATTTGTGCTCAGCTTTCATGTGCAAGAATCAAAGTCACTTTGCAGTACTGCAGAGGGCAGTAAAAGTGCATGTTTAATTACATGCACACAAAAGAGATCTCAGAGTTGCTTTACATTTGTTGTAAATGCCAGGAATCTAATTATACTTACTGATTCTGACCTTAGGAGCAACCCATAGTTCCAATAAAACTGCTTCAAGTCTGTCATCTTTCACTGTTCTTTCCATTTCCAGTTTCACTTGATCTTAAGCCCATTATTACAGGGAATGGAAGATAATAGTAATTTAACAGCACACAGAGGAAAAATGGACTTTGGGGGGGGAAGAGTCCTCCTGACAGATAGTACTAGCCTGCTTGCATTTAAAATCCTTAGCGCTATACAGTGGAAGTATCTGAAAATGCTTATTTAAATTGCTTCATGAAGACACCTTTTTTTTCCACTTCTGCAAAGAATAGAGAAAACTAATTTTTTTTTCCTGAGGGTTTGAGGTTTCCAAGGGAAAATTAATTTCAGGATTTTATCCACAGCTAACTATTTTCAGAATATTCTTGAGTGTTGAATCAATATTCTTTGACATTTATTGGAATGTGTTGGTCTTCTATACCTACTAAACTGTCAGTGCTCTAAAAGCATTGCCATTTGAATTAAGATTATACATTATAGTTGGAGTGTTGGATGTGAAATCAAAGCAGGGAATTAGCAGCAACTGAAAAGAATATGTTGGTAAGGCTATCACATGCAGTGCAGAGAGGAAAGAACACTAGAAAAAGTAATCGAAAGAGAGTCAGTCCAATCTAGAGACTGCTCGTAGCCCAGGAAGCTGAACATTGTATGCAAGGACATGGCAAAGCTAGAATTAATAGAGGTATAAGGAATAAAATGAAATTCTGGTGGTCCCTGGCACTTGAGCACTTATCTGGAATGAAAAAAGAAGAAATTTTAAGCCAGACAGGCTTATCTGGAAGCAGACTTTATGTCTCAATATGCTGCTAGAATTTCTGGAGCAATGTACTCCAAAGATAAGACTACTAAGAAAATATACAGTAGTGACTAACAATGAACAGTCTGAAGATGCTTAAAAGCGTTTGCTATTAAGTCTAGCGAACTGTCAATTTACGAACATAATCAGCTACAACTTTTCTGACGTTTGACCATAAAAGTCCTTCCCCTTGTTCTTATTGGACAAACTAAATTGGCAGGAATAATCTTTGTGCTAGACCAAGTATGTCATGAAGTGTAAAGTACAGAGGTGAGGCTTCACCTGATTCTTCATCTATTTTCAATGGCATTCTGGCCATTCTTTAGAATACTTAAAAAGAAGCATTCTGACTTGGTCAGTTTCTCCTCCCAATAGGAAATATAGATACATTCATTACTGTGATGAAAGTCTTTTTTATGTATGTAATATTTTAAAAATCTACTGAAATGTTGACATAAGTGCTTCCAGTATTAGTGGATGCCATTATTTCTCTGAATAATAATCATGCCATAGATTAAGTGAGACCTAATGCAGTTTTATTGTTGGGAACTAAATAAAGGATGGCTGGATGGAATTACAGGGTTTGCAAATCATAATCTGGGCTGGTTGAAGTAGTTGTATTCAAGCAGGTGGTGAGCTCTTCAGAAAGCATCTAGAACTAGGCAGGGACAGGCTTCTCATGATGTGAAAAATTTCCGTATGCTAAACTTTTGTTTTTAATTTAAAAAAGCGAAGATGTCACTCTGGGGAATTTGGATTCAGATCCTTGCTATGTCTGCTGTGGAGAAGGCACTTAAACCAAGGACTGACATCCCTGCAGGCTCTCAACTGTTCTGAAGTGAGGGACCAGGCAATCCTTGTGGTGAGGAAATGAATTAATTTTGGATGATGCTAAGATATTCCCTTCAAAAACTCCCAAGCAAATCTAACATGAATTTTCAAGCTATAATTCTTAGAGGTGAAGTGGATTTGGGTAGCATGGAGTAAGATATACTTCCAGTACCAATCTGGTTTCACTATAACCACAAGTAGAATTTAGGCCTTTTGCTGGAATTCAGCATAAAGATTTTTTTTTTTTTACATTAGTGCAGCATTTTAAAAAGTTATGAAAACCCAATGTATGTGTCTAAGAACACAGAGACCTGAAAATGTGACTTCTTTCACCGAAGAATGCAGTTTTTCTTGCTTTCATAGCCTCTCTCGGTTTTGTTATGATGCAGTCATAAAGAAAAACAAACAAACTTTGTAAAGATGTGTTTTACAAATTAAAATGGGTATTGATGGGGGAAACCCCACATTTTTGTGGGTCGAGTAAGTATGTCTGACTATTAACAGCAAAGCAGACCTCCTGCATGAACTTTGTTGTAAATCAACTAATGATATATTGAAGCGTAGTTTGCTTTCAGAGTCTCATTGCCGCGAGTTCTACTTTTCACAAGGATGCAGATGAACAAGGGACGATCCCTTTAAGAGCTTGATAGGTTAAGTCGGGAAACTCATATCTCACACACCAGGCAAAAATATGCTAGCAACTGCTGGGAAAATGACAACTGCAGTGTCTGATCGCTTGTCAAATCAATGAGGCTTTTCTCTCCTTTTGGTGAGAATTTATTTGCAGGGGTTGGTGAGCTGAGAAAATAAGATTCCTGACCTAATGGTCACCCCCATTGGTATCTCATTGTGGAAAATACTCTCTGCTGCAGTCCATTCAAGTGATTGGCAATGACAGCTTGGATGGATATTGTCAGTTGACAGGGCTTTGCACTCTCTCCGTTTTAAAAATGATGCGAAAGATCCCTTCCCCAGTGTGCAGTGCCACAAGTTGAGTTTATGAATGAATGGATGAATGCATGCTTCTCTCCTGTCATCCGCAACAACAACGAAAAAAAATATTCCAATCCTATCCCCGAAATGATATGCTAAGTAAATTCACACACATGCATTTAACACTCAAACGGTGCCTGAAGGCAAGCTGAGCAAGGCCTTCCAAACACTGGGGCTGTATTTTTTTTGTAGTCATTAGGAATTTCATGGAAAATGTAAAACTGCCCATTTGATATGGAAAATCTCCATGAAAAATGTGAAATTCCAGTGTTTCCAGCAAGGTTTTGCTGACAGCTCATGCATGGAGAATAGCCTGAAAGACATGCATGCAATTAAGGGATCCATATAGCAGAGCTGGAGAGAACAACGCAGGCAGTGGGGGATGTGGCCTTTGCTAGGGCCAGCTGGTGTCTGCTCCTGGACTCTCTGAGGGCACTAGACCATTGAGAGAAGTGGGGTGAAAGGGGGGGGGGGAGAAAACACAGAAGCTTCAGAGAAAATGAACTAAGTCTATCTGAGAAAATCCTGAAGCTCCTAGGTAACACTTTGCCTCCCCCTTTCTGGATGCTATTAGATGCAGTTTCCAGTGTGACAGAAGTTTCTTGTTTTCGCAAACCTGAGAGTAATGATGCAAATACGAGTGTGCAGAGGTGCTGGGGAGCTTAGCCGGGGAGCCAGGTGCTTGGCTAAGAAGATGAGAATGAATGGTTTGGGAGGGAGAGCGTTTAAATTTTACTCTATAATCACGTCAGGCATGTCACACCACTGCTTGTTAGAGGCGCTAGCGGTTGAGGAGATACTTCTGAGCTGCCTCATCGTTTCTTCGCTATATTTCTGAATGGTTTAGCCCTATCAGGAAAGGCTCAACTAGTGCATTTCTTCTAGGAGAGTGACTTCTGCACGTCGGCTTGAAAAGCCTTCAGGGGTAAAACTGAAAAAAAGAGCTGCAAAACCTCCCCTGCCTCCCCCCACCCTCCATTGCCATTGCAATAAAACAGCGTAACACTGCAGGTAGCCGATTCCTTGCCGCGCCTGTGGTCATTTATCTGGGAAACCGCAGTCCACTGACACCAGCCTGGCCCCGTAGCACTCTTGTGTTTGTCACCTTAGCTACTGATTTAACCAACCTTAGAGGGAAAGGGTTGAATGGTTTGTGAGCAAGGGGTTGCAGCTTCACGGAAGCAGACAGGACTGCCCTGCAGCGTGTTTTGTTCTGGAAACGTGCCCTGTAAAGTCACTTGCTGCCATTGTTCCTATTTGACAGGGCAGGTAGGGAGATACCTACTCCGTGCAGAGGCGCGGTGTAGACATGTTGAAGTTAGCAGTGATCTGCGCACTTGGACGAGTCATTCAGCATCGCGCCAGTGGATTCCCAGGCATAACGCCCTGACTCATCCTTCTCATTTACGGGCTATCGTGCAGTTTTCTCACAAAGCAGGTACGGCTCATTCGTACTTTTTTTGTTCGCGCTGTTTAGGAAATACTTCCTGTATGCAAAGTTTGGGAGAGAAGGTGGGAAAGAGATGGGGTCACAGGAAAGGGGGAAAATGAAGCATCAGTTGGTGTGGTGTATGAATGTAGAACAGAGATCCGCTCTGCAGACAGGAGGGATAACTTGAGGAGAGGCTGGCCATGGAAACGTGATTTCTATGCTGCTTCTGAAGCATATTTAATAAAGGACAGTAAAACCATGCAGCCTCTGAAATATCATAGCAAAATAGCCTCAGATAGTTGCCCTCTCACAGCTGCACCATCAAAGGAATTACATTTAAATGTTTTGTTTGGACTCTTCCCCCTTCCCCCCTCCCTTCCCAAATCCCTGAGCACTCACTCCCACGCACATGGAATATATAAACCATGCAGCAAGAGTGTAAGGGTCCTGTTGCGTGAGCTTTGCAATTGCAAAGAAAGAAGGTAAGAAGCTTTCACTCTACTCCAAGTCACTTTCGTTGCAATCTGAACAAAACTGTTTACTTGTTGACTTAACCAACTTTTTTCCGGAAAGTCTTGGGCATCCTGTGAAGCAGCGGTGCTTTGTTTGTAGAGGTCTGTTTGCTTTACCAGGCTGCCTGCACAGGGAACATGGAAGCAAAGGGGACCCCTTGCTAGACCCCATTGGCTGAGATCACAGTACAACATACATCCTTGCTCTATTTTTTGCAGAGTCATTTATTTCCACCTCTTCTGGTTTTTAGCTCCGTTGCTTTTTGTGTTCTTTTAAAGAGAGTATGTTGTGTGGCTTGAGAATGACAACTGGTGATGGGAGAGCGCAGAGTGCAGAAGGGAAGAGCACTTTGCAACATTAGGACAGAAATTGCAAGACCTACCAGGTATTTCTAGTAAAAGAGAGTAATGCACAATACATGACAGATATTTAAGGAGAAGATGCTGGTTGCTGGAGAGGTTCTTGGGGTAGAAAGTAAATCCAGGCTTCTCCTTTGGACAGCAGTATCTCAATTAATGTGCTTGCCCTGCGCTGCTGCTAGTTTGCAAGTGATATAACGTGGCATGTCTGCTAGGTTGGTATATTGCCTAGCAGGGTGTAGCGTGCCTTTGTTAATGTCAAATTCCTCCCATTTTGGCAGGTGATCATTTTTCTGATCACCGTGGATATGTAGGACTGTGGTTAACTGTAGAATTGGCTCAAACTGTAGGTATCGTCAAGGATTTGAATGCATTCAGATGTAAAGCCCGTGGAGTAAGGTGGTGGCTTACATATGAGTCAGCTGGGCCATTATCAGGGTTTGGCTGTGGATTAGTGCATCTCATCAGCTCAATGTTTTATATTGATAAACAACCCAGTGCTATTTTGTTGGGGTTTTTTCTCATTTTGCTTGCAGAAGACAAACCAGCTTCAAAAGGCAAAAATTCACTGTGCCTGAAGAAAGCAACAGCTCCGTAGTTCTGTAATATTAATATTGTTTAAATACCTGATTTCTCCCCTTCCATGGGGAAAAGGCAGAATTGTACCAACCAGGGCCAAATAATGAGAACCGGCATGCTTCCCTTCACCATTCACACGTACATGACTGGAATAGCTCCGCACAAGGCTAGTCTGGAGTAAAGGTTCTTTCACTCCGTAGACAAAAATTACTGTTCTCGGAATAAGTCACTTATATTCTGGGACAGAGCCTAGATTCTTCTACGGAAAAGGTTTTTTTGCTGTTGCTGCAATAGCAACAGCCACAAACAGATGTACCCAGAACCAGTTGCACCAGCCAAGCCTTCTTGCCTTGATTAGTGGGCAGAATGTGGGTGAAATGATAAGGAGCGCGTGGCAAATTGAAAATAAAACTAATGCATTGTTCTGTAATTCAGAGGCTTCACTTTCTGCATACGTGCCCTTCGTGCTGTTGTCTTTTCAGGGGAAAAACATTCTCATTCTCTTAAAATGCTGGTGGTCACTCAACCATGGTGAATGGACTTGAATCTTAAGATTTATGATCACAATCCTGTTATCTGCAGTGTCAGGATGATTATCCCAGCAGTCCTACGGGATCAACCTAAAAATTGTTGGACAAGAAAATTATTTGTCAGGAATTACAGCAAGAAGATGATTTGTTCTGAATTTGAAACAGACATAGTTATTTGCAGCTGCTCTGGCTGTTCCCCCCCATCTTTCCCATGCTGTCCAAAGAAGATGAGATACAGGTTCTTGTTTCTTCTGTCAGCATGTGGAGGCTGACTGGAAGAAACTGTTTATATTCTCACTTGTTTTCTTCATTTTACAGCTGTGAGTATGCAATAACTGCACCACATGTTAAATACAATCAAAAAATATTTTATCTTCTGTGTCCAAAGATTTAATCTCTTGTATTGGGGTGGGTATATTTAATGGAGCAGACATAAAATATTGAGAGGTCTCTTGTGTGTAGCAATCTGAAGAAAAGTGTCTCTTCACCATCAAAAGCTTAACCACTGCCTGAGTTCTAATCTCTTTAACCAAACAAAAGACAAGCCCAGCGACAACTGTGCTGCCCATTTCAGTGTAATTTCTTAAAGCCTCTGTCAACTTTCTGCAGCACTTTCTGAGCAAATAGCAACTGGCCTTCAGACCAATGCAGTATGAAAATCATGATGTTTCCCTGGCAATAGGAGGATCACTTTTATACTTTATAAAAGAATTTCATTAAGATTCTTTCTCTAAGCACCCTCTCTGCTCAACTACGCCTAGGCCTCATACTAAAAAATAATTTCAGCACTTGTACCAATTTGAGCAGCTAGCTAATTCAATGGACTTTGGGGGCTGAAAGATACTCATATATAAATGCTTTACAGATAATTTGATACAAGATCTGCTGCAGTAAATGGAAACCTCCCACTGATTTCAAATGGCTCCCAGATGAGGTGTTTGGGAAGGCCACAAGCACCACCTGTGACAGAGAAGTAATTCAAGTTGTATTGTATCAGGTTTTCTGCTTCCATCTCATTTGTTATTCTAGGCGACAGCAGTGTGTTAATTGTGCTGGGCTTCTTCTCTTGCGGACTTGTTGAATATGGCTCCTGAACGTAGGGCCTTCACCGGGCACCCAGCTGGGCCATCTGGGTGGTCAGATTTGAATTCTTGCATCTACAGTTGTAAATGGATTGTCTTTAGCATCTTCCATGAACAGCTAGGGGCAAGATTAGGGTAAGCTCTGTGAGATCTCTGGGAACTTGCTCCTCCATCCTTTGCAAGAGGTAACGGGCACAAATGAGCGTAGGAAGTTCCACCTAAACATGAGGAGGAACTTCTTTAGTTTGAGGGTGGCAGAGCACTGGAACAGGCTGCCCAGAGAGGTGGTGAAGTCTCCGTCTCTGGAGACATTCACAACCCGCCTGGACGCGTTCCTGTGCAACCTGCTGTAGGTGATCCTGCTCTGGCAGGGGGCTTGGACTAGATGATCTCCAGAGGTCCCTTCCAACCCTGTGATTCTATCATTCTATGATATTGTATTGTCAAAGAAATGCATCAGAGCAGACTCGTTTTCTGTTCATGTTGCACAGCCACTTAGGACTGTGCTGTGCTGAAGGTCACAGCCACTTGAAAATTGTTTACATAAGTCACAACCCAACCGAGTTTAAAATCTGTTAGTTGTCCTTGCATTCTTACACTCTACTGATCCTCCTAATCTGGCTATCATTTATAACCACATCTGTTTTGTGGAGTGAGGTGGAAAAGGTGAGTCAAATTCAGCAGCTGAAACAAGGTCTAGGAAACGCCCAACATCATTTAAGATTGGAAGAGACCTCAAGACAATGCCCTTGCCCAAGGTAGGATCAACTTCACCCATCACATTGCCAGAACTTTCCCTAACCCCAGATGCATCACTGACGTTCTGAAACCTCTCCAGGGAATCATTTCCAGTGCTTCAGTATCTTTACTATTAAGAAAACTCTTCCTAAAGATGCTTTTTTTTCTTGTGGTACATTAAACCAATTACTTCTCCTTCAATCCACCGTGGTCATGGAACATTGGAAAACACTGTAAGCTCCTTACTGTGTGGGAGTTGTACTGAGACCATGAACTCATCTAACAGATGCTCCAAACAGACGATTTTGCATGTTAAGTCTGCAAGCTATTTATTAATAACCTATTTCTGCTGCTTTGCCCCTTGGAACCTCTGTGCAGTAAATATTATACAAAGAAATGTTTTTCTTCTTTTCTTGACGGAGCCATGGCTTAGGTTCTTGCAAGTGTAGCAGTTCGAAAGTATTAAGGTTGGCAATGCTGCTATGATTTAATGTCCATTTGTGAGGCATCAGCCCCTCCATGGTGCATGTCATCTCTTCTGTGGCACAGCTTCCCCCAACCGGACCAAATGAGAAAGTGTTAAATGGTACTCAAACCCGCCTTGTGCCTGGAGGAGGTACACGTGGCCTCTCTTCTCCAGCTTGTGTGAGAAATTTTCAAGCCTGGAAGATCTGATGCAGTTTTGTGGTAAAGACTGGTGCTGCTTTGTTAATGGTAAGGGATCTGGGGGCTGTTGTGCTAAGATCCTGGCCCTTGTAAGAGGAAAATACTCAAAAGACCGATTGTCGCGGGCGGAGCGATTAACTTCACTTGTAAGAGAGAAGTAGTGAAATGTTTATTAACATAAAACAGAGATTTAACAAAGTTAGTAGTGAACGCGACAGTGTTTTACGAGATTCGATGCCAGGGTACACTTGATTATTTACTGCATAGAGGCCAGGGTCAGACGAGCTGTCAGGGAGACCCTCCCATGGAGTCACGAGGTTCAGAAAGGACCCCGTTGCTTTCTAAACTCCTTCTCAGAGAGGAGTCTAGGTGCGGTTGGATCCAATCCCAGTCCCAGACTTGGTCTGCTGGTGAAAAGAAGGACCTTGTTTTCTCCTACTCTTCCCCCTCTCCTTTTATCTCCAGCCAACCACATGGTCCTCCTACCTATTTTGTACCATCTCTTGTAGTTGTCAGGCTCCTTTGTAAGCCAAATAATTGGTGGACCAGTCGGTTGATTTAGTTCAGTGAAGGTCACAAAACCAGCCACGGCCAGTGCAAAAATTTAGAAGGACCAGGAGGCTGAGAAAGTAGACTGGAGATGCGCTGAAGATCTTCAGGTCGGGTGGAGCTGTGCCTGAAGGCAGAAGTTCTGTTACGGCAAAAGCAAATTTAACAGCTTGTCATGGTGAGGGAAGATCTTGCCTTCTTCCTCCTGCTGCCAGCTGTGCTTTCCCTTCCTCTCCCTTGGGCCAGCTCTGGCACACGTTGAATCAACTCATTAAGCAGGCAGAAAACCACACGGGGAGTGAAAGAGAGTTTGCATCTCGAAGGGATCTGAATCAACGCAGCAGAGGGTCAGTGTGAGGGAGGGGTGGGGGGGAGAAAGGGGAAGGTTGTACCCTCAGTCTGTGTGAGTTGAAGGTTCTGCAATATGGACAAACTGCAAGAGTCAATCCCTAGGGCGAGCGGATGCGTGAAATTGAGGGTAGCCATCTTCACTTCCCTCTGACCAAAGATGTACGGAGCTGGTTACGAACGTGAGGATAGCTCGTAGCCAGTACCCTGTCTCTGCTGGATGCTACAAAAGAAGGTAAGGACAGAAGTATATTCTGAGATTTCTCTGGTACGCTCTCCTAGCTTCCAGCTATCTGTGGCTTAAAGGCTTCCTGAGTTAGAGATCGTGCTTTTGTGTTTCATGGCCCTTGGCATACTTTGCTCCTGCAAATGTATTTCATCGTGTCTTTGAATCCATGAAAACTTTGGCATAATAATTTGAGATCCTTGGATGAAAAGAACCATAGTAATATAAGAACAGATCTAGCAGAAAACACCAGGATTTCTCCACTATGCTGAAAATTTTGTATAAACAAAAGTTTCAAGTGTTTTTCCTGAAATATGTATCTATATCTCGAAACAAAACCAAAAAAGGAAAAACCATTCAAATATTGGTAAAATCCGTGTATCTTTTGCAAAACCATTCCTTCTTTTATCTCTTCTTCCCCTTAAATAATGAGAACCTTGTTATATTTACGTCGCCCCTACCTACGCATGCCCATAGTCACAGTGACCCTGTTTCTCTTCCTGCCTTGGATGCTCGCGATGATGGGAATTCAGGAGCCGTGGCCGCTGCTAGAGGTCTATGCACCGTGGTGTGGTGCTGCTCAGAGCGCGTCTCGCTGGCATAGCTTTGAAGTGCCAGAACCAGCCAGCAGCCACCTACACCCAGACTCCCAGCACCTACCAACGCAAGGCAAAGCCAACTGATATTATCAGCAAACATTTCAGCAACTTCCCTGGCCTAGATGGGGCCCCCGGAGCCAAGACATCTCAGTGTGGCCCGCTCAGCAGGTAGGTAGCTGCTGAGGAGCTTTTCACTGTAGCCTTCCACTTTCCCACTTGCACCTTGATGGAAAATCTGTGTTACTGTATGGAATTGGACTGCAGCGATTGGCACCATTTTGCAGACATTTGGCTGTCTTAATTGTCTTTTTGCCTTCTCTCTTCAGGAAGAGAACACCTGGGTAAAATTCCCAGTCCTTGGAATGGGGGAAGCTGGCTTCAGACACGCAACTTCTGCCTTATTTTCCTTGAATAAAACAGAATAATTTAGGTCAGCAGGGACGTAAGAAAAACCATCACGTCACACTTCCTCCTCACTCAAAAGATGGATAGCTTCAACATTAGATCAGGTTGTTCAGGGACTCAGCTGGTTTAGTTTTGAGTATCTCCATGGATGGAGATATCACCATCTCTCTGGCCTCGTGTTTAATCACTCATTGTGAAGTATTTTTTTCTTAATATCTATTGGAATTTCATTGATGCAGCTTGGATCTATTGCCTCTCATCCTCTCACTAGGCACCTGTAAGAGCAGTCTGGCTTCATGTTCCCTATGATCCTCATTAGATATTGACAACAGGTGCTTTAGTCCTTTCCAACCACTGAAAAAAGGGCAGAGCTGGATAGCAGAAATGCTCCAGTCCTATCCCTCCCCTCTTTCATTTTTGGGATTGTTTTCATTGAATAGTGACTTTGCTTGGGACTTTGGGGTGGTGTTTCTTGCACTTCTTTCCTTTTTTTTGGCTCCTGCTGACATCACATTTTTTTCAGGTGAGCTATACTCTACCTGGCTTCTTATTTAGCCCCCATTACCGTGGTTTGGAAACACTATTATGACTTTATTACTACCTGCAGGGACACTGGCCATGAAATCAAGACCTGAAACAGAGCCCCTGGGTTGGGTAAGAGGTGTGAGACCTCCACAACGCTCTCCAATGCAAGAGAGAGACCGTATGTTGGAGGCTCCTGGCCATTTTTTCTGTGGTTCCAGATCTCCGTCGAATAGCTGAGCTTGAGGCCAGGATCAAGGGCACAGATAGATCTGATGAACTTTGCTGGGGTGGCACGAGAAGCTTCTGCTCCTGACTTGCCTGCTGGTTGTGCGGAAGGTCACGGCACTTGCAGCAAAGTTTGTGTGCTGACTTTCCAACCAACTTCCTGCGCAACCTCAGTTCCCGCCCGGTCCTTGGCAGTTTGTGGGAAGGCTCCGGGCTGTGACCCGAGCAGCCCAGGAGGCGGTTTCCCCCCTGCCTGCTCTCCGGCAGCTGTGCTGCCTGCCGGGAGCTGCTGGGGTGGGCAGCGGGGAGCAGCAGCGCTTTTCAGATCTGCTGGTGCTTGTCCACTGAAGCGGGTTTATCCGAATGCCCCGAAGAATCATCTCCAAAGCATTGAGATGGAGGCAGACTGCTTCTCTTCTGCAAGAAAGGGGAGCAAGTCTTGCACCAGAGGCAACGGGCTGGAGTGGAAGGCATTCGTTTCAAGTCAGGGCTTGGTCCCTGCAGGTGAATGAACAGCAGAGCTGTGCTGAGTGAGAACTCCCTGGTGTGATTTGCATTGCTTTTTTCCATGTGTTCCGTAAAACCAGAGCAAACCTGTCCATGGGCGCTCCTTACTTTGGTCTAGTTTCTCACCAGATTAAAGCAAACCGATAGCAGTCTGGTTTTAATACGGTGCAGGAGCGTCCATCCCTCCGCTCGCTCCGGGGTTTGTATTAGTTTAATGAATTGGTTACATTAGCATCTAGTTGAATGGGTGCAACTCTTTCATGTAGATGAGGCCTGCGGCTACTAGATAAACAAGAGATGAGGTGAAAGGACCTTTAAATTCTTCACAGCCCAACAGAAACCTGTATGAATGAACTGAGATCTATTTTTGTCTTTACTCTCCTACCTTTTAAAAGAAACCATGAAATGGCTGGAACAACTCTTAGCAGAAAGACGGGGCCAGGGAGTGGGTGGAGAAAAACGCCAGGAGGTTACGGGTGCAACTTTTGGAGCTGGTACCTGGGAGTGGCTCATCCCAAAGCCGGGGGAGCTGCCAGCAAGCTGCACATGTGCAGCACAGGAATGGGCGAAAAGAGGAAATACAGGGGAAGGCTGCGGGGCTAAACCCCAATCCCATTTAAAGTCGGTGGCAAAGCTCCACCGCCTAAGGTTGGCCCTTGGCCCTGAATTCATTTGTTCCGAGGGTTTGCTTGTGCAATTGTTCGTCTGTGCTGATGAGCAATAATTGCTACAGGAAGGGAAAAGTGAAGCGGAGGCAGCGGCGGCAGCACAGGAGCCGTGGAATCTGCCCCGACCCTGCCTGGACTCGGCGTTTCACTGTGTGGTTTCACTCTGCCCGTTGCTGGAGGGGAACATCCTCCCTCTGCCAATGCCACATCAAAGTGCAGCGTGTGGTACAAGATTTCAGCATCCCAGGATAGCAGACAGGAACAGCCTGAGCTGCCTGTGAAATGAACTGGGATATGGGACCGCAGCCGGACAGAGGCTCACGTTCCTTTTGAAGATGTTTGGGGAAACGTAAGATGTAATCAGTCATACGGAGCGATTCAAGGGAACTCTTACTGCACAGAGAAAATGCACGTGAGACGGTCCAATATGGGTTTTACATACCGGTGCTTCCCCAAGAAGGTGGTTAACATCAGCCCTAATTACAGATGGGGAAGCCGAAGCACAGAGGAGAGAGGACTTGCCCCATGTCGCACAGGCGGTTAGAGGCACGGCGGGGACTGCTCCCCTTGCTGCACTTCGGTCTTGTACTTCATCTATATGACAAAAATGACCTGCTGCTTTAGGCAGTAAATATTTAACTAATACAGAGGCTTCTTTTTAATACCACAGTATAACTAAAAAAAAAAAAAAAATGTAACTTGCACCACAGACCAAGGGTTGTTTTCTCTGCCAGACGTAAACAACGTGGTTCTGGTGTGGCTGGAGCAGTGTTGGTTTTGTCCTTGCAGTTCATGTTGCAATGGGGCATTTATAATGACTCTTCCTAATACGTCTGTTTTCATGAATCCAGTCATCTGGGAAACATTTCAGATAACGTTTCTTTTAAAGATAGTTGAAGAAACAAGATGAAGCATCAGGTGTCCATAGCCCTGTTAAATAATATCAGGATATAAGGTTTGTTTTTTTTGGAGCTCTTATTGAGGTCTAGCCAGTGCTGCAATTGAAACTCTTCTTAAGAAAAGGAAATCGAGCAAGGCTGGAACACTCTGAGGAGGTTAATACTAGCTCACTTTGCTGCTCTCAGTGGCTTGTACCCTTAATTTAAAGGAGATATAAATCTCATATTTGTAAATGAACAGACATCTGCAGTTGTGTTACGCTCATCCTCCTTGGTTACTCGCCTGTTGATCGGAAGCACCTAACACTTGCAGCTATTAGGGGACAATCCACAAGACAAATTCAACATGGCTCTTCGGTCTGCAAGTCAACATCCGTGCCAAGGCGTGGAGATGTCCATGGCAGCTGAACCAACTATCTGGTGGGTCCACAGACAGGAGATGCTATCTGTCTCACTCACTCACCTTCTCCAGCCTTATGAGCTTTCAGGCAAGCCCTGTAGTAATTATCCCTATCAACAAATAATGCATCAGTCAGTATTAAGACAGGGCTTGAAAGACAGGCGTTTTGCTCTTCAGTGAATGTTTTCCCAATTTTATTGGCAAATGCCAGCAATTTTTTGTCAGCGGAGTCAAAATATTCAAAGTCTCTCAATGTCTCCATTGTTTGACATAAGACTGTCCTTCCTGTCCTGCTCCGTCTCTCTCCTGAGCTCTTAGTCAGTCGTCCAAGAAAGTATTGAATCTGTCGGCCTTCTGGCTGGCCTATCCCAACTACAAACAACTTTTTTTCAGTTTTCCCTCTGTCTTGTGTAACGTGAATTATAACTGAAATAGGACACAACTAAGGCATTTGCAAAAATGGTACCGAAGACCAGAGGCTGCAGAAATTCCCCTTTCTCTGTTCAGCCCGGAGATCCCGTGACTTGACTTTAACCGTAAGTAAGTTGCTTTTCTGCAGCGCCTCCCTCCTGTGGTCCGCAATGCCCTGTAAAGGTGTTTATTTCAGAACTTCCCCAACCATATATTGGTCCCTACAGCTGGGCGATATTAGCAAATTAAAAGTTAAGGCACAGACTGGTGACAGTGGTGGCTACCCCTGACAGTAGTTTATCAAGATACGTGCTAAATTCCTTGGAGTCTATAAATGAAAATAAAGTGTCTCTTATCAAAGCAACAATGGCGATATGAAACCCTGTGTCTCGTGTCACTCAGGAGGTGAAGCTGGGTGATTTTTGGTAGCCCCAGGTCTCTGAAACGCAGTGGAAGTCTTAAATGCAGGGTCCTCTTTCTCCCATCCTGGCATTTCATCCCCATAGGTATAAATTATGCCAGTAATTTCCACCCCACATTTCTTCCCTTTCCCATAGTTAACATTTGTATTACATAAATTGCAAGGGAAAATTAGTGGAAGCTTTGTACAAGGACCTGAAAATTTAGTGTTAATGGTTATTTCTTTAGCTTGGGGCACTGAATTAGACCTTATAGACCTTCTAGCAGCCTTCTAGTTCCTGAAGGGGACCTACAGGAAAGACGGAGAGGGGCTCTGTATCAGGGAGTGTAGCGATAGGATGAGAGGTAATGGTTTTAAACTGAAAGAGGGGAGATTTAATTTAGATATTAGGAAGAAATTCTTTAGTCTGAGAGTGGTGAGACGCTGGAACAGGTTGCCCAGGGAAGTTGTGGATGCCCCATCCCTGGAAGTTTTTAAGGCAAGGCTGGATGGGGCTTTGAGCAGCCTGGTCTGGTGGGAGGTGTCCCTGCCCATGGCAGGGGGGGTTGGAACTAGATGAGCTTCAATGTCCCTTCCAACTCAAACATTTTATGATTCTACAGTTCTAAGAATTCAACAGTCCACTATGGAAGAAGTATAAGTGAGCCTCCAAGGCAGGCAGTCCAGTTTCTGCTACAGAGAGAGAAGCCCTGCAGCATTTCTCAGTACCTAGAGTTTCCTTCTTAGCAGGCTTTGGGCACAGTATTGAGCCCCCGCTGACATTTGATGGGGAGCACAACCTTTCTGGCGTGGGTTCTGTGTGCCTCGTCCATCACTGCTGACTGTTTTCAAGGTTGTTTCCCAAAGTTTCTAACTACATGACCTGCTCTTTGCTCCAGATGAAGGATGTGGGTGTAACAGGAGCCCAGCTGTCATTAGGGTCAGCTGTAGTCTGGTAGTCAGTGATGTTTCTCCTGGATGACATGACAAGATTGTTTTATGTCACCTCTAACTCCACCAGCTAGCCGGATTTCCCTATTGAGGATCCTTCTCCATCTCTAGCTGTGGTGGGCCAGTGGCACAACCTCCATGGCCTGGGAGGTTGCACAGGACAACAGCAGCTGTTTTCCACTTTCAAACCTCCATCCCATATGTGGAAGAGCTGGCGAGCTCCCATCTTTTACAAATGCCTAAGACTGCATAACTTCTAATCTTGGATATCTGGTGCATTTTCTTCTGCATATCTTCCCTTCCGCCCTCCAGCTAGCCAGACTGAACATCTGGAGTTGGGTTGGGAAGATTATCAAAGTGCAAAGGCTTAAGATTGCTCTAAACCAGGCCAGTAAGCAGGCTGGTTCCTGGTGCTTCCCCTTTTGTCTGAAAAATATCCCATCAAGTGTTTGCTGCAAATAGGAGGTAGTTACTTTTGGCCTCTAATGTGCTTCCTCATTTGGCTTTTTTTCCCAAGCTGGAATGAAAATATCAGCATTGCTTTAATTTGCACCAATAATCTTAGAAAGCAGCAAAAAGACTGGGCAGAACTGCAATTGTTTGTTCAAAATGTGTTTTCAGACTTATGGTTCTTCAGGGTAAACACCCAGAATGAGTTTTTTCTCACATTTTCTCTCCTTCTTATCTCAAGCACTGAAAACATAATTAATATATAACTAAAAAATAAAAAAATAGAATTAAACATTAACTCCTTATTAAACCTACAGCCTTCTGGTTTGCTCAGAAGAGATCTGCCCACTAAAGTAAATGTACCTGCATAGTATGTATCGCGCACATTGGCAATTAATACTAAACAGCTACACAGAAGTGTACCAGAGATTAAAAATGTAAGGTTTTGCTTATGAATTACTTAAAATCTTTACAGTCTGTTATTTACTTTTTTGCTTCTGGCAGGCTTATCCACAGCATAAACATTTGCTAGATCCAGAGATTAAGAGCAACATTTGAGTGAGGGTTCAGCACTTCACCTATGAGTCTCCAGGTTAAGTCCAGCCCAGATGATTGAAGTCCTAATGGCCACTTTAAAATATCAAACACCCTCACCGCTTGTTACTTGCAGCAGGGATCACACGCCACCTCACAGACCTGGGATCTGTCATTTTTGCCTGCTTCTGATAAAGCTTAGTGATTTCAATCCGGTATGTGAGGAGGCAAAAGCCCAGCTACTTAGTGCCAGTTCGACCCTCAGGGCTGGCTGCCTTGGGAAAGGGCATGAGAAGACGGAAACTGAGTTAGATTCCTACTGCCGGAACAACCTACAGCCGCATGGGATATCTGTTCTACTCTGATGCGGGGTAACTGTCCTGTAACACTTCAGACTCCCAGGCTTGGTGGTTCATCGCTTCCGTCAGTGAGGGTGCTGCAGTTGGTTTATTTGGCAGTATTATTAAGGATTTAGAGGAGCGGAGACAAGATCTGTTTATGATATTTCTGGGTAAAACAAAAAGGTGGGGCAGCAGGGATATTTGTGTGGGTAGAAAAATAAGACTGTATGAGCTTCCAACAGCCATGGACTGTGGGGCAAGGAGGAAGGTGACAGTCATTTGGAAAACTGCCGGCTGGAGAAAGAGTGGGGAGCTGGGTGCAGCTGCTGGGCGTCCCTGCAGAGGCTGCCAGCCTTTTAAAAAATGGGAAAATGGTGGCAGTTCCCCTTTTACCAAACACTTCATCTTCTCTGGAAAGAGAATTGTCATTTATAAATATTCATGAAAAGACCAAGGAGTCCACGCTGTCACCGCTGTCCAGCCTGGTGACTCCAGCAGAGGACAGCCACGCCATCGTATCTGAGCAACACGCAGTGCCTTCCCAATACCCCTGCCCTCTGTCACTATCAGACACGCTACAGCAGAACTCCTCACTGCTCCCCCCTCATCCTGGTTCCTGCAGGTCAGCTTCGGAGGGCAACATCTTTCTCTTTTCCTGCATGAATCCAGCAGTATTGAGGATGGAGCCAAAGGTGGTTGCAAAGAAATGCTAATTAACGTTTCCGTGCAATACTGAAACACCCTTTCCTCATTGTTTTACTGCCTTTCGCTCCCACCTCCTCCTACTTTTGTGCAGTAGGAACTGTTTTTCACTGAAGGCACCAACCAAAAATAAGCACTTTTCTCAGATACCTTGTTTTAAAACCTGTCCCAGCATGACTCAGGTTCTTCTTGCTCTTAGGAGTATGTAACCTAGTAAGGTTGACCCACTCAGTTGTTGAGGTATTCCTTTTACTATATAGAACAGAACAATCCTGCAGGAATTTCAATGGTTCTGCAGCAATTTCAACAACTCTTAGTTATAAGAAAAAAAACCCAAAACGAACAAACAGAGCAAAACAAACAAAGCAAAAATACCCCAACCCTAGAGCTCAGGATGCCAAGGTGTGCTTAGCTTCCATTTGTTCTCCAATGTGTTCTTTCCTTCTTTGTGGACCTCTTTCAAACCTCATCAAAAGGTCACCTCCCTCTCCGTGCAGTCAAATATTTCAGTGGACAGTGTTGTCTTCAGTCAGATGATGGCTCCTTTTCAAGATCCTCTGTAATAGAGCAAAAAAGCAAATCAAAATGTGAGGACCTGTGGTATCTTGCTTGTCTGGGTGATTTTGCAACTTTTACTCCTTTGCACACTTTATCTTTCCCTACTTAGTTACAGCTGAGGGGCAAAATCCATGCAATGCCCAACTACATGCAAAGGAAGCCAGTGTGATTAGAGATAGATAAAGATTACGATTCATCTCTAGACGGATCCATCTCTGGATGGATGAAGATCCTCCCTCTAATAGTAAGTATGAGATGCATTAGTGTCCTACTGGCTCTCTTTCATTTAGTAACACCATTATAAAATATTTTTTCTTTATTTCTCCATTCATCCCAGACTATTTTTCTGGCATCTGTCATTCCCTGTGGTCTTCTAACCTCCTTGTCCTCACTGCCTAAACAAACAGAAGAGACCAAGTCTTCTACGGTGTTTTTCAGTGTTTCAGAGTCGGGGTTAAACTCACAACAGAGTTTATAGTATAAGTTTTTACCCCCTGGAAAGTCCAAGGAGGTGGAAATGTTCCTTTCCTTGGTGACATCTGTGCTGCTAAATAGAACAGGAACAGGTGTTGTTTTCTGGCCCGAAGAAAAGTGGCACAGCCTGGCTACGGTGCTGTGTGGTCTTCGGTGGGCCCATGTGGTGACTTTGTAGGCCTAAGACATCACACTTTGAGGTTCAAAGTGTCAAAAGCAACACAACGGCCGTGCTGCATCCCATCAAGATGGTGTCTTCACGGTAGGAACGCGAGGGTGTGGATGTTTGGTGAGCCCTGGGGTGCAGCATGAGGAGGGGCCAGACATCCTGGAGGATGCAGAGCCTGCTGAGATAATGCTGGAGGACCATGGAGGGAGCCAGAGTTGGCTCTGGACTGTCCGTACTATCTTTTAGGAATGCCTGCTGTCCCCCAAGCCACGCCAAGCATTCCCTGGGGAGATACTTATGGGCACAGGACACAGCTATATGGGCAAAGGTACTGACAATTTAGCAGGGTGCACAATTAATAGTCCAGAGCCTGAGTTTGATTCAACTCTGGAATTAAACAGACGCGATCTGTCTTCAGTATATGTATTTTTACATCAGTCAGGCAGACTTTGTATCCCTCCACACGTTCACATGGGCTGACGCACTGGTTATTTTCTGTGTCATGGCTCTGGGTTGTCTTCATCACGTGCAATATTTTTGTTAATGGCACAGAATGACCCAGAGCACACAGCAAAACTGCTCGTCTCGGGTGTTGTGACATTTCTTTGGTCGGCTTGTGTTGAAAGAAAGGTTTGATGGGGGGGGATTTTTTCAGGTTGCTAAATATCTCCAGCTGCTCTAAAAATCACTGCAGTTGGGTCTGAAGAAATTATTGTTAAGCATTCTGCTGTGCAAGGGAAGAAAAAGGGAGGGGATGGGAAAAGTGAGATAAGGTTTGTCATTTAAACCTAAACACAGAATAGCCTCACCTTATATCTTTAAATCTGCATCAATTATAATGCCTTGTTCACTTGCAAATTTCACTTTAAGATAAAGAATCATGCCTGGTTTGTTTGCCATTCCTACAGCCAAAGACAAGCTTCACTTACTCCTCTTTTATTTTCAATGACTAAGACTGAAAGACCTAAATTACATTTCCTCCCCCCTACGGAAACCTGATGAACCAGTGTGAACCTGCACCTGAGAACCCCCGGGAACACCGAGGATTTGGCCACACAGATCGGACAGTTGGATGCTTAATTGCGTTCTGGGCACAAAGCCTGCTTGAATGTGCGTCTTTTGTTAAGTGCTTGGGAGGCCAGCACAAAAATTAGACCCCATCAAGGTGCCAGAAGGAGGAGAGTGGTGCAAAGGCTTTGCAGTGCCTGTCTCCACTGCGCTGGAGGGTGTCAAGCTGCCCATGTCAGAAGCTCTCTGAAAAATGTACCCTGAGAATCTGCCTGGAACTCATAAGCGATGCAAAGATTTGCTGGGGGTGGTAGTAGAGACCGGAATGAATAGTTATTTAAAGAGCTGATGGATAAGGTCAGTGCCGGGAGCAAAAGCAGAACGAGAGCTAAGGGAAAGAGAACCCAAGAGGACGCGAGGGGACCAGCAGAGCTTGAGCAGGGCAGCAGGAAGAGCTGAGGTGTGCTGGCAGCACGTAAGCCCTGCAAGGGAGATACTTTGAAAAAAAGGGCTCAGATAGAGATGGGGTGTGAAAAATGGGATTTCAGTCAAGACAGGGAAGTTGTATAATAGGATGAGTCCAGGAAGTGAGAATTTTGTTAGATAAAAGGGTCATGATTTTTCAGTCTGTTAAAAGATTAAATTAGCGGTGTGGCACTCACTCCAGATCTGTGATTGAACTTTCCCAGGCTTTGCAAAGTAGATGATTTGGAGCCTTTTTCTGGATGGGGGCCTCTTTACTATTCTATGCATCTGCGCATGAATTGCTATGGATGATGAAATCATCCTTGTGGCAGGAGTAAGATCTGGGCCTGCCTTGGAAGTAAAGTAGCCACTTATGTTTTCCCCCCTCCTATCATCTTGGTCACCTAGTGAAGATGCCTTGTAGTGCTGGCATACAAATGCTTCCAGCTTGCATCAGTCGTGAAAAAGCATACTTATAAACATGACATTTTAATATTTTGAGTATCAAGGCCTTTTCAATCATCTCCTCGTTATATTTTGTAGTTGCAACCCAACCAAAGCACAATAAGCCGGTATAGTTAGCGTCCAATATATCTCGCGGTGTTCACTTAGGATTTGTAACTCGGGTCTGTCCTTGGACTCTAAATCAGAACATGAGCAAAATGCATTGAATGATCCCATTAATATAAATAGCACTAAAGTTAAAAGCAAGGCTCTGTGAAAGGACTTTTGATACACTGGCTACTGTCGCCCTCGAGTCAGCAGGTGGCATTATAGAACAATCAGAAATCACCAAACCTTCGCCGCCTCCCGCTCGCAGCCCTAGACCTGAGCCTACAGGGGAATGAGCATGAAACCCGCCTGTTCAAAACACATGAAAACGCACAATGAGCTGTTGCCAATTAGGGCCGGGGCTATTGTCTGCTAAAGGTCAAGTGTTGGCCTTGCTGAAATCTTTCAACACCGGCTCCAGCGAGATTGGAATTTAATATATTTTATACAGCTGAAAAGTTGCTTGGCCCTATGCAGGGCAGAGCCAGCCTTTCCTCTCCCCTTCCCCCTTATTCCCCAGGCCGGCAATACGTGCTGGGAAACCTCGGGGAGGGAGGAACCCGGCTTTTTAATCTGCTACCACCTCCCTCCCTGTAGGTATTGTGGAAGAATTGAGCTGTTGGCAGGGCTGTAGACAAGGAGGTGGTTTGGCACCGTGGGCAAGGGGAGGGTGTTGGGACTGGGTTTGTTTTACCATCTCCCAAGAGATTTTCTTTATAACTCTGGTGGTACATGTTTTTACAGCTTACTACTTTTAGTATCTGTCACTTGAAAAGAATAGATGGTCTAGATACAGAGGAAAAAAACACGTGCAAGCAGCAACATGTAACCAACAAAAAGAAAACTTTCCCATGAAATACCCTAGTGATGCAGATGTTGCAGGGTGCTTAACGAATTGCAGGTTAGGAAAATACTCAAGACCTTCTGGCTAGCTTCTGGATCCAGAGGCTGCAGATGAGAGCCTTCAAGCTTCCTCAGGTCCGATGCCAGACGATCCATCAATCTAATGACCATGCCAAGACACCGTACCTTCCAGCAGCTGCAGCTGGCAAGGATCTCTTCCCAGACTCCGAACCAAAAATTAGAAGTCCATGTTTTTCTATAGCTCCCATGCTGTAATTGCTGCTGCACAGCGGAGCGGAGCGCGGTGGGGCTCTCGGTGGTGCAAGGGGTCTGACTTGAACAAAGGCAGAGGTGAATCCCCTCCCTCAATTCCCAGTGTACGATGAGCTTCTGATGTTGCCCCTTTTGCCCCTCCATTTGGGGGCCGGTGTTTATTAAATTGGATGGTGACTCTGCTTCCTAGGCCACAGTGATTAGCGACTGCGGTGTCCCTAAGGGCTCTGGGTTACAGTGTCCCTAAGGGCTCTGGGTTACAGTGTCCCCTTGGGACTACTAAATCCCTGCACAAGGGCTGACCTTTGTTTCCACCAGTGGCACAATTAGGATGAGCTCAGGGTGGTCCTGGAGAAGACTTCAATCGCCCTTTAACTGCTGGTGACAACAGCCACAGGCTGGCACTGGGCATTGCCCATGTACTTGTGTAGTCACCAGTGCGCTACCTGACTTTGTGAGGATGTTTTCCCATGGGCATTGGCATGGAGCTGGGCCACAGCCCAAGTTACTGGTTAAACCCACGGTTTTAACGTGCTAATCCCGGAGTCTGAACTACCTGTACCCTGCGTGTGTGTGTGTGGTCTTGAAAACTTACCAGTCTACTTGCAAAAAAAAAAAAAATTATTTATAATATTTGCCCATTTGTTGCCATGGTGATGAAGGAGTGTGGGACAAAAGAAAGATATTCCGGTTGCCCCGGGCCTGTGAACAAGAAGAATCAGAGAGAGTTGGTGAGAATGTGCTGTTAATTGTAACCAGAAACACAGTAGTCAGCCACCATCGCTGCAAAGTGTTCTTCAAACCCCCTTTCATGTCCTGCCATTGCAAAATGGCATCCTCTAAAGGATGACAAAGAACACCGACAGCTGGACCTCCATTGTACCAGGCTAGACTTGGCCCATAAATTAAGCAAACTGAAAATCTAGCCTTCCTCCCTCAAGGTATTCGTTTTCCTAACTTTATCGATAACCTGGCATGAGCAGATCTTGAATGAAATGTTATCTCGGCGCTGCCAGGACTTGCAGGGAAGCTGGAGGGGGAAGGCAGTGCTGCTGACTCCCAGAGATAACAGGTGGAATGCAACAGTCACCACTTTCCTCTGCGGTAACTTTTAGTTAAAAGCTCTCAAATGCTGCCGGACCCTTTGGCGTCCCAGCCTGCAGACCTTGCTAGATAGAGCACCTTCTTGCCAGCCTGGACAAATGACATGCAAAAGAAACCCGAGACATTTCGCAACTTCCCCGTTCTAACAGCACTGAAAAAAAAATGCATAAAACCCCTACAAAAACCCTTCCCCCATGCATTTGTAGTGATAAGGAGACACCTTGCTGCTGCCTGGGTACAGAGTATGGGCTCAGAAATTAATTGTAATTGTTGCTTCTCATTCTGTACATGCACAACATTTGGCATGAAAAGCGTCTGCATCTTCTGTAAATCCCTCTTCAATTATGTGGAAATGATGGGTTTAATTTAAACCATGGCTGCTCCTAGCTAGCTTAAAAATAAAGTAACATAAAAATAGAACCACCCAAATCAGTCATAGTATCTTGGCCCTGTTGATGTTACGTACATGTTTTTAAATTGGCTGCTATAGAGATGGAAATGTGAAGCCCACTGTCAGAGCTACCTCCTCTATAAGGTTTCAAGAGGCTGTTGGGTCCATGTGTACCTGGCTCTTCTGAAAAAATATTTTCCCTGTGTCAACCTCTGTTACTCTATTTGCAAGAACCCAGAAGATGATGCAACCTTCAGATCCAGTCTGTAATCATGAAAAAGCTAATATGCTCGGTTCATGGCCATAAAGATGCCTAAGCACAGTATTTTTGAGGCAGTATCATACAGCTCTTGCTTGGTAAAATGGATTTTTCAGGAAGTGAAAGGGCAGTGGGATAAAAATGCGCCCAAATTAAATGCGGTCTTATTGATGTAGTTTTGAATACAAAGCTGGTCAATATAAAGATCACAGGATCTGGCTTATAGTCGTCAGAGATGGAAAAATACTTATCAGATAAAGCTCTGCAAGGGCAGAATATAGTCCCTCCTAACAGAGGACTGGCTCTCATCTTTCATTTCTCCTTCTTCCATTAACTTGATCTTTGATCTCAGTTCCTGTTAGAAATAACTGTAAACAATGATGATGTTCTAGGCCATTAACCAGACATACAACACAGCAAGAACCCTGCCACTAACAGACCATCTGAAAAAAAAGACACATACAAGAGTAATGCTTAATAATAATAATAATAATAATAATAATAATAATAATAATAATTTTCAGGAAAGAAGACACAGCGTTTTCATTTCCTGCAGGATCTGTCTGTCACGTCTGAAGCTGCTAGAAATGTGGTTCACAACAGCCCTTTCAGAATCATCACGCCCAAGCATCCAAAGCCAAGCTAACATTTTAGTTTCTCAAATACAGGTGTGCAGTTTGCCTACATTAATAATTTGGTACCCATTCCACCGGCAAGTTCTTGACAGAAAAGATACTTGAATAACAGATATTACAGAAACTGACCTCATAACGGGGTGTCGTCATGATTTAAGTTTAGCCTCGATGTATGCAGAGTTTAAATCCTTAAAGCTTCCAGCTCCATACAGGTGACAAGCTGGGTAGGTCCTGGACCATGGCTAGTGCTGTGGAAGGACGGCGTTCTCACACAGACCTGCCCTGGAAATCCATCCCAGACAAGATCAGGCTGAGCCCAGGCTGATGGTGTTCAGATAAAACTGCAAAGTGCATCTTTTAATTCATAAAGTCTTCCGCTGATCTAACTGAGAAATAAACCCACATAGGTATTCTTCTTCACTGAGGAGGGAACATCAGGAAAAAGCCAACAGTTTTACTTTAAGCTTTTATAGGCTAGTAGTTTTGTATAGCATGATAGGCAATATATAAAGGAAAGATGTGTGGAACAATCAGGTTAGAGATTTAAATTGTATGTATTATGCATCCATTATTTATAGGCTTTTCCTAAAGCATTATTTGGTCCCATTCACAATCCTGAGTATTTAAAAGTTGAATGTAAAGCCTGTCACTGGAAAACATTATGCAGAGAAGGAGATCTGCTTTAAATGTACTCCTAAGTACTGTTAGAGAGCTTTTATGAATAACAGACTGCAGCACTTCCTATTGTTTTATATTTTGTCCCGTTTTAGACTTAAGAGTGATGTCATAACAGGGGGAAACTTGTCATGGACACACATTAAAACGTGAACACAAGGAGAAGACCTTTGATAACAGATTTGGATGGATAGATGGGTAATTCAATAAGGGGAGAAAATCCCGAATTAAAGACATTTTTAGAGCTACTTATATGCATGTCTTAGAAGTTCTACCTCTGTTCAGAGGCACATGCTGAACTGCAATCAAATTACTATGTCCAGCTCTGCAATTTCAATCATTCATCCCATTTATAGGGGTCTTTTTGTCTTGAATTAGGCAAAATGTGAGCCCAACAGGAAATTAAGCAACCAAGCAAAATCAGGAAATTCACTCAAGTGGCTTAGCCAGTGGAATGCCACTGCTATCTTCAAACTAAAACTCCAAAGAGACGAGGTTGAAATGCAGTCAGATTTATTTTCAAAGTGGCTAATGTGCTTTAAATTTGTACAAGGATTGGTAACCAGGAAAAAAACAGGGAGAGCCTTGCATTGCTGTTGTGAAGTTTGCTTTTAATTTTTTAGTTAAAAAATTATTTTTTTTACAAGTGGTGCATTTTTAAACATTACATATATGTATGCCTGTATGCTTTAGCATACGTATATATAATGTTTAAAAATGCATCACTTGTAAAAAAATCAGAACAGCTATCTTGATGACAAAGTTAGAGATGCTTGTTATAAATGAAGTACCCACTGGCTTTAGAACATTAAAAATGAACTGAAACAGGAAACATACACTCAGAGATTGCACTTCTTCCTCAAAAAACATATTTCATGATAGCTCTTGGGGCAGGGGGGAGGGAAATTCTTTTAGCTGTTTACCGTGGCCTCTCTGCATCTGGGATCTGCAGATCTGTATGCGGAATATTTTAACTGATTTGTGGGGAGGCAAACTGCAATTTTTGCTTCACAGAAAACACCCCACTCCACCGCCAAATGCTCGAAGCAATTTCTTGCTTGCAGATTACCGTTATTATTTATCTACGCAAAGTACCTAGGAACTCTAGTGATGGTCCAGGTCCCTGTTATGCTGGGCACTGCACCAACACAGAACAAGTATACAAGTCCTTGCCTGAAGAATTGCCAAAGGAAGGATGAGGCAAGAGGAGAGAAGCAGGCAGACACCAGAGTTACGGGAAAAGAGGGTGCGTGGTGATCAGCCTGGTTGGCAGCATCTTCAGCACACCACTGGCAGGTTTTGTCAAGCTTCTGTAGATCTCGGAGCAAAGTCAGACCTTGTGAGGGAATATGAGAAGAGATAACGACATCACCTTGCAGATAGCTAGAGCGAGCTTCTCCAAAGCCTGAAGACTGTCACAGGAGAAAGACAAGAGGTGTCCATTGGTAGTTTAATAAGACAGGGGTTCCATGGATGATCTTTATTATGGATTCTGGTGGCCCTCATTGTGTTAGATACTGTGTTTCAAACTGCAGTTTGAAATCACATACACTTTTTAAATTGTGATTTTAAATATGCATTGCTGCTTACTTAGCAATGCACTGCATTTGCCATTGATTTAAACTAAACCATGAGAGGCTTCATTAGCTTCGAGAAGAAACCATGGAACCTCTGTGGGTGCTAGGGTAGGGGCTGGAGGGTCTCACTGGTTCTTCCTGAACCCAGTACCTGTATCATAGTCTTCCTGCTCGGTTCCTTCTTTCTGGGAGTAAGGCTTTGTGCACAGCCTTTGACATACTTGTAACAATCCCGGTTCAGTGTTAAAATAGTGGCTGTAATCAAATCTCCTGTCTTTAGCTAATAGTATCAGAGATGAGGGAGAAATTATTGCTCCCCCACTTTCCTTTTCCCAACACATAGCCACCAGTGCGCGTCATCCATGCTTGTCCGTGCATAGCTGTATACAATGTAATACACTTAAAACCAGTTGGACAACTTCAACTTAATTTGGTAAAGGTTTAGAGGCCTTTTGGAGGTTGCACACAATTTATGCAAGTAGTCAACTGAATAGAAGACACCCTACAAGTGTGTCTGAAGACAAAGCCACTTAATCAGCCCCTGCAGTCTTAGACAACAGAGAACAGAGGAAAAAAAACAACAAATTTGTGAGGCTTTCACCTACCCCAACTACAGAAAAAGATTCAGTCAAGACTTGCATCTTAGTCAGTCAGCCCTGAAACACATCCAAAAGACACCAGGTTTCATCAAAACAGATTTTTTAAAATTTATTAGCTCAAATATTATCTCCACCCTTCTTCAGAGATGTTCTAGGTGTCTCATAGCTCAAAACACAGAACAGTTTAAGTGGGTACTTTGACATGATGAGGGAACCTCTCTTTCTACAGGACTGATGGATGTCTCTTGCACAGGGTTGATTAGGGGTCAGGAAGACATTTCCCTCCCAGTCAGGGGAGCAGGGACATGAAGGTTCATTTTTCTTTTTTTATCCCCTTCCGCTACAGCCAACGGCTTAGTTGACCTCCTGAATCATTTGGGCCATCGTAAAAGCCTCAGGCCATGGTGATCACTCTTGTTTTCTGCTTGTGAAACACAGGTTAGTCTCCTGAGAACTAAAATGCTTTAGTTTAATTGAAACCTTTGGGCTTAATATACGAGTATCTTTGCTAAATGTAAAGGCCTGGGGTAAGCACAGGTCACACTAGGTGATCTTATGGTGCAGTTCAGAGTGTCTGAGGGGCTCGAGAGGCAGAAGCTCTAGTGAAAGGCAGATAGAGGTGGAATAGGCTACGAAGGGCTTTGAATGGAAAGACAGGAAGAGAGTGGTTGACACAACAAAAATAAAGCCAGTGCAGCGTTAGAAGGAGGAGGCTAGTGTGGCTAAAGGACATGGCTAGACAGCCTTTGCAGCAGTGGTTTGAATGGATATGAATGAGATGAGATTGTATTAGTTGAGGAGAAAACTGAGAGAAAATTAAAAGTTCTATTTGAGTCACAATGGGCTTGATCTGTCAGTTACGTACCTGGGACAGGATTTCTGAGAGACAGGCTGCAATTTTAGTTTGAGCAGAGGAGGCAGGTCTGCGAGCATGAGTAGAAACATGGCATTTGAATTGCCTTCTGCAGGGGCAATTATCTAGAAATACAAGATGTAAAAGAAAACCCTTCAATATATGAATATACCTGATGATTAGTATGCACAAATCTATGTGAAGAATTAATGTTTAAAATCTTGGGTATATATCACTCTGCCTGGCTGAAATGCAAATGAAAATTCATCCTTAAATCCCTGTTTTGATTTGATGATTTAAATAGTTCCTTCTTTATCTAACCACAGTCAATTTAGGAATGAGACAAAATGAAATACAGATATTTCTGTTTTTCAACCACTTTTTGTTTTCCAGTAAAGTTTCATGTTTGAAAGATCTTTGTTTCCTGGAAACTGGTAAAAGATACTAAGGTCTGACATAATGCTACTGCCCACTGCACATCTTCCACCACTTCTCATCAGCAGAATAAAAGAAAATAATATCTATGTAGGTATAAACAATTCTTACGCTAACAAAGTACTTATCCAGTGTGTTTCCACAGAAAAATTAATTTTTTTCTTGCTCCCTCAGATTTCTGGATAAGTAATAACAGGTAAGTACAGAACAGGGCTAATTACTATCTCCTTAAAACAAAAAAACCCAACAAAACAAAAAAAAAACCCAAACCAAAACAAAATGAAAAAAAAAAACCAATGAAAACCAGACAAACCCCCAACTCAAAAAATGAGAAGCAGATGAAATGGCTCATACAGAAATTCTGTATTAAGGATGGTGAAACATAACCGGTGTGATATGTTGTGCAGAGCATGCTTTAAGTGCTTATGAATCAAATTTATTTCTTAGTGATCTGTCCTCGCTATACCTTGTATTGCAAATCACTAGAGGAATTTGCAAGAGTTCTATAGGCCCTGTACTGGCAGAAAAAATGGGAACTTGAGAATTCAAGCAGCCCTTCTGGCTGCAGCAGGATGCAGGTAACTGATGTGCCTTTGCTATCCCTGGCTTTTTTCAAGGAGAGAAAAGTTGGGGAAAAGTTCTGGGCTGAGAAAAGGCTCACTCAGGACGCGAATAAGCCATTTTTTTGTAAAGCAGGCAAGCATAGGGAAGGTCTAGGAAGGGAGCGCTGTATATCGCAAAAAGAACAAGGCACTTGGAAACGCATGTAGGAAGGACTGGAAACTTGAGTAGGCAGAAGATGCTTTGGCTGAACTCTTAGCAATTTAGAGTTCTCATGAGTGGGACTGTTCCTAGGGGACTGCAGTGAAAAGCAGAACAATGCTGTACTGGCTCAGCACTTGGAACTTGATTTGCCCTTTTTGAAATCCTGTGGCTAATTCATACCCTGAAAAATCAAGTGTACCCTGGCCAGATGGCTCAATTTAAGAAGAAGCAGGCAACTGCGTAGCTGGAATAGCAGGTAATGGAGGTGAAAGGCTGGATGCAGGAAAAGTCAGCTGTGTACAGGAGGCACGGGACGGAGTCACCCTTCCATGAAATCCAATAAAACCTGATCTGGTCATGATTAACTCAACATTTTCAAAATCCTTTTAAGAGTTCGCAAAGTACATAATGCCTAGCCAACTTGTAGTGGTGTATGACAGACCCCTGACTCTAATATCCCAGGATGTCAGCCCTCTGCGTGTTTCAGATTTTGATGCTGAACATGGCTTTGCTTCTCAATTCCAGCTTATTTATTTAGCATTCTTACTGCTTTATCTCATTTATAACAAGCCCTTGAAGATAAATAAGTACCTTATACAGAAAACTCACCTGTATAAGGTACTCAGAGCAGTCCGAGCAAGGTTTACATTAAAACCACAACTGATACATATAATTAGTGGCAGAACTTCCTCTTGTGCCCAGAACTCATATGCTCAGCTGTGAAACTACTAAACAGAGAGAATGGAGAAGTGTGAAAAACATTTTTGATGAGTCTCAGCCATGCTCAAACATGCCCGCAAAACACGCAGGATATCACAGGACCCCTCAATACCTCAGCGGTGTTTCTTGTACCTGCTCTGTGTTGGACTCCAAAGCCCGTCCAGTTTCTTTCTTCACCCCCTTGCACGGGGACTGCCTGGGCCTGGAGATGGAATCCACATTGTCCCCTTGCTCCTGAGGGCGAGCACAAAGTGACCCCGAGAGAAACAGGATCAGTGAAGGATTTTATTGGCTCTGGAACCTTTCTGACAGGCCTTCATAAATTTGTCTTTTAAAACAGAGGCCCCGTTTCCATTATATGTATTTTGTGGGGAAACAGATGAATGACTAACAATGACTGCTACAAGAAGACAAATACCATGATTTAGGGTAAATTTACTGGAGACTTGCTATCAATATCCCAACTCGCTTACTTGTCTTCCTTCTGTAACTTACTGTAAGAGGACCACAGTACATAGTAAATACACAACTTTTGGCTTACTAATGCTGTGCTAAGTAAAAAGTGATCAGTGTACACAGCAAAATACCTTTCAACCAATTTGAAATAGCGTTGGAAACGCTCATCTGAACCTTATGAGCAGCTGTGAACGCTACAGAGCGTCTGAACTATTTTTGCACTTCATTTCTTTAACTACATCAAATAGCTGCTGGGCTCCTTATCTACAAGCAGTATGAAAATAATAACAAAAAAAGAACTGAGTTGCATAGTCTCCTCTGTTTCCTTTCCTGATCTTAGGTGGTAATTTGCCTAAATTGGCAACAACTTAGTAGTAACACACACGTAGCGTGAAGGTCTATTTGTTGTTTTTGCGTGAGAGGCAAAGCCAGCATGTCACTCACGCCTATCTGCCTTGTTCTGACTAAGGAGGGGAAAACATTCCCTTTCTTGAATAACTGGATCTAGGAGCTAGGTGTTGGGACGGGATGCAAGAGGAACTGCTACTCCTTTATGGAAAATACATGTGAAGACGGACCAAACCAAACATACCATCTGTGTATGTAGTGAAGACTTCTCGATGCATACTCCAGTAGTTTAGGTGCATAAAATAATCCCCAGGAGGGTATCTTAGGGCAATCAGGCCATGCATCAGTTCCTCTAGGTGAAAACGTTCTCCTGAGGTTCATTCTGATTGTACTTATTTCAGCCTGTGCTTTATTGTAAAGACAGCTTTGTGTCTCTCTTGAGGACTTTTTTTTGGTCTTTTTTTTTTTTTTTTTTTTAATTTAGAAACCTGTCTACATTCATGTCTCACTGTTTTGTTGGAAACAGATGGCCCTTCCTGGAGACACACAGTTGAGTGAGCAGACACCGACCACTTTAACACGTGGTAGCATGTTTGTAATTAGATATTTAAAGTGCTAGACAATTACTATCGAACCTTGTCATGAGGGAAATTTAGGTCTGTGTTTACCAAGATCTGAATTATAAACTGGATCCCCGCCAGAGCTTTACTCTTGGGTATAAAATAAAAGAAGACGATGGTTGAATACTGAATAACATCGATTAAAGCTGCCACCTGCCCTGTCTCAGCTATGATCGCTCACTCCTATCTCCCACCCCAGGCCCTTAGTTTTTGTTGACCGTTGTATGTGATTTGACCACGGGATAAGTTTTGGGATGCAGCCAGCTGATCACAGGAGGTACCACCTCTGTAACATCACACGTTTAGAGCTCAGCATCCCACTTGTTTTTGGACTACAGACAGTTGAAGGCAGCTCCACCCCAAAAGAAGAGAGTATCAGCCATTGTCGCAATGGAAAAAATGCTGATAAAGCTGGAGAAAAGAATGGAAAGTGATAAAAGAAGTCAGGGGAGGAATCACAGGGGAGCATTACAGAAGAAGAGAAAGAAGATTGAAGAGTTATCTAATCCTTAAGATAATTTAATTACTGTGAAGTTTTTACCCTAGTTGGAAATACCGTGCCTGTGGAAGTTGAGAGCAGAAGCACTGACTGCTGTGGGAGTGTGGCTGTAGCTTCTTCCACACACCTCCCCCATCACTGTAGCCATGGCTGAAATTAAACAGCTGCAATCGAGAGGCAGTTCAGTTTCAGAAACACAAAGTTCCCCCTGGTTTTACCTTTACTTGCAGCAGAAATAGCACAGGAGGTTGGAGGAAAGTATTGTGGCGGAACTCAGAAAAACATTAATGTTTCAAAGCTATGAAAATTGTTGAACTTGTAGGTGAGGGAAAACCAGTTTTACATCAAAATTTCACACCTGAGCTGCTAAACTGCAGTGCAATACTTAGATATAATGGTTGTGAAAAATAAAATTACATTATGACTTCATTTTTTGAAAAACCTAAATTGTTAATTCTAGGTTTGGATAAGGATTTAGCAATGAAATGCTTCAGGGATAACTTGTTTTCAATGGGGAATTCTGTGTACGAAACTGATTACAGGATGGAGGCAAGTCCCTGCCAAAGATATGGGTAGGATCATGAAAGCAGATGAACTACAATTTCCCATGCACTAGAATTCACAATAAGGCCAGGAGCAAAATGAGCACAACCAGAAAGTATTTCAAGAGCCAGGACTGAACTATGGGAGAAAGCTGTGTGCTTTTCTCTGTGTACCTTTAATCGCTTGCAAGATCTTTCTAAAGAGAGGTGGGTGTTGATCTTACAGAGAAGTAGTACGCTAATTTAAATATTCATTGTATAATTTGGGAAAGATATCTTAGAAAACTATTTGAAAAGATTTCAGCCCAAGGCTTATCAAAATAAAACAAACATGCAAACTTTTTCAAGGAACTGGGTACTGCAGGGTGTAAAAGCTGAGAGGACAGTGATGAAGGACAAGCAGCAAAACCTGGTAATGCTGCCTGAATTAAAATTGGTTTTAAGTTATCAGTCTCCTAAGGTTAAAATTTGTAAGCCTGTAAAATAAGCAAGGCGCAGTAAGGATGTCCCAGGAACAGAGTTTTGATTTGGGCTCTGCATTCCAAGGTTAACTAACTCAGGTATCTACTGCAACATTTTCTTGTAATTCAGAAAAAATCTTACAGGATAATACGGCAAAGTCAGATGAAAAACTTCTGGGGCAAAGGAAAGGTGAGGGAGCGAAATACAACTCCATGCACAAACACTGAAGAACAGGTTGCAGAAGGCTGAAATAACAGATGCTTGTTAAAGGGATGAGAAGAGCTTGCTAATAGTTACCATTAATAAAAAATACCTGTACCTCAGTAATGTTAGGCCTGTAGGCAACAGTAAATCAGGGTTTGGTTTCTCATGATGTTAAGGATTATGCATCCACATAAAGCAGTCTCTGCCCTGACAAGTGTATAATGTAATTGTTGTCCAAACACATCCCACTTCCTCACTATGGTTGACTCATAACTGCTTTTGAAAAACTCCCATAGGAACATTTCTTGCAGAGTAAGAAGCAGATCTTGGGATTTGGGTTTGGGGTTGTTTTGTGTGTGTTTTGTGTTTCTTTTTTTTTTTTTCAGGGGCCTCCATTTTCAAAGACAAGAGAAGGTGGCACCAGTTCAGGTCCACTCGGGACCGCTGTGGGAGATGAAGTTGAGCATTTCCAGCAGGTTGGTCTGGAAGCTGCCAGCTGAGGGAGGCAGGGAGCAGGCAAGCAGAGGGCAGTGTAACCACACCGCTACACAGCGCGGGTCTGCAGAGCAAACTGGGAAGAACCAGCTAAGAAGGAAGGTAACTTAAGCAGCAGGGGCTGGTTAGGGCAAGCCACAGCAATGGCTTCTGGGGGAAGTCCCTGGTGCCATTGCTGCTGCCTCTGGGAGTGCCACAAGCCAGATGCCTGCACCTCAGCCGCTCTGCAGAGAGGCTCTGCCACCGCTGACATGCTGGGTGCAATCAGCTGGGCCCGGCCAGGCCTTGACAGAGGTCACCCACAGACTGACAAGGCCAAGGACCAGGCCCAGGACTAGCAGGACGTCCTTGACGGGCATTCCTGGACCCCGCTGTGGGCGAGGGGCAGCACCCCCACCCGGGCAGGCCCCAGCCGCACCGCCCTGAGGAGCGCCACCACGGCCACCCTCCATTCCCGCCCTCCTGAGGTGCCACACACACGCTCCGCCAGCCATTGCGCACGCGCCGTGCGTCCGGGTGGCGCTGCGCCCGCTCGCTGCGCCACGCGCGCGCCCGCGTCCTTCTTGCGGCTCCATCCGGGGACGCGATGACGTAATCGCCCCTCCAGGAGAAAAAGCGCAGCTTCCGCGCCCCCCCGCACGCTCCCCGGCCGGCCAATGGGAGAAGGGCGCCGCCCCCTCCGCAATGCCTCCTGGGGGATGTAGTCCGGCGCCTTCCTCCCCGCCCCACCCAGCACCACAGCGGCGCGTCCCTGCCGGCAACGGGCCCGCCCCCTGTGGGGCGGGGCCAGCGCCCCCCACCGCCCTATGGCCGAGCGGGTCAAAGTTCGGCGGGCGGGCCGGCCGGCCAATGGGAGCGGGCGGTCGCCGGGAGGGGGCGGAGCCGGCTGTGTTTTGTTCAATTGCCGTTGGGGAGCCCGGTCCACAGACGGAGGGAGGCGGCCCCGGCGGGCGCAGGTACCGGTGCGCGGTGAGGGAGGCCGGGACAGGCCGCGGGGGGGTGGGCAGCGCCCGGCGGCAGAGGGCGAGCGCAGCTGGCTGGGGGTAGCCGTTGAGGCAGTGCCGGGCGGAGCGCGGTGGGGGGCGGCCGGGCCTGCACCCCTCGGCGGAGCCCCGGCGGCCGTGGGGACCGGACAGCGCTCGGCCGGCGGTGGAGGGGGGATCTGCGGAGCGGCGGTGTCACCCCGGCGCTGCCCTTCCCCGCGGCAGCGGCCTCCTGCTGCCCCAAAGCCGCGGGCTGCTTGTCTCTTTAATTATATAGATGGATAAATAGGTATAGATATTATAATAATTATTGGTATTCAGGCGGGGGGCCGCGCTCCTTCATCCCAGCTGGAGGTAAAGGTTGCCTCCCCTTCGCTCGGCTGTTAGCTGGAGACTTCGTGTGGGAGCGAAGCGGCGGCTGCCCGCAGCCCTGCCAGGGCGAAAAACAAAAGCAAAAAAAAACCAAAAACCAACTTATTGGCATTAATAATTGCCTCTCGGGACGGGGATTGGGTTGGCTGCGCGGCGGTGCCGTGTCTCCGTGCTCCGGGCGAGGGCCCTGGCCTTGCCGGGGTGTGTGTGTGTGGGGGGACAGCGGAGGTGCCGGGCCCGGCCGGGCCCCGCGGTGTCGCCTTTGTGCCGCCGCCCCGCCGGGCACATGTGTCCGGGGGCACATTCATCCCCTGGGGCTTCCAGGCCATTCCCCACCTCGGGTGCTCAAGGGTAGGGTTACGTCAGGGGAGGTGTGCGGTTTTTCCACAATAACTCCCACTGCGATTCCTGGGTGAACAACATGATTATTTTCTCCCCCCGCCACCCTTTCTTTACCCCCTCAGTAATAAGAAAGTTGATTTCTCATTTATGGCTTATAAGTGTAAGGACCAAAAGTCTGAGACGGACAAGTGAATAGACTCTTTGTGTTATTCGGGCTTTTCTAAAGGCAGTAACGTGGCTTTGTTCTGATTATTTGGGTTATTAAACGTCATCTTGCCTGCAAGAAGGCTAAATAGACTTGTTGTTGAAATTTGGGATGCTATTTAAGGAGGTCGCCATGGGGTTGGTGAGGCAGAGAGGTTGGCAGTTGCAGACGATCCTCTGGTTTAGCGTCAGTTATCAGGACTCTTCTGGTAGAGACCTGAAAGTTAAGGCGTTTTCTCTTTAGGTAAGCGATATATCCTTCATAACCGTCCAGCAAACAGCCGTTACAGAAATGGTGCCGTGTAGTAGCACTCTTAACTTTCAGGTTGAGAGTGGCTTGGTGAGTCAGACCAGATAAGACACTGGCTTTTAATGTGCATGCCGAGTTCTAGGCCTGGGGATGAGTTGAGCCAGCTGGTCAGATCTATTTTCTGGTTCACTGTGCTTACATTAAAATTAGCTCCCGAGAACAGTTATTACAGCCTTCACTGTTTCATTGCCTCCCATTCATATGTCTGACTGCTAGAAAATATTCTCATCAAAGCCATTTTTGGCAAGAAACAGTAAGTTTGTGTATCTTGTGGCAAGCTGAAATGTTTCGGGATGTGTTCTAATTGTGAATGGTCTGTTTGCTTTGAGTCGGGCTTATGAAATCTGGAGTAGTGTTTGCCGAATAGCAAAAACTTTGCTAATGAAGCATGTGACTTGAATCTGGTTCTATCGGAGATGCAATGTACATGATCGAGCCCAAAGAGCTTGTATCCTTACAATTATTGTGCTTCTGAAAATGCCTGGAAGAATTGCACTCAGAGGCAGGACGTCAGTATGTGTAGGGTAGGGAGCTAAAACATACATTCCAAGTAGTTCTGTGTAAGCTGGTGGAACCCCTAACTAGAAAATGGGTTTACTACCCATTTATTTTGAATTTCTGGGAAATACCGTTCATGTTAATATGTCTGTTATTTTTAATCCTCCCTGGTTTTTTTTGTCAGTAACAAGATTCTATTCTTCATTATATGGAAGTATGTGCTGCCTATTAGACATAAACTTAAAATACTGATCTGCAAGATCATCCCCCTAATGATATCCTTTCAGGATGCTCCATGCTGTGGTAATCTGGCTGTCCTCTAGCGGCCTTTACCTGCCAGTGTGTAACCCATAGTTATTGTTTCTTTAACTTGAGAATTAAAGTCGATTAAATGATTGTAAAGGGATGTTTTGAATTTGGCATAGTTAACTTTCCTACTTCCTGTTGAAAAGCTGTTTTTCTGCAGGGTACTATGATTCAGAAGAATGAGGAGGCTGAAAGAAGAAATATTATTTGTATTTGCAGCCATTGTCTTGAGCTTTGGAAGTTTTAGTGTATGGTATAAAACTATATTTATGAAAATATGGTGGGCAGATAAACCAAAAGCTTAACATTACTGGGATGACTGCAATTTATTGCATGGATTGCTTTATTTTAAAATGGTATGAAGGATTTATTCTTTCCTATAGGAATTCCTTGAGAGTCTGGTAGCCATTACTGTAGCTCCCTTTTTTTAGTTCCTTCTCCCTTGCCTGTTCTTTCTCCCCCTTCCTCTGTTGCCTCCCCCCAATCTACATTCCTTTGTGTTAGCAGTGATGATGGCAGTTCTAGTCACCTCCTGTGGTTTGATAGATTATTCCCTTTAGAAACATGGTGTACTTAAAACTTTCCAAACATGATTCTTTCTTTGCATCTACGCTTTTTTTGATGCTGGGTTTGAGTTTTGTTCTAAGAATTTGTCCTTTCTGGTTGTGCTTTGAGTTTACTTAAACAGTAATAAGACGACTTGTTAAACCTTTAGAAAATATTAGTGCTTATATTGTGATTTACACTTCTTCTAGTGTGTTTTGAAGGTCATAATATAAACAGAAGTTCGTTCTTTTGCCAACAGTGAATTTCTTTCTCCCCTGCAAAACTCACAGGTTTTGTGCTGTATTTAGTTTGCTTTAAACTTTCATTTTTATTTCTGCAAAACAAACTTGTTGGACTATGTTTAGATTACTACATTCTTGAGATCTGATGTTAATGATCTTGCAGGCAAATATTCATAGGACCTTGTCTTTAGTCTTACATATTTACATATAAACTTAAATTTTGAAATATATTACGGTAGAACATGTAAGAGATTCCTGTCCATTGCGGAAGTAGCTGTAACTTTTATTCTAGATATTGTAAGTAACATAAGCTTACTGGCGGAGTGAAACTGCACACAGAAACCTGTGAAGGGCTTTATAAGCGTTCCTCAAGGAAGGGTTAATGAGCAGAAAGCAGCCCTGTTCATTACTTCCAGGGAAGAAATTCATGGCTGGGAAAACAGCTACTTAAACTCAGCATAGTGGCTGATATTCTTTTGGTAGTTGTTTTAATCTATTGACTGTGTATACCTGAGAGGTAGCCGTTTATGTTGACGACATGTTTTTTGGTGTGTCATGAAGTTTGTGTGGTTAACAAGATCTTAAGTGACAGTGAAATATTGCAATCCAGTGATGAAAGAGAATCTGTATATAAAAAAAATAATCTGTGCTTTGTTGGTGTCTCTTAACTGTAAACACTCTGCTAGGGGGATTGAGACAGTCATATTTTCAGAAAATGGTTTTCTTTGAGGATTTTCTTTGCCTCTCAAAAGGAGGCCTATAAAAAAAGGCGTATTTTTAACTCCTGTCTAGGCTGTTTTACAAACTTGTCTGTGACCCAACAGGATGTTGCTGTACTGTTGAGTATAGAAAAACCAGAAGTCGAGGTAATTGTCAGCTCTTTAATATTGCCGTTTCTACATTTTGTGCTGTTTTGGCTTCTCTGTTTGGTCAGTTTGGGAAATAATGTCATCAACAAGCTAGCAAGAAACTCCTCAGCTAACTTCTAATGTTTTGTAGTGGGCACAAATGACTTCTGAAGGCTGTGTTTTGGCTAATTTTTAGGTTGAGGTGAGGAAGTAGGCAGGGTTGTTACTAAATGCATTATCTGGGTTATGGCTCTCAGTTTACTGACAGCGCTTTTTTTTTTAAGCAAGCAGTTGAATATCATGCTTTAGAAAATATGAAATGTTTCAGTTAGGAAACTTTACAAGTTATAAAAACAAAACTAATATAATTGGCTTTCCACTGTTTGAAGTTGGTTATATTTTAGTCAAAAGCAGGCCATCACTTGTGTTTTGCTTGTTGGGTGTTCACAGTAAAATCAAGGATTCTGATTACCTAATGTTAGCATCATTGCTTGAATTTGGTGTGGCAACATTGCTTTAAGTTCCTGTGAAAATTAAACTCTAGTAAAGTACAGGGAAGAATACTGTCAATGGTATATCAAATTGCAGGCCTAGAGCTTTGAACATGTGGTGCCAGTGATGGCAATTGCTCTTCAGTGTGTCTAAGTCTGTCTGTATAGATAGAGCTAAGAGTGTGAAATAAAACAATGTTTTGCCTAGAGCTGTCATTAGGAGTGTCATTTACAAAACTGACTCAGTGTACCAAGACCTACCTACGTGTCATTCTGCGAAAGGCATTTGAGATGGAAGAAAGCGGTTTCTGCATTTGCTGAACTTTAAAATTGGGACCCAGCTGCTACAGGAAATAGTTGAAGAAATGCAGCTACCAGTGTCTGTGCCTTTACTTTTGTGCCTCATGCCGAGATCTGTGATGCTGGAAGACAGGATCTGAATTCCTTTTTTCTGAAGAATACTTGTTTCTCCTTAACACCCCCCTCAGCCAGCCAGCCTTGGCAGCTGGCTTGTTGGTTGTTGGTTAACGTGCTTAAGTTTTCTGGTTTTATGGAAGATCACATTTACAATTTGGCGATTTCTATACTGAACTTAAGGTGGGTTAACTTAAAAAATGGTGGAAAAACCTCTACTGTACTAGTAAGACCTCATACAACAAGGCTGTGGCTTCTCTTCTACTGTCGCCTCCCCTTGAGCCATGAATGGGAATAATAGGAACTTCTGTTGGTGTTATATTAACTTTAGGTCTCTAATTTGCATCTCAAATAACATTGTGAACAGCTTTAATGCCTTTGAGGGGTTTAGGAGGTTTTTTAATTTGTAGGGTAAAAGTATTTTTTTAACCTAATTGAGCAGTTCAAATTATTATTGCAGCATGTTTAATTTTTGTTCTGTGCAGTTTGTGTTTAGTGGCACTGAATCATTCCTTCAGTGCTTTTCACATGTATTGTGTTTCACCTTCTGAACTGTGGCTTTAGATTTTGTTGTGGTAAAATATTCCTCCATTTCATACAGTTACTACTTGATACTGTGTGATGTTTGTGTTCTTTATTCTACCCTCCAAAGTTTGTTTATAGGGAAAAATTCTTGTTTTAAAGGTACTGCTTCCTTTAACTCCCTCTGCTTTTCCAATGAAAAATGCACTTTTTTTGTGTCTTCCTTCAAGGTTTCTATTGATTTGATCTGTTCTGGTTTTAGAGGGATGAAAATTTACCATATTTAAGGAAGCATGCAAGTGACAAAAGCTGTCTGTCATTTGGATCTGCCAAACCCCGTTGCTTCATCAACTTCCACAGTCCAAAAGCAGCATGCGGAATATGAAAAAGGTTAAAGTTTGGAGCCTCAGGTGTGACATAGATTATGAATCAACAGAGAGTTGTAGAAACATGCTCGAGGCTGGATGGGTCTGGATCTGCTGGGTTCTGTCTCTTGCAGCTCAGCATTTCTTAGTCAACATGTAGATGGCCACTGAGGTTGAAGGTGATTTTTGTATCATGGTATGAACCATCTTTGGTTTTGTAACATAGGAAACTTCTGTTCTATGGACAGTTTGAGGGTGTGGAGGTTTTTAAGTGATGGTTTTTAAGATATCTAGGATTTATTTGTATGGCTTTATAGTTTTTTGATGAACTGACAGAATTACAATCCTAGTTTAGGAAAAAAAAGCAACCTTTTTGCTTAATTATCCCAGTTAAATAGTAGTGGCAAATAATTATTCATTATGTCCTGTTTGGAGTGGAGTGGTGTGTAAGCATGCCTCAAGACTGCTGCTGTGCTCCAGAGTGTAATTTGATGCAGTATTTAGTAAGTGAGGAGGAGAGAGCAGTAATGAAAACAGCATTCAATAACTATTTACTTGAACTGGCTAAAATATGGTATATATTTCTTCTACTGGAAAAGGGGAAAGGAGTGGGCACCTAGGACTTCATCTTTTCATTTTTTGAGTTATGAAATAGAACAACAAATTGGAAACTTGATGAGTTTGAGAAACATGAGTTACTTGGACTCTGAAGTGCCGTTGCCTGCCATAGGGGGCTACTGAAGGTTAAGATATAATAGCAGAGTTTCTAGTTAGAAGATACTGCTGGCACTGGAATGTGTGTGAAGCCTGTTCACTTCTCAGTACATATGGTAGTCCACTTGGACTTGGCTACATGTGTGCTTGCTTGTCTCATTTTCTTCCGTTAGCACTTTATCCTTACCAGACCTGTCTGGTTCAATATTTGATAAGAAATTGCTGAACTCCTGGAGGGTAAGATGGACTGTTGCTGCTCTCAATTTCATGTTTCTCAAATCAGGAAGATGGTATTTAAACAAAGCAGGCGAGTACCTGGATAAATACTTGTAGTACTGAAACTGTTACAGAGGATGAAAAAGGATAGTATTTGGTCTTTGTTGTATGCTTTTTAGGTGTCCTCTTTGTGCTTGAGCTCTTCTAAGTTAATTCTGACTTTGATTCACTTTAGATTCTGCTGTTTAGCTGTGAATGTGTAACTTACTTCAGGCATAGACTTCTCCTGACTGGCTGTAACTAATGCTGTCTGCTTCAACTCCCCATCTGTAAAATCCTGTATATCTTATTTTTTTATTTTGGGAGTATTTGGTTTGCGTGCAGCATTTTCCATCCTCGGAAAGTCGTAACCAAGCCTAAGGCTATCCTTGTAGTAAAAGGTGTGTGCATATGTTTGTGTGATGGTGCTTTGTGATGCTACGTTGATGAAATGTATTACATCACTGTTCTAGGTTGTTAGAAGGCTAAACGTGTACATCTTAAGTAATTGGCTTATGGTTTCTGCTGGTCGGAGGAGAAAAATACAGCAGGATACTGCAATAAGGATGAGACTTGCATACTGCCATGGGACATGACTGGAGTTGATCTATTTCTGTGTGAAGAAAGTATGAGGCAGGTGTGACTGTTCTTTTGCTGTGTAGTAAAACAACCTGAACATGCAAATCCTGAAGCTTTAATTTGAAACTCAGAAAAATAACTTCTATTGCAACTGAACGTTCACTGTAGGAGAAGTGAAGATATTTTAGTGGCTTGAAACTGATGTTGTCATTTAAAAAAAAAAAAGTAGGGCTGAAAGTGTAGGTTGGCTGTGAGAGTCCCCTGCCCCATAACAGTATTGCACATCTAATGTGATTCATAAAAGAAGCTGGAGCAGCTCTTACTTTCTCCTCAGTCCAGCACTTTGCCGTCCTCAGCATTAAAACTTGTTCTGAAGATGGAACCAGATATCTTCCTTACTGCAGGTCAAGCTTATGGCCTAATTCACCGGGCATGAGGAACAGCTATTCTTTTCCCTGTAGTAAGTGATCTTTTAAAAATATTTGAACTGTTCTTTGTCACGTTCCTGTTTCCTTGTGTCTTGCCCTCCACCTTGCAGCCTTGTGATACTTTTGGCCTAAATAAAACTAGTGTATTCAGTTCATCCTGAGAAGTCACGTTTTTTTCAGGTCTAATCATTCTTGTTCTTCGCTCAAGTTAGTTCACCTTGGTCTTGAGTGTGGTGCTTAAAGCCCAACTTTGTACTTCAGCTGAAGCTTTCCTGTGCTGAGTGGAGTAAAAGGACCGTTTCATGTGCTCTGGAGCTGATTCCTGTTCATGCATCCCCATATGTTTGACTTTCTTACAACAGCTTAACACTTGTTTCAGGGTCAGCTTGTTGATCCAACATAGCCCACAGCTTGTTTCTGAAGAACTCGCCTTCCTGTTTGCTCAGTTAATCCTGCCTGAGTGTATCGTTCAGCACTGAATTGTATCTTAAAACTGCAGAATAGTTTTCCAATTTGTTAGAGTTATGTGGAATTTTAATGCTGTCTTGCAGTTCTTCCTGCCTTTCTCCTTGTAACAAGCCTACTCTGCCAACAACAGATGACAGGGAAACCAAGAAATCGGTGAACTGAGCTGGGTTCCTGTTTGGTGTGTTCTGCCGTGCACCACTCATAACTGCTTGCTGGTATGGTTATCCACCAACTGTTGCATTCACTGTACAGCCTTTGCTTACCTTCCAACAGCAGGAGTCTTTAAACCTAGGTGTATGACCTCAATAAGTTCTCTTCTGTCCCTAAATTGTGTTACTCTGATGCTAAAGTGAACCTGGTAGGTGTTACTTGCCTCCTTGTTGCCTTTTAGTGTTCATAAAAGGCTTCCCTCCCTCCCCTGGGATTCTACTGGAATGTGGGGAGTTGGAGGCCAGTCACATGAATTTTGACCTTTTTCTGAAGGCAGGCCTAACTTCAGAAACTGATGCCCAAAACTTTTCTTTAAAAAAAACAACAACATGGCTTGTTCCTGTCTGTACTCAAATATAACAGATAACAGCCTTGCAAATGATTCCAGGTGTTGTGGAGTGACTGCAGTTATCTGTACTTAGGGTTGTTTAAGCTCTTGATTCTTGAGATGGAATTTCTCTTGCATTGCAAGTTAGGGATTGAAGAATAAGCCCCACTTCTTGGGGCTAACTTTTCTTTATGGTACTTTTATTGGGTTTGTATTTGGCAGTATTTGTTGATATCTCTGTGGGTGCAACTTTCTCTTTGAAACCTTAGTTCTCATGATATCTCCCCTGATGAACCTGACTCACGTAATGAATCTTGCAGTTTATAGAAATGAATCTTGCTCTGAGCCCTGTCTCTGTTAGGATTGTTTGACACAGTTCTGTAAATACTCCTCATTCTTTCTTCTCCAGCATCTCTCCCTGTAAACTTTCAAACTACTTTGCATCTCCACCTTCCAGTAATTTCCTTAGTCTTGCTCTAGTCAGTGCGCTGTTTATAGCCCTACATATGCGGCAGTTTATTCTCATAATCCAGGTATATTTGAGTGTGGTTAAAGTTTTGATGCAGTTGGCTACAAGCTGGAATAATTCGTGTTCTAACTGTTCTTTCCATTGTGTGCTCTAAGGAAACTGACATCTGTCCTTTGAAATCATGCTGTGATCTTGAATTGAGCTGAGGTTCAGAAAGTCTGATCATCCTTCTCTAAAGATGTTGAATGTTTGCTAGCTGAGGTTACTTCAGTGATCACTTTTAACCCACAATATATTGCCAAGAACGTCAAGCAGTATCTCCTGGTGTTCAGAAGTTAAAGGCAGTGTGGATGGTGAAATGTGTATTAAGTGGACCATAGGATGTTATACTTGTTTGTATTTTGATACAGAAGATGAAGTATAGCTGATTATTTAATGTTATGAAAAAATAAAAGGGCCTTTTGACATATTTGCATAAGGTGATAAAATCACTACACTTCTTCAAACTGTTAAAATATAAGTAGCTATGTGCTGTTATCCCAAAACTTTGATTTTTTTTTTTTTTTGCTGTGGAATAGTAGGACTGAGAATTATCCTCCACCACCTCCATATTATCCTTCAAGATGTATGTGGTAGCTGGCATGGATTGGGGGTGTGTGTAAAGTGGGGAATAACGCTGTGCTGCTCATGTGCAGCATTTGTGTGCACACTTGTACAGCAAGGCATATCCCAGTTCCTGCCCTCAGGTTAGATATTCAGGGTAGGATTTATTTACTTGCTTAGCTTCTAATGCCTTCAGCTGAATTAAGTGTTCCAAGCTGCTTAACAGTCAACTGAAATAGGGATTTTGTTGATAGGATGCTTTTCTTGGGCTTGTTGAGTTAGGTGCGTCCTGCTTTTGGTGATGCTGCTAGGCTGGGGGAACTGCAGCTGAGGGTGGTACAGAGGGAACTGTGTTCAGAAAGCCTCTTTCAAGGTGGGTTAATACTTGGTTGTGGGAGGTTTTTCTATATTAAGTGTGATGCTCAAATTTTAGCAATATAATCAGTTGCAAAATACCATGTATCCTTGAGACTAAACTTTATAGTCCTGTTAAATATACAGTCTTAAACCTTGGAACTGGTTCAAGGGGACCTTCCCTTCCCCTCACCCTCTTCTCAGTTTAGCAGAAGATCTGAGAGGGCCAAATAAAACCAAACCTATTTCTCAATTCTGAACCAGTTATTGAACTAATTGTTAAACTGAAATGAAGTAAATGCCTCTTGCACCTGCAGAAGAGGCTGCAGCTGTCAAAAGCTTGTTTATCACTTCATTACTTCTTGGGTCCAGGTGCTCAGCCAGTGACTTCCCTCAATGCAGTGGTTTGTTTTAGATCTTCAGCAGAAGAGATGTTACAGCTTTATGGAGACTATAGTATGCTTAACCTTTGCATGAGTGAAGATGCCAGAAACCTAGATGTAATTTCAGAGGCTTATCTTAGTGTGTTTGGATAAAGCACACTTTTCATCAGTATTGGAAGATCATTTGAAAGATTGAGAGTTTACAGGTGAAGAGCTGAAAGCACATGCTTGCATCTCCTTGACTTTATCTGATAAAACTTGACTGTTTTGTCCTTCAGCTTGGTTACCAGAAGCTGATCTTCTCAGAATGCAGTCATCTGTAAACATAATTGCCCAAGTGGGAGGACACGGATTTCCCTTCTGAACACACATGGTCCTGTTCTTGCTTGCACTGTTGTTGTCTGCAGATGTTAGATGCTTGACTTGCTAGTCAAGTGACTCACCCGCCACCATTTAAAGCTGCTAAATTTCTGTCCTGATCAGTGAAGATTAAAACTAAAGTTTCTTCCCCTTCCTCAACTTTCACTTTTTACCTGGCATTTTATGACTCTAATAAAATTGAATTATTCTGGCTTATACTAACTGAAGTGTGGTCCATAAGACTTATGTACTGATCAGCACCTTGTGTCCACCTGCTTCCCATACAGGAACATGGTTTTGCATTAAGGCTTCATAGCCTGTACTTCATGATTTGGAATCCTAGAGACTTGTATGAATCCACTTTGGCAAATGAATTGCTCCACAGAACCTGTTTTTAGAATTAATGACTCATTCATTAAACATCTGATAGTGTTGAGGTAGTACACAGTGAAAATAGTGAGCTTTTCCATGAAGCAGAAGGTCTTCTTTCAGTATTTAAAGAAAAAAACACCCCAAACACTGCTCTAGTTAAGAGTTCACTGTTTTTTCCTGTCTTAACATAGTCATCTTGTCTTACATGGTGTAGCTTTGCTTGTCTCATGAGATTTTTTTAGTTCAAGTAATTGTTATAAATGCTTTCTCTAAATACCTACTGCAATTGTGTACCCTTTGGTTGGTGTCTTGACCTAGAGGTTTCCTGAATCCAGCTGTTCAGTGTGCTGTTGAAGGTGGAATGCATAGACAAAGAAAGTAGTTATCTTACTTTTGGAATGGTCTAGTGAACTAGGAAGGCTTAAGCTGCAGAGCTCAATGGAACTAATTTTGATTGAAGTACCTTAAGTCTGGCAAGAGGGGTGTCCCTGGTGACACTTGAGGTAAGATCTGAATCAAATGCTGAAAGTACACCCAATATTGACATATGTACTGCTTTTGTCTTTGCAGTCCATTCCATTATTTTAATGGACTTTCGTGTGTGGTCTGCTTGTACTTGGAGCATTTGTGGACTGTTACTGAGGGCTCATGTATAGTAGAGCAGTATATATGTAGTGCAGATCTTTTCAGGGACTTTATCATTTGAAAACTCATGGGATGTGCAAAACAGAAGTTGGAAGCCAACAAGTAATTAAGTTGATAAGAACTGTATTTTAGCAAAGTGAGGAGCAACAACAACAAATTCTTCAAATTAGCATTTATTTTTTGTATCTGTAGTAAAATATCTGCGACCTCTTTATGTTAAAGAAAATTCTTGCTGCTTGAAAGCTGTGTGGTGTTTAGACTTTTTTTTCTGAATTCTAATGGATCACGTACCTATATGGGTGTTGTAAAACTTGAGGTCTTCCAGCGTGCCACCTCTTGAGGTGGTATCTCCTGACAGATGAATTCAAGTTGCTTGAGTAACAAATGGCAGATGGTCAGCCACGATTGAAAACGAGTTTGGACCACGAGAGAGAACTTGGTTGTCTGTTACGCACCATATCTCGTATCTGCTCAATGCATTTCCATGCTCTTTCAAGATAGATAATACAGCAGAAAGCTTTAGCTACTGCATGCAAGCCTGCATAGAAGTTTACTCTTGCGTAGCGCTTTCTGTAATTTGCTTTCTGTTTTAGACTCTTGGGTTTTATATGAAAATATATAAATGTATATTTGTCATAAACTGCTAAAATAAGGATGTGCACATACATGTGCTCACTTAGTTACAGTTACACAATGATCTTCTGGAGAGTTATAATTTTGAGACAAACACTGAAGCTTTTCTTACCCCACTAAATTGGGCATAGTACTTTGTCATGAGAGGGAAATATTACTTGTAGTCTAAAGAATTAGGACAGTAAGGCTTGGAGAGAAGTGTATTTCATGTTACTGTAAGCATTGAGACGTATGGATATTTACAGAACACTGTGAAGCACTTGAGTTCTAAATTTAGCAGTATCTGCAGTTCACCAGCTGTACTACTTACTGGAAAATATTTGGACTACCATAGGTTCCTTGTTTTTAATTTCCATAGTTGTACACAAGCTAATGTTAGGGAGACTTCCCAGTGTGCAGATTATATAGCTCATTAGATCCCTGAAATGCTGTGAAGTAGCATCTTAACACAAGTGTTGTTCACCTGGCCTGAGGCCTCCAACAAGAACATTTCACACTTGGGATCATAAAAACAAATCTACTAGCTGGGCTTTTTATTTTAAACAAGCCAACCAGATGTCTAAAACTCTTCAGAATGAACCTGAAGGCAAATAGGAGGAGGTTTATTAGCTGTGTGTGTTTTGGGAGCAGGATGTATGGAAGAGATTTGTATAATCCCTCAGCTCCAAGCCCATAGGGTTTGGTAATACAACAGTGCTTCAGAACTGATATTATTTCAGTTGGTTATGGAGGAGCCGGTTGTGTGTGGAGTAATCACTGTCACTGCCATACAAGTTAAGGGGCAGTGCTATGTGTTTTTCATCCCTTTTGTACTTTTAAAGCATGTATCTGTGCCTGTTTGACTCCCCTTTTTAAGGGCAAACACAAAGATAAGCTATAGCACTACCTACTTTATCTTAATTTTTTTCTTCCTTAACTGGTGGAGTGAAGCAAATATCTCAGTAGTAGGGCCAGTTAATCTTCATCTATGTGTCTGGGGTTTTTTTCCCCCACAAACCTTAGAGTAAAATAAAATTTTGTGGGTCTTGTATAATCTGAATCACTTCAGTGGGAGTGTGGCAGTCTTACTGTTAGATGTATGTATGTCTTCAAACACTAATATACTCTGTATAAATTATTACTTATAACTAATCTGAATTTTGTATTGTATTGGAGGCTTTGTATACTAAACAAACACTTCCATTGGGTTTTAAACAGAATATTTATAAAAACAGTATATGGAGGTGGAAATAATTTGTGTAGGACCTGAGCTCCAAGCTTTCAGTAATATCATAGACTGAAAGTTACGGTAATATTCTTAAGTGGTGATTGCTCACTAGGTTTTGTTCTGAACTACTTAAACAGGCAATAATTCTTAGTTTGAGCTAGCATATTCTTCAAATAATGACTGTTAGCACATTTAGTTCATAATTATGGCAAAAGTAAAGGTTTGGTGTTCATGTATGAAAGCCTCAGTAGACCAGACTTCCTGTTCCTCAGCATGGTACAATGTAGTCCTGTGCTTTCTGCAGTAATGCAGAGAAGAGGGAGGAAAAAGAGCCCAGGCTGCATGTTTCAAGGAGATGACGGGCCATGGGCCAATGCTGATGGCTAATTCAAATGGAACTCCAAAGATAGTAGGTGTAAATATCTTTCTGCAAAATTAATGAAATCCTTGCCTGTCACTCGAATATTGGTGGGGAAGAGAATGTAAGTAGCAAAAGCATCTTGGAAAAGCGTCTTTGTATGGGAGGCACAGCTCATCTGTTGTCCTGTCTAACAAAGGTACTTTAAAAGGATGACATCTCTGTGATGTGAATGTTAGGCCTTCCTCAAGTCTGGAAGACATGTTTAAACCTGTGAGACTGATGAGGCTTCTTACTGATATGAGCTGGCAATAATAAATCCTTTAACCTCTGGCTGGGTTGAGTTCTTAGCCCTAGTTTTCTGTGGTGATACGTTCCCTGCTTTAATTAGGTATGACCTGGAAAAGTCTCTTGAGCTTACTTCACTTTTTCTGTTGCCTTGAGAAATACACTTTATAAACTGTGACAAAGGCTTAACATTCCCTGTCTCCACCCTTCCTTCACCTTTCTGGAAGGAAACTTTTCTCTTGGTTTAAAAACAAACCCAAACCACATGAGAAAAGCAGGGTAGTATATTTATTACAGAAAACAGTTCATCATTTAACAGAGTAAAATCATCCGTTTCTAATACAAATTTTACTAAACAATTTTGGGTCTTTGTTTTGTATGTGTTTCCCAGCCAAGCTAGATGAATTCTGCATCTGAAGAATGAGAAATCTGTACACCAAAGTATTACCTTTAACCTCTTTCCAGCACATCATGTGGCTGTGAATTTTGCAAACTGGAAACCACCATCTTAAGCCAAGATCTTCTCTTTAGTTTACTTCTGGTGCTTCTGCTTGCAGGTTTTCCCCATCTCATGTGGGAGGCTTTGAACAAGGTCTGTTTTTTCAATCAGAAAACTCTGAGTACTACTTGTTCCCTTTGAGTTCAAGGGATTTGCCAAAATGTGTTGCATTTTAAGTAAAACGGAGTTCAAAGGCATGTGATGGTTGAAGCTTTGCTTCCTTCTCATAGGAGCTCTGGCATCTGAAGTGTGGGAGGTGGAGTAGAAATGAGTGTGTTAAGATGCAGACTTATTTTAGGAGTGGTTTATATTTTGTCACAGCTGTCTCAGTGACCAGTTGGTGTTAGAATGGTGATGCTTTAAGGTCAAAATAGTGAAATTATGGGCTCCATAGTGATTTTCTGCATTTTAGGCAAGGGGACCTAATATTTATTCTTGTCTGTCTCCTGGAGGCAATAACAACCCAAATCCTAGTTTTTCAACCTTAGAATGATATAGTATATAGTATAGTTTTGTCTTGCATGTTAAGTGAGGTATGTTCTTCAGCAGACAGTTCTGAGCTCCCAATATTGCTTGTGCTTCTGGAGCCTGTAGAATATCTGAGAAACTTGACTCCAGTGGCCATCAGTTAACATAAAGGATGCCTTCTAGCGTATTTTTCGTGTCTCTTTTTGCAGTTTTGTGCTGAAGTTGTGGCAACCTTAATCCAGGCTTGAACACCTCATAATACTGAGGCTTCCTTCTAATAAAAACTGGCTTATGAAAGCACTGCATGGAGAAGGCTAAAAGATTCTGGAGCTCAAGAAATATCTCTTCAGTCTTTAAAAGAAACTCTGAATTGCAAATGTTGTAACTAACTTCTTTGGCTTCATTATGAGTTCAGCATGTGTAGAGAGTGTCATTGAGCCTTACCTTATTTTGTCACATCTGAACTCCTCAAGGAGAGAAACTATTTAAACAGGATTTGCTAGATGGTTGTAAAACACTTTCTACAGAATACAAACTAGGGTTATAAACTCTACTCTTCTTTGTCCCTTTTGGTCAGAAACTGTTCTTAAACCTTTTGTAGAGGACCTCAGAAAATAAAGGGGTGCATCGAGAGAATTCCTGAAGTATAACATGCTGGAAACTGAGGTGTCCCTCTCTAGTATCTATCCCTCAAAACACTGATGGATAATCCTATAGCTGCAGGAAAATTTCTAATTAAAACTCTGATGTATTTTTAGATTTGATGTTGAATTTTGGAAGGTTGCAGAATAACCACTCTGCAGATTAGTGGTGAAGAGGATAGAGTCCAAATAATTCTCTAAATGTGTGCTATCGAGAACCTTTCTGGGCTAGAAGTTATTAATAATAGACTTATGTTACAAGGAATGCTTAGCCTCCCTGCGAACTTCTTAGCACTGTGGTAAATAATGTAGGTTTTGGAGTAGAATGTTCTCTTTCCATTTGGAAGCCGGAATTTTGCATTGCAAGAAACTAGACGTGTAGCTTTTTTCAGATGGCATGAAGTCTTAGTTTAGCAGTTCCTAAAGCTGGTCTTCCAACTTAGTCTTGCTTCAAGCATAACTAGGATGGGACAGACAATGCTCTGTTAAAACTTGATCAGTTCTGTGTGATGTTTAAATTCTGAAATGCTTCTTGGATGCTGCAGAAAGTGCCAGGAGGCAAAATATTGCAACATCTTTCATCTAGAGTTTAGTAGCAAAATCATCTAGATCTGGAGTTAGTACTGCTGGGCTGATTAGCTGCTTTGGCTTGCTGAAGCAGAGATAATGTTTTAAAGGACCTACTTATCCGAGTTGGAATTTTGACTCTAGCTAATCCTTTTCTTCTGCTGGGAGCTGGCTAAGTACATCTTTATGGGATTGTTGGTAATACGGGTTCCATGTAGCTCTCTGAGCGAAGAGTAGGAAATAACGTGAAGGAACTGAAAAAAGGGACCAGCCTTCTGTGTTCTCAGTGGGTAATTTTAGTCCCATAGGCAGAAAAAATGGAATTGCAATCATCAAGAAACACCTACATTTGTGTTATGGGGAAATCATCTAAAATCTTGTGATCTTTTCTTCTTTATCCAAGATGGAACTTCCAGAGACAGAGGAGAAATTGTTGAAGTGTTTCAAACAAATGTAAATTTTCCCAGTGAGATGAGCTGTTGCTGGAACATTTTGTCCTGCAGGATGCAGAGGAGGAGGAGTGGGTTGGAAATGAGTCTGGCTGCCTTACTTTCTTAGAGCCAAGAAGAGAATTTTTTGAATTGGCTTTATGTTCTTCATCAGGACTCTTCATCTCTTTGAAAGTAGGTTGTCAAATTGGGTGAGCCTCTGACATCCTTTAATTGACTGGGGGTTGGGTAGTCCATATTTTTAGTAGTCTTCCCAAAAAAGACCCTAGTGATGTCACTGAGAAGATCCAGAATTTGTGACACAAGCACTTTTTTTTCTATCTCCACCCTTAATTTTGGCAGAGACTTTAGCCACAAGCAGTAATGACTTGTAAACTTGTAAAGAAATAAAACCTCTCTTCCTTAGTAGTACTATAGAGATAAAATAATAAATCTTTACTTTTCTCAGACTTCAGAATGTGTCACAGAACTTTAAGTCTGAGATAATGGTGATACTGATTCCATCACAGCTCATTCTCCAATTGTGAGGAATGTTAGCTTTGGCTTGCTTTTGGAGTTTGATTTTTATATTCCATTTATGTTATTCCTTTTCATTAGTCTACCTTTCAGCAGTAAAAATAGCTTTTTTTTTTCCCTTGCCCTTATCCCAAGCTTAAGGAGATCCTAGTAAGATTAAGTGTCTCCCAGGACAGAGACTGACTAACATCTTTTGTTATGCATGTTTGTCTTGGATGGCTCAGCTTTCTCACTCTTCTACCTAACCAGGCTCCATAAAGGATGGTGTGCCAAGGGAACGATGGCCATAATCTTGTAGGACTTCATCCAACTTGGAGCTCCAAGGGCTATTATTATTATTACCTGAAGGCTTGGAGGATCTTAGTGTTTGAACTTGCACGCCTGGCTCAGCTGCTACCTGTAGAGACTTGGTGACACAGAGGTGTTTATCTTTGGGGTACGCTCACAGGTTGTATAGAAAGCAGGGCATGTATTTGCAATAGTAGGCAGAACTTGATTGTGCTAAGACCTGTTGCTGGCAGGCAGCTGAAGAAATGCAAATTCAGGAGGATCCATATTGCCCTAACAAGGATGGTCAAATGGTTCCTATTACTGAAAATCTAATAAGTTTGAAGTGCCAAGCAGTTTGAGAGGGATTCAACTTGATATGCATAACAGGCATGATAAGGAGAGACTGAAAAGAAGTTAGCTGCCTTTAACCAGCTCTGGAAAGAGAGTATGGCGGAAAAAGTATGTATAAAAAAAAATAAATATTATCTCTGGGTACATTAAATACATACCGCAGCAGAGGATCTTGAAACAAAAAAACCCAAACCCCAAAATGTGAAAATACCATGAAGAGTTTTCTGTAGTGTAAGGAACTTGTTCCTAGGAGGTATTGAGGACCAAAAGCTTGTAAATACGTATTGAAGTTTTATAATGACAACAGCCTAATGAAGCTAGAGTGACTCTTAAGAATCCCTTGTCTCCTAACAGCAAATATTAGTTGGCAAAGATGAGGGAAGCAATTCCTGGTAGAGTATAAATAGTTCAACTAGAGTGAACCAGGACTTTGGTCACTCTGAGTTAAGGTGCTGAGGCTGCAGGGGTGATTTCAGATCAGTTTGAGTTTGTTAGCTTAACTAGTCAAAGGAGTATGAATTGGAAAAGAAAAATAGGAACAAAACATGCTCAAACCATGCTTTGGAAGGGGACATCTAATTACCAATTATAGGAGAATCTGCCTGTCTCAGTGTGGGAAATTCTAATGTCAGCTGTCTGTCTTTATAGCTTTTTTATTTTATTTTTTCCCTGGAGCTGTAGCTGGACAGGTACCTTGATAAGCAGTGTCAGCGTCCCGCAGTGTGCCCACACAAGCATTTGTGTCCAGTTCATGGCAAACTGGACTAAGGAACTGATCCATCTGGAAAACAACCTTTCCCAGAAACAAAAGGAAGTGTTTTGTTTTTATCCAAATATAAAAATTGCTTGATCTAGTTCTCTCTGTAGTAGCAAAACCACTTGTGCTGGCCTATTGCTGTAGGCAACAAATAGCCAGAGAAGAAAACGTGTTGGCATGTTGGCAAAGTTGCGATGGCAGCTGAGGTATATCAAACTGTGACCTAGACGGGCTATCCTTGGTAGAAGCATGATGTTGGTAACATTTGTTACACTTAAACATTCACTATGTCATCGTTATCAAAAAGTACTGCTCAGTAGGAACAGATTTTTAGTGTAAAACAGTTATAACTGGTGACCAGAGCGTATGCCTAGCATGGTGGCTCGCTTTGGACCAGCGTTAGTCTCTTGCAGTGTGCTGAACACCTAAAGATAGCTGTAAAGCACCTTCTGGCTTTGTTTCAGAGTGGATTACTTCTGGGCAAGACTGGTCCGTAATGTGAGATAAAGCACATTAAAGGAGGATGAGAAGGGAATTCAGTACCAAAGCATGCTTCTGATCTGAACTGAAACTCCTACTCTTAGATTTGTGCTTGGTGTTGAGAAATGGAACTTCCTGATGGAAGGGAGCTGTAGAAACTGGGAGCTGACAGATGGAGGCTTGTCTGGCTAACACCACTCCTTCACCCCTGTCCCTTGTAGCCTTTAAACACATACTTTAAAAAATCTTTTCTAAATCTTTATCAATTGAGCATGTCTCATTTTTAAAAAAAAAGTATTGTTGGTAAGTGTGAGTTGCTAAAATGAGAAACTTTATTTTTAATTTCCACTTTGCTTGTGTTTCAGAACCAATTGGGTTCCATGCTGTCAGAAAGGGTGTGAATGGTTGCAGTTCTCAAGTATTACTTTCAGTATCTGGTAGGATTTAAGAAAGTGGATAACTGTACAATTCAGCTTGATTCTGAAAGTGCCATGCTTCTGTGATTTCATTTGCCTCCCCTTTATCGTTTCATACAACTGAGTGTATTGGTTCATTAACTAAAGACTAATATCCTTCTGTTCAGTCTTTCCTTATTCCAGTTTGTGTTATGCTGACTTAAAAATTCAGTGAAACATTTGAAGATTAAAAGAACTAAGTGAAACATAACTACATTATAGTTAACTGATTACAGATCAAAACCTTGTTCCTCCCCTGTCTTTGGTAGTTTATTGGATTTGCTTTTTTCCTTGAGGAGGAAAAACCACACAAATGCCTACATGGCCTTTCCAAACAGAAAAGTAATTAAGCACCTGCTGAACTTTTCAGCTAGTTCTTAGTAGTAGCCTCTTAGTTGTGGAAATCTTAATCCTTAAAATGAATCTGAAAGTCTTTGTGCCACTTACTAAGGTCCTCAGCTTCAGTATGTTTTCAGTCTGTATGTGGCCAGTTTCTGACCCCTAGTTAGCCTTTCTTTTGACTCCTATTCTGGATTTCTAGATTGAGTGTAAACTTCACCAGGTTTAAAAGGAACATTAAAATGTTTGATCATGCTACTCTAATTACTGCTCTGTTCACACAATTGCCCTTAAGCTTGCATAACATTTCATGAACCACACTTTACCTACATCGAAAAGGGTATATGCAACTTTTAGCAGTGAGTGTATGAACTTGAATGGTTTTGATATTTGACTTGGTGTAATTTCAGAACAAGATGTAGTAAATATTTCAAGTTGTTGTGTGCTTTCCTGAAAGATAGGATACATTCAGGAAAAACAAACCAGTGGAAACTCCAGATATCTGGGTAGCACTACTTGTGGTTGAGGAGCACTTGTAAGCATCCCACCTTATAGCAAATAAAAGTAGATAGGAGAATGAGGCCAAAAGATGGAGAGATAGTATGATTGTGGGACAGCTCTCAGGCTAAGGGAGGCTGTTACATAGCAAACTTCTGTGAAGGTGAAATAGTGTATGGTTAGCATATGTAAATCGTGTTTCAGGATGTACTCAAAGGCAACAGGTTTAAAAGATAATCTAATATTACCATAAACACTATTAATATCTTAGTTTTAATGGGTTTAACTTGGGTCATGGACTCAAGTGGCTTTTTTTTCTTGCTACTACTGGTTATTTAAATGGCTGATAAGCAGTAGTGTGGAAAATAGGCAATATTTTATGGAAACATTAATTTAAAATTATTATTTTCTGCTATTGCTCTTTTACTGTAGACCTTAAAACCTAGTGAATGGAAGTGACCTTCTGGTCCTAGCAGCATCAGTGTTTCTTCCCCAAGGCGCATGTTGCTTTGTTTAAATAGGGAAATACCTGTGTGTAGATCTCTTCCCATTTTTTATTTTGTAAGCAGTCACTGAATATGCTTGACCAACTTAAATCATAAGCAAGAATGGTTAACGCGTGTCACTAATGGATCATCAGCATGAGTTGAGGAAGTATGTTTTTGTTAACACAGTCGGGCAAAGTTATGGTAAAAGTTTGAGTTTGTTGAAGGTAGCGTGAAGAAATTGCAATTAATACTGATGTGGACTTGGATTTGAAAACTGGAAGTGAATTTGAGAACTGTGGTGAGCCTGAAAGACTTGATGGTAGAAGAAGGAAAATGGAGAAGCTGAAGTCCTGTGGTTTTGTTCTGGTTCTTCTTGAGAACTGGAAGAATGAGGTGGAATTGAGGAAGGCGTAGAGGTCCATTTGCCGTGGTAAAAATAACCAGCTAATAAAGACTTCTGGAAGACAGTGAGGAATGATACTGCAGCAGTTAAGGGTTTCTGATGCTTAGGGAAGAGAGAGGCAAAGAAATTATGTAGAGGATTCTTAGGATAGAAAGAGGCAGGCAGTGAATCTAGTGCTTTTGATTTGGATGACTGCTTACAGAATAAGGATATCTAAGCTTTTGTCAGCAATGCTTTTGCATGTGTGGTAATCTGTCCTGCTTACAAGTTTAAGATCTGGTGTTTGCTGACAGGTAGCAATTACATAACCTTTAAAAAAGGGGGAAAAAAACCCCCACAGGGAATATATTAAAAATAGCTGAGGGTTTGGAAAGTGGATATAGCATTTGAGCTACCCACTATTCCACTCTTCTTTTAAGAAGGGCTTAGCAATGAAACTGTATGGTAGAATGTCTTAAAACGGCAAATAGCATTCAACGTACAGGACAGTATGGTAAGCATCTGCATATTTCATATGCTGTTCTAGTATACCTGGCTAATAATTCAGTAGTAGTTTAAATGAGGGAAAATTTGTCTTTCTGCCTTAGTTAAAATCCTAGGTGGAATCAGTTTAGTAGCAGAAAATGGCCAAATAATGTGCAAATAGTAACCATATGAGTCTTGTCTCCCTTCTGAAGTTGTAGTCAATGAAATCTTAACAGGTGTATTCTTTCATGATTGGGCACATGTAATCTGAAAAGGTGGGCAGTAGCATTGGTTGCAGAGCGGTATACTTGCACAAATGAATGGTTCAAATGAGTCCAGTTACTACAACACTAATTGCGATGTACACAAGAATTTTTCTGATTTTCCTTTTTCTGCCCCAATTTTACAGAAAATCAGACATGATACACTGACAGCATTTGGAAATAAACTTTGGCAATAAGATGGAAGCATAAATCGCAAGACTTTGAACTAAAACAAGAAATGGCTCACGAGTATTGAAACAAGAGACCGAAGAGCCTCCAACACTTCCGTGTGAGCCGTGGAAAAGGAACAACTACCATGGTAACACTAATAACAGAAAAGCTGCAGAACCAGAGCCTGGATGATCTGACGTGTAAAACGTACAATATTAATCTGGTAAGTACCTCCCAAAATAACATGTAAATGTGAAATGCAAAGTAGATTAAAAGTAACTTAAAGCTACATAACAAATTCAAGAATGTAAATCAGCCAGAATTCAACCATTTAAGTTAAGACTAGTTTGCAAGGTGGATGAGAGTTGTAAGGGGGGGAAAAAGTGTAACTTCAGTGATGATCCTTCTTGAAGTGGTGCTTTCTTATTTTAATGATCTCTTTAACCTTACAGCTTCATTTTTAAATAATTAGAGAAAAGCCTGTTTTTGTCACATTATAAAGTGTTCTAATGACTGAAAAGAACTACCACAACTTCTCAGGATTCCTTTTTCCCTAACAAAGAAAGCAAGTACGGGTATGAGTTGAAGTTTTCTTCATACAACTAAGTGCTTGATGTCTGACAACAGTATTTGGTTACAAAAATCAATGACGGCCATGTAGGTAACTATCAGCTCTGGGCAGAAGAACAGGTCATCAAGTAAATACAGTCGAAAGTCAGGTTACTGACTACTATGCTGTTGTTGATGCTAGTAGATCCTTGCTTTGTGTCAGAGGCCTAGTGCTCTGAAAAGTTTTTTTTAATATTTACTGTGTTATTTGCTGCTGGTGTAATCTGTGGGCCTGTTGTGTGGTTCAAGCATGCTATTCGGACACTAAGGAATCTATTCTCTTTATCTCGCTTGCAAAATGAGATATTATCTCTACACCAGAGTGAGTAATGCAAAATAGTCTCCAGTCAGTTTTCTCCCTGAGAACCCTGACACCATATTCTTCATGTAATGCGTTAGCTTTGTTTCACTGACTTTAGTTGCAATGGTACCCTTCTGTAGATCAAACTTTAGGGTACCAATGGGAGACCAAAAAAACTACTCTGACTAAATGTCAAAGTATTGTTCAACTTTGGTTCTGCTATTTTTTAAACAGTAAAAATGCAAGCGTTGAACCTGAAGTGTGTTTGATTCCTTTAACTGTTAAGATTCTGCTTCTGTTGTAACTTGTACTCAAGTAGCTGAACTGATTCCTTCTTTACTCCACAAGCCCAAACCAGGTGAAGTGTATCCTGAACGCAGTGGACTTTGTGCACAAGCACCCGCAATTCTCATATGCAAAGTGCATGACCCTTTGTCTAATACTTTGTCCAGTAAGGATGTCTAATAGTAGAGGCTAATCAAATGTTTTTTTTAAATTATAACAGGTCCGTTTTTAGAGTTCTTCTAATAACTTAATTATTTTCATTGTCTTCACCTTAAATACATGCTGTTCTTGAAAGGTGTATGTAAGGTCTTGGAATGATGTTAACTCTCTTAAAACAGAAGTGCTTACTCAGCTTGCGTCTTGATGAAGCACTTGAGATATGCAGTTTGTAGGGGGATCTTCTGTATTCTTGAACTGTTGAGCTCATCACTTGTAATTAAACTCTGGGCCAGTGATGACCAAGTAGTGCTTGTCTCTAAACTTATAGTAGCAGCTTGTAATTTCTAGTTTGAGGCACTAAAGTTTGCATAAATTTGGAAATTAAGCTGTCCTTTCACTGATAGTCACTGTAGGTTTTGGACCAGAGACTTGTAAGAGCATAGAAGGATTTATTAGTACTTTTACACTGTGTGGAGTCTATACAGGAGTGTGCTGGCATGCTGTAATGTGGTGTAGGTTGATTGTTTTTTATTCCTGTCCTTATCTGTACTTACAATAAAGCATGAAAAAGAATAAGGGGAGTGGAAAATGGCAGATGATGTCTCATCAGTGGTTTCATCCTCACCCTTCTGCTCTTCTCCTCCTTTAATCTGTCAAGTACAAGGTTTTGTACATGCTTTAGTTATTGCCAAAAATGGGTTCTGAAAACAGGGACAGGTTCTGTTTGTACACAATGGCAGCTTGAAAAAATGTGGAAATCATGAAGGGAGGTGTGGAAATGCAGAAGCAAGTGTGAATAAAAGTGTGCAACTGGGTTACTCCCTACTAAAAAGGATTCATGGGAGCAAAAGGTGGGTTGATTAAAGTGTGAATCTAAGATGATAAAAAGCACACTTTTTCCACAAGTGAAAATAACCGCTAAATTTTAATAACAGAAAAAGACTGCTAGTGGGGATCTTGAATCTGATGTAGAGCACTTAAAGTTCTTGGCAAGAAGTTCAGGTTAGTGCTGTAGTGTCTTCTAATAGCAACAACAATTTCAAGCAATTCCAAAATGGTCTTGCCTTCACATTTTGTTACTTGTCCTGGCACAAAGTTCTGGGGGACCATGTGGTGAATCATATTGTGAGCTGATCAAGGATTAAGACTAACCTTTCTTGCCCAGGTTAATGTTAACCCTTATCAGTTTCATGATCCCTTTCACAATGCATCAGCACAAGCGCTTGTTTTGGCACAAGTGGATGAAATAGCTGGGGAAAAACTGTTTTGTAATACAGCTCATAAATGAGGGTTATGAAAGAAAGAATAGCTCTTTTAAAGCTATTCACCTTCCAGCTAACCAAGCTGGGCATAAAGACAACATGTATAGGACATAGTACGCTTCTTCATTCATGTAACCTGTATGTTTTCTGTACCTGTTGCCTGAGTATGTTCTAAAATGCTGGCTGTAGCTTCTCTTACTGCTCTGTTAAACAACATGCTAATTTTCCAAGCTGATGCAGTTTGGCCAGTGTGTGCTCGGTTATGTTGTACAATCTTGTGCTGCACCTGCCTTCAGGGGAAAAGAAAACAACCTTAAATGATTTGGTTTCCTGCTGTAGAAGCAGGAAGGTTGTCACAGGCTTTTATGTCAAGTGGGCAGTGTACCTCACAAGGTAGAGTGGTATCCCTGGTTGGTTGACTCTACCCACAACAGTGAGACGCTCTGCGAGCATATTACGGCCTTCATGAGTTGACAGCATCGTTAATCAAGTAGTTGGTCTCTATTTCCTTAAACATAGAACTCTTGAATCTTAACTTAAGAGTCTTGAGGGGTTTTCTGTATATTCTGGCTAAGCTTCTGCTTTTTTGGTATTCATGTATAACTTCATATTGGTTTGTGAAATAATAGTGTGTGAGATGTAAGATTTCAAGGTGTGATATTAAGAAGGGAATGTGAGCATCTCCAGACAAGCATTTGTGGAAGGAAGAAGCTCTATTATAAGCCCCTTTTGTGCTTATGGGTTCTCACTGAAAAAAAACCACAAAAAACAACAAAACACAACCTTGGAATTGGGATGACTTCCTTGGATGGAAAACCATGATCTGAAAGACTTGAGGACTAAGAAGTGACTTGACTTAAGTTTTTTCAAAATCTGAGGAAAAGGTCAAATGCTTGCTCCTGCCTATCTAGTCGTATTTAGAGGGTATTTGTTAGAGAGATGGAAGTCTGGCATGGCCTATTCAAACAACGAAAGTCACATCTGTACAGTGGTAGTTAAATTAGTACTTGAATAGTAAACTCTAGCTTTCAAACTCTAGCTTTCCCATGGCTTGGGAAGAATGCTGATAAATTGCAGGGTTTCAAATACACTTGGAAACTGGAGAAAATGCCTTGAAATGACCAAAATTAATTTTAAAATTACGAAGATCAAGAAGTCATTCTGAAAATAATGAGGAAGGTAGCACAAGCCGTGAAGTTTTTAATGTAGTAGATTGGAGTGCACGAGGAAGAACAGCCAGAATCACTTCTGTTACAGTTGGTTTCTGCTAGCAAAGAACAACTCTTTAAATTAGTGATGTAAATTATAATTCACTGTCAGTCTCACTTTTGTGCTGCTTCCATTTACTTAGTTTAAGACTAGATGCCTTTTTAAGCGAATATTTTAACAAAAGAACAGCTGTTAAGGCTCAGTAGACCAAGCAAAACTTGCAGCACTGTCATAAAAGTCATACCATGCTATCCTGCCCCTTTTGAATATAATGTGTCCAGATGCATAGAAGAGGTTCTACTTTTGAACAAGTATTTCAAAATAGATTCACCTTCTGGCATGAAGCAAACAATTCCAACCTTAGGTGAAACCTTTGTTTCATTGTTTTGTATCTAACTGTGCTTTTTTTTTCTGGAAAGCTCTCAAGAGGCATCAGATCATGGTATTTTTTTAACATCCATTCAAAAAGCAGTAGTTGGAAGATGGACATGCATGACATCTTGAGTCTCCTCTTTAGGAAAATGATTTGGTTGAATAACTTCGCTTTATTCTAAGGAAAATTTCCTTCACACAGAGGGTAGCATACTTCCTTGCCAAGGTTCTTAGCAATTGCAATCTTGAGTATAGTAATAAAAAAAGAATAGCTCTTCATTCAGGAAGCTTCAGGTAAATCATAGCACAGAATGAATGGGAGAGGGTAGAGCGTAGCCATTCCAGGAGAGCTGATAAACTGGTTCAGTGCTCTTTCTATCTAGTATCTAGTGGGACTTGTGCCATCTGCTGTATAGATAAAACAATCCTCCCGTCTATAAACAATTTACAGCCTCATAGAGTCTACTCAAGGTTGGACTTTCAGACATAATTAAAATACTTGGAAACGTTCTCTGGTAGTGTATTTTTAGTTTCGGTTATAGAATACAAGTATATATATAAAGGGAGATTCTTTACTTATTCTTTCCCTAGTCACCCCTTATTTCAGTGCCTTGAACTCTTACTGGAAATGGTGCAGTTTACTGTCCCTTTTCTGTGTATGTCAGGTGTGACATTCTTAGTGAGGATTTTTGGTCTCAGTCTCCAAAGAATGACCACTTTTTAGTAACTTAACAGGCTTCTGTATAAACAATCACTTAAGAGAACAAGTTTAGTTGTAATATGTCTACTTTCTCGTACAACTGAGCGCTGACTTCACTAGAAGCTGATCAGAAATAGCTATAAGGATGGGGTTGGTGAGTGTATTAGAGAACACTGCTGGTATTATCTGTAGTACAGATACTCTATGTGTATGTGATCTTTCCATGTCCCCTTTGGAAAAAAATGCTTTCAGGGCTTTGCAGCTGTCAAAGATGTAGTATAGTCTCTACCTGATACACAAGGCTTTTTGAGGTGGTTGAAGTGTATGTAGGTAATTAACTCAGGCATTCATGAAGAGGACCTTGCTAAAGATGCACTTGGCTGAAAACTGTGTAAAAAAAACCAAAAAACCAAAAAAAACCCCACAAACCCAAAAACCCCCCCCAACAACCACCCAAACCCCCCCAACAACTAAATATCAATCTAATAATTACCACATGGGATTGTCCTTGGCATCCAAGATCTTAGCCTGAGTGAACAGTCTTTTAAACATCCCCAACTATCATGCTATTATGTTATGATTAAGTCCTTCATACTGCCCTTTTCCATGTGGTTCAAGATATGTTAGCTTTAAGACTTTTTGACATGGAATTCTGTTCCAAAAGTGAATTTTCCTTAGCTATTTTCTGATAGCTGAGTAGGTTGGCATAGCCTTTCATTTGGGGAAAACTGGAGAGGGACTAATTTGCTGAAAAACCTTCTCTCTAAGTTTCTTCAATTTGTTTGTTTCCTCTTCAGAGACAGCTGAAATGTCACTATTACTGTTATCTTAATGTGCTCTTGTGTTCTGTATGATACCTTAGTAGTTGTTTAGAATATTCTGTTGATACTAGCTTTTTAAATGTGTATACTACATAACTGGCAACTGCGGTTATGAAGAGCAAACTAGTAAAAGTGACAACTGCTCCTGCTGTCAAGTTGTAGACTTCAATAGGGCTTATTAACTGTAAATCCGATGGAGAGTCAAAACTGGGGTTCTGCTGTTTACTTAAAGTAGCCTTCATTAAAAGGAAGTTTATAAATGTATCTACAGATGCAAATTAAAGTAAAAATCAAATGGCTTGTCTCATATGCAGATGTTGATTAAAATATAAGATTAAAAAATCTGCTTGCTGTCCTGTCCTTTCATCAGTCCCACTGTTTCCTACATCTAAAACAATAGCATCAAGGGAATATTACTGTAGTTTAGCATTTGTATATTATACGTGAGGCTCAAGGATATAAAGTTGTCTTTAGCACTCTGTGCGTTGCTACACAGCAAGAAAGAATAGCTTTGTGGCCTGAGGATGTTTGTTTAAAAATTGACTTTGTATCTGGAAAGGAAGTGTATGTACAATGCTATCTTCTTTGGCTATACACAAAAAACAATGTTCACATAAAGTGTGTTGCTCTCTTTTTAATGCAGTCTTCCTCTCCATCCTGAGGTGGTGATGAGGGAATAAATAATGACCCCTGGGCCCCCTTAAGCCATTTATTTATAATTCCTTTATAGGAGGCTGGATAGCAAGCTTTGTACTTTGTCTGAGAAACCTTTAAGAATGCCTTCGTAGTAATAGTTTCTAGGTGAAATTAGTTAAGAAAATGGAAAACATTCTGCATACAAAGTTGTCTTACTGTGCAGATGCTACTGATGAAGCTTAATCATAAATCCTGAAGCCCTTTAGACAGAAATCTTGTTTTAAGCATGGCTTTTACATTGTTTGAGTAGTGAACCACCACCAATAAACTGATTTCAAAAGCTGTTAGTCTGCAGAAGGTGATTTTTGTATAGGAAGGATTTTTGAATGGCTTTTGTACTTTAATAAATAAGACAACATTTTGCTACACTGATTCTAAGAAAATGTAAAATATTAGTAAAGCCTGATTTGGGCAGTGTTCATTCTGGGGACCCTCAAGAGTGTGTATATTTAATTGGGATAAAGCTAATCCTGTCTCTTAGTTCAAGCTTTTTACCCTTAAGATTGAAAATGGAAACCCAGTTGTCAGACTTATTTTCTCTCCACTGAAATGAGAATTAGAACAAAGCCTTTTCATTAACTGTGAATTATTGCTCTGAATTTTGCAGTTTATTTACGTGGAGTAATGTTGCAAGTCTTGAAAAAGTTTGATGCTTAGCAATATATCAGAAAACATTACGAATAGTTAAATGCCAGAGGTTTTATTTAGAAAGATCAGCTGTTCAGGAATTTCTTCAAGATACCCAGCAAAACCCCATCGTTTTAAAGAAGTTAAATGCACGTATAGGGAAACAGAAAACTACATGCAGTTTCCTTGAGGTGTATGCTCTTTCACACAGTTAAAACTCTTTTTCTGATTAATTTCAGTACTCATCTGAGAAGCTGAACAAAAGTGGCAGCTTGTTCCCTTTCGAAATCAACGGTAAGTTCAGTTCTTCAGAAAACCGTAGCTGTGTTTTACTGAGGTAATTGGTATAGCAAGCAGCCTTTCTTTTGTAAATAAGGTGAGGGGGATGGAGCATGCTGTTGTAGAGCCTGCTGGTTTAAGCTGGTCTTTGAACAATACTGGGAATAGCTGGTTGTTAGTTTTGTACTTGTGATCTGCTTTGCATAGTAAAAGCCCTTGTAACGCATTTTTTTTGGTTCAATATCTGCTATGGTGTAAAGCAGCACAGCAATGCTGTTTTTCATGCTAAACATCTCCTCAGGTTCCTCAGCTAGCAGAAAGCTCTCACATCTTTACACACCTTCTTACATGCTTTGCCACAAAGAATATCCAGCTTGATGCAAGCCATAAGGTGAACTCCAGTACCTTCATACATGTTACTTGCTTTTTTCCCCCTTGGTCCTATTAGAATAGGAGTAAATTGTATCTAGCAGAAAATAAAAATGCTAGTTATTGATATGTAAACTTTGTACTGCTTTATTAAGGGAAGGACTTGAAATTTTGCATGTTCTGTCGTGTCTTTAGGTGTGCAGGACTTCTATTTGCTCAGTAGGATTCCCTGTAAAATGTGAATCTTGGTTTGTGTGAGGTTTCAAAGGGAAGTGGTATTTTATTTTAAATACCATTAACATGTAAACAATTAAAACACATGTGCAACTCTTGACTTTTTTTGCAGTGAAGCTTAAACCAACTTCCCAGCCTGGGAGAAAGCTTCCTAAGGATTTTTTAAAATCAGCCTAGTCCAAGCTGGCAAACTGTCCTACAGTAGATGCAAGGAGTCTCAAACATTATCTGGATCCCATTGTGTTGGCTATTTTACTTGCATTGAATTATGGATGGTCCCTGCCTTGAAGAGCTTACATGCTTAAGGCAAAGCACAGTATGTGGTTGTACCCATCTGAAAGAATGGAGGAGGAAGGACAGAGGAATTCTAATAAAACATGTTGTTTGAATAGGCCAGCTGTCTGCACAGTTAAATGATTTTGAGACAATAGGGTGTTCTTTAAATAAGATCCAAATAAACAGGATAATCCATGACATACTTTCGGCATGGAACATGTACAACTATTTGGGTTTGCAATTTTTAAAGCTACTTGGCAAATCTTTTATCTGCTGATTACTCTAAAACTTAGTTTAGACATCCAACTATAAGAATATACCAGTATTTAATGTTTAGGCTGTATCTAGGTTCTTAGAGTAGGCGTAGGAAAGAAACTTGATATTTTAAATATTTTTTTCTTTAAAGCTGGGATAAGTGAAACTTGGCTAATTGGTTTAAATTAGCAAATTTTCTAACCAAGCATGAAGCACTGTTAACTGGCCAACAGTTTTGCTGCTTTTCAATTTGCAAATCCAAAGTCTGCTGTAGTTCTTCTTACACTTCATTGTATAATGTGGAGGAACAGCTGTAAAATGTGCAGAATGTTCTCAAAGAAATGCTTTACAAAAGAGTGAGAGGCTTCACTGGCAGACTGCTTTTAAACCAGCATTGCCACTTCAGATGAGAAGTTGTGCACTGTGGGCTGCGTCTGTATTCACAGTAAAACTTGCAGGAGGTTCTTAAGGGATACTCACTTTATTTTATGCATTGAATTAAGGCAATTTTTTCCCTACACTTTGAATATAAGCAAAAAAGGAAACGATTTGCAGTCTGATTTAACTTTATACTGTTTCTAATTTAAAGTAAAGTTTTTCACACTGCAGAATGTGAACGCCCATCTCTTTGAGACACTTCTTTAGTAAGGTATTCTTAAGAGAAGAGCGTAACAGCCAAATGAAGGACAGCAGCCTATGAAGAGATTATCCTGCTCTTCTATTTAAAAAAAAAAATATTCCCTGGTGGGTTCTCACATTACTTGTTAATCCATTTTGGTTGTACTTTAAGCCGTTCACTGTTAAAGGTTTTAATTGTGGTGTATATACTATGCACCAGGAAGCAAGTAAGGAAGCTGTCCCTCTTGCTCACAAAAACAAAGAAACTGTAGTTTTTCAATATACAGGAAGAAGAATTAACAAGGTACATACATACTGGAATGCCTGGATTGGCTCCTGAAGTACTTTGGTGGTCTTGTCTTTGGAATTTTCTACCTTTTTAAAAATGAATATCTTAACTACAGTGTGAAATTTTGATATGAGCTGGATATTTGTGGCTCATCTTTCTAAGCTTGAGTTTGATTCATGGTTTTACATTAAACTAGGTTTAAAACAAATTGTCTTTTTCCATTGCATCTTTCACCGTTATCTTTTTTTTTTTCAGAAGAGAGTCCTTGGAAAGCTTTAAATGGGGGTTGCCCAATCCAGACTGACACAACCAGGAATTCAGCATACCCTTTCCCAGTGTGCCCATTCAGCACCGGCACTGCCAGTAATGGTAGTCTGCAGTGGCAGCAGGAATCTTCCAGTACGTCTATGGTGTCAGGATGGATAAGTGAATTAAACCTTAATGAAAACTCGGGTCAACCCTTGGCCCCACCAACGAAACGCCATTGTAGGTCCCTCTCTGAGCCAGATGAGCTGGCTCGTTGTCGGTCACCATGGAAGCCTGGCAATTCAAAGGTTTGGACTCCTGTGTCAAAGAGACGGTGTAATAGTGGCGGTAGTGCTACCTTGCAACGCTGCAACAGTCATGGAAGTGCAACCTTACAGAGAAGCACAAGTATCAGTCTGCCACAAAACATACTGTCGCTAAATAATGTCTTCACTATCACCAGCTTCAACACATCACCAGTACCCAGACCTTCCTCTGCCAGCAGCGGGTTTGTGGACAGTAGTGAGGGAAGCACAAGCTCGAGTACCCGCTGGAATTCTGGAGGCCCTTGTGACTTTAACCCAAGGCGTCGCCTCTCCCTCTCCCAGGAGCACATCACCGAGACAGGAAATCTCTTGCCTTCAGCCAACAGCACTCCCACCTCCACACCTGAGCTCAGCCGGCGTCAGGGCTTGTTGAGATGCCGCTCTCAGCCTTGTGTTCTGAATGAAAAGAAAAGCCGGCTAAAGCGCAGACGGGAGGAGGACGTACGATGGAACAGACCATCGTTAGACTTTTTTAAAATGACACGGGTGAGATTTTACTTTCCTCAGTGTGTGAAGGGGGAGCTACTGCAGAAATGCTATTTCTAGATAAACTGAACTAATTTGTAGTTGTTACAGATTTGCTTGTATTTTAGTACTGATTTATTAACTTCAGCAGTACAGCAGGCTTCTTATACTTGCCAGTGCTATACCCTGTAGCAACTTACTCTACTCAAGTCTACTTGATATAAAGTACAGAGAGCTATGAAAAGACGCTTGAAGCAGAGGTCAAAGAAAAATGGCTTGTTTTTAAAATGCAAGGAAGCCATGGGGAAGGGGGGTAGACAGGGTAGCAAAAGTTATGTCACTATGTTCCCTGAGAAGAGCATGCAAGGATTTCTAAGTCATCTTGGTGCAATTCTGCTCGGTTGAGCCTCCCCTTACAGTTTGAGTCATTCAGTAAAGCTAAGTAAGAGCAGGTAAACCCCTGTATGAATGAATTAACTAAAGAAAGTGCTAATAAGCAGTCAGAAATAGGGTTCTAATATGGCAACTGCAGATGCTCCAGCTCAATGGAGGGGTGTTTTACTCTAGTTATTCAGAATTCTTCTTCCCTTCTCATATGAGTGTAAAGGTGCTGATTTAAAAAACTAGTAAACTTCAGTTCTTGCCTATACTTTGCATGTAATACAAATGCAGAGACACAGCTCAATCTTTCAAAGCTGCCGTGTGCACAGAGGCAACGACTACAGTTTAAAACTGAAGATGCTTGTGTAGTTTCTGTAGATAGAAAATAGTGTCTTACATTATGGTCAGAGAACACTTTATTCTTTTGAGAATATAAACCTACTGCCTTAGTAGATACCAGACTTAGGAGGTTTGTGTGAGTAGATCTATTATGAGTAGTGGGGAGGAGGCAGTTTGTGTAAGTAGCAATAAAAAAATGTAAGGAAAGGAAATAGTTCTGCACCAGTGCCCTTGCATTTGGTGTACTGTGCAAAAGAAAAACTGAATGGATGGGATCCTGGTTAAAATGTCCAATCCTGTAGTACCCAGGTATTAGTAGGCTTTACATAGAAATGCATGAGGAAAAATACTAGTGGAATAATGGAACTGAACTGTGTGCTGTGGGATATTCACTGAGTTAACTTTATGTCCACTAAGGTAACCTAAGTCTGTATGATGGCATCTGTCCTTCTCTTATACCTCTGTAAGGCTTATAGCTATAGCTGTACTTATAGCTTAAAGGATTCTCTTTACAAATACGACTTTTTCGATCGAGTTGTGGGGTAGATAATTGGGTGGCAAGCCATACAGAGTGACTTGCTTTCTGAGGAGGTTGGTAACCTGTTCTGTCCTAGATAGGACTAGACACTGTTCTGAGTCTTGGTTAAGATGCAAGTTTACTAGCTAGCTAATCAGATCCTCCCTGTTTCTCGTTGCTAATAGCTGCTGAGATTAGCAAACTAATCTACTCCAGAAATATTAGTGGATTTGCCTTTCAACTGCCTGTGTGGTATACTGCAGGTTTCTTATTTAAATGGAATGTAAAATTTAAAACCTGCTCCTTTCTTAGCTAGACTTGCTGCTTGCATTCTTCAAGCTCTAAAGGTGTGATGCAGTACTTTGGACTGGCAGAATTATTTCTGTTGATCAGGTGTTATACCTTCTAAATAATCCATATTGTGTGTATGGAGCAGATCTGATACAGCCCATGTCTACAGGTTTTTTTTAGCTGTTTAGATTTGCTGCTGAATTGAAGAGTATATGAGACTAATATTCAGCCAGTCTTGATCACTTTTTCATGTAAAACTTATTTTGAAATGCTGTTTTCTCGATAAGCTGAGTAGTTTATGCAACAAAGTTCATTCTACGGTGTCAAGGCCTGATAGGGTTTTTTTTCAGCTGTTTCAATAGAATCTTCCTATAAAGGTACTACTGTGTATTTAAGCAAAGGCACAAAGTATAGTTTGGAAATACATCAGCTTTCAGATGTGCTGAACTTTAATGAAAACATCTGTTTAAGAACTAGACATGTACTGAAAACACCTGAAGTAAAAATTGAATTAAGTTTTCAAGAAACGTTGGGGATTTTTAGAATGGCAGCTTGCTTACCCATTACTTAGAAGCCTTCTATTTCTTTGGTGGGAGCCTACCACCTCCCTGTGCCCCAAAGCCTGGCAGATGTATATTCTTTAAAACTTACATTGTGGTCTTAAACATTTCTCTCTAGACTTAATTAAAATTATCGCTGTGCAAAATATTATAATCTAATACTACAGAAGACCTGTTTTGAAGTGTCATACAAGGAGATGTGGATGTGTCCTACATCTGCATATAGCTCAGTGAAGATCAGGACTACGATAAGGGGAAGTTCAGTAAGACCTCTCTTTCATGTAGTTTGATGGCTCCTTATTGTTTCCAAAAATACTTTTTCTGTGATTTCAAATTCACTTCTAAGTCAGTTTATGAAAGAAAATGTGTTGAAAACAAGTTGCTTGTAAGGATTTTTATTCTAAGCTTTATTGCAAATGTTTTGATGTCCTCAAATCTTCCTAAAAAGCTAAACTTATCAAATAGTTGCTCAAAAGCAGGTCAGTAATTAGGTAGTTAGTATTGCTTGTGGAGAACTTAAGTTGGAGTTGACCCATGTTATGATCTGAAGATGCTGGGAAGGGAGAGTTCTTAACTTTACATTGTGGTGGTATGTCGGGAGCCACAACTGCAGCTCTTTCTGCCAGTGCTCTGCAGTCTGGAGAGGTCATTGTTGAAACACATGCCAGAGTTGCTCAAGATTTCTTAGCTAGGAATTCTCTCAAATCAATATTTATCAGAACTAAATGATTTATTTACTTTAACCTGAAGCAAGTGCTGTTGTATCTGAATAAAGATCTTGAATAGCTGTGGTTGGTTGAAGCATTAGAGGGAGAAGGGAATGAAAGGTGGTTTTGATTTGATTTTTTTTTCCATTTGGACACTGCTTTTTGCTGTCTGAGTTCTGGAAAATCTACTTGGTGGTTCCTGCTTCAGTCCCTACTGATTTGCTAAATAGGGGTGCTTGAAAATCAAAAGTCTGATTCTGGAAGCAAAGTTCCCATTATCATTGCTTCTTAATTTTAGAGGTCAGAGGTGAGTAAATTAAGATTATTAATCTACGCTTACAAGATGACCTTAGTTTCTGTACTTGTTCATGGCTTGTTCCTTACACTGTTGCCTCTTTAGTATTCTAATTTGTGTTTCTATTTAAAAGAAAGAAAGAAATTGAGCAGGTCTCAACACTATAAAACTTCTAACACCATAAAACTGTTTCTTTTTATATAGCTTTATTTTTATTATTTCTTCCACACACCCTCACACTTCACTGTATTCCCCTTCTGTTTTAGATTTTATGCCCTCTTGGAAAATAATATGCTGTGTCTTCAGTTTGCATGGAAAACACTACATTAATTTTCAGTAAAATGAGTAATTCACGTGTGTAGAAGTAGATTGAAATCATCAGGCAGACTGCTGCACACCACGGTTTAGCTCTCACATAGTGCTAAATTCTGAAGGTATCTTTTTCTGGACTTGAAGCTGAAAATATGAACTTGTGAAACTTCAGACCTTCTAGAATATGAAGACAGCTGTAAAAACAAGTGGAAGAGACTGTAGTAAATGATAACAAAATCTGATAGCAGTTTTCAGCCCCTAAGGACTCAAAATTACTTTCTCTGTTCAGTTATGTATGCAAGAGTAGCTGTGTAAGTTGTAGAACCGCAGAACACAGCATCTATACCAACTTGATATATATTCATAATAGCCCAAATGAGGAGCTGGCTCCAGTGAGGAGCGTCGGTCTTCCTTCACTGTGTCAGGAATCTCATCCCCCTGGTATTTCAAGATGACTGTGCATGGCAAACAGCCTCTTTGGACTTGTGCTCATCTGTAGCTAATAAGCTCTATCACAGAGGCTGCCACAGAGTAAGTGAAGGTGGCATTTAGACTGGTAACTGCAGCAGGAGGTTAGAAATGTTTCTTTACTGAAGAGTTCTTCCACCCCAGGAAACTGCTGAGCTTTTTCAAATGTTCTGCTACATGAATTACATCAGTCGATCCTGAGGTGTGACAAGTAAAGCACAGCCAAGAGGTTGCACATGTTTTTCAGTGTGTAAGCAAGTTTTATTGTGACAGTAAAATTTAATTCTGTTTCAGATCAAACGACATGCTGGAGTTTGAAGTCTTTCTGGTGTTTAACATTCTTGTGCTACTCCTCCCTCAATGCTGTGGCATGGAGTTGCCAAAAAATAAAAATATCTTGGTATCAATGCTTAAAAAAAGCAAACCCAGACTTCACTAACATGTTATCTGAAGTGGTCTTTAGTCTGTTTAAATAGTTAATGAAAAATAGCTGGCCTTATCCAAGTAAGGAGTAACTTCAGCTGTTCAGTGCTATGGTGTCTCATGTGTTATCTTGAGACTAGGTAAGACAGCACAATGAGAAGTTCTAAGGGTCTCTAAACAGTGAAAGAGCTCAGGGAGTGAAGCTGTGATTTCCTAGCACAGGGTGCTTCTGCCTTCCTAGAAAGGCTTTAAAGTTGTCTGGACTTCATATGAGCGGATTTTCTTGGTACTGAGAGATCCCAAGTGCCACATCAGGTCAGGCCAAGCTCTCTGTAGCCTGGCACCTGGCCTGACGGAGAACAGCTGATTTGAGGCACTAGGAACAATGAATGTGCAATGTGATACTTCCTCCAGCATGATGGCCTGGCTTCTGCCAGTGTGCATCTTGGGGGCTTCGAAGTGTGCATCAGTGGTTCACACTCTGGTAACTACAGATGGATCTATTTTCTGTTGATACAGGGTTAAAAAAGAGATTATCTTGGACCTCCACAATAGTTTAATTTTCATAAACTCTATTCATCATCTCCTCCAAAAACCTGAATGCTTGGTTAATTTTCTTTCTTGGAGTTTAAGGTCTTGAATCAGCAAAACACTTGGATAACTTTGATCCTTAAAGTAAATTAAGCTTAAATTGTCTCTGCTTTATGATTATTGACTTTTTGCGTCAGGTCACACTGACATAGTGGCTTTGTGGATCTATATAGCAAGAAACACTTATCATAGAAGATAGCAGCTGAGTCATAAAGACTTGTCAACTCTGGCCAAAACAGCAAGACTAGTATCACTTAGGTATGAGGATAAGCAGAGGGACTAGTTTATAGTGACTTTCCACAGCACTTTAAAAATGCGCATGAAGTAGGGATGGTGGGTGGGGGTGGATGTGTTTCCCTGAAAGGTGTGATGAAGAGTCAGTATTTGATGAATGGCAGAACACAAGGAGTGCTGTGACTAAACTTAAATCAGATAACAGCTACTTTTCCTGCAGAGACTTTCTTAGTAACTCCTGATCTCTTTTGTGGAATCTCTGCGTCCGCTTACTTGAATTTTACTTTGTGTGGGCCAGTTTGTCAGAAGCCAATGTGAATAGATACAAGGGTGTAACGTGTGATACTGGTTATTTTAGTTAAGTATCTAAACCAGGGTAACAAAACTTGTGGTTGCCATCTGAGAACTATTAGGCATTCATTTTGTTTTGTTGCTCTTTGATGTCAGTATAATGGTCAGTATGCAGACAGGTAAATGAATTAGCCATACTGTGGCATCACTAAGTTTAAGCAAAATAAGCTCAGAAGCATTCTCCTTGATTCTTCGTTGTCTAGAAAATTTCTAAGTATGCCCTGTTTAGGCATAGTTACAACAGATTTGTTCACTTTGGTTATGCTACAACAAAGTGGATTAATGTTTCCAAGCCACACAAGCAGTGTCACTGCTATAAGTAGAGTTCAAGCAAGGACATAGAAAAGGCAATATCATACACATGAGTAGTGCAGTAAAGTAGCCACTCACTTGCATTAGGCTTTCTCCCAGGCTGCTGTTTTAACATATGCAAGATAAAGTAGTGTTATCAAGAGTCCTGTACAATGCTAGCAGGGTAACATGTGAGTCAAGCCTGGACTGGCTAAAGTAGGTTAAGTACTGGCTCATGAAGTTCATTCAGATTGTGTTCTCTAAATAGTAAGCATGTTGCTTTAAATAGTTTGAGATGCTTATGTAAAGCTTGTCACTTATAGCCTCCTGTCAAAGTGGGAACAAACAGGTTATTTGAGGTAGATGTATTTTCTGCTTGTGTATACAATCAAGTCAGCAAAGGCTGTTCTCTGCCTAGCACACTATGCCTCTGTAGTGTGATTTGGGGAAGACATTTAATACAATTGCAAGTCTTAATCACTTAAGCTTTTGTGGTACTCTTGCAAAAGAAGATGTAGTACAACAGCTCTTCGACAGAATATAGGTCTGATTTATTTTTTTTTCTACCTGTGGATGGCACTTTACAATTCAGTGGTGCATTGATATGCATGACTGCTTCTCAGATTAAATAGATGGTAGATGCCCTTGCACTGTAGGGGAGTATCTTCTGCTTCAGGGCACCCTTAATGCCCTTGGCTTTTGGAATATGGTTTGTGGAAAATACAATACAAATGAACTATATGTAGCAAAGGGCTGGACTGGTGTTAATTGGGATCAATAAAATGGTAGCAAGTGTAAATATGCAACATAGTTAATTTACCAGTAGTTTCCCATTGTATAGCATTAAGAACCAAAAAGAACAGCTGTGAATGAAGTGATTGAGTCAGGGACAGAATTTTTGGTCCTTGTTCGAAAAATTAATACCTATTCATATTTTTCAAATGTGAAGTTAAAGGCTTCCCTAGAGCTAATCCTGGCCTACCTTTGCTTTGAAAAACAGTTCTGGGGTCTTTTTTTTTTTTTCTCACAATAGTAGTTTCTATAAGTGATCATAAACCAAGAAAGCAAAAGATAAGATGATTTGTATTTCAAAAAGCATGAAGTAATTTAAGTGGTCTTCTTCAGAGGAAGAGAGCTAGGTGTCAGAATTGTCCGGCTAAGTAAATAAGTGGTTAAAACCCACTTCATGTAATTCTAGGTATAACGTTAATTTATAGCTGAAAAGAAATAGTCAGCAATAGACCTCAAGGAAAATGTTTCTACTCTTTGCCTATACAATGTACCCTGATGTGCAAGAGGCCAAAGACTTCAGTATTTCCAAAGCCTTCTCTTTAAGGGCAACTTTATGATTTCAAGGACAAATATCTGAATGGAAATGGATTCCGTAAGATACTTGTAGGTCTTCTAAGCTCCAGTAGAGTGAAAACAAACTACTGCTACGCTGGCAGGATTTTCAATAATGAAATGAAAGTCAACTTCAGTCTGCTAGAGGCTGGTCTAGCTAATATATGTATTCGTTGCAAATGAGCTGAGAAGCTAAAGAATTGCCAAGATTGGGAGACCCCTCTCTTTAGAGAGGAACAGGGATGTGGAAGGTTGGAACGGTTTCCTCAGATACCCATTCTCCTCTGGCCTTTATGAAAGGGAGAGACTTTTTGAGCAAATATCAGTGATGACCAGTGACAGTCCCAGCACCACTGTCATGGGTGAAACTGCACAGATATTCTTGAACTCTTTGCACCTGTCCCTGGATAACAGATGTCTGGTAAACTTCCAAGTATTTTGACTGGGACTGTAGGTTAAATTGAATTCTTCGAAGTTGAGCAATATGCATCTACCATGTAGTGATTATGCCTCCCATATCCTCAAATTAAATGAAAAATAATGTACAGTAGTTTGAATTGAAATTTCTGTGGGTGACTATTTACATTTGGCTTACTATCAGTCTTGTAAAAACCAATTGTGGAAATTATGGGTGAGGAAAGATGTTTTTAAATCATCCTGTTTAATTCTGTTGATGCATGATTAGTTCCCACAACATATATATTTTTCTAGTATTGGATCCACTATAGCCTTTTAAATGCCTCCAGGGATGTGGTTTCCTTAGATAAAGAGCCTTTTGTGGGAAGCAAAGGCAGTTTCGCTTATGCTATAAAACTTGTTCAAACTCACTTAAGATAGTGCCATGTGTTTTTGGATCCCTTTCCTACTGACATGATAACAGATAATATTTTATGGAAATAAAGCCTTAAATTAAGCTTCTTGGTCCTCTGGTTAATGAAAACATATGTATGAGCTCTCAGTCTCTGTTTGAAAGCAACTTCTGCAGGAGTGAGAGGAGGGACAGCAGATATTTAGTGTGGTGTCTAAAGACTAGGACTCTGTGTCCAGTTATACATTTCTAATTTTTGAAAATGTTAGGAATGATTGTGCTTTTTACCTGAAAGATTTTTTATGAGTTAGACGAATTACACATGAGCAGTAGTTTTTGCTGTAAGAAATAAGTCAAGGACTTACAGCTTCTTGCAGAGCTTTCTGAGGACTTGAGTAGGACTAGCTAAAGTATTCAGTTAGTCTCCACTTCCAGTCCTTTCACTAATAGCTGTGTCTCTTAATCTAAAGCGCTTCAAAGTGCTCCAGTAAAATAGGTTAATCAAAATGACTACCTTGTAGAAAGTGATGAACCTTTTCAGTCATGTTAAGTTTTATTTACTCTTCTTTCTGAAGTGTTACACAGATGCTGCTTCCTATGTTGAAGTTCTTATGTTAAAAAAAAACAAACAAAAAAACAACCCAAAACTTCAAAAAGCGACAAAAAATAGTTCCTTAACCATATTGCATCAGAACAAAAAGCTTGTATTCTTCTGATCTGTAATGAAGACATGCATAACTAGTAAGTGGAGTTAAACTCCAAACATACTTAAAAAAAAACAACAAACCCAAACAAACCCAAAATCAAACAAAACCCAAACCAACACAACTTTATTCTGTGCTGTTATAAATCAATAGGGGGGAGGTTATATGGGGAGGTGTCTAGTTCAAATGGTGCTTTCCTTCCCAAACAAGATTTCCCAAGGGGTAAGAGCAGTAACTTGATACAGAAAAGCCAATGCTGATCGCTGACTTGAGGAAAGAGGTAGCCTCTGCTACCTTTGTGTTTCCACTGGGGGTGTGATATGTTGGGTCTGTTGAACTAGGAATTGGTGCCTGTATTTGAATTCATGTAACTTATGTAATTCATGTAACAACCTGTACTTGTTAGCATTCTCCTAAACTTCTTTGTCTCTTGCTGTGTCCATTGTTTGAACAGGAATTTGCTTAAATACTAATAGTATTTTCAGGGAGGTATTAAACTAGTTTATTATAGAGTATGCATTTGTGGCAAAAGTAGTTCACTTAAGTTTAAAGACAGCTTTTCAACCTTGTTAGAAATCCATATTTTCCAGTGGACTTCATGTTACTGTCTGACAATCAGTTATGAGCCTGGATTTTGCCATTTCAGGAGCAGTTGTATGGCTCTTTCATACTTCTAAACCTGATTCGAACTGCACATCTGTTGTGTGAAAGTAACATAAGAAGTCTCTAAAAATTTTTCTATTTCAGGAGTGACTTTCTTAACATCAGTTAAAAGGCTTATCTATAATTACATAGTCCTTATTATCACTGTGGTGTTTGAAAAATGTTGTTCACTTTCTATAAGCAAGGTTAACCCGATCCCTAACCAGAGGGGTTTTAATGTGAGTGCGTGAAAATCTTGAGTTAGTTATTAAGCATAATACCCAGATTAAAAAACAAACAAACACAAAAAACCCCAAAAAACCAAAAAGAAACAAAGCAACATAACAATACTAAGTTTTAACTTCTTCTAAGAAGTTTAAACCCTGTACTAGGTGAAATCAGAAATACTCTTGTACAAAGTTGAGTCTTTCACCAAGATGCGTGTTAGCAGCATTGCCTAAAAACCACTTTTGTGCCATGACTAACTTCAGTGGGCAGGTTGGGGAGCAAACATTGGGAGCTGTTATTGTTGATGTGAAGGTGCAGAGATTTAAGCGTGGTTTTTATTTCTTCACTGTGCTGTGATGAATTCTTGTGGAAGTTTTAAGAGCTTAGGTTCCTAAAATGAAGTAAGGTATTACATTATACTATTCTTTTAGGGGGAGGTAAACATTGTGTAAATGTTTCCAAAAATGGTCTATAAGGTAGACAGGTCAGGTTATAATTTAATTTGACAATCTCATAAGGTTTAGGATACCAAATCGTGTGTATATGCTGCGTAGCTACTGAATTGACTTCTCTTGAGCTTTTCACATAAAACTTGTGGGCTTTATCCAAGTGCATATAAGTAACGTGTAACTGAGCTCAAAATGGGGGAAAACCACTGGATTTAATTGTCAGAGACACTGCCCTGTGGGATTTACTTTTCTTTTGAAGAGTCTGTGTGAACCTTTATGCTTGCAGCGCATGCAGCTGAGAGTTTCCTGGCAGAACAATGCTAACTTAAGAGTGCAATTATTACAAAAGCAAGATGTAGGACACTGTCTGGTGGCAGACTGGGTTGATGAGTTTGGATATTCTTTGCTTGATGATACATATTGAGCCCAAAAAATTAAGCTGGGAAGGATGCCTGGTTTTCGAGGCTTTCAGTATTTCTTCTTCTACTTAAAAAATAAATTCAAAACCAAAAAACAGTGATCTCTCATAAAGTAGCACTGCTCTTTATGAGAAGTGCTTCTCATAAAGAAGAATTGCTATCTCTAATAGCAATTAATGTAATGTTTGCTGTGTCGGTTTCTTGAACTTTACAGTTCAGATAGCTATACAGTTGAATACAGCTGGGAAAAAAGGCCATCCTTAATCAAGTACAAAATGAGATGTTGAAACTACTTCTTGTCAACTTGCTCCAAATTCTTTTTGAATCTGGGATATAATTGAGACTGAGACACCCCCTGCCCAATTCAAGTGCTCATTGGGAACTTGAATTAATTTTTTGTCCAAAAATTTATATATATAAAAAAAGTTAACTGTATCTTTCCTTGTTCTGAGTTACAGGTCCTCTTTCATCACTCCCTTTTACTTTTCTTCTGTTTATTTTGTTACGTAGATGAAGATGTGCTAACTGTAAAGCACTTCATTCTCTTCACATCCACTCTTGTAATTTTAAGTTTGGGTTCTCCAAATACTTGAGTTGTTATGTTGGTATTTTAATGATTAAGCACCGTGTACAAGGCATTGGTGATAATGCATTATCTTCTCTGAAGTTGTGCTTTCCAGTGATCACCCTGTAGCACGTTAGTGTTGTGCAGTCATTTAGTCTGCTTTGAAACTATGGAGTTTTTGGTTATGGAAACCACTTCAATATTTGTTTTTCCCCTTCCTCACTCCCCTCCCCTTGCCACCCCTGTGGTTTGAGTTTTGTATGAGGAGGACTCAGAGGAAGGGAAGCTGAATTCCTTTTCCTTGTTTTCCTCTGTCAAATACAATGGTGATTACAATGCCTGCATGAAACAGGCATTACACTTTGGTAATAATGTTTTGTCTCAAAGCAGGTGAGTCATCTTCTGGCTGCCAAGCTTCAGAATATGATAGTCCTTAAGAACTTTCCATATGAGGACGCAATAACAGATTTGTGGGATGGCTAATGAGTAATAGATGATTAGTGTCCAGCTCCTGCTAAGCTTTAGTGTGTGACAGGTATTTTGCCTCTTAGTGGGATGGTTTAGAGAAACATTTTCTATACAGTTTATAATTTGATCTGATATATGAAGCCTTTAAATGCTAGCTTCTTATATGGTGGTACAAAAGCAATGTGAATCGCACTCACAGGGTTACCTGTTGGTGGTTTTTGTTCACTTAATTATTTTGAGTTTATTCTATGGTAGCAGATATTAAAGTGTAATCTCTTGAAAAATAGTCGTCGTTATAGTTTGGGAGACAAGTGGTATATTTTGCCTATATTGATGTGCATGTAACACTAGCTTCATATCTGATTTAGATGAGCAGGAGAAGTATCCTTGATATATTAAAGATTATTTGAAACTGGAAGTAGAGTTAGGGTCACCTAATTATTTTTGAGTTAATTAACTTTATGTAGCTTTAGCTTAGTTTAAAAGTATTACATATAATTACTTCAGCAAGCTAGGAGTTTCCAGTTGGCAGTATTGGGCTGCTTTTGAGTAGTCTGGAGTGCTTAATTGTTAGAGGTCACTCTTTCTGTTGAGTGGGAGAGCCTTGCCCCTAGCACTTAATGGCTCTACTCAACATGAGTGGTCTTCTGAATCCATGCTGTGTCAGTGCACCTGATGTTCATGTATAGCTCTGCAGTTGGTATAAAACTGGTAAAATTCCTTGATGGTCTTCTGTTACTGATAAAGATGTTTTGACACCAAAGCTGTTAATTTTGGTAACTTTTCTAAGGAACTGCCACTTTGAGGAGGAAGGCCTTTCAAAACAGGTGTCTAGGTGTCTTGGAGCAGGAAAGCTTTTCCTAAGAGCTCCAGAGCGCATCTGAGGCTTGTTGTGTAGTCTCAGACTTTCAGGAGCAAGTGTTGATATCAATGACAGATCCTTCAGGCAGGTCCATCAGGTGCTGTCTCAGTACCTTCAGCCTCTTCCAGGCTTGAATTTGAACTTGCTCTTAGTTTTTCTGGTGCTGTTTTAATAAACAGACCTAGGTAACTGAGACTTGTTTTACTGTGGTGTCAGGGGTGAATCTGCAGTTTGCCAAGTTGTTGGAGATACTGCAAGTCTTAAATTTGATGCTTTTACCTTTTCCTGCCATGAACAAGAATTACCTAGATAGCTAAAAAAAAAAAGAGGGAGGAGGAATTATCGTCCATCATGGGCTCCATTTCAGATGCACTGGAGCTTGAATAATCTGGTTCTTGTGTAATTCCCCTCTTTGTTATGAGGGAAAAAGCTCCTCTACTTATAGCTCTAATTGCTAATTAATGAAGTCCTTAATTTGTTAGAAATAGCTTTTTAGGTTGAGCAATACTAGAGGGGAACGCTTATTTTCAGTCTTGTACCTTAAATGATCTTGCTCTCAAGAACAGATTTAAGTTTTCTGTACTGAAATGTAACTGATAACTGTGTTCCAAACCAGAGTTGTACAGGTCATGAAGTTTAAGAAGTGGCCTTGTGTTTTTTCTAACTGTGGCAGAGCATTTCCTTGACCTAGTTATTTTTCAGACAGATTACTGTTTTTCTTACCTTGAACATTGTTGCCTGAAGGGGTTAGTCTGATGGTTTGACACGTGGTTTGGAGAGCCTCTAGTCTTTGCCTCTCTGACTGTTGAATTTGGATGCTCTTCTGCCCAGCTGTATTCTTAAAAAAAAAAAAATAAAAAAATGTAGGTACTTGAACTTGAAAAGCTCCTTCAGTAACAGGCCTTGAGAAAGAAAACCTTTCTGTAGGCATGTAAGGCTTTTTCTTTGAGGACAGATCTTACATGGTACAAACCTGAAGTATGGAACTGTTCTACTGGGAATCAACACTTTTTTTTTTGTCAAATGGCAGTTAAGCATCCTTACAAAATAATGTCTGTGTTTATTGGAAATTGGAAGGCCAGCATGATGTCTCCTGACTAATTCCACATGGTCTAAAAACTTTTTTCCCTATGAATTGTTGCCAACTTCTTTCCCCATTACTGGATCTGTGCGTGTGTGTGTCTGCATGTGCTTATGTTTTATAAGGAAGTTATGGACTATTATTTGCTGCTGTAAGTTCCCTTTCCTTTGGAGGGAGGACAGGAGAAGTAAATGTTGGAAGCAGGAGTAATTCTTCATATATTACTGTGTGAGACCAGGGCATGTGCTGAATTAAGTAGTTTACACAGCTTGCCACTCTTCAGGTTCTGCTTCTTACATATTACTGTTCTGCAAATCCCTTCTGGCTTTGCTCTTGAGTTATCTTTGCTATTCTGCCTTGCTCTGCTGCTCTCTGTTTAGGGATTTTTCAAGTTTTTTGGGCTGGTGTCAAAATCCTGTTTAGATTCCCTTGCAGAGAATAGCTGACCAGAAAACCAGCTGTGCCTCCTGGTGTTGAGCATAGCTAAAGCCTGCTCCATTTTCATCATGGCAGTAAGAAACATCCTTACCGGAAAGATCCAGTAGAATTGAGTTCTCTTTGATCCTCTTTGGTGTGGTGGCATGGCCAACAGATGGTAGTATCTGCAGTTCCTATATAAATACACAGAGCTGATCTTGTGCCACTGTAGAAGCTGCCTTATGCAGATTACTGAAATGTTCCCTGACTTGCTAGGCTTGAACTAATTGCCCTGATGTTTGACGCATGGCTCAGGTATGGCCATAGGATGGTTGAGGGCCAGATGTGAGATATCAGGTATCTGTGAAGCCATGTGAACTCCCTCAACATCCCCACCCATAGTATTTTATTTAAACTTGGTTTAAATTCCTCCTCCTGGACACTACTGTTGTAACAAAAGGGTTATCCTTCCAGTATCCAAATCAGCTCAAATGGGATTATTTCTATTGAAATGTGATCATCACTTACTGAAACTGCACTCGTTATGGCTTGTACTTGTACTTTTCAGTAAACCCATTTTCACAATGACTCTGGTTCTGAATCTTAAACATTACCATATTAAATTGTAACCCACTTAGCGTAGTTCTGGCTTTTTCTGTCTTAGTGCATATTCAAAAAATATGAAGACCTCTGGGGAGCCGTCATGCAAGTCTCATAAGTAGGATGTTTGGCGCAGTCAGCAACCAGATCATGGTGGCAAAAGGGTAAAAACTTCACAGAAGTTTTGTTCCCAAACAGAATTTGGGGATATCATTTTTTTTTCCCTTTACCACTGTCAGCAGTTTGACAGTCTGGAAGTTAATGCCTTAAAGCTATGGGTTAAAAAAAGCATACTTTTGTACTTCAGGAGGGGTTACTAGCATTTCAGGGGGGAAGGAAGGAATCTGTTCTCTGCAGACTTTTTAGTTTACACTCTAGATCTATTAATAGCTCTCAATGCCTGTCTCTTCCAATTATTATTTCCCCAAGCAGCACTACTTGTAAAACTGATATTCTTGAGATGGCCTTTGGTTTCATATGTCTCTTTAAGCATAAATAGTATTTCCTCTTCAGGTAAGAGTCTACATGCTGGATCTTCTACCTTGGGAGTTCCTCATGCACCTGTGAAATAGCTTCAGTTCAGACTCTTGTTCTCCTGAGCAGTGGCGAAAGCACTTGCCAGTCATACAAAGCAAAAATCAATGAACTGACACATTCACTCCAACTAATAGTGGCAATTTGAGGTGTTTCTCTGTCCCAGTCACAGAGCACCACAGTAACTTGTGGGAGTAGCAGGAACTGTGACCTAAATAGGAAAGAGATTCAAACTAGTGCTACAATATATTGTCTGCAGAGCATAACAAGTGACAGGTTTGGGACACTTTGAATTTCTCTTCTATTTATTTTTTTTGTAAAGACCTTTTTTGCTTTGATAATTTACAGGAAATATTGCAAACAGTACTGCTTGGCTGCTTTAGCTGTTGTCATACTCACTATTTCTTCCCCCCACCCCCGTTGTGGTAAAGTCCTTCCCTTATTACGAAACAGATTTCATATTGTGCCTTCCGTGGGGGATCATTTGATCTACATCCATTCAAAGTGGGGGTCACGTCCAGTTTTGTGATGATAATATAATTTGTAATGCATCTTAGTAGTTTTACCTTTAAGTTCGAGAAGAAATAACTTGATCCTTGAAGTTCATGCTGGGAAACTTGTAAAACGGAGGATTACAGAGAAGGAAATGAAGAGGAATGGCAGGATGTTGAAATGCATTTTTAGGAACAGTCATATTTGTAATAACCTCTAATCTGTAAGAGCAAACCTCAGTAGAACTGTTAGCAAACTATGAATGCTGTTAACTCCCTCTCAATTAAAGCTCCTTCCCCTTCTGCACATCAATTCTAGATCTAGATATTTAAATTCTTTAATGTGATTCATACCTGCTTGAATTTTACCCCCCCGTCTGAAAAGGCTTTGTGTACATAGAGTAAGGCATAAGATGATATGATTCCCTAACAAGTAAGGTAAAGGACCTGAGTATCACTAATTCAGTTAAGTTTTGGGTTTTTAAAAAAAATATATTGTAGTGTCTGGTTTTTTTACTTCTCCAATTTAAATTATAGGTGTTAGAAGCCTGAAAACCAATAAGCAAGATATTTGGGACTGTTTCTCAGAGTTGAGCATGTGTGAATGACTGTTAGTGATGCCTTTTCTCCACTGGTATTTTCTGGTTTTAATGTGTGTGTTGTTTCCTTTAGGAAGCTTGTTGATCTACTAAACAATAGTTCTAGTTATTTCATTTATTAGCTTTCTCTTCTTGCTGTACTCCATACAGCTGAACGAAACTTGGGACATGTTCCTCTATAAATGTTTCCATTCTTTTTTTTCCCAAAAGAAATCTTGCCTAGGAGCAGTAGTCTGTCATAAAGGCTGTATAAATGTTGTTTCCTTCTTATTTTACTATATTTAAGATACAACTCTCAGAACATTATATTTTGTACTAGGCTGCTTTCACCCTTCACTAACCAACTTGTGTTCAAAATATTTTTATGATCTCTTTAAATACATTCTGAGATTTATGATAAGCTTGTTCTTGTGTAACAGTCCCCACCCCACTAGTTTCTCTTCCGCAGCCTTCTTGGTTAGGCTTAAATGCTGTAGAAACATCAAAATATACAAAAAGTAATAGCTGTCAGATGTATAGCCAAGTTTAAGTCTGTTCAAAGAGATTACAGTGGTTTCTAGGCTTCAACTTACTGCAAAAGGCAAGTGAATAAAGCAGAAGGTGATGTGTCTTGTTTTCCTTTAAGGTTAGCATGTGAGCACCAGCTAACATGGGTTTTAACTGAAACTAAATTTTGTTCTTTGTTCCCAACATGGTTGGCTTCTATTAGAAAACCGGCATGAAGAACAAGGTTAAGGGGTCACTCTCACAAACTTATTCATAGCTGGTTATATCACTTGTCCTTGTGTGAGTGCGTTCTGGAGCTGGTTCTTTACTCTGCCTTTCCAGTTGACCGCTCTAGAGGACACATGTTTAGAGAACAGTTGCTGTTGTCTGTTCTTTTCCTCATGCTAAGTATACCAGGCTCCTCTAAAGTAGCCTTCCTCTGAACCTTTCCCGCTTCCATCTCCTTGAAACACGGCAGTTTTTTTCCTGCTTTGAGGCTGCTTTTGCTGTATTCTGTCTCCTTTTACGGCTGTATTGTGTTGGTGACTAGTCACTTGTTTTTCTTGTCCTGCTCTGACCCTTCCAGCTGATGAATTCCTCATGATGAAGTTTGATAGTGTGACTTTGTGCTTTTCTATAAATGTGCCCATGATATCATTTCAATCAAGTTCTTGAATATTCCAGCCTTCCCTTATGTGGCTGATGCCACTCAACTTTAACTAGTGTAGCGCGTTAGTGTAATGTACTCTTTTGGGCATTTTTTTCCCTTTTAACGAGTCTTCAGATGCATTGTCTATAGATGGCCGTTTCCATCTTTGTGCAGTGGTTTTGTGTGTTGATTAGGTCTCACTTTTATATGAGGTTATTGTTTTGCTGTACTAAGTCTGGCAAAACTAATGTATGATGTTTTAGCTGGTCATTGAGGTAGATAGCATAAGAGTTGAGAGCAGGTTTGCATGCCATACTTCAGGTAAACGTGCCAGTAATGTTAAGTACATAAAACTAGTAGAGCTATAGTTCTTATAGGTCCATCTGATCATGATGACCATGGAATGGATGTTGAAGAGACTATTTAAAAAACAATTATTTTCCTCTGGACATGTTTTTCGATATACTTTTGTAGTGTAAGCAATTGAGCTTTAATGCTTAGTTTATTTTTTGTAGGCAGCTCAAGTTTGTTGCTACTAGGGTTTTTAATACGGACTATATCTTGACTTTTTATGCCAAGCTGTATGTCATAGCGTGGTTTTGAAGAACTAACCCTTTTCCTTTTGGGATAAGGCGTAACTTCAAGACTAGTTGTGTCATGCTGTTGTTATGGACCCCCTTGGATTGAAGTCCGGTCACTTAGCTGCCTTGCTTATGGAAAAGTGTTTTAATCTGCTTCATTATGTCAACAAGGGTAAGTAGAATATGTTAAGAGTTGCAACTAATTGCTGTGCTGCCTGGGGAGTGTGATCCCTTCAGCTCTAAAGGGCTGAAGATGTGCCAGGGCTGAGGTTTTTCTCTGGAACGGTGTTCTGGTTTAGGTCTATTTCTTTGGACAGCAGAAATGGGCATGTGCAAGAAAACCAAACTAGTATTAGTAATTCAGATACAGTTCAGAGGCTTTTTCAAACTCTTTCAAGTCTCCACCCAAGAAACTTCCTGTGAGATCAGTACACACAGAAAGAAGATAAAGGAGGTCCTTGATTTTAGCTGGATTAGTGCAGAAAACTCATCTTTTGTGGAGTCTTTGATGTTCAGAAAGACTTTTTTAATTCAGCATGGTATATAAACATATTAGAGAAAATAACTTGCTTCAAACTTGTATCTGTAAGACTGCTTGAGTGGGCTGCTGTGGATTTTTGGCGAAAGAATAAAATTGGTTTACAACAAATGCAGCTGCAGACCTGATATGAAATGAGTTTTTGTTGCTAAAATTATAAGGATGAAGACTTGTGTGTATATGTGTGGAGGGGAGCTTCCATTTTTAAAATAAGAAGGGCTTAAGTTTGCAAAAAGCAAGGGGAATCTCTTCAGTATTGTGGAAGAATTATCTGGGAGTAGACCGTATCAAGAAGGCCTCTGAAGTTTTGGGGGCTTCTTTGGTGTGGTGGAAGGGAGAGAGCGGCAGGAAGGACACCCAGTCCTAGCGTGCAGTCCATTGGTTAGGATTTCGAGTGTTTCTGAAATCCATGTGGGGATTTCCCAGTAGTCAGGTGCTCAGAAGCAAAGAATGAAATAATTTTTGTTAAATTAAAAATTTCTTCATGGCAGAACTCACTATGGTCATTTCCAAGCAAGTCTATATAAAAGAAAATGAAGAGGAGTAAACGAGATTAAAGTTCTTTCAAATCTTGCTAGTTGCTTCCTATCTAGGTGTTGGGAATCGTCCGCTGTTCTGTGCAAGCAGAGACCAAAAACCAAGTTATTTCAACAAGCTTTTCATTAGGTCCTGGAGTATTTGGTTTTCTTAGTAGTTCAGTAATTCTCTAACCTGATGCCTTTTAGTGTGTGTGTAGCAGAAGGAGCTGGTTTTGAACTTGCTTGTTAGAGATTAAGATTAAAGGTGTTGGTTTGGGGTGAAAAATACTGCTTGTATTTGGGCAACAGAGGGTGAAGTTAGGACTCATATGTGTTGTTTTGGTACCAGGAGGTGTTGCAGCTTTTTTTTCTAGGTGACTAGCTGTTGTCATGGTTATAGTTTCTCTGTGCTGTTCCCAGTACTGGAGATCGCACCATAGATTTTGAGGTTGCTTTGCCACGTGAATGCATCTGCTACGTTGTGTATCTGACTTGCAGGAAAATACTTTGATCAGGCATCACCTGTCTAGTTTAAAATGCAATTAAATAGTTCAAGTAAATATTTGCATTAACTAGCAAATAGGATGGTACCTTGGAGATTAGGTCTGTTTTAATAATGAAGTGATGGAGAGCAAAATGCAGCTCGTGAACAGGACTACTTAACGCTGAAGTCCAGTAGAAAGTGGCCTGAGATGAAATATAATTTCTAGTAGAAGTCATCAACAGGATAAGTAGATACATCTTTCTGTATTAAACTTAATTTTGCTAGGTCAAAAGATGTATCTTGCTGACAGTGGTTTTTTATAAACCTGTAATGACTAAACTGGTACTTTGATTTGTAGCAGTAAAACAGCAAAAATGTGACAAGCTTGTCTTAGCCCAAGCTTTTTGGAGTCTAAACTGCAGCACCCTGTATGAAACAAGTCTAGGTAACTTTCCATTTGGGTTTTTTTTTAAGTTGCAGGACTGGTACGACCCACTTCATCCACCGAACAGCCTTTAAGAATCTTGAACTTGCAGTAATTAAAAAATTAACTTTGCTCATTTCAGTGCTCTTTGAAATGACTGTTCCGTCAATGTGGACGCTTGTTTAGTAGTACTTCCAGATTTTTAACTGCCTTCACATAGCTTTGAGAAAAAAGCCAAGACATTCTAAGTTGTTAAGATGGAGCTGGTACTGCTTGCTCCAGCTGCATACTAAGCAGCCAGCACTGGGGTTCTGTGTGCTAACAACTCCACTATTAACGTGGCAAGCTTGTAAACTTCAGCCAAATGTCTTAAGTACTCAAGTGCTCAAATTCATATATAAAAACTGTTAAACTGATCTCAACTAAAACATAATTTCAATTAATATTTTGTTAAATGTAACTAAAGCATTTTAGAGCTAATCTTTGTGCCAGTTAATTTTATTTTTTTGGTCCAAAATTCTTTCTTCTGGGCATTACAAAGAAGGATCATAGGGGAAGCGAAAATGCAGAATACTTCAGAAACGGGGAAAGGAGAAAGGATCAATTTATTTCACTTTTTGCAGCTTCTTGAACAAACTTGTCTTCCTCTGACCTAGGACCATTGCTTCCAGCTGCATGAAAGCCACAAACTTACCTGAACTGATGAGTTTAATCGAATTGTGTTTAATTAATGCAAGGTATACAGGACAATTTGACAAAGGATATGTTTAGACTGTCAAACATCTTTCTCCTGTAGTAGGAAAACACCCTCTGGTTTTAATTTGAAAACAGCATTAACATTCTTTCATGCGAATGGTTTTGCAGTATCACCAAAGGAAACTTGGTCTTTAAAAATGATTTTTTTTCCCTAATCATACTGTCAGTTTGACAGCCCATTATTTTAAGTGGACAGGTTGTAGCAAGGTCCCACATATATACAAATGAGTTGAGGCTTGCTTATGTAGCACAGTTACTAAGTGAGGAGGGGTATGAGTTTTGAAGGACGATGACTATATAGAATGCCTGAATGCAAACACTGTTCTCTTAGTGCCTTTATCTAGTTCAACCATTTTGATCAGTCCTTCCTCTGAAGGTGCAAACCCTTAGTAATGTCCATTTTCCTCTAAAAATGGAGAAGGAGCATGGGGGGAGCAAAAAAAAAGGGTCCTTTGCTCACATCAGTAGAATGCTTGATAGTGAAGTATCTCTAGCACAAAAGTGGGTCTGTTTGTTTTCATGATTCAACAGGATAAAATGTTGAGTTATGTTTTGGAGGCCTGTTGAAAATTTTTAACTTCTTTCAGTATTTGCAGTACCCCAGCGCTCCAGGTATCATTACATTGTTTGCCTTGATGAGAGGTATCAGAGTGCTGAGATTTTACATGTGGAATTTTTTGTGTGTAATTGCCTTTTTGTGTAACTGCCTTCATGAGTAAAAAGGATTAGATTTTCTTTTATTTCCTAAAGGACACGATTCAATAGGAAAAGAACATGCTGTACATATCAGTGTAAGAGGAAGGAAGAATGGTAGACCTTGCACTTCAGTAGATAATCAGGTCTGCATCAGTACTGGGGCCTGGCTCAGCGTGTCCCCTCTTCTGGATGGTCTATCACTGAAGTCATTGGTATCTGCTGCAGGTTGTCGGTGTGAGTCTCTCTCCATCCACCTTGTTCTTACCCAGGAAGGATATAAGTCGCAGGAAGCTCCAATACCACACTCATTAATGTTTGTTTCTAGCTTCTGGCCTGCTAAAGAAACTGCCTTGCCTCAGCTGAGCCTGAACAATAAAACTAGAAGGCATACAGCGTACATGGTCCCTTTTCTCATGCTAGAGGTAGACTAGTTTGTCACAACTCAAAAACACCATATATGATTGCTTGGGCCATGAAATGCACTTACATATTTCATGAATACAGATTTTAATAAAGAGCCTTTAAGACCAGGGTTGAGCAAGTTAAGCCCTGCAGAGGTACTGTCCTTCTGGGAAAGGGTTTTGTAGATTCCAGGTATTCTTCAGGCTAGGTTGTTGATACTGTATGAAGCTGCTTTTTTTTTTTTTTCCCCCCTTCATCTAGTTATATTTTAACTATCTCAGCTTTCAGTTCTGTTTTAATCTGATCAGTATGCACTTTGGCTGTCTTCTAGATTAACGCACCTTAACAGTAAGAAGCAGGAGACCTTTGCGATCTTTGCAGTATTCAAACAGAAATACTGTGGTGTGTATTGTTTAACGAGAGTAAAACTTTTCTGAACTTCAGCTAATGCTGGGCAACTTCAGCTAGTGTGTTAAAACTTGTCCTTTTAAAAAGATGCACGTTTTAAGGATATTTAGATTGAAATAGGTTACAAATAATTAAGTGATATGAAGTAGTGTTACGATGTACAAGTAGTGTGAAAGATCTTAAACAAGATCTCGTAACGCGTATGACAGGTGCCTTGTGGCTTAACTGTCATGTCCTATTTTGTAGAGTTTCAAGGTTACTTGTAACTGCTATAGTGTGTGCTTAGAGTGGCAGAAATCGTATGTGCTTGAAGCATAGTCAACATAGAGCCTCACTGGAAATTCTTCATTAGTGCATAATAGTAAAATCAATCCAGTGTCTGAGACTCCTGATGTGCTCTAAATCTTTAAAATGCAAACTTAGTGTGTAGGTTTTCTCTTCCCTCCTTTCAGCTTTTAGTTAGAGTTTACTTTTGCATAATAGCTTGCCTAAGCAGTTTTTTTTGAGAATGTTATTCACTACTTGTTTTAAGGATACTTATCTGAATCAAGATGCGGACTTCAAGATTTCAAAGTGATAATATACTGCTGTAAGTGCTCAATGCATAGTGTTCATTGTGTTAGTGATTTAAAAATACTATTTGGGTAGGGTAGCCCTTGTAACTTGGACATGTGTTACTATAGAACCACAAGTCATTTTAAGCTGAACTTCCAGGGCTTGTTAAATTTCCGTGTCCCAGAGAAAAAAAAAAATTGCTTTTTTAAATCTTGTAAAGCTCACGTAGTTGGCACAGGAAGGTGTATTTTCAGGGCATGCAGGCGTGCATTTGGGTTGGTAAATGGCTCTTAAGCTTGTTAAATTTAAGTACTTTGTACTCGTGTACTAGGTCAGGTGAGTACGAATGGTTTAATGGGACTTAATATGATACAGAAATTCTTAACTCTGCAGTGGAGTGTGTTTAACTTCTAGACTTGCCTCAAATTTATAACTAAAAAAATATATACACTTTATGTTGAAAAATACTATCTTCTACTATTTGTATTCTAAAATAACTGAATTCCTTCTGCTGTACCCTGTCCTAGGGAGAGGACACACCTCCTGGAGAGTTCAAATAGCCCTGTGGAGAAGTAAGAATTTTCTGTCCCCTCTGTTACTGAGCCCAAGCTACTTTAATGGTAGAAAGCGTAGGCTCTAGGTACTTTAGTGATTAATTCTCTGAAGTGGCTTGAGTACAGTGGAAACAACTCAATTGATACCAATCTTTTGAGGAGCCATTAAATTCTTCATTGAGATCGAAACTATTTGGTTGCTACCTTATCCCTGGGGAAAAAAGTGGTTCCAAACTCAGGCTAACGTACCTCTTCACTGTGGTGTGTGAGCTTTGTGGGAGGTGTCCTCTCCCTGGAAGAGTGGGCAGCAGAAGGAATTCAGTTGTTTTAAGATAAATGAAATCCTCAAGCCGTCAGCGTACCTGGATGTCGAGTGTAATGCTTTTGTTGCATCTTGTAGTGATGCAGTCTGATTCAAAAACAATTTGGTTAAACTTTAGGGTGTGTTTAGATCTAGTAAGAATGTCATACTCTTGACTGTCTAAGGGGGGGTAGCAGGAATCCTTATGTAAATACATACTTGCAGTACCTGAAGCATGCATCCACTTCTTAATAACTAAAGACTTTGAATCCCACCTTTAGCTTGAGTACAGTATAATACAAACTTGTTCAAATGGCCTCCAAACATTTGTAGTAGACATAAGCCAGTGTGTTCTTGTGAAAATACAGCAACTGGAGAAAACAGTGAACTGTTGGAAATGGTCAAAGAAGTTTGTGTACATGTCATGCTCCTCGCAGATGCATTTTATCAAGGGTGATTCCACTCCAAATTAGGAGTTAACACTGAACAAGTTATTTTAAGTATTCTAACTAGCTTCAAGACAGACAGTCATTTGTTTGTAGCTGTTTAAAGAGCACATATATATGTATTTGTGCTTTTGTGTGTATATATAAATATAAATAGGCTTTTCTGTACCTTTCCCCTGTGCTCTGCTTTTGGAGGCCTTGACATGGAAACATGTTGTTGAGTGGTGATCATCATAAGGACTGAAGTAACATTGTTCAAAATGCTAAGTAGTGATAACAAGCTTATTAAGGTTAAAAACCACTTCTATTGTACGACTTTTTAAAGTCACATTCTTAGCTAAAACTACCTTGATGCTTTTCGAGCATTATTTTTAAAATGAAGTGTTGAAGCTAAACTTCACTTACAGATTATGATGATTATTATTAATTATCATCATCATCTTATCCTTAACTAGGATAAATTGCAAATCTCCTAATGGTTTCTGATTTTTGCCAGTATGTAATTTGATACAGCTATAACCAGGTGTAGGTCACTCTAACATAGGCTTGTTATGTAAGAATATGGGGGGAGAAAAGGTTTCAGCATTGGAGTTGTGGATCACATTTGCTTAGACCACTTCCAGGCACTGGGGTGGAAGGGAGAGATTACTGTATGGATTTGAATATAAATGGAGTTTGTACAGACTCTTCTGACTTGCAGCAGTTCCCTTCACTGGCATCCAGCCATCTCTCAAAAGGGTATGGGCTTGAGAGTTAATCACAAAGTCCTTTCTTTGTGATCACTGATTTTTAAGGACAGATAACTGTCATCTTTCCACTGCCATCTGGTGTGTAAGGGAAGGGTGGACAGGCAGATCCTAGCAAGCCTCATCCTGGCTCTTTTTGCCATCATCTTCTCCAGTTGCGTTCTGAGACTGTAATTCATGTGTCCCTCTAGCCCTGTCTTAATGCAGAATCATACTCAATAAGCTTATGTGCTACCTAGTAAGGTGTAAACTTTGTAAAAGGAGTAAGGTAGACTACACCTTCCGAATCTGTGTACAAGTGCATGGTTATATTTAGGACTGATACTGAGCACAAAAGTGAAGCATCCTTGCCCACAGGAAAGTTAGATGCTTCAGTACAATGCTTGCACTGAACTGCAATTTGAACACTTCCAGTTCCTCCAATTACATTCCCGGTTAATCACCAGTATTAATTTGTTCTTATGTTGTAATGTATTTGAAGGTTATGCAACAGCCTTAGGGAACTGAACTACGAGTTGCAAGCTTAGTTTTTTTACTCTTAAACATACTTGGCAATAGCTCTTAAATTTACTGCGACAGTTACTGTATGTGTTGGCTTTTGTCCATGTGCTTTATATGGCTGCTGAAAGTAATGCAGACTTTGATTCTCTCCTTTGAACGTTTTTTATTGAACTCCTCTCAGTTGAGGCAGACTGTCCTTTGAAATGTGTCCTGTCAAAGTAGCACAGATCTGGAGCTTTTTCCCCTTGAGAGGGACAGACCACTCGGCACATCAGTTGGTCGCAGCCACTGAGCTTTGTCTGGCAGATGGGGCGCAGTGGTTGCTGCTAGGGCGTATGGAGATGGTTCTCACCAGGACCAGACTTCAGCATCCTGGCTCTGATCCTGGGAATGGCCTGACTCTGTATCACGCAGCCAAGAAGCCCTTCCGTCGACCTGGCTGTTCATTGCACTTGCTGTTAAAAGTGCTGTGCCGTGCTTTTTTCCACTGGAAAAAGTGGGAGAGTGAAAGGAAGCATCCCAAAGGCTGCTACTTCCTTCACGCTCTAAAATTACTGTCACACGATGCCAGTGCCAAGCAAGTGTTACATTAATCAATAATATTGATTGCCTGAAAATTTCAAAGTCCTCAGGACTCTTTATTGGAACTCATGAAAATGGCTGCATGTTCATCTGTTATGCATTTGTAGAATTTAATTGTGAACTATGTGCTATATGCTGGGACTTACTCCTGGTTTTTGCTGCATGTCTTCTACTTCCCAGGAATGCTCCACTTGTGCTGCAAGCCTTAGTAAACCAGCTTGCAACCCTTACTGCTACTGCCCTTTGCAAAGGGTAAGAACTCCATGAGCTCATATTGTAGATGAGTTTTCTGCCGTAGATTTCTTAATTGACACGATTAACAGTAATGCTTTCAGATACTTGTGCTACTATTTTGGGTAAAAAGGAAACTTTCTTGAGTCAGGAGGTTACAACGAATATCTTGCTATCAAATGCATTTCTGAGAACTTAATCAGTGTGCGAGTACCTAAAGCCTTGCTTCACTCAGAGTTCGAGGAACTGGCAACTTCGCTCTGTCCCTCTTGTCATGCTGCGGAGGCCACCAGTGTCATGTCCTATACTAAAAGCAGAATATAAATGTAAGTCTGAAGAGGTAATTTGAGGTTTGGGGGAGCTTTTGACCGGGTGGCAGCTGCTGCTTGAAACACCTCATCTCTTAGAGGCAAGGTGCCTGCAGCAGCTGCCTATGCTTCATGTCTCCCCTTCTTAACAGCAGCCTGGCAGAATGTACTTGTGACAAAATATCTATGGGTTTAATGAGGGTGAAACTTGGCAACTATTGCCCAGAAAAGCACAGCCAGGAGTGTGAACCCTTTTCAGATGGCTTAATGCAGTTAATGATTAGTTGTTTCTTTCCAGATAGTAACCTTTGTGGGAAACACATTGCCCCTTGCATTAAAAAAAAATCTGCTCAGTTTTGTAACTGAAGACAGCATATACTGTTGCATCAGCCCAAGACCATCCTTAGTCAGCAATTTTGATTTCCAAAACATGATTAGGAGGATTGCTGTGCAATAAATATTCAACACAATCCTTACTTGTGCTTTGGTTTAGGCTCTGAATTCTTTTAAATGGGCAAAGAAGTGGGAACTGGGTAAAAGTATGCTCTTGCCTAAGCAAGGGAACAAACTTAGAAAAACAGATGGTGCTAAAAATAGTTTATTACCAAGGTCTAAATATGGCTCTGATTTTTTTCCTTATAAATAATGCAGCTATAAATCGTGCTAGATATCGATAAGTATTGAAGTAACTCCAAGCTGCTGAGTGTTACAGAACCTTTTGGCTGCTTTCCAAGCTTGGTGTTATCCGCCATTCATAGGATCAGCGTTTAATTCCTTAAGGGGGGGAAACCTGAAGAATTCATCCTCTTTGAATGGAAACGTAGACGCAGGGAGCTTGAATGAGTAGCCACAGGCTAAGGCATCCCATTGCAGTGGAAGGGGAGCCGTGCTTGATGAGTTCCTGCTAGGTCGCAGCCAGGATGAATCTCCTTTCTTTTCCGAAACGCATGAACAATCAAAGGCTCCTTTTTTATCTATTGTTGCCATGGAGGGCGTCCATTTAAAGTTCAAATTCCAGTAGGCTGGGCTGGGAGATGATAGGCAAGCATCAAAAGTGAGCTGAAGACAAGCCAGCACTTTGTCCTGTGACAGGACAGACCGGCCTGGGCGTACTTGATTTTGAATGGATGCCTGGAAGTTTTTTGGAATAGTGAATGAAACACTACTGAGGTAGCAGGAGCAGAGAGCATCTGGCGTTTTGCTTTCTTTGCATCAGCAGAGTGGGTCACAATGTGAAATTAGGCCTGAAATGGCATGTAATGAAGTGAGCCCTTGTGCTGGAGGTTCCCTGTGCTCTGACAGTGAGGGAGTATAAGCCTTGAGGATACTGAGGGAAAGGAAATCTCATTAAGGATAGAGCTGGGTTTTTTCTCCCCTCTTTTGTAAATGGTGTTCTGTAACAAATGTATTGCTAATAGCTGGAGCTTCTTAGAGCTGGTCAGGACTGTGGTGCTCTATCAGACCTTTGTATGTTTATGGTACTTTTCTGTAAGCAGTGTGCTAATAAGAGGAGGAGGCAGTTTAATATCTGCTGCAGATTTGCTTTTCCCTTCTAGCAAGTTCCTGTATGTACAAGTAAGTATTTGTTGTTGAAAGAGCTAATGAGGACCAGACCAGCTGCATTTGACATTATGAGAAAAGAGGCCATCTATTAACTCACAAGCCAGGTTTCAGCCAGCTGTGGGTATTTTCTCTTTTAATTATTGCTTAGCCTGTCATAAAATTGGATTACGCTGAAATTATTGGTGATGTTGTCTGGAATACAATACAATATTGAGTTAAGAGCTATGGTTCAGTGTTATATATATGGTACTTACAGTTAATGTGCCTAAGCTGCACCAGAGGGTTTAAAGAGAGGTGAGAGCGCTTTTCTCAGGTTTTACCCATCTGGGTTTTGGCAGGTGGCAGGGGATTAGGTTTTTTCCTTGCTCTAAATTGCAAGAGATGGTATCTAGCAGAAGAGTTGAGTAGTGTTTAGTCATTGATGTGAAAAGTTTTTTCCAGATCTCTCTTGGCAAAAGATGAAATCCCAATTTAATTTTTTTTAAATTTATTAGAAAAATAGTTTTCTCTTTAACTTAGGGTAATTTTGGGAGAAGGGGTTCTCTTTAATACTCACTGTTCTTCTAATGACATGATACTCAAACTAATAGATTAGTGCATCTTTATAGTACCAGACTGGAAGAAAACTTTCCATTCTGAAACTAGGCTTCGGTCATCCATACTCTGAGTATTACCTGTTGTGAAACTTCCCTTGCTTTTTGGCAGTCACTTTCTGACTTGATGCATTGTCTTCTGAGACCTAAACCAAGTTGATTCACCTGAGATTTTCTCTACAGAGAGGTTTATTAAAACCACTTTGGGAAGGCTTAAGTTTAACTGTCACTTTGTCTTTTGTTAGTCTTGCATTGCATACATCAGTTCCTGCTGCTTGTATATATACTACTACCTAGGTGTGATAAAAGCAAAACAGATGTCTCGAGCATGTGAAAATGAACTGATTTGAATTTATCTATATTGATTAGCGATGTCAATTTGTTCTTCCATTAGGCTGGGAAATATTGACTTGTTTACATGTTCTTTTTCAAGTATATACAAACTGAAGAGAAGCTTGTGGGGTTTTTAAGTTGTTGTTAGACACAACTTTTAATGGAGTTCTAAGCAGATGTTTTCTGCATAAGTGATCTGGGAGGTGATGCTTTGGTGTTAAGGTTAGCCTGCAGATAATCAAATAGCCGATCTGTTCATATACTTGAAAGTACTCAGTTCTTTATATGCTGATGATGACACATGCTTCTGCAATAAAACTTAAGTATTACCAGAAACCGAATTTTAAATAAATGAGACTTCTGATGAGTTTCCTGATTTCAGTTTTCATTATAGTAGTAACCATGTGACTAAAACTTAAAAGGTCTTTATGGTATGCTAGGAAGCTTGCAAGTTGTGGTAGTATAAACAAATTTGAGTCTTTAAAACAAAGTGTGTGTAATACTTAAATGTATACCTTTTTGAATGTTACAGCCTTTTCATGTGAACTCTGATTTTAGTACAAAATAGAGGAAAACTGAAGTTGGCCATACAGTGAGAAGTTGAGCTTAGTTTTAGTGTTACTGCAGTGCGTTAGAATTTTGAATGTGGGCTGTCTTACACAGAAGTTGCTTATAGTTTTCCTCTCTTCTGACTTGGTATGATGTATTTTACAACGTGTATTGTTTTTCAGTGTAGCTGAAGGATAAAGGACCACATACGTCGTTTCCTGACTTAACTGTTTTAAAAAAAAAAACCATATTGAGTATCAACTGCTGAAGTGTTGTCAGCTTTGGTATTTGAACCAATAAACAAATTTGTTCAAATTGTATCTACTAAATGTAAGTTTTAGCACAAGTTGACTCAATATTACAAAATCCATAGCAGGCTTGCCACTTGATGTCACGAGCACTTCCTGAGCCCTGTAATTTCAGAAATGTTCAAAATGATCCAAAATCAGGTACTAAGCTAGAAAAACGTGGTACAGGTATTTGAGATTGAAGGTGAACAGTGCTAATTCTGTTCTTGCTAAACAAATGTGTTGTTTTCGACTTGTCTCTGGAAATAATTAGTGGCGAGAGTCCACCTACGCTTTGAATTAATGCTCCTACAAGAATTGATTGTTAAATTATGGTTTTTGCCATTGAGTTGAGCAAAAGATTCGTAACAGCACTCGCGCTTCATCTGCCTATGCATATACCCATGTGTGCCTGTGTGCACTTGTATAACAAGGTCTTAAGGCTTTGTTTTGGAAAAGTATTTCTGTAGTGGAAAATTGGTCTGAAGAAGGGGGAACTGTTCCCAAGCTGAGGTTGTGTTTCCCTTTCTCTCCCATCCCCCCTCCCTGGCAGAGGTGAACTTTATGGCCCAATTATAGAATCCCTTAAAATGCTAGTTATGATGGAGTGCCAGCATAACCCAATAATATAGGTGAGGCTGATGTCTGTCAGTAACTAATGAGGGCAGCCTCAGAATCAGGACTTGGAGTTTACTTCTCTAATTTCTTATAAATTTGACCCATCATATCAACTTAATACTTGTCCTGAGGATAAATATAAAAAAAGACACTAGAATTTTAAGAGAAGTTGGTACATGGGTGTACTCTGCAAAAATCAGTGCATATGTGATTCAGTTGTGAAAGTAATTGTTTGCAGCTCATAGCAAAGTCATGAAGGAATAAGACCTTGGCTAAACTGCTCAGGAATAGAAGTTCTCTATAAAAATAGATGACACATAAATGGCAGGAAATGAAGCCAATATGGTCATGTTTTGAAACCTCAAGGGTCAGATCCTGTCCTGTGTTACACTAGTGCATAATCGGTCAAACTTAAACCCTGTTACTTGAGAACAGAGTTTGGCATGGTAAAGTGAACTTCAAAATGTGACTATGAGGAGTTTTGTAGAAGCACAGCTACAGCTTTTTCTGTTATTGTTTGAATGCATCTAGTTAGAAATCTAATTTGGAGGTAACTTTTCTGTTAATGGTGTTTCAGAGCTGATTATAGTAAGTAAGTCTTAATTCGTCTGTCAGAGGCATAATACATTAGCAGGAATAATGCATTTTGGCTACCCAGGGTGGTCTTTGTTTTTTGGATCCTGAATCCCCAAGTATATTGAGAGATGATATTGCAAGCAATCATAATATTGTTAAGCGGTTTTCTTGTGCTGTTCAGGGATATCAATGTTCTGAGCAACTGTGAAGTAGTTCATGTTTGTGTGAAGGGATGTGCATGTAGCTCGTGGTACTGATGTGAATGTCCTTCCTTATTTCCTATTTTAAAATGCAGAAAACTAGATGCATCTTTCTAAAATCTGTATGAATTAGATATCATTTAAACTAAGTCTCTATAAAATAATTTTTAATATTAAGCTGGTAATACACACTTTAAGCTGTTTCTTGTTTCCAGGGTCTGTGTTTCTTTTCTAAAAGGAAAGGTAAAAGTTCTTGAATCGGAAAAGATGGAACAACTCTGGCAAAACGTGAATCACTTCTGTTGGGAGAGAGCATGTGCTTACACTGTTTCCCTTTGTGCCCTCCTACTACAAAACCAGATGTGTTCATCATCCCTGCATGAATGCAAATGGCGCAGCTGTTTATTCGTCACACCATCACTCACTAAGGCAGTTGGGTGATGTGAATTTGCCAGATTGAAGCCTCCTGAGCTTGTGCAGCTCAAGCACTATAGAAGCCCAATTCCACATCATCCAGCTCTTCAGCTTATCCATAGGGTGGATAGATCCACCATCTATATTAGAGATGTGCTTAGGATCAAGCAGGGAGTAGAAAAAAACTAGATAGTTGCAAAGACAGTTGTTTCCCTTAAGACAGAGCAATTGCTTTGCTCCTGCATAAGACCCCAGACTGCAGCTGCTGCCTAAGCAAGAGCAGGGCTGAACCCATCTCACCAGCCACTATTCCTGCTGCTTTGATGCCTTTTTGAGTCTTTTCGCTGTGGTGCTTCTTTCCCTTTGAGGAAACCTCTGTTCTAATGCATTGGTGCATTTCAGGTGAACACTGCTGCTGTATCTAGTTGTTGTCTTAGTTGGTTTAATCTTCTTTCTCCCCGGCCAAAGTCTTCTACTGTGTTATTCAGCTGAACAAAGCAAATGTCATTGTGTTCCACTTTGTTTGACACTATATCGATTATCAGCCAGTTCAGAACAGTTAAATTCCCTGTGTGAGCCTCTTCTGGTTTAGCTAATGGAATAATTCATAGCATCTGTAGGTATTTATGCTTGCTAACTAGTACTAAGAATAATTGAAACTTTTTTACCTAATTACATGCAGGTGAAATAGTTAGGCCTGATGTTTGTAGAATGTAATTCCACATACTCATAATAAAAGATTGCATGACTTTTACCTTTCCTGTTTCAGCAAGTATAAAGTTGCAGTTCACAAAATCACCAAATTAGAAAATGTAAGATGCCAACTTAATTAAAATTCCATACTATAAACTATTTAAAATGCAGTTTAATGTTGGCCTGGGTTTTATATAAGGGGACCATTGCCATATATGTTCACCTGCTTCATGTTAGTATTGCTGTTGAATCATATTCTTGCCTGTTTTACATTAAATACTGCATTAACTCACTTAGGTTCCAATTTGTCTTTTAAAAACAAACAAACAAGTTAAACCCTGTGATGAATGGTCCTGGGCCTGGAGAAACTGCTAAACTCCAGTACCTGAGTTTCCTGCACTAAACTGCCCTTATCCCAAAATGTAATTTAGAAAGGAATGAAGAATAAACAGCAGTAGTGTTTGTCTGCTTAGATTCAGTTTAGAGATGAACACCTTTAGACTGACCACCTATTCTGTAATCTGCTTAAATTCCTTAGTTTGTCACTTGATGTTGAATTTAATTGAACACATGTGCACACTGAGTGTGTGTGGGGGTAAAGTAATAGCTCTGAGGGGGCCTGGGGATTTTCTCCTCAGTTGTTTAGATGATCTTCGCAAACACCTACAAGGAAAAGATGCGGGCAGGATATTTAGTTTGAATGTGAATTTTGATTTCATTTGTGGAGTGCCTATCACGAATAATTTTTATGTCTGACTGCGGCAAGGGGGAAGCAGGGGTTCAGGTTGAACTTAATCCCTGGTAGTTGTAATCCCTGCTGTATATGGGATCAGCCTTCCCTGTCTGTGACTTCACGTGTCACCATTTGGAATTTGGTGTGATAGCAATGATTTTAATGGGGTTTTACAAAGTTTCCTAGCAAAACAGGTAAGCTGCTGCACAGGTCTGAAGACTGCAGAGCATGAGTCTGTTCCCAAAATCTCCCCACCAGTGCAGGTGACAAATGTGTGTGGACTGCAATGGTGCTCAGGCAGAGAACTGGACTCCCAGTTCTGCGCTGCTCCCCCCCCCCCGCCCAAAGTCTTTCTGCATTTTGTTCTTCTCATTTGTAGATTAACTGTTCCACTGGTTTGTCAGTTATTCTTGCATATGTGAGTATAATTAGACAAATTTAGCATTTCACTGACATATTTCTATTTCATTAAGCCATAGTATTTTTTCAATTAATAGCACTAAATAAAAAGCCAAATTAAATCACAAGTTCTTACAGGTCATAAACAAAACTTAGAAGGATACTGTGGCACAATTTAGAATATAAGCATAAAAATCTAGGCCAATAAATAGATCAACTTTCATGGTAGACTACACCAGAAAGCTGTGTGCTTAAATCTAGAACAGTCTGGGTAGTGGAAGATGAAAGGCTGTTACTTCATGATGCTGTTTAGCATCTGATGTGAGATGAGTTGATGTCAGTTTACTTCTCTTCCTGGGCACCTACATCTAAAAAATTAAAATAACCTTTGAAGATACAGCAGAGACAAAGTACTGAACAACTTTCATTTCAAGTCATAGCCATATTGCTGCATGTCAGCTTGTATTGATTTTTAACTAGGTCTTTGGCTTTGCAAATGGGGTTTACCTTATTTGACTACAAGAACTGCAGCAGTAATTTTACCTCTGTAAGGAATGGTTATTATAGTTAAGTATCCTATTACATGGCAAAATGGTAGAGGTTATTTGCCCTTTCTCATTCATATCCAGTGTTCTGTGCTTTTTCTGTTTCCAATAGATGATGAAATAACCATTGCATCTTTTAATATAAATATACATGCCAAATTTCCAGGAAAATTAGTGATAACTGCAGAGCTGCAAAAAGTGAATGGCATGTTTGGTTCTCGAAGTGAATTTGATCAGAGATTAGATTTTGCCCATGAAGATGTCAGGAATTTTCTAGGGATTTGATTCTGTTTCCACGAAATATATAAATAGAAATGTGTTTGTTAACTATTTGGTTTGGAGCTCAATGCAAGGAAAAAAAAAAACCCCACAACTTTTCTTTTGGTTTGTTTCAAATGCATAGTTTAAAAATTCGCAATGGTTTTTGACCTGCAGTATTTTTTAGAGACTTGAATTTAAAAACTTAATGTATTTCTACAGTTTTGATTTCTCATTTGAGCAGGGAGAAAAATTCTTTCCCATTTTAATTTTGTTTTTTGGCTTTTAGAGTGTATTAGCAAGCTTCAAGCATATAATATGATGAATACTCTATTGTTTTCCTCCTGTCAGCACTACTTCATACCGATGAAGCAGTATTTCTTCTCAGCAGCAAGCTTCTTAAAGCTAAGGTTATCTGTGAATGAACACTGAAGTGTTCACAAAATGCTCAGTGCTATTCCAGACAGAAAAGTTAGAGTCAAATGTCAAGAGCTTTACTCTGCAGAAAGGTTAATAGTTTGTTACATAAGCACTGCCTTTTTCTTACTATTTTTCACTTTATGCATAGTAAAAATGCAGGGATTAGGACTGTGGTGGGATATCTTTAATCTATAGAACCAGCTGAGATTTCTAATTATTTACAGTAAACACTGTACATGTCTCCAACTTGGAATTGTCGCAGGTAATAATATTAATGCAGGTAACTAGATGCGTGAATGGAAAATGCAGTTTACAGACACTGTTTGCATCTATTTGTGGTCAGATGTGTGATGTCAGTCAGGTGGTGGTGTGTTCAGAAGGCAGTTTTCAACATGATGCAATGAGCTGTTGAAGACTAGTCTCTTGTGACAGTTTGTTCTTATAATTTAAAGTCCTTCCTTAAATCTCCCTCCTAGCTTCATTAAATGAAGGGTTGTCAGTGTAATGAATTTGTAGCATGGTTGGACTTCATTATTGCTGAGTCTAAACTGTAACCTCTTAGGGATAGGTAAGTGTCTGAGACACAAACACATCATGCTGTATGTGGTGCTTCTGATCTAAAAGCTCACTGTGGCATAAGTTACCAACAGTAAAGGCATTTGGTTTTGAGCCAGTCTGACTAATCTATAGGAAACATTAGTCCAGGAAGTGACATAAGGACCCGTGTAGCCCTCAAAGGGAAATGCTGCCCATCTAACTTGCTCCTTCTCCATCGACTGGCTAGGTACAGGGAAGCAATAGAAGCAGCCATGTGTTGCTCCTTGCCTCTTCAGTGTGTAACAATTGGATTGGTTGCTGATATTCCAGGGTCTCCTAATAATAAGGACTCACATCTTTCATATCCTTGGTAGAGACCTTAACAGTCAAACCCTGTGTGCTGGTATCTCTTAAGCAGCATCTCTTGTGTTGTGCAGTCATAGGCAAAAGTTTCAGGATGGGGCAGAAAGCAAGCCAGAGAGCTAGTCTAATTAGTCTGATGAATTCCCTCTCTTCTTAAGCCTATGGCTTCAGGGAGCAGCTCATCCTGTTGCGATGAGTAGTGCTGAGAAGCAGTAGGGTGGGCTTGGGGCTTCTGGTGGTTTCAGGCTTCCTCTGCTCCTCGCTTTGTGCCAGCTGCTGCAGCTGCACCTCTTCAGAGCAGCTGTATCTTCCACCCCCATTCAAAACTGAGGGGGGAAAAGTGGGTGGACTCAGTGTATGATGGGGGCATGGGGAAGACGCATGAGAACTGCTGCTCCCATTATACGCTAGGTTTTCATGTGCATAAGTGACTTATTTTTTCCCTTGACTACTGTAGCAAATGCTCTAGTTTTGTTAGTAAAACAAAACCAACCTTTTTATTGCTTTTTATATTTGGAAGGTGATGTATTATGGGTTTCTGAACTGGAGGTTTAGTAAAGAGTACAGACATTAGTTTCCTTTCAAGCTACTCTGGGCCTTTCTTGTTTGCTTTGTATGGCAAGGGTCTAGAGAGATTTCTTTTATTTCCTTCCCCGCCATTGTTTTCCGTACAAAGTGGTTTTTTTCTTAATATTCAGACATTTTATCGCCTCACTTCTTTTAAAACTCTGAGTTTCTTTTTTCTTTCTTTTTTTTTCTTCTCCATCACACAAAAGAATACTTTTAGCTGATTGAGTTCTATCCATTGCCAACTGTGGACTCTTTTGTCTTGTTAGTCCAGCATCCTTTATAAAAGGAGGACCATTGAGCAAGTACTCGCAGGCTCCCCACTGAGCACAATTGTGCTTGAAAGGTGTGGTACTGTACCAGTGTAACATGTAGAGCTGCAGTTTAGAGGGCTTGAATGCATTGCAATTTCTACCTTGTGCTTTGTGAAAGAAGTGGGATTGTGCTGTGAGATAATAAATCCACCTATTTTTAGTTTGGTGGGGTTGTGACAAGTGGGTGAACAAAGAACCAGTTGAATGCACTTGCTGTTGTGTTGAAACGGGCTAAAAGTTCCCATTCAAGTGGTTTCAGTGCAGTACAGCTAACAGGCAATTTTCCATTTATGTACACAAACCTTCTAGAAAGACAGCTGTGTGGTTGGATTAATTTCTAGCAGTAAATTGAATAAAAGATATTTTGAAGGAGGACTCGGGAATTCCTTTCTAAAACACTGAAAGCAGAACTTTCAAAGCTTTCCTTTATTTGATCCCTTTCCTTCCCAGTGCCTACTATAAGACTTACAGAACTGAAAATATTGTCCCCTATATGGACATACACAACAGGAAATGTGTGCCATTTCAAAGCAACGATATAGAATATCCTTTAACATTTTCTACTTCAAAAATATACTGGTTTACTTTTAAGTAAATATGAGAGAAATTCACACCTCTTAGTCATAAAAAGGAGCTCAGATGTTTGTACTTGAATAAGCTGTAAGTGAGCTATGTAGAAATGTTTTGAAAACAGGAATGTATTTTATACCAAAACTGTTTTCATAAGGGAGTGAAATATGGAAATAGAAAGCTTTTTGATCATGCAGGTCATCAATTTTGTTGATGCTAGTCACATGCAAAATTGGATGTGGGTTTTAACCATGGCTAACAGACTTTGGTAAATTACTCCTGACAGAACTGTGGTCAACAGTCTCTCTTTTTGTGTTTTTGTTTTGTGTTTTTTTTTCCTGAAAGTTGATCTTTGGATGCAGGTCTTGGGAGTTGCATAAATCAACTCCTGAATCAAGTCTTGTGTGAAACTAGATTATCCCTTAGAGAACCTTTTGGCCTGAAACATGTGACTTGATATGATCTAATGTATATTATAACATATCAAAGTTGTCTGAGCAAGAGGAGAGGGCAATACAGGCATAACAAACCTCTGATTGATGGTGAAGAGCATCCAACTGAAGTGTTTTCATCTGGTGCAGGCTCAGGGAATACTGCTGCAAGGGTCTTACCTATGGAGAGATACCAGCATCCCGTACCAGTACTGCTCTTCACTCCTCTGCCTAGTTGTGCTGTGATTGAGCTCCAAAACTCAAGTAGTTTGCTTTTTTCATTTATGCAAGCTTTCCCTCAAACTTTCTATGTAGATTTGATGAAGGGATCTCCAAGGAACTGCATGAACTTGCAGAGTGACAGTGGGCTTTCGTCTGCAAGGTGTTCCATGTCTAACATTGACCCTAAGGGGTCAGGCAAATCGGTTCACCTCAGTGAGGTTTCCTCACTCTCCTTCATCCAGTTGTATACAGGCAAGGATGACTCATTTGCATTTCTTATGAACTTGTGAAGTTTTGTTTAAAAACCACCCAGAGATATTGGTAAGCTGCTTGTGTGGCTGCTGATGTGCAGTGGTGAAGTCAAAAGACTATCCAGTGCTCTAGAAGAGCATCTGGAATATAGCATACTGGGAGTACTGCAATGTTCCTATTTCATCTGAATATATCAACAAATCTAAACTACTTAAGAAACAACAAATTGAGGCAAGAAGCTGAAAATGGGTGTGAAAGCTGGTCTTGTTCCCCGTGGATGGATCTACTTGTAATAAAACAATTGTGTATGTGAGACTGGAGTCACTTAACCAGTAAGATACAGAAAGCCTCCAGTTTATTCTCCTGGCTCTTGCCACCTCTGAGAGAAGCCCTGACTATTTCACCCTCCTCTTGCTGTGTGCTTGTATGAGGCAGAATTTAGAAGTTTCTCACCTATTAAAATCTTAAGTTCTGCTGTCTGTATAGCTCTGTGTTTTTTCTTAAATGTTGTTTTTGGATGCAGTCAGTGGTCCCTTACAGTTATGTGAGGAGCTTAGGCATTTTATTCCTTTATCTGAGGGACAGAGGTAGCAAGTTTACTGGAGTTTTCTTTTTCCTTTGTCTAAATAAAGGTGAGTGCCCCTCTGTTTTTAATATGTCTTTAATTCAAACAGAATTGCTGAAATTCCTGAGCTCTTGTTCAAATGGTACCCAAATGTAAGATGAGCTAAGCTGACTCTGGAGCAAGACGCTTCCAATTGAAGCTTGGTTTTCTCCTGTTTTGAGGTTCCCAAATGTGCCAATTGCTTTGGGGACCCTTGTTGTCTCTGAGGTGAGGCCTGAGGGCTCATTGTCTGCATGCTTGGGAACTTTGAGAAATTAGTTGTTGACTAGGCTGCAGTGCAGCTGTCTGACCTAAATGCTGATGTTACCGAATGCTATGCTCTGCATTCACCAGAAAGCTAATACATCAAACTTGGTGTTTGTAGTTTCTCATTTAGGTGATTAAAGCTTGGTTTTATGTTCTTTCTCCATAAAAAAAGTTTTTCTCACTAATGGGAATCTACATAGGCAAAATATCTGCACAAGCCCAGATTACCTTGTAAGTAAAGGCTGTTTTCCTGCCCCTTGTTGTTTTCAGGATTTAATAATATGTGGCACTCTAATTTTGAGTACATACTTTTGATCCATTCAAAAATTTAAGGAATTTATTCTGCTCCTCCTGTACAGTCATGGTTAATATACTAATGTATTTTTTTAATTGCAGACTTTAAAGAATTCCAAAAGTCTTTGCTCCCTTGACTATGAAGATGATGACGATGACACACAAATGAAGACAATTGTTTCATCCCCATGTGACTCAAATGATCTTATGAACATCATCACCCCCGGTTCCAGTCCGATGAAAGAACAGCTGGATGAAGTAAGGCATCATGGGTCATGCCAAGGTAGCTTCAAAACAAGGGATTACAAGAAAGCAGCTGCAGTATGTGAAAGCGATGAGGACACGAGTGATTGTGAGAGCACCGAAGAAGGCATCTTTCCTCTAGACTGTGGGGACTTGGACCTAGAGCAGATTGAAAACAACTGAGACTCAAAGTTGTGTGCTAGAATCAGAGTTGTTCTAAATTAAAATGATAGAGGATTACCTTTGCCATGCATAATCCATGTCCCTGAATCTCTGTATTGCCTATCTTGGGCCTGTGTTAGAAGAAATGTTTCAGGTGGGGGAAAAACGTGAACCATTGTTACCTGTTTAGTCTATTGATCAATATGTGGATGACAACAAAAAAAAAAAAGTAGGAGGTTAAATGTTATTTTGAACGTTAAGGAATAATTTTGATTAAAAAATTTCCTAACAGATATTTTGCATTTTTATGGCTTTTACAGTTCTGGAGAAAAAGCATCTCTATTTTGAAATGAATTTTCAGAAGGGCATTCTATAAAACTAAATCTGTCTACAGTGATTCTGGTGCGGGTATATGTTGCTTTTGTTAAAGAGCTTAATGTGAAAAGTGAATTGCATAACGAAATTGGTAATAAACCTTCAGATAGAACTCTTAAATACTTGGTTGACAACTGGTCCAAAATACTTAACTGCCATCTTCGACAGTGTCTGGTTGAAAAAACTTCATAACATGTACAAATGTTCTTTTCATACATTCAGGACTTTTTGATCAAAATATGGTAGTGACCTTAAAGGTTAACATTTTCCATGATTTTACTACTTGAATTGTTTTCTAGCCTGAAGCAATGCTAATTTAGGTGGGATAAAACTGCGAGTAGCTGCCCACCTACTTGGTCATTATGTTTTCTGTGGTTCAAAAGAATGTACAACAAGAGCACTTGAACTTTTAGACAGGGACTTTGTAATGATCAATTCCCCAGGAGGTGATCCCTTCAGCAATACTAGAAGGAAAATAGTCCTTGACTTAAATAAAATGACATTTTGCTTTGCACTTGTGTCTGCTTATGAATTTCACTGGTGGAAAACGCGTAGCCTGTGGCAGATTCTGTAATAATGGTGCTTATGTGCAAAACTGGGTGGAGGGAGAGGGCAGATTTCTGGTCATCTGAAAAGAAAGTGATGTCAAGTTAGTCTGGGGAGCTGGGGAGTAACTCGTGCCGGATCCCAAAAGTGTGTCTCAGTGATTACATACACTGTGATCATCTCAAATGTAATATTGTATTCATTGCAGACTATTGCAACACACACTTGTTTTGTTAGTTGAGCTCCAATAAGGATTTTCCTGAACAAGGGGGAAATTAATCTCAAAATGGTTTTAAACTGGATAAAAATGGGGAAGCTCAGGTTATGTCGCAGTGCATTGTGTTAGTCTGCTTAAACGAGCCGACTCCTACTGTAACTTGTGCCATAAACCCAAAATCCAGCAATGTATTTTAAGTCAGCTAATGGAATGTGATTAGGAAGAAGTATGTATTTTGAAAGAAAATAAATATTAGAAAGAAGTAAATATCTTCAGGCATATGGCAAAGGCTCCAGCCTTATGATTAGGGTCAGCCTTTGATCATAAAGAGAATTGGCCTTTAATTACTGAACCAGCTTACATAATGCTATCTATACAAAATTTTAAAAGTTTAGGTACCCAGTAAGAAGTTCTAAACTCTTTTTTTTTTTTCTTGCTTTTATGACTCCTACTGTGCATACAACTACAGGTGGTAATGATCTGTGATATTGATACTGGGTTACTGCACCTCACGTAGTGAGGTGCAAAAACACTGCAAAGACTTACTGGCTTCTTTGATACGGTAATATATATTGTGTGGGAGAAAGTTGAAGCTTCTCACTGTTGACAGAAATCATTCTCCTTTTTCTAGATGAGTAAATAAAGGAGTTGCTCGTGGAGCAAAGGCTTCAGTTCCTTCAGAAGCTCCTGTTCTCGCCACCTGTGTCTTACTCCACAGATATTTTCTCTGGTGTAGTACAGGACATACAGATAGCGGCATGCACATGCACAAAGCTATTTGAGATAATCTTACACAACTGAGGATCACAATTCTTGCTGCTGCTTCAAGAAATAGCTACTTCAAGAAGTAGCAAGTGAGGTACAGCCAGTTCCCCTCGTGGGTAGGTGGGCAATGCGCTGTAGTGCGGGCATCGGTCGTCGTGGGTAGTGGAACAACCCAGCTCCCCCCTGGACTGCAATTACTAGTTGCAGAACTACATTCCTCTTTGTGTATTCCTCTTAATTGAGTGATAGAGGTAAGTAAAATTGAATCAACTTTAATACAGGATTGTAGCAAAGGCCAATAGTACAACTGGGATCACTTAAAAGCTAATCTGCCTATTTGAAAGCACTCTAGTTAAAAGCGTAATGGCATGGAATGAGAAGGCTAATGTGGCAATCCATTTGGCTCTTCCTCCCCCAAGGAAGACAAGCTCCTGGAAGAAGTAGAAGAAGAGTAAAAGGAGATAAGATGTGCTTTGCCAAGAAGGAACAAGAACTGAAGCTATTAATAAGATGGTGATAGAGTAAAGGCAAAAGTAGCAGACCGGATAATATTTATTCTAGCTCTGAAATATGGTCTGGCTGTGATCTTGATGAATTGACTTCTCTAGCTGCAAAGGTAAGCACCTTCTGTAGGTGTCCTGTTTTCAATCAGCACAAAGCCACATTCCTACCCACACACTTAGGGTAGGAAGGGCTTTCCCAAGTGAACGTACAGATGCAGGTGCTTATGGTAACACAGGACTTGGTCTCCTGGTAAGCCAGCTGTTTAAATAGCCCTTTTGTGGACACAAACAGAAAGGAGTGGGTTTAGATACTGAAGAACAGGTCTCCTGAAAATGGGGAGTAGTAATTATCTAGTTTAGGCTCTTATTAGTGGGTGACAGGAAAATAAGTAGTTGAACAGCTGTGCAGTAACACTGGTAAATGAAGAAATCTGCTGAAAGGAATCTGTGCACTTTGTCTACGGATGCTAATGTAATCCCCCCTGAGAACTAAGAGTGAAAGGAATTATTGCTTAAAACTTACTTCAGATGGGGCAGGCTTTGGCTTTGCGTCCCCCGCAAGATCTGTAAGTCCTACTCTGAAAGAAATTTTGCAGATGACAAATTTGGCACCCTTGCTGCACCTGGTTATAGGATAAAAATCTGTCGTGGCTGTTGGGCAAATACAGATGGTGGTTTGCCAAAAAAAAAAAAAAAAAAAGAGGGAAAGCATGGTTTCAGAGATTGAATTGTATTTGGAAGTGGGCTGAACGAGGCTGTAAGCAGCTCTGCGCTGGGAGTGGTTTCCTTCTGTCTTGCACCCAGCGTCAGAACGGAAGGCGGTACTGCATGGGGTTGTGGGAGTTGCTCTGGGTCACTTATCTTTCATTTTTATTAGCAACCTGGCTAACAAAAGTAGTACGCGCGTTAAATTTGCAGTCAACAGGAAGCTGGACAGATGTGAAAGATAAGATAGCATTAGAATTCAAAGTCATCTTGGCAACATGTAGAAATGGTTGCGACCAGGAGGAGATGGTGGGGGAAGACAAGATCCTTTTCAGCAAGGTACTAAATATAGACGGGGTTAAACAACTGCACAATAGTCACGCCGGCTATTTAGCATTATTTCAAGTAAGGGATCTGGCAGTTTGTCCTGCTGGTGGTAGAACGGCAAGCTTCAGGCTAAAGTTCACAAATGGCGATGTATTTGGTGAGACTCAAAATAATCCTGTGCTTCACAGGAGCACCTGTAAGCATGCAACTTGAGAGCCTGCACTTAAGAGTGGAGAGTGGCATAACTGAGATCTTGAAAATGTGGGAAAACGCGCTTGTGAGGATGCGGTGAAAGAACTGAGCTTGAAATCATACGGGAGACTGAGCTTAAATTGCAGCTAGGATGCGTGATGGTTTCTTCTAAGGCCAAATATAAAAAAAAAAAAGGACAGGGAATCGCTGAACAGATGTGCGGGGAGATGGTAGTAGCTCTTCCACAAACGGAGATCTGTTAAGAGCAAGCATCTGTCAGGAGCCGTAGCTACATCTCAGCTTGCTTTGGGGCAGGGGAAAAGGCTGGCTGACTTCCCACAGTCCTTTCACGTCCCATTTTCCTTCGGATCTGGGCGACTTGTATCTACAAGCAAGCCTAAAAGTAACAACTGAAATAACTGCTGGAGGAAGAGGAGTTGAGAATAGCGTGGCAAGGCAAGCGCCCTGGAGCAGAGGTAGGAGCTCCCAGCACACGCTTCAGCTGTAATCTGTAGATCCTATTCAGAGTTGGGCCCCTATGTTGCACGCTTGGGCTAAATCATCTTTCTGAAAAACATCAAAATGTATTTGTCTGCACACAAGCCCATTCTGGTGGGGAGGTGCCTACTGAATTTACATTCGCTTTCAAATGGTAGGTAAAGATGCTGATTACCCGCTGGTGCAAAGCTAGCCTCTGCAGAACCTCTCAAAACACACGGGTTTGTTGGAAAGCCCTCGGTTGGTGGTTGGCAGGCGCCGGAATGATTTTTCTCAATCTGTTCCCTGTGTTTATTTTGCAAGCTTCACAATGTTCGTTTTTAAAAGCTCTGGAGTATAGATCAGTGTGCTTGCACAGTGAGCTTTCGTAGCAAGGCTCATCCTCTCGTTAGAAATCATCCAGTGCTGCTCAGCGGATCACCTGGGATGTCTTCTTCAAGGGCTTGTCCTTAAAAGAGGTGACCTGGCTGGGTGGCACGTGTTGTGTGTGCTCACCCTGCAAAGGACCTGGTCCAGGAGCTGTGGGCTGCCACTTCTACCGCGTCTCTCTACCTTTTCCTCAGCGTTATAAAGGGACAAGCGTCAAATAGTTGGGATCTGGGGCCCTGCTGCTGTGGCTGCTTATCCTTGGACCCCTTGGTGGAGCTTGTTAGTTGTTTAACGCACACAAAATACGGTTTTAGAGGAGCATTGCTGCCATATGCTCAGCAGCCCATTCTGGTGTGTTTTCAAAGTGAGCTTTGACATCAGTTGTTTTGGAGTTTGTGTGTAATTAACATCATCCAAGTTACTGCTCCCACCACCATCTGGCCAGCACAATAGTCACTGGTATGCCCAAAGCTGGTATTTACTAGGGGAAAATGGGGGTGCTTTCGCTATCTGCAGCGTCTCAGACCCATCCAGCAGTACCGCTTCTGTGGGGTTTTTGCTACTGCAGAATGACTTAGAGATCTATGCTGTGAGCGATTTGAACTAGGGAAATATTGCATGAACTCTACGAGACAAGCTTAAAACTTCCTTAGCGCAGCATTCCACTTCTTAGACTCTTTAAAACTCAAGTCACAAGATGAAATGTTTTATGATGTCTCAGTTTGGTCAAAGAGCTGTGGTGTCCCCGTTCAGGTAAACTCATCTGATGTGAGCGACGATGGGAACTTAAAGTGAGGGCTCAAAACTTGTGTCCCGCTTTCCAGAACAGACTTGGCTGAACTCCTCCCTGCAGCAGCGTGAGCTGAGAACGGATCCCCGGAGCGCTCAGCTGTGGGCTGGGGTGATGTTCAACTGCCCCAGCTGCCTTTTTTTTTTTTTTTCCTTTGCTCTTCCTTGCTTCATCTTACAACTGCTCCGCGTCGGGTGGGGGTCTGAGACCCCGTCTGAATGAGTTTCTGGAAGCGCCAGAGCTGTGGCTCGTGGCTGGGGTGGCTACAGCAAGGGGAAGGGCAGTGCTGTGGCCCCTGTGACGTGCAGCAGCAGTGGGATCGCTCATCAACACGCAGGGCTGCTCGCGTCTCAGGGAAGCGGATATTCCTCGAAATCCATTCCCATACAATTCTTAGGTAGAAGAGGAGGGAGATCTTGGAAAAAGAGAAACGGAGGATGGCCCTGTACTGTCTGCAGCTTTAGCTTTTTTTGCAGCTAATGAGGCTGCGGTCCAGCACACGACGACATGATTGTGCCGTGTGACCCTGCTTCATCCTCCCGATGGCTCTTTCCACGCACTGAAGGAGACGTGTTCCTGTGGAAGACGGAGCACATCGCCACATGAATGGAGGATCTTTCATAATGCGGAAAGGAAAGGTGCACGAGAGCGAATTACGAGTGCGTAGGCAGCTTTACATCTGCCATTTGCTAATTCTGAGGGACTTAGCAATTTTCATCTCCCTCTAACACACAGTTTTAAAAACACTATGTGATACAACTCCTCCACTGAAAAAAAGTAGGAAAATATATTAATTGTCCAGTCTGGGTCATCAGCATTGTCATGATCGCAAGACCCACAACAAAGTCACTCACTGTGCAAGCTAACAGCCTGCTACTTTGCTTATTGCCTGATAACATAGATCCACCAGAGGGGAACTGAGATGCATGTTTTGCAGATGTCTTCATAGCGTTTTACTTACCAAGAAAGCAATGTCCGTGCCTAGGGAGCACGGCTTTTGCTCTGGATTTTTTAAGTCTGGCTATTGCAAGATGATCTAGTTCTGGTTTTCCCCTCTGACTCATTAGCATCCCTAATGCCTCCCCATCCCCATCAAGCTGCTCTGCCCTCCTTGCTGCTCAGTGACATCCATCGTCCTCTCTCAGCTTGGAAAATCATGTCCAGAGATGGTTTGTCGGAAGGGTTTGGGTGGTGTGTGGGTTATCCGGGCAGCAGCAGGCAGCTGGGATGGCAGGCGCGTGCCCAGCGCTTATGAAATGTTTAGAGAGTTGAGATGCTGATCTCTCAAATCTCAAATAAGAGTTTATAACCGGTGTGGTTTTGAGCTCTTAAAACAAGGTCAAAATTGGATGAAATTTTACAGGAATCACAAATGCTGATTTGTGACACTAGCTTTGTGACGATCACAATAACCCTGACAAAGTCCCTATAGATGCTAAGGTCACTTAGCTAGATGATTGGTGGTTTGTTTTGGGGTTTTGTGTTGTTTTTTGTTTGGTTGTTTTTTGTTGGGGTTTTTTTGTGGTTTTTTTTTTTTTTAATTGAGAAAAGCGAAGTATTTTTTTCCCTTATCTTTGTATGAAAAATGTTGAACTAATTTAGCTTTTTTTTTTAATGAATGGAAGGAATCAACCCAAAGCAAATACCTGAGATAGAGGAACTTCAGCTTGAACACCTTAAAGCCATTGGAAACAAGTCTAAAATCAGGATCTTGTAATGGAAAATGTTGGGTGACCTGATCTTGGGAGCTCTTCTCCATCATGTAGGGCAAGGTGAGTGTGTCTGCCTTGCCTGTCCACTGTGAATGTTCTGCTTTCAAATGTCGTCATATTGGTGTCCGTCTAGGGCAAATGAGAAAATGGGGACAGAAAAAAAGAGTGAAAAACCACAGAAATCAACAGAACAAGAGACATTTGTATAGAAAAAAAAATATCTAATATAGGAGACCATTATTTAAAGGCATTTCTGTCAGTCTACCTTAGAGCTAGTGGGAACAGCTGGGCTAGTCTTTAGGCACCAGGCTCTTTGAGTTCTCACCAAGAAGTTTCCTAAAACCATCGCTCTTCAGGAAAAAAATAATGTGATTTTAACCCATAAGCAGGAAAGGACCGGGGCTGTAAGACTTGTATGTGCATACATAAAGCTATCTGGACCTCGAACTCCTGAAGATGTGTGTATCTTGCCTAGTAAGAGCTGTTCAGAACGGTAGCAGTGACCCTAGAGGCTCTCAGCCAGGAAAGGAGCAACTCCTAAATATATATATTTATTTTTTTCCCCCTAGCCAATTTGTCTAATGCTGCATTTTCGCACACTCCAGTGTTCAGTGCAACACCTGTTCCTAAATCCACTTTCAAATGGTACCATCCAACCTCGTTTCCCTGCATTTCTTTAAACTTCTCTCTCCCTAAGGGCTCTGCCCCAAAGGATCTGTTTTCATTTTCTTTCCCGGGACGCATGTATTCCCGAGCAAACCGAACTGCTGGAGAGGGGCTGAACTGGGAGCACTTTGAGTGCCGCTGCAGCTCCCCAGCACGGGAGATGCGGGAGTGGGGGGAAAAGCTTGAATATGCAAGCGGAGCGAGCCAGACGTGGGGACAAAAGGGTGATATAATCCATTTTGCCAATGGCCAGCTGTTCGGCTGCGGGGCTGCCCCGCTCCCCCCATGGATAGTTATGCAAATGGAGCGGGGGGCACAAGAAGGCAGCTGGGCCACCGGCCGAAGCAGTAAGCTGGCCTTTGTAACGTGGGCTTGCTCGTTAGCCGGGCCGTTGCGTGTACACGTGATGCTTTGGGAAGGGGCTTGCTGTTTGCCAGCCGAAAACTTACCTTCGGCCCAACAATGCACAAAAGCTCCAAGATGTTTAAGGAGGGGGGGAATGCTGGATCCCCAAGGTCAGTGCAAATGGTGTTTCTAATGCAGCCTGGATAACTCCCCTGGCCCGTGGCCCTGCTTCTCTTCCCTCCCACCCTCATCTCTTTAGTGCAACGAGGAAGGTTTTGTCTGAAACTGGGCACGGAGGTATAAAAAAAAAAACCTGTGATGTTTCCACAAGCCTCCAGGCTCTGCCACAGCAGGCTGGCTGGTCCCGTGTTGTTGCCCCCATTTTAATCCCTCTGACAAATGCGCTGGGGTTCGTGGGGTGGGTGGTGTACCCACCTCTCTTTATTGCCCTGGTGTCAGATTTGTTCTGCAATGGGGTGGAAAGCTCCAGCTTCGCCCCTTGTTTGGGAGAGGACTGTGTGGGTCGCGACGCAGCCGATGCTGGCTGGCTTCAGCCCGGCTCCCACAGGGGATGTAGGGGTTTCCAGCACGGGGCCGCTGCATCCCATTGCTGGGCTACAGAATGGGGTCTCAGGTTTGGAGGTGCACGCTGGGGAGCGAGGGCTGGGTGCCCCCAGCCAGGGACTGGAGCAGCCCTGGGCATCGGGCGCATCTGTAGGGATGGGATGGGACATCGACCTGCGTGTCTGTCCTGGCTCCGCAGTGCCCGTGGTGGGGAGGGCTGTGGCAGAGCTGCGATCTGGCGTCCCACAGCATCGCTGGGGCAGGGACTGACGGCCCTGGGCTGGGCTGAGATAGGGTCAAGATGCCCCACAGACATTTTAAGAAAGACACCTGCCCCTTCCCTCCTCCCTGCCTGTCCCCAGAGCTTTCCCAGCCACACAGGGCTGAGCGTCAGGAGGACAGCAGGAGTGACCCCTGTGAAATGAGGAGGACCATGGGGTGCTGTGGTAGGAAACTGGGCAAGAGCGATGCGCTGCTGCGTGCTGGCGCTGTAACCCAGTGGTCGTGCTGGTCTCTCTTTAACCCCGTCTGCTGTGCTCTGGCCCCGCTGTGGCTTGCTGGCTCCCCGCCAGTTGTTGGGGAGATGTCGTCTGAGTCTCTCATCCTTCGCCAAACACGCATCGGTGCCTGGGAGGGCTCCCCTTGGAAGCCAATGGCAAAATTTCCCCGGAGCTGCACGCTGTGGGTGGATGCGCCGCACCAGCACCTCTCACCTTGCCATCGCACCTGCGCGGTTGCGAAACACATGGCTCCCGTAAAAGCTGTTCCTGGAAAGCACACTGTGCCTCTCCGCTGCCATCAAAACCCCAATGCACGGTGCTAAGGGTGGCCCAAGGGCGGGATGCAGGGATGCTCTGCCCTCGCTGCAGCCGGGGCACTGGACACACGGATTCCCTGCATCCTTCTTTTCGACAGAGGTGGGAGCGGGGCTGGAAAAATATGAATGGTAATTGACCTGGCTGAAGGCTGAGCATCGTTTCAGGGGCTGGGAGTTCAGGGCGTGCTGAAATCCACCCCTGCAAGCTTTGAACTGCAAGTAGTCATGTAAATTGTTGGGCTCTTGAATGTTTAACTGCATTGTTTGGACAGGGGGAGTCGGGACAGACTGACAGACCCCCAAAACAGGGTTTGTGGGGACCTGGGGGAAAGCTGCTCGTCATGGTGAGACGTTTGCCGGGGAGGAAGGTTGTCTTGGACAGGCAGGTTGGTAGATGGGTGTCCAGAGCCAAAGGAAAACAGTGGATCGTGGATAGAAAGAACAGAAGAGAGCTGCCCTTTAAGAGGTTGCACCAGGTTTGAGCGCTGTAACCCACAGAGGAATTGACTGCATTTGGCAGCAGTATCGGCTGCGTATAGCAACACTTTTAAGTGTGCGGTGGGTGTTATTCTCCCATATTCTTCCCATCCTAAATGCTTCAGTAACTTGATACATCTATCGGATCCTCTCAGCCCTCTCCTGTTTATGCCCTGGAGCCGCTGTTGGGGGGGAAACCCCATCGGTGTCTGCAGGGAAGAGGTCTTTTCCCCAGAAAGACCCCTTTGCAACTTCTCAGGTGTTTGAAACCAGACTTAGTCTCCATTTCTCACTCTCTCACCAGAAAATCGGTGCTTCTCTTGGTGTTAATTCTTGCAAATAACTTTTACTGTCTAATTTTAATGCCTTTTGCAAGTAGCCCATCTAAATATTCAACTGATTCCTGTGGAGATAGTTCAGGCTATTGGGAAAATAATGTGCCTTCCTAGGATGTCTTTACTGTCTGCTAGAAGCTGTTCAATGTTTTCGGTAAAATGTGTTTAGAATCACAATTAGTTCTCTCTTCCTGCCCCCCGCCTTTGTAGGTGGTTAAGTGATTAGATGAAGGAAATTCATGACCATAATATGTCCTGGCCTAGACACTCCATGCAGCAGCCTGCACTTTACAGACTGGTAGCAATTCAGCCTCCTGGCCATCATTTTTTGCAGCAGGGATAGAAATACCTTTATTTCACCGACAATGGGACTGCCGGGATGATTCTGGGCTGTGGATAGCACGGGAAGACTTCCTCCAAGAAGCCACGCTTTCCCGATTACACCCGCTCAGACACTACAATATCAATGCACACAGTTTCCGCTCCTTTCTTGTATGCTCTGGGGTCTGTGCTCTATGAAATCATTGGGGCTACACCTTAAAACCGACGAGGGAGCCTGTGGTGGAGCTGGGGATGGACACAAGTCTCCCTCCCACGTTGCTGCTCTGCTGCGTGGTCCTGGAGAAGCTGGTCCTTGGGGCTCTTCACATCAGACATGTTCTCTCACCTGGTTTTCCCAGCAGGACCCACGTGCTAAAACACCCTGTGCGTCTTGGTTGACGCTACTTTCTATAACGGCGACGCAGCGCACCCCCAAATGGATTTTCTGCACCGTTTTGTAGCCTGGTTTTTGGGGGGTTTTTTTGTTTGTTTTTTTTTTAATTTTCCCGCTGCGGCTGGGGGCTGACGAGGTCTGTCCTCTTTATTACGCCTGCTCGGCCTCAGCCGGGCAGGGATTTCAGTTGGAGCAGTTTAACGAACCTCGGCGCTGGCCTCATTGTGCTGCATTGTTTTTGTGGGTGTCTGCACCTTTCAAGCCAGCTCCAATTAGAAGAGAGCTGGGGGCGGCGGAGAAGAGAGGTTGAAAGAAAGGAAGTAAATAGAGGCAAAATGATTCAGCTTTCAGCAAATCTGCAGCCTGTTTGTCAGCCAGATGGAGCCACGTAGTGGATGGCTTTGCTGCAGCCTGGCCCCCGAGCAGGTGGGTATTTTGGAAACGATGAGCAGTTTGCCCCTCTAATTTGCGGCCGCGCAGCTTACACCGGACATATGTTGATTACAACTCGACTCAGCTCCTGCTGTTGCAGGAATCACAGCGCGTTCGCCTTTCCCCACCGGCTTTAAAAAGAAATTGCTGGAATGAAAACAAAGAGGAAAAGTTACAGACACTTGTTGCGCTGGAGTGGGAAGGACAAACGAGGGTTCAGAACCACCCGGGCACCATTTCGCTTAAGTACTAATTGCTGAGTGCCTTTCATTAAGAGACCATCGTGGTTGTCCCAGCAGCGTTTTGAATGTATATGCAGATGGGCAGATGGTCCTTTGCTGTAGTACAGGCAGGCGCATCTAGTGTTACAGATGGATTATTACGTTGATTCATTGCTAAAAGAAAAACTTGTCTCACAATGGGGCATTCGTTTGAGCACGGTTCCTTCTCGAGCTTATGTTTCTCCTCAGTATTGCCAGCTTTCGCTCCATGAAACAAAGTTTTCAATCAGCAAGTCTAGTGTTTCCCCTTCTGTGCTGCAGAGAGAGAATGAAAAAAGTTAAAGAGCCTGTCTAAGAGTAAAATGGTCCTTTTAGGAACCTAGAAGGTGCTTTATAACTTCAACTGCCGTTGGGCAGGGAGGGCAACTTTTGTAAGTGGTGTTTACCCTGCATCTTTCTAACCTGTGCTGAACTGTGATCCTTCCTAGGTCAAGTCCTCCAACATCACTGGGTTAGGAGGAAGATCTGGGACAGACACATCGTGTTGTCCTCATGGAAGAGGAATCAGTCTGAAGCTCAAGGTAACTTGCCCAGAAGATATTTTAGCTTCAGGCAGTGGCATAGCTATTGGATTGATAGATATGGGTCAAAATGATCCACCCTTGTGGTGGTGGGATGAATATGGTACTTCCACAATGAATACTGAGAAGGCGTGTTTGTAAAGACTGCATGGTATCTTGCCTAGTTATTTAAAAGGATACATTGTGCAGTGCGGGGGCAGAGGCAATGTGAGGCCTGCCCTGTCCCAGGTCTGAGAGGAACAAGACAAAGAAGCAAGTGGATGGTTGGATTGTGGCACACCATGGCTCTCCTTGGGCTGGTGCCAAAACCAGCTTCTGGCTCCTCCCACGGTAATCTTCCTGGGCTGCACATTTTGTCACAGTCTTGTCAAAGGTAATTCTTTTCCCCGGGACATCTCCATGGGACGCTGGAGCCATGGCGGGAGGAAAGTCAAGCAACAGGCTCTAGAACCACTTGTCACCAGCTGCGTTGCAGTTGTGACAAGAATAGCAGTCTTGTTTCACCCTGTTCCCAAAAAAAAGGAGGGAGGGAAAAGAAATCTCATTTTCTGCTTGACCCTTATATCTTGATGCTGAATTTGTATCCATTAGAGAAACTCATCTCCTGCTCGTTATCTATCCAGCCTTTGTAACATGGTGTTGTCATCCCGAGCAGAGCTCTACCAGAGGTTTGGCCACCAAGAGAAAAATAAATAGAAGATGAACTTGCAGATATGAAATCTGGAGCTACATCTGCTGCTAACAAGGTTATTCTAAAGCTGGCTGGCGTTGCCCGCTTTAATAATGAAGCAGCAGCAGAAGGTCCCAAGAGTGAGAACAGAAATTGCCCCACAGCTGAGATATGTGCCACTGCGGTTGTGTCAGCCTCCAGAAACAATCTGGCCTGAGATCACACCTTTCTTTCCCTCTTCACAAGGTGTGGTTTAACACAGTCATTGCCCCAGGGAGGTCTGGGGAGTTAAAAAATGCTCTGATCAATGGCTTTTCTCCAAATAAAGGGGGGAGTTGTGTGCTAAATGCTGAAAATGAACCTCAAGTGATGGCTTAGTTTTGCCAGTTGTTACCTGGGCGGATGTGCCCTCCACCCAGGCTTGATGCAGGATTTCTGGGTTTCAGATGTGTCTGGACAGTCAGTAAACACCCAAGTGTCTGGTTCACAGCTTGACCCAGTGATACCTGCTTGAAATTTGGGTCCTAACGGTCCCCTCCCGTACCTCTGCATGGGCCTTGGTGGTGGTCTGTAGGGATGGGAGTTCCTGGGGACTCCAACCTGTGATGAAAGCCTGCAGATAAGGGGAATCTCCAATGAATAAGCAGAACACTTACCTGCGGTTGCAGAACAGACAACCATGGAAGCCAGCAGGATTTGGGATAAGCACACATATAAAATACTGGGAAAAAAAACTTACTTAACAAGAAGTAGCGTTACACAATACAGGGAATGGGATAATGTCCTTAAACCAGAAAATGACCTTTTGGTTTTAGTTTCTGAATGATATGGGCCGGCATTATGCAACAGTTGACCTGTCTGTAAAACAGGGGAGTTGATATTTACCGATGTCCTCAGGACGCGAGTCATCGATTAATATTTGCGAGACGGTTGGAGGACTTTGGATGAGTGGCTTTGCAGGTACAAAGATACGCGTTACAGCCTCCTCACCGTCAGAAAATGCAGCAGCGAGTGCCTCTACGTCTCTGCCCACAACCACACGTGCCCACAAACGGCTTTCCTAAAAGAACGGTGTGGTTTCAAATGGGCGAGAAACACAATTCATTGTTAATTAGTTAGCCTTACCCTAAAATGCCTTACGCCTGGGAGACTTTGTGGTCACGCTACGGATGCATTTGTCATATTCAAAGCAGGAAATGGTTTCTGCACTGGACATACGGGGCTAGGCTGGATGACTGCTGTGCATCTTCTTGGCCTCGGTTTCAGTGAATCTGTGTATCCTATCAGAGCATGAAAATGTATTTGCTTCAATATGCCAGCTATAAGTAACAACACTAACTTCGGCGGTCCCCACCTCCTCCAGCTGTCTGATGCTACCGGTGTGACGTTATTCCCCGAGCTCCGTGGGAGGCTGTGAAGAGCAGCGATTCTGTAGACAAAGGAACCTGTCTGGGGCAAGGTTTGGTAGAAGGTCTCTGCCTTCAGCAGCTCCCGCTGCGGCTTTTATGACCTGATTTTTCAAAGAGCCTCTAAGTTCTGGGGAAAAACCAGGCCTTTTATTTGGTGTGCCTAAATGGGATTTGAACTAGTCTTTGAAAACCTGGCCCAAATATTTCTTCTATAATTAAAAAAGGGGAAAATTCTACTTCTTAGAGTTATAATTGTCAAGGAAATTCTGGTGTCTTTGTTATCTGAGGCATAGCCCTTGAGACTTCTCACATCTACATTTTGCTGAGAGGCAGTATCTTCCCATATGGCTCAGGAAAACAAGGCAGTCAAAGCAAAGACTGAGGGAATCACAGGACAGCAGTGGTAATATCTTCTGCAGAGCTTATAGTGATCTCATTGCTTTGCCCTCTGATTTAGTTGACTGTTTTTTGAAAAAGATAGAGTGAATAAATCAGGATTTGAGGGGGGGAAACAAGCAGCCCATCAGTTTGAGAAAAAAAGGCAGGAAAACCAGCTGTTGCTAGAATCTTGTTCAGTGCTTTCTCTGTAGGAAGGAGACCCCCAGCTCTCTGCAAAGGATGGGCTTGAGCTCGCAACAAGCTGGGACGTCTCTGTGAAGGTGGGAGAGAGCACTGGGGCTCCGCTGCCTTTGAAACCACCTTTGTGTGAGCAAGAACTGGAGCTTTCCTGCAAAAAAGGTAGGTCAGTGTTTCACAGAGAGAGCTGCTGAGAGCAAGTGGTTTGCAGCTAAACTAGGAGATGAGTAAGTAGGTGTTGAAATTGCCTTATACGTATCCAGGTCAGGATGCGAAAAGGGGAGATATTTTCTCCTCTGCTGCCTTGTAAGATCCAGAAGCATCATCTGCAAAGCAGCGGTTATGGTCATGTTTGGTAGGGTCCCATCCACCCTGGCTGAGGTCTCTTTTCCTCTAGGTGATTCACACCATCTATAGCTGCCATCCTGCTTTCCTCCTTGCAGAATCCCGGTTTCCAAGCTGTCGGCCCCATTGCATAAAGGAAGACGCTGGCTCAGTGCGTTAAGACCATGCTGAACATTTATAATGTAGAATAAAAAAAGTAAAGGTGAAATGTGCAGCCCAGGGCTCCCGGTTCTTTCTTGTGTGCTCCTGGGAATGGAATTTTTGTCCATTGGACTCGAGCTGCTCTAAAAAGCACAGAACAAAAGCTGATCTTAAAAGTGATCCGCAAAGGAATAAATGGCAGGCTCACTCTTTGTTATTCATGTATGGTGCTCAAAGAGCACTTGAAATGGTTGGGATTTTCTGCTGAACATTTTCTTTTTTTTAATTCTGCTTGGGTTTTGGGGGGTTTGGGTATTTGTTTTAGCTGTGGCTCAGGCATATGTCCCTCCTGAAAAACATTATGGCTGGGCTGGGAAACCCATGTATTAGTGACGTCAGGGGGCACATGTGAGTGAAATGGGCATAAATGGGAAAAGCTGGATGGTTGTGGGGTGATACTCTCCAAGAGGCAGCCTGGCTTTTGTCTCTTACTTCATTTTATTCCTGCCTGCCCCGTGCTCTGTGCCATGCAATTTACGCACTGAATCATGCTCAGCAGCCGTATTCACAAGCTGGCATAAATTTATTTTCGTCTGCTGGCCAATTACACCAACTGCCTCAACTGTTGTTTATTTTCTTCTGTTGCATCCTCTTGAGTTACTGTTAACAGTGTCCCTTTTGAGAAGAGATGAGCTTTTTGGCAGGGGGGCCTGTCGGCCTGCCAAACTAATGGACCATATCTGTTATCTAACTAGTTGTAAAGGCTCCAGTTTCAGGACAGCTTGCAGTTGCTGTGGCCACCTGTAGTGCATTGGCAGGGGTGGAGACCACTGCCCATGTGAGACGTGTCACCCCATCTCAAGAGTGTCCTTTGGCACCAACCTGCTGTCTGGGGCACACTTATGGGTTTTGCCTTGGAGAACAACTGCCCTTCTGTGGCTGAGAGTCTCGCCTCCCTGGGGCCGGGTGGCACGAGTCCGTCTGTGCCAGGGGAGCCTCGCTGCCCACGTAGGGGACCAGGAGGTCCCCTGCACACAGCTGCTCTGGAGGCTGCTCCTCTGGCAAGAGAGGGACCTGATCACAGGGAGGTTGTGGGAGGGAAGAGCCCTGCAAGGCGACAACCCCTGGACTCCCAGGGCTGGGGAAGAGATTAAATTAAATGAGGAATTAAACAGCCTAAAATCCAGATTAAGGTAAAGATGTTTTTCATGCAGTGCAACAATAACTCTGTCCTGTTTTGAGTAGCACCTTTGTGTACCAGTGGTGCCAGCAAGGGTGGGGTCCTACCTTTGAAGGATGCTTTGGGGGTGCAGCACTTGCACCCTGCAGGATCTCCTGCAAATCCTTCTCTTAGCTTTGTAGGACACGCTGGGTTTTGGCCAACAAAGGCTATTTGTGCCTTGTCTGCATGCAAACCTGGGTCAGACCCCGCTCACATCACCCCTGGCTTGCAAAATACTTCAGCTGTCTGAAAATGGGTCTGTCACTTTACTGTCTCTCTGGTGCCATTTGCTCTGTTTGCTGTGGGTTGTTTACTGCCTGCCTTGGAGACTCATCTGGGAATTGGAAAGCTGAGCTGTCTCCTTTCTTTCCCGACAGCCGGGGTGTCCCTGTGCCAGCAGACGTGGCAGGGTGCTGGAGGACTACAGCCTCCCTGAGCCACAGCTACAGCCAAAGGGACACTGCGCTGAGACCATGTGCAGATGCTGGACCTGGGAGGGGGCTTCAGACCACAGCCTGCCTTTGCAGGGCTCTAATTTGGGAGGAAAGCATTGTCTTGCTGGTCAACAGAGCATCTTTGAACTGTGCTTGCTCACCCACGCACTCCTTGTTGCGCCACGGGGGTGGTTTGTGCGTTCACCTTTTACACTGGGGGCCTCAGAAGGGCTTTTCCTGGGCATGGCAATGAGAATGTTTTAGCCAGTTATTTTGAACAGAAGCGTTCTGGACAAGGAAAAGGTTCCCTCAGCTTCACCTGGGGAAAAGCCTTTGCTTCCCTCATGGGTGATGGCTGTTGCTGAGGCTGTGGGAACAAGGCTAGGGCTGGTCCTCGGGGTCTCAACTCTGCAGGTTCGTGCAGCAGCAGCTTTGCTGGTAAGCGGGGAGATGGGGTCTGTGCCATGGCCCATTTCCATTTCCTTTGGGTGAAATCTTTTTTCTACCTTTTTCTCCCCCCCCCAAGCTATTTGACCTTTTGTTCACCACCCTGAGGTCCCTGTGAAGAGCACTGGTGCACAGGTGCAAGTTATCTGTGCATCATCCTTTGCAGCATCATTGATGGATCAAATCCTGACTTGCCCCTGTAGAGAAGGAACAGCTTTGCACTTTCTCCCGAATTTTCTCCCATACCCTGAGAGAGGGAGGATAGACATAAGGTTTAGTGGCCAGGTCCTCTTCTCTCCAGAGGCTCTTGGCTTTTCTCTCACAGGTGGGCAGCCCAGATAGGTCCTACCTAAGACACTGACGACAGTCATGGCTGTTTGCCCATCTGCTCTGCCCAGTGTCTGGTGTTACAGCGACAGGGGACAACAGAGCTACTCCACCAGGGGTTCCTTGTTGGGAGGTGGGGCTGTGGCCCCTTACTCCATGGGGGGACACAGTCCAGCCTGCGGGGGGAAGTGTTACTCAAGCCCAGTGTCTTGCATGGGGCAGTGCTGCTGGCAGGGCAAGGATGTGGATCTTGGTGGCCAGTTGGGCTGGTATCCTCTGCACTGAATGAGGGGGGACCATCTTCCTCAAAGAACTTCATTATGCCAGGCCTGGAGGGGTGGGTAGGGAGACACCACAGGCAAGTGATTTGGTTAACGTGTGGATCTCCTCGCAGAACCTCCAGATCCCTGCACGTGCTCCAAAGTCTGCACTTGTGCTCGTAAGCCAAGTCATCACGAGCAGATTTGCCTATTTTGAGGGCAGAGTGACTCTTGGGCTTGCAAACCAAGATTTGGTTCCTATTAACAGAAGATCTAAACCCAGAACCCAACGGGCATGCCTTTTCTGCAGGAACAAGGGCTCGGCAAGTGCCGCAGCAAACGCTACCTCCTTGCAAATGCAAATGGGACAGGGGAAAAGTCTTCCCATAACTACTTGGCAGCACGCCTGAGGTTTATAGGCTAAAAGCATTCACGTGTGAATGCAACAAGCAAACACGGCAGCCTTGAGGTGTGAGATCTTTGTTCCCTTCGAGTCACTTTCACGAGAAACCCTGCGTGATCCCATGGCAAAATCGCCCCATTTCTAGGTGTGCTGTTGACTCGACGACGTTCATAACTCCACTGGACTAGTGGGTTCCCTGCATCCTTTTAACTGGCAGCTTTTCAGTGTGCATTTGCCTTCACTTTGAAGGCTGTGACAAAAAGCAGCTCTCTGTATGCCTCCTCCGAGAGGTTTTGCTATCTGCTCCCCAGCAAGTGTCAGGACGTGCAGGCAAAGACGGGCCTCGCGTTGCCAAGTTTGGAGTCATTTCCTCCTCCCAAGTGCTCGAGGCTGTCTGGAGCAGAGGTTGTACTTGAGGCTCATCTGTAGCCCTCAGCAAACTTTTCATAAACAGGAAAGAGCCCCGGGGAGGACAAGAAGACAGAAATCAGTCCTGCTCTGATCTTTTGTTCTTCCCCTCCCCTTTTGTCTTAAAACTAACAATGCGTCGCTTGATTTGCTGCACTGAGAGCTGCCAGATGGAAGTAAAACTCCTTTCTCCATGAGCGCGTGGCGGTCCTCGGCAAGGCCTGCGGCGCGCTGCTCACTGCACAGCCATGGCCAGACCTTGGTTGCAGCTGAGGAAATGCCACCTACTGGACCCGCTCCCTGATTGCAGCAGACATGCTTGCAAAAAGACTGTGTGTAAGAGAGGAAAGTAGGTACAACCACAGCCTGGGAGAGGGCTCCTCCAGCCATCCCAAGGTACAGGGGTGGTACCATAATTCTCAAGAGTTTACCACAGCAAGTTCAGCAGAGATTAATTAGGGGGAACCTAAAGGTGCTAGTAAGTGACAAGGACCTTCGCTCTGCAGCTGGGACATGTTCTCTTTCCCAGGCTTTCCAGCCTGGAAGAGCAGAGGGAACCCTACCAGAGGGGTTAGACAGCAACCAAGGCGTTACCTCAGCCCTGTGTCACTTTTTGTTTTGTTTCCTTCTGTAATGCCACTGCTGTGAAGGGGAGGGAAGCCTTTTGTTTATCAAATGTTCTATCCAGATTTTCACTGCAGCCCACCCCCCCACATGCTGGCAGCTTCCCTGAGTGCCAGAAGGCAGTCGGGAAATCTTTCCAAGCTAACGAGGCTTGTCCTGCTCTGAGGGGGCAACGGACCAGGGACTCTATGGCAGAATGCAGCTCTCTCAAAGTAGATCCCTTCAAAACTGGAGAAAAGGGCTGGTCCTCTCCTGTGAGATCTGTTCCTGGCCCTTCAAGGCTACTGAAAACATAGACAGATGAGGAAATGAGTGGTGCAATGCAGTTTGTCCTGGAGACAGGAGGCATAGTCTAATGATAAGGTTACCCAATGGGAGCAAGAAGTAGGAGCCAGCTCTCTGCTGAGTGCCTGAATTACCAAGTCTCATTTCTCTCCACCTGGCATCTTCCTAGCCCCATGAGCCTTTCCTTTGTGGCTACCTGTTGGGCCAACTTCAACAGGACATGCCTTGATCCAGCAGTGCCAGTACCCTTGTGCTCAACACACCTTCCTGCTACATGGGGATTCGAATCTTTTCCAGGTAGAGGAGGAACTCTGGTTTCTCACATCCCAGGTGAGCTCCTGCCAGTGAGCAATACCGCAAAATGAAGCTTCCAGCAGCTGTTTTCAGGTACAGTGATGCCTCAGCTGGCTTTCTGTAACTCACCTTTGTCACTTGGGGCTGCACCCACAGAGGATCCTGACTCCTCCTTGGCAGCTAGAGTACCACTGAAACCATCATGGGAGCTTCCTTCCAAGACTCTTTTCTTCCACTCTTCCCCAAGACCCCAAAGGGGTTTGTGAGGGTTTGGATCCATTACACGTCTGCAAGGCACTTGGCTGTAGAGAGCCACATCATGAGGTTATTATACACTGTGTGTGCCTCAGTGGGGGTGAGGTGGTTAATGACTAACTTGTAAAGCTGCTCAGTGCATGGGTGAACTGAGTAGGTGTTCTCAGAAACAGCTGTGCCAGTTTCCCCTGTCAGGATGGGCTTGGGTGCTGGCCAACTTTCCTGTCACTCTCTCTGTTTGCAAAGCTTTGCGGGGTTGAGTTTTGGTTTCTGAAACCCGTCAGGCACAAATGATGAAACTCAAAAGCAGCATTTCTTGGTTTTGCAGGACTCTATACCAGTGCTTTGTTATTCTGTAAGACGCTGAAGTCATAGTACTACTGCCAAGAAGCTCCGATCTGTGACTTATACATTGATTACACCAGGAGGAGAAGCCCAAATCCATTTGGATGATCCTCATCATACCAAGAGCTCAAGGGTCTGTATCTAGTGCCTGGAAAGCTGGGCTTGAGTATGGGTGGGAGCTAACTTGGCCATTTTGTCATTCTAGCTTTTAATCTCCTACATCATAAATTTTCCAGTGTATTTATCACTTTGCATGAAAATCTTTCTAGACAGGACTGTCCACCAAATATTAATATGTTCAGCTGTCACAAAAAAGTTCTGAGGCCGAGACGTGCAGAAAGTTCTTTTTGATCCAAGGGGCAGACTGCTTTTCTCTCACTGGTCTCATGACCTGGGAGCAGTAACAGGCGAGTCAGGCTTTGTGTACCAGCCCCAATTTGGCACATGCAATATAGCATCCTGTCCACCGCTCTTGGTGCCCAGACCTTGTCCTCTAGGCTGCTGAACGTGTCGCATCCCCGACACTGATATTTCTGGAGAGAGCAGAGACTCCTAGAATGATTTGTTCCCTTACAAAACTGGAAATAGGAGTTTCCACCCACTCATACTATTTATAAGTAAATAGTAACAGCATTAAACTGGAACCCCTGCTGTTCCTGACACCACTCAAAGACTATGTGGTTGTTACAGTCCCATCATGGGGCCTGCGGGTGTGAAAGACGCAGCTTGTTTTGAACCGTTTCCCGTTTATTCTTACTGAACCTGAGCACCTGTGAGCCAGAGGTCTGTCTCTTGCTTTGCTTCCTTCTCTCAGTCTACCTCTGCAGACTAAAATGGGGGGGTTTCTGGTAGACCTTGTCACATACGTGTAGTTTGGCCATCTCAAAATGAAATACCTGCTTGGCCTCAGGCTCCTAATTTCCCATCCTCAGCACACGTTATAGGTGGCATCTGGGTTCACCGGTATGAATTGTGAATAGTCATGCTCTTTGCAAGGGCCAGGGGAAACTAAACCTAGAAATGGAGAAGCCTATTTCTGGGCCTATCCCTCCGTCAGCTCTTTTCAAGCTGAAAAGTTGATGCAGTCACTTGGCACACAGATGCTGCTGCAGGTCTCTGATCAACGTTGCCCTCCACGTTACCTGTTGTAGTTTTGCTGTTGAGAAATATTGACCAGGGCTGTCTAAAATTTCCAAAATTTGAGGGTGTGCAATGGACTTTTTATTTTGTTCTCTGTCTTCTTCTAATAACTCCTATCACTCTCTTTTTCAAAGCTATTGAGCTGGAATTTTCAGACAATTATTCACAATTACTTCAGTCCTTTTCCTACGCATGGCTAGGATGATTTTTACCACATACATTAATCTGTGCTAATTGACACTGACTTTTAACTGCGGTTTCATTGCCTGGTTACTCAGTGTCATGAGATCCTCTCACAATTACTCACATTCAGGCTTAGATCTGAAAATCCTGGATAACTTTTAGTACTTGATCATTGGTCATTTCATTGCTCATCCCTTTTTCAGATCACTATGATTGCACGAAACAGCTGAAATTTCAGCACAAGTTACAAGGTGTTGGGGGACTTTCCAGAAACTCTTCTTCTGTTATATATGTCAGAATGTGCATATATACAAAATATGCACACATACATACGTACGCTTATACATGTGTGCATACTTATTGTTACTTATGCCTAGTTTTAACTTCCTATGTTTTAATCTGATGTGAGTTTATGATAATCCATGAAAATAATTTCTTTAGAGCCTTTACCAGCTGTCAATACTTTTCAAAACCCAAGTGCAGTGAATCAACCAAACTACTCTGGCCCTCATGCCTGGCAATCCTTCAGAAATATCTAACAGATTTTTGAGGTATGACTTACCTTTACAAAAGCTATGCTGATTTCTATTGATTGATTCATTGGTCCATTGATCTACCTCTTTACAGAATCATAGACACGCTGGTTGAAAGGGACCTCTGGAGGTCTCTAGTTCAACCGGCCATTCAAAGCAGGGCTGCTGCCAACAGTAAGTCAGGCCAGCTCAGCCTTTGTCTGACCAAGTTTGAAAACCTCCAAGGGCGGAGTTTCTACTCCCTCTTAAGTTACAGGTCCCAAAGCTGCCAGTCTGAGCCTCCTGGGCTGCAACTTGGGAACCTCTTCTGCTACCCTTTCTTATTGTCCCTTGCTCTACCCTCTACCACTGGCAAGAGGAGTGTGGTTCCATTATTTATTGCTCTTCTTCCAGTGCTTTGAGTTTGGGAACACTCCATCCTTGAAGATATTCAAAACTGGAGCAGACAGCACTGAAAGTGACCCTATTTCAAGCAGGGGTTGGAGTAAGCATCTCCAGAGGTCCCTTGCAACCTAAATTATTCCATGATTTTGCAATTAGGCTGGACTCTAATAGTAGGTTTCTCCGCAAGGGACATCAGTCCAAGGTGACATATTAGGAGGTGTCATCTACTAAAGCACAATTCTGGCATCCCAGGTATTTTTTGGAAATTTTCCAGGCAGGTATACTTGAGAATCCTTGGCATGTTGGAGAAACGTGAACAAATCAGCACAGGAAGTGGTTTTCAAGCATTTCCTCCATGTGTTTGGTTGGTGTTTCTGGGATGTGCCAGTCTTGAGAAAGGGGCTGTGAATTGACGTTCTGCCATTCTCCTATCTTGGGTTGTCAGCCCATTTTTGGATCCAGTGCTTGTTATAATAGAAAGGTGACTGGAAAACAAAGCTCACGTCAGCCCTTATCAGCAGAACATTCTCTTGAAGATAAAGAGCTGGAAGGCAGCATGGTAGGAGCGGTGAATCATATCAGAGCCAGCAGCAAAACACTTAAATGCTGAAATAATTCAGCATCTGCTCAGAGCAAGAACCATCCATATGAAAGACACTAATCTGTCATAGACTTCAAGGCTGGAAGGGATTATGATGCTCTTTCAGTCTGACCTCCTACATGATTCAGACCATAAGATAGCATTTTGCATCAAGCTCATAGCTTCCAAATGAGCTTGAAAAAGGCATCCACTCTTGACTCTCTCTGTTTTGGGGAGATCATGGTAAGGTTATCCTCACAGCTAGGAAAAATACTGTCTATCTCAGTGCTTTATTTCAGCTTTCACCCACTGGGATTTGTGATGATGGTAGTTTTGTTGGGTTTTTTTTGTTTGTTTGTTTTTTTTCTGGACTAAGCATTCTTCTACTGTCAGGAGAAGTTTAGTTTCCAAGAACAAGTTTGACTAACTTTGTCACCTTTTTCAATACCTTCAGTGGACCCAGAAGAACTATTTCTGGCTGGGTAGTAGGTATTTCAGATAACCTTGACCTTATCTTGTTTCTGCTAACAGTGATCCTCTGTAAAACAGAGATAATACTACTGCCCTCCCTCTCACAGGTGTTGGCTGGAAAAAAAAAGACCATTAACATTTCTCAAATGCTATAGTGGGAGGCAAATATGAAGTCAGTCAGAGATCAGAGGCTGGATATCGCATTCCAAAATATGGTTTAGTGCAGCAATCTTATCTACTGGAAACCAAGTCTTCTGATATTGCCAGAAGATATGGTCTGCATTTTCATATATGGATATTGGTGTTCTGAATCAAAAGACATCATCTGAAAGCATTTGTGTACCGCAATAACTGGATACACATGAAAGAGAGAAGGTATTTGGGGACAGTATGGATTAATTGTTTCCCTTGGAAGGGGCCTTGGGATAAGCAATGTAGACCTTGTTAAGAGTATTTCTCATGGGAAAAGACTTATAAAGGTGTAAAAGCAGAAGCTGGTCTATTTGAGTCTGTTCATCTGTTTACTCTAGATGGGGCTTTTACTTGTAATGGAGCCAGTGGTCTCAGCTATCAGCCGAGCCATTTACAGTCAAAGGCTAGACCAAAATAGCTTCCAGGTCCTTCTGATTTTCTATTTTTGTCAATGATCTACTTAAATGCTGACTACATCCCATTTAGGACACTCAGATCAATCTAATTGGCTAAGCATCAGTTAGCTGCACAGTGGCGGAGGAGTGGGTCGTCTCTCTATATTTAAAATGAATGTATACGTGATGACCTTGTGTGGATGGCTACAGGCACGCCTGGCATGGCCAACTGCAGAGTCATGGCTGAGGACTGAGGAAGATGCTTCATCTGAGTACGAGGCTGGTGTCTCGTTGTGCTCAAGACGCAAAGTGCTATCCACATAGGGATGAGTCAAGAAAGTGGATGCTTTCCCTCCATTGCCTCCCATGCTGGAGTCAGCTTGTCTGCTGAGAGGTCACCAGGGCTGGATTCAGCTTTCCTGGTGATGGGGAATGACTCGGTGGTGTGGGAGTGCTCTCAGCCACTTGTCATGGAACGTCTCTGCTCCGCTCAGCTATGACCTTCTCCTGAAGGCCCAGGGAAGTTCTCCCCTCTGTCCTCTGTCTTCTGTTATTTATAAGTGATGTAAGTGGCTTTATTTATCTAGTGCCCCAAACACATGTGGTGCTGAGCTGGTACTTGTACTTGACCAACCGCCCAGAAATCCATCCATATTTTCATATGCAGGGACTGAAAGGCTAACGCAACTGTCCCTCTCTGCTACCCTGTTGACAAGTTATCATAAGCAGAGCTGTCTCCAAGTCTGTATGACAGAAATCATTTGTCCTCAGTGGAAAAAAGAAATACTGACAAGAAATCTGAGCCTTCTTCCAGAATATTCTGGAGTGAAAGCTTTGGTCACATGCCTTGTGTAGCTGCTCTAGATCATTTGCAGGTTCACAGAGAGCGGTCCTGCATTAACCTGCAAAGCAGAAATGCAGAACAGGTTGGGCCTAGCTTTCAGAGGGATCACTCTGCACACTTGCCTGTGTGGTGCCAAAGTGTCTCACCTTCTGATTTTCAAATCCTGGATACCACGCAGGAGACGATTTTTGAAAATCCCCTTCACCTTGTTGTTTATGAGGCTACAAAGACTGTAAAGAAAACAAATGAAAAAAGGAAACATCCTCTCTTCTCTAACTATTTTTAAATGTAAGCAGCTAAAACCGATGAGTCCAAGGACGGAGTCATCAGTGGGGAAAGGACTGGGCCAATTGCGTGTTTGGGAGCTGTTGGGCACATCAGGGCGGTTGTGCTCGGTGGCATTGGCTGCTCACAGCCTTGGCTTTGTTTAGAGAGCACATGCAGTCTGTATGGGGCTATTTAAAAATAACCCAAACTCAAGATCACAGGACCAGACACAAGAAAGTCCTGGTGGTTTTGCCACAGCTTCGAGGTCAGGCCATAACTGACCATGGCAAAACCAACAAATTCTTTAATGTTGTTATGTATTACTTCAATTAATTAAACACTAGGAAACCCAAGTTATAGCCCAGGTCTTTTCTGGGGTAGTAATTACAAAAACCGCTTTGGTAAGATTATATGTAGCTAGAATGGGTTGTTGGTGGGTTTTCTTTTTTTTTTTTTTTTTTTCCCTCTTTCCTTTTATTTTTCCTTTTTTAGTAATTTTTTTTTTCCAGTGAAAAAGGTTTTGTAAATTATTATTTCCTTCCAGAAATTTTTGAAGAAAAAATAAAAGGGCCTGGCATTTTCCCCACCCACACCTCTTGGATTTCTTTCAGAAATGCTACGATCATGACGATATTTTGGCTTTGACAAATGGGAAACTTTTGGATGCCAGTGTGGAATATAGGTGTGTTTTGTCTCTTCCTCCTGCTGAGGACATGCCCAGTTGTTTTTTTGTGCTAATGGTGTTGTTCCTGTTTTGGGCTTTTCTGGTATCCTGTTAGCAATACACCACAGAATGTTTTAACTAACAATGTTAGTTACAGGGAGTATGCAAACGTATTGTTTCTCAGGCTCCTAAAAGCTCTACTTCTAATGCATGGCAAAAGAAATATATTAAATGGATAATAACCCCCAATCTAAGCAGTATGCAAACTAAACACCAGGTGCTTACTTTACAGCAGTAACTTTCCTGGTGTTACCCTACACGTCATTCCAACGGCATTAGTGCAGTTGAAAAGGAATGGAAATTTCAGTTTTATTTGATTATATGATATGGGGAAAACTCGTGTGGCATCGCTGGTTTGAATTTAATAGCATGGGCTCGGTTGATTGGGTGTTTCATTGCTCTTTGCTGACCTGTTGTGCAGCTGAGGACACAGGAGCTCTGAGCAGCCGTTTCCTCCATCTCCCCCCTCTCAGAGAAAGGAAAAGCATTTGCCAAGGTGATCTGCTCCCAGAAAAAATTGCATTTGTGAACATAGCCTGTCTTTGGGAAGAGCTATGGTTCAAACGCAACCCTTATTTTTAGTGGAGAAGGTCCGTTGCCCCATGCTACATGAGAGCTGGACAGCATGTAGATCCTTATGCTTCCTGTGGACTCTGGGTGCACCGCACCAGGAACTTTATTGCATTTTTCCGTCTTTTCCCATGCAGTGGCGGCTGGGTGCCCCTGACACCCCTGCTGCCCCTGAGGCCATGGGAAGTTCTGGAGGGACGGGTGGTCACCAGGTGAACAGGCTGCAAATAAATAAATAAATGCCTGGGGGGTGTATCAGGTTCAGGTCGGCTTGTGTGACAGGGAAGAACACGGCATGCAGAATGGACGGGAACAGATTTTGTTTAAATTTAGCAGCAGCGTTGTCATTGGAATAGGCTGATGAGAACTTGGCACCTAACTCCTCACCTCGTACTGCTCCCCCCAGTAGGGTTGTCGGCCTTCAAAGAGAACATTGCTGGTGCGTAGCCTGGGCAAGCACCCTTTAAATAACCTGTTCCTTTCTGTGGACTATTTTGCTGAGCCATTCTGGTTTCTTAGCATCCACACCAGCCTTCGTGTGCTAGCGCTCCAGTCCGTGGAGGGGTTTCAGTCCCACAGCAGGAGCAGGTGGACTGTGAACTGGTGTGAACTTCCCCATCAGACCACCATCACCTGCATTTTTGGGGTCTGTGCCATGACCCCTCTCCCACCCCATGGTCCAGGTAGCAGATGCATCTGGTTGGGCTGATCTGCCATCTCTTGAAGACGATACTTCCAGGTACCACGAGACCACTCTATGATGCCCAGGAGCCAGCACCTTCTTCCTCTTCTCCTCGCTCTCTCCCAGCCCTCTCCCTGCACAGGGTGAGTGGGATCTGGGTTTGTTGTCACCAACTGCTCATCATCTCAGCACCACTTCTAGGCTTGTCCCTCCCATGCCAAGCCCCACTGTTTGTCTTCTGGGATGTGATGCCTCCAAGCTGCCCTAGTGCAACCTTGGGTCAGGGGACACTGGCACAAGATTTTGGCATCTGGCGACCCCAGGTCTCCCATGACTACCTCCTTAAATGAATCCCATGCAGCTCTGTGAACTTTCTTAACTCAGCAAGTGAGGGAGCCTACTGGAAACTGGGCTGCCATCAGCTTCCTGTCTGTATGGATATTGTAGATCTGTATTTTGCCTGATATTTTGCCAGAAAGTTACCAAGGAAATTGTATGCCTTTCTCCAAAGCTGGGAGAGTCCCATGCTTATTGACAGGTCCTGCTAGACTGCTGGGAAGCCAGCAAAGAGAAAAACCTTATGCCCTATCCATCCTTCCCATCCCAGAGGAAATAGCCCTGTGCATTTTCTTATGTTGGCACATGATAAACACCAGTGCTGTCCTGTTTTCTAGTTGCGTCTTGATCCTCTCACTTTCCACCATGAAGATGCCACTGCTGTCCCTGTCACCGCCTTCTGGTCCTTTGAACCTGCTGAACATGGCTGGTGTTCCCATTGCTGGGATGGGGACAGGGCTGTCCACTTCATGTAGCCCTACAGAAAGCACGTGCTGGCTACAGTGGAAGGGAGCAATGGATGTCACTGGGGAGGAGTGCTGCAGACTCCGTCAGCTCATCAGGGCTCATTTCAATGCTGCTGTGTTTGCTTTATTTTGGGCAGCAGAGTTAATGACCCCTTAAATGAGTATTTACAGCTGCCTTTTTTCAGCTTAATTGGAAAAAAAAAAAAAAGTATTTTCAAAAAGTTGAGTGCCCCTGTTTCATGAAGCAACAACCTGGCTTTTTCCCTCTTTGCTTCCAGATTACAACCACCAGGAGCAATGTTTGTTTTCTACCCTCAGGATTCAATTGCAGAGTGTGTTAAGCACCCTGAAGAAAGAACCCTTGCTCAGTGTCCATGCTGCTTAGCTCAGGTCAGCAGCATTTGTAGTAGAGATGGCCTTTGAATGTCCCTAGTGCTGCAGGTATCTTTGGACCCTCTTCCAGAGATGGAAGAAGAAAGCTTTGTCTCTCCTTTCTGTGCTTAGATGAAATCAAAATGGTGCACTGAAAAATCCAGAGGAGCTTCTGGACAGAAGTTTTTGGAAGTCTAATGCTGAAAATATGAAACTTTAGACCAGCGTTTTTCTGCATACTGCAACAGCCAGGAACTATGTCCCCACTGAGGCTGTAGAACCGAACACTAGTAAACTGTGTGTTATAGGAGCTGTGGGAGCTGGGGATGTTGCTATGCTCACATTTTAAAGTCTTTTTCCCTATCCTCCTCCCTGCACAAGAAACTAGCCCAGGCTGTCTGGGGAGAAGACCTCTGTCAAGCACTCTCATTGACAAAATAAAGCCCCCTGCACTGAGATTAGGAGGAACTTTCTGGTCGTGGGAACCTTTAGACAAGGATATATGAGCCTCCCCCTCCTGCCCTGGCGGTGACCCCAGCTCCAGTCACAGTTCTGCAGCACGCAACCATGACCAGGGCAGCTCATGACTCTTGGCCGTGGACCACAGAGCCCATAAAGGCAAAATGTGAGCTCCAGAGGTAACCTCACTTTGTGTGGTGGCCCCGGGGAGCATAAGGCGGACAAAGCTGCTGGAGCATCCTCGTGCCATGCGTCTGTCGAGGAGCAGCATCATGGTGCGCTGCCTTGGCACAGCGGGGAGTGGCACCGAGAGCTGTTGGCCGCCGGGAAGGGGACAAGGAAAAGGCGACCGTCTTTCCAAAACAGTGTGTTGCAGCTGCCTGTGGAGCTGCCTTGCAAAGTGATGGGGTATATGTGTGTAAGAGAAAAAACTATAGAAAATAATAGCATAATTGGCACTGGCTGGCAGGCTAAAACTTCAGCAGAGGCTGTGATTATACTTGTCACTATCTGTTAACCTTCAAAACAGGTGTTGCGCATTTAAAGTGCCAAAATGGTGCTCAGGCTGCAATCTGTGTGTGTGCGGACTGTGGTGATAGGAGCGTGGGCTGGGGGAAGGGCCGGGGGGCTTGCCAAATGGGCACGGGCACAGAAAAGGGACGGTCCTGGGCAGGCGGTGAGAGTGACGCAAATGGACTTGGCTGATTTTGAAAGGTGGGGTACCTCCCGGCGGTGCTGGGACCAAGCAGGACATGTCCTCAGCTGATGGCAGACGGTGCTCCAGTGAGGACACCCAGGGAAGGGGCTCCTCTTTTGTAGGCTGATTTAGCTGCTGAAGGGCTTGGGCCAGGTTTATTAAAGTTCTCAGATTACTGAAATTCAGCTGGAGGAACCTTGAATCCTGACAAAATCCTGAATTTTTACTTGGTTTAAGGAATTAGGACTATAATGCTTTGTTGCACTCTCAGTCCAGCTCAGTGTCTTTCTTTAATATATTTGTGTTCTGTTTCCTTTTTATAAAAGCCATAAAAACTGTAAAAATGTTGCTTTTAATAATTTTTTGGGAAAAAAATTAGAATGCAATATTTCAGTCAAAAATAAAAAAAAAGCACTTTCCTTTTTCTTCCAGGGAATATTTATATTATCAAATATTGTGACAACAAGTGTCTTGGGATCTTGCAAGGCTGTATTGCTAAGTCAACAAGCAACGTAACACTTGGCTTGTGTGGAAGGTGAGTGAACGATATTCAAATGGGAAGATTAGGGTAGGGCTCTTAAGAATACCTAAAGAATCTGAAATAAAAGGCTTCGAAGAATAATGTCAGAGGTAAAGATCAGAAGATTGCAAGGTGCTAATAACCGGTAGCTGGCGTGACTTGCAGAGCAAAAAGACTGTCAACGCATGAAAAGTCTCCTTATTAGCTGTAAAATCCAAACTCAGACGGGGATGAAAATGTGCTTATACCATATGTATGAACAAGATAATCTTGTGTCCAAGTTCCATTGCGAGATTCCTTTTAATGCAATCCATAAGTCAGGTCATCCGACTGCTTTTTAAACTTAACATACACCTGTCTTGTGCCTTGTCCCAAATGAGAACGGATGAGAAATACATCTCATCCGGACGGGCGTGACTGTCATCGAGCAGAAATAGCTGATTGTTGACATGCTAACAGATTTTTCTCTAATTGTTGATGAAACTCCAGAGTTGGTATTTTTTTTCCTCCCCCTAATGTTTATTAAACAGATCTTGGTTTGGGCATGAAGTCAGCAGGTGTGGAAAATATGTTTCTATCATCAAAGGTGGTGCTGCAGGGTATTGTCTCGGTTTGGGGTCTTTTTTTGCATGTATTCTGGAATATTGCAAATCACGATGTGATAACCAAGTACCTGTAAACAGTCGCTTGGCAGCATATCTTGATTATCAGAGATGTGATGCAAATGTGTCTTCATACCTTAGGCGTTCTCATACCGTGCACCTCCTACCCTGCTCCTGCAAGCGGGGGAGTTCGCACCGAAGGCTGAGGCTTAGGGTGACCTGAGCAAAATTGCTGGTCATTTCTTAGCTCTCCGCTGCAAGACAGAGGCGGCTCTGGTTTGTCTGACTGGGGAGGACAGTCTTGGTACAAGGGATTTGCATCCCCTGCAAGCCTGGCTCGGATGCAGTGTTATTTCCCAGCTGGAGCTGGAAGGGCACACACAGCATTTGGGAGAACGCCGTCATTTTCCTTCCTTTGAAAAAGTCAACAGGCACATCCAAAAGTGAGGAAGAATAAATTCTCACAGAGAACAAAACGCAGAGAGAAATCAATGCAAAGCTTTGGTTTGTACTTGCTCTTGAAAACAGGCACAAGTGTTTGCAAAAGTCTGGGGGTAGTTGCACCCTTCAGACATCATGCACCAAGAGGACAGAGCCATGAAGCAGAGAAGTTTCCATAAAGTTGAGAAACAATGAGGTCTTTGAAAGATGATTTGCTTTAAAGCAGTAAGCAATGCCTTCTCTACAGTCCCGAGGAGAAATTTTATTACAGAGAGAAACATATATTGAAAAATTTCCTTGGAAAAGAGAGCTCTGTTTTCCTGCTGCAAAGTGTTGGAGCGTTTTCTCTGAAAAAATTAGATGTTAAGGGCGGGATTTAACTTTCTGATCAAGGTGGGTGTCTTCTTCAGGCAAATAACTCTCCAGTTTTCAATGACTGTGTTGACTACGTTTCCACTGACTGCAGCGGGAATTTGGACACCCTGCTATGCTCCTGTGTCCTAATCTGGGATTTCAATCCCAACCCTCAAATCACGGACAGTTTTAAAGCAGGTGTGATGGTCTGGAGATTGAAAGTGAGTTTTGCCTCCGTATGTTGAAAGGGCTGCTGGAAAATGCAGAAATGACTGCACAAAGCAACCAGCAACGCGAACCCCAGTCATTGCCTGAACTCGGTACCCTGTCGTTGAATGCTCCATCTGCAAGTGGTGAGCATGTGCTGGGATTATTTCAGAAAGTTCAGGACAAAAAGGGAATTTGTTTCTTCACCCCAAGAAATTCAATGTGCCTTATTTCAGCAAAGAAATGACAGACTTAAAAAAAAAAAAAAAAAGTGTTTCAGTTATTTACGGAGACCGTGCTTCATGCCTGTTTCTGACTTGAGTAGAAATTAGATGAGGTTGGCTGTTTCTCTTCTACTTATTTCCCAAGTACTTTATTTCTTTCTATTGGAGGTTAATTACTGAAGCGTGTGTAAAAATAGAGGCGAGAAAGAGTATCTCATATCAGCCATGGGTTTCTGCAGCTGTTCTGGATTGCGCTGCTTCTAAATCTTTATACCATTGCTAAAAGACGATACTAACAAAACCCTAATACTGTATCACCACAACTAACCAACATTTACAAATTACAGCTGGTAATTTTCAATGAAAAACTATATCAAATTGTACCGGCCCTAATTAGGACCTCCTCCATAAGTTTGATAACAAACAGTTTTTCAAGGAACGTAAGTCTGAATTTTGTGTCACGTTTTCCTAACCCGCAAGTATTTCTTACCTGGGGGATAAAGTGAATATTTTACATCTTTTCTGGAGATGAGAACATGTGAGAACAACGGGTCCTATCTGTCTCTGTCTTTTGCAGTGATTATATTAGCAGCTTTTAGGAGCTCTGTTTTCCATAAATTTTTGCAAAACGTTATTATTTAAAGTACCTGCTTGAATTCTTTAGCAGTTAAATCTTGTACCAAATTTTCTGTTATTACTACCCTCACTAAGTGTCAGGCTGACAGACGTATACTTATTTGATCATTTCCTTTACCGTGTCCAAACACTGCCATAATATTTGCTTTCTCTCAAGTTTCTGCCGCTTCTGGACCTGAGTTATTAAAATCAGCATCCAGAGGAGCTTCCTAACCTGCTTTTTTAGTAATCCTCGTACAAGGCACCTGGTTGTACTGATATTAAAAAGTTACTTTAGTAGTGACTCTTTTACATCAGTGTTGATTATGGCTAGAGTGGAAAATACTCATCCTTTCCTTATGATATGAACACAAGGTCTGGGTTTCTCCTGGGCAAGGAATGGATGTGTTTGTTAAACGCTTCTGACTTTCTGCATTATTACTGACTATTCTGGTGCTTTTACTGTTCATGGGCTAATCGTCTTGGTAGGGTTACTCTTGGTCCCAATGGACTCAAACATCTGCTTCTTACTGCCTTTTTCTTTGGCCATATGTATTTCTTTATGTCCCTTTGCTTCATTATTAATTTTATATAGCTCCAGGAAGTATTTTCAGTGTTTACAACATCTATCTTCTAAACATCCATCCATTCATCTTTATTATTGCTCTTTTTGCATCTGTTTCTATCCTAGATTGTTTTTGGAACCATGTTATCTTAGCTACAGTTTTAGTTGTTTGGGTTTTTTTGTTTTGTTGTGTTTTGTTTTGTTTTGTTATTTGGCTCTTTTTACATCTAGCTAAATAAATTTAAACTATTCATTACAGGCATCACATTTAGCCTTCAGTTCTTCCTTACAGCTGACTTGTACTTGATTCAGCTTTGTGAAACTGGCCGTCTTGAAATAACACGTGTGTTTGACTGGCTTAGACAGGAATCAAACATAACCAGTTCCACCTTAGTTACCGTTAAGTTTTACTTCTTGCTGAGAAAATTGTCGTCCATGATTTGTAGAAACTCCAGAGAAGACAGTGCTGCTGGCAGGAGATTTTGATATGTATCGTTCAGAGTAAAGTTTCCCATGACATTTCAGCACCCATGGTAGATAAATGGCTTTGGAGCTGCCCCACCTAATTTTGAGGGTGGCTTACCATTTTGGAGCGGGCAGCTATTCTAGCCTCCTTTTGTACTGTACCCATTTGGACATGACCCACAAGCAGACAAAATCATTCACTCCTGAGTCATCACTGCTACAGAAGAAATTAATGCCAGTCTCAGTCTCCTTTGCACACCTGATCCTCCTGTGGGAGGTTATGGTCACTGCTCCCACCCCACTCGTGAAAGCAGATGTTTTCTCTGGGTTTCATTAGAACAAATCAATCAAAAATAGCAATTTGACAGTGAATTTTGAGAAATATTTCACAAACGTTGATGAACATTTTAAATTGTTCTTCAAAGGTTATAGTTTTGATCCTAAACCCTGTGTTTCCCCATCCCCAAAATACAATTTTGTTCTCTCAGCACCTTTAGGTAACATCTATAAAATACCTTATCTTTTAATTTGAGTTTCTTCTAAAAGCTGTGAATGAGGGAAATAAAAGTCCATTGCTTTCAGAAGGCTACTTTCTGAACTGTGCTCTTGCACACCTCAGAGAAAACACGTGGTAAAGAGGGAAGCAATGACAAGAACTTCAGAGGCCAAGTCATAGTTGATGTGACTTCTGTGCTCATCAGCAAAGCCAAGAAAAACTCTCTGTAATCAGAAAAATCGTGTTAAGAAATTCAAGTGAACCAAAACAGGATACATCCTTTTTCATTCTCCTTTTAGTTATTCAAAAAGCCAGGCTCTCACCATCTTTTTGGGTCCAGCAGACCTCGCATGGAAGAATTCCCAGTATTTCAGTGTCAATTTTCAGCATTCAAAAGTGCTGGTCCAGAAGGGAATACACAGAAGGGTAGCGACGCCCCTGGGGGTAGGAGGCCCCATGGAGACATTGCTGTCCTCGAGGTGGAATCTTCCAAGCAGCATGCCCAGCACAGGGGCAAAATGTGCCTGAAAGACAAATATTGACCTCTGACAGAGATTGAAGAAATTCATGGGGGTGTTTCCAGGAGTTTATGAAATAACCAGAAATGGAGATAAGTCCCAGGCTATCTATTTCAGCTAAGAAATTGTTGACTGAAGCCTAGCGTGAGCCAAGTACCTACATGTGCAGGGTTTCAATGAATTAATCATGTCTTCAGATGTGGAGCCTGCTAGTTAGTTTAATTACTGTCCTGTGTTTTTGTGTTTGTTTTGGTTTTTTTGGGGTTTTTTTTAGTAGCTAAATGGATCCAGTGACAATGAATCTTATTTCATTTTTTAATAGATGAAAGAGAAGCAGGCTTCAAAACGGATAATGAATTTCTTCTAACTCGTCTGGAGACTGAAGAGCCATAATTTTGATTGATCAGATATAGTCTGCTTCAGAGAGGCACCAGATGTGATCCAGATTTTAAATAGATGCTGCTACTGTCAAAATGCATTCGCTCCCTCCTGGTATAACAAAGTGAAGTCCATCTGTCTGGAGTTGTGCACTTTTTTTAGTGGTAATAACAGTTAACATCAACAATAAGCTTTGTCTCATTAGTATCACATAATCCCTACTACCAAGTCCCCAGTTTCTGGTCCCCATATTATCTGCCATGGAAAAAATAAAGACCACAGCAGGAGCTAAGAAGGTCAGTGCATTCTCAGGGTAATCAGCTGTAGTAAATTCAATTCTGACAAGACAAGGCTTGCAAATGTCTGGGGAATTAAGGGATCATCTATAATTTCATATGTTGAGTGGGAAAGTGTCCTTCCAAACATTTATTAATTACAGATGAGGATGGTATGGTGGCCATCCTCAGAGAGATTTCTTCTGAAGCAAAGCAAGAAAAATAGATTTAACTGTTTGCTGCTGCTTCTAAAGAAAAACTAATGATCTTAGCAATTGGCCTTGCAATAGTTTCAGTCAGTATTCTTTCTCTCCTAGTTTTTATTCCTCTGTCTTAGCAACTGATGCCTGTCACCCTTTATGAGACTTTTTGCATTAAATTCTCCCAATGTGATCAACCGAGAAGTCTTTCCTTGGCTGTAGTCTGGCTCAGTGCCATCTCTCCAGGGTTTGCAGTCCTTAAGAAGTAACAGGTAAAGAACAACAGACAAAAGAGCTTCCCATTTAGAATTGAACCTTTCACTTGAAGATCTCTGAGCACTTTAGAAATTTTAATTACTCCTCTTTGAGGTCTGTATTGTCTTTTCTGTTTTACAGATGAGGAAATTAAAACACAGGAAGGTTAGAACTAATGTTTTCCAGCTTGGGCAACTGAAGGTAAGCACTTACGTCCACAACTTTCTTCCTCAAGAGGAAGACCTCAACACTTTCAAACTAATTTTTGCACCATTTTTTGGAATGTGTTGGCTATAAGCTTACCCAAGAAGTCACCAAAAATCACTAGAATTTCTGACAAAGCCATTAAATTATCTTAAAAAGAAGGGATTCAAAGTGTATGGCTTTTTTATTTCCCTTAGTGAAACCAAGGCTGAGGAGGAGAAATGAATGCTAAATCCATTGGGGGACTAAATATCCAGGGAGGAAAAGAGCTGTTTAAGTAAAAGAATAAACCTGCCATGAGAACAGATTGATGTCAGTTAATCATAAATAAGTATGGACCGGAAATTTGGGGGAGGTTTGTAATAATCAAAGGAGTGAGGTCTGGGGACAAATGGGTAATCTGGGGGCAATAACATCACTTGGGTTGAGATGGGCTTGCACCAGAGTCCAGGAGGGATAAGGGAACACTGTACTGGCACCTCCAAGGGACTGGATTTGGTGGTCCAAAGCGTCCTTCTCCATGCTGTGTTCACAGGATTGCAAACCAGTTTCCTAAGCCCTGGACACACATAAATGGTGGGACAAACTGGTCTTTCTCCCTGCAGGGGACCCTGGGTATTTCTTGTTTAGCGTCTACATCATTTGGGTAGGAAAATGCTATTGATGCCGCAGGAAGAAAATGAATACCTGGTGATATCAAATACTGCTCTCCTTTTCAGACCTGTGGTGCCTCGTATGCCAGATTGCAGCTATTGTATGAAGAATTTTCAGTTCCTTTTTGTGTCTGGCGGCTGATTGAATGTTCATATTATTTATGGCAGAAAACAGCAGTGTACTTTTGAGCCTGAGGAAGCTGGGAAAGTGCAGTGGGTGTCAATCAATTAAGCTATTCAACTTATTTATGAAACAAGACAAAACAATGTCTAGGATATGAATTCCCATCTCAATAGGATCCTCCCTGATATAAAATGTCAGAGCTGAAAAAGGGTCAGCTTGTGACCCTTGAATATTCTTTTAAACTATTTGCAAATCAATACCTCTTCTCTGGGTTTGTTCAGGGACCATCGTTCCCTTTTATTATAAGTCACGGGGCATAGACTGCTTATCAGTGAGTATGGAGACAGATCACTACACTAAAGGAGCAGCTGTCTTTGGAGACTCGGTCTGACTCTCATTTATAGGGGAGGCTAAATTCACACTACCCTGGCAATACAAAGGGTTTTAAAGTTAGTGTAACTATATTTTTTGCTGACTCTTGGGCTCCTTTACAGCTGCTGAAAGAGCAAAGAAGTCCTTCTCTGTGCATGCAGTTGCGATTGTCGCCCTCTTACTAGTGCCTTTATCAGCCATGACCATCATCTCCCATTTTCTCTTCCACGTGCTTAGTGTTAGGAGGTCCTTCTGCATCCCTGTGTAGCTGGGTTTTGGGATTCTAGTCCCAAATTGTCTCCCTCTCTCTGAACAGTTCTGCTAGCAATAACCTGTTTGGTACAGGTAGGCCTTGAGTGGACAGATGGCCTGATCCTCAGCTGAGCATCTGGCCTGTTAAGCTGTCTAAAAAGGCATCATCTTTACAAATCCTGGTCTTAATCCCATTGCCCACTGTGTGACCTGTGGGGGTTTCAGATCAGTGCCAAAGAGGGGAAGAGGAGGAGGAGGAGGGCAGCTGGAGGATCCACCGAATCAAGGGGACAGAGGGAGATGCCTGCAGGGCAAGTCGACTGGCTGAGCACTGGGGATGTGTCCGTTTCTCATGAGGAGATGGAGAAGGTCAACAGTCCTGCTGGACCAGAGAGTCTATCTTGATCTCTCCTGCAAGGAGAACATACACAAAACAAATCCTTGAAACAGTCCAGGCCTTTGGATAGGTTTGTCTAAGGGACCTCCCATTGCATCTCCTTGTGACATCTTCTTTCTCCATGTGAAAACATGGCATCATCCCAATGCCTTTCAGCAGCATTTGGGCAAGCTGAAGCCCAAGCAGGTGAACTGAGGATAAAACAACAGAAGAAATGCCGTGTTGTCTACAGAGTTATATCAATAAGAAGAGAGATTTTTGTACTAGATGACCTTTAAAGGTCCCTTCCAACCCAAAACATTCTGTGATTATATGATTCTGTGATAAAAGGAAGACAATGGTTTGCAAGGGAGTGAGTCGTTCATGTCAGTGATCCTGTCTACTAACAGCATGCCATTCGTCAGAGGAAATCAATATACACATTTTTTGGCTAGATGGCCAGCAATGTGGTATATCCACAAAACACCTGTGAGAAAGGAACCCTTCCTCTCATTTATCCCTGTTAGAGAAAGAATCTTGAGACAGATATTTGATAGTGGTAATAACCTGAGAAAAAGTGAGGAATTTAAAAAAAAATAAATAAAATTTGAACTTGCATAGTGCTTAGTGACCTGGAAATGGTATTGAATTCAGCTCTGATTCCTCCAGCTGTAGGTTTTGAGGTAGATCCGAATTTTACAAATTTGTAATAGACTACCCCAAAACCTCAGGCCCAAATATAAAATAACTTGGAGTGGCTTGGATCAGATTCTTTTAGAATTAAAGATATTAAATTGACTAGTTGAATTCCCTGAGATTTCCCCAAAAATTGTTCACACAAAATTCAGAGGAATTCTTTAAAAATAAATAAGCACACAGAATCACAGAATGGTAGGGTTGGAAGGGACCTCTGGAGATCATCTAGTCCAACCCCCCTGCCAGAGCAGGGTCACCTAGAGCAGGTTGCACAGGAACGCGTCCAGGTGAGTTTTGAATGTCTCCAGAGGCAGAGACTCCACCACCTCTCTGGGCAGCCTGTTCCAGTGCTCTGCCACCCTCAAAGTAAAGGAATTCCTTCTCATGTTTAGGTGGAACTTCCTATGGTCAAGTTTGTGCCCAGTACCTCTTGTCCTGTCCCCGGGCACCACTGAAAAGAGCCTGGCCCCATCCTCCTGACACCCATCCTTTAAGTATTTATAAGCTTTGAGAAGATCCCCCCTCAGTCGTCTGTTTTCCAGACTGAAGACACCCAAATCCTTCAGCCGTTCTTCATGAGAGATGTTCCAGTCCCCTAATCATCTTGGTAGCCCTTTGCTGCACCCTCTCCAGCAGTTCCCTGTCCTTGAACCGGGGAGCCTAGAACTGGACACCGTACTCCATGTGCGGCCTCACCAAGGTAGAGTAGAGGCTACATTAAGTTCTTTATGGTAACTAAGTTTAGAGACGGTCCCCTTCTGTTTTTCAAATCTACAATATTTTATTTTAAAATGTATTTTTAAAAGGTCAGGATAGTAATAGTTATTTTTTTCGACCCATTTTAATACCTCATCAAGTGAGTACTTGTGATACGTACAGTTTGTGCTGCTGGAAAAAAAATAAATCAGTGAGTCTCCCCCACGTCTATAAAAGGAAATTTGGACACTGCTTCGCGTGCAAGTTTGTTTGCACTCACTCTTTCTGGTGCGCGCCTGTACTGATGTCTGCACAGGTAGGAAACATGAAATAGAAGCCCGCAAAGAGTCTCTCATTGTTGTTTGGGGCTTTTTTTACAGGATTTTCCCTTAATTAGGGGATCTTGGAGAAATTGCTCTTCACTTGGATCTAGGATGTGCAATAAATTCCTACATCAACACAAAAGGTTCAAAAAGAAAATGAACCCCTGGGCATGAGCTGGACTGTAACGCAAGCTTTCTCTATTTATTATAGAGAGCCAATCTTCAACTTTATGCCAATCAGTCCAAATTTTTGTTTCAGGCTTCCATCTAGCAAAGTGATTTAAGGACATTCTTAACTTTAAGTGCATATAGAGTACTATAAAATACCATTCAAAAGGCCTACTCACAGGTACAACTTAACTTTAATATGCACAGGGAAGTGCTGCAAGCATAATATTTGCCCCAAAATAATAAATCAAAAATGTTTAACATCAAAATAAAAACCAAGCAGCTCGTTAGCTATCAATTCACAATTAAGGTAGAGAAAGGCAGTCCAACAACAAGAAAGTAACATCTAAGTTCTAACTATGGGCACGAAAGCAATATATTTAATATGGCACTCACTGGAAAACTTTCTAGACAGCTCTGTCACAGAAAAGTAAAATTAAATTGGGTGAAAACATCTCGAGGAATGGAATATGAATGTTGAAAAAGGAAATTTCCAGTCAGCCAAAGGTTTGTTATTAATAGACATTTGCCACACAATACTTCTTAGAAATAAATTTGGAGTTGGAAGTTCACCGTGATGTAGCTATTAAAAAAAAAAGGAAAAGAAAAAGCTGATGAATCGCAGTTGCTTCCCTATAAATAAAGAGTAACTAAGCAAGGAACCATCTGTCGGTGTATGATTACCAACTTTCTTTTTGTCTTTCAAAACAGCCTGAGAAATCAAGGGCACCGGGAGTAAAGCGGAGAGCACACACACACTGCAGGCTCGCCGGCAGCCAGCCCCAGAGGATCCGATCCCATCCTTGCCTTTTTCCCTTGGTGCACTAATTTCATACTGCTGGTTCTCATCTGGCGCGCCTGTATATTTCAAACACACGCTGAACACTAAAAGGGTTATTCTGCAGTAAATGTGGCTAATTTTCGTACAGTTGAGATTTGCAAGGTAAAACTTTTCTAACAGAGGAAAATCCTTAAGTCCTCTCTCTCAGTTTGTGAAACCAACAGAATAATATTAATTCATTTTTTCCCCTGCTATTGAATAGTAAAAAGCCTGGGATACCCTGGGAAAATATATTCTTAATGGTTTTCTTAAGGCTGAATGCCCTACTAGCAGTAAGAAAGACAAAGCAGTAAGATCTAAGGCCTCTCAGTCTCTAGAAAACCGCAGAGGTTTTTATGCTGGAAAAATGAGGGATTTATTCCTTTTTTCGGTCAGATGAGTTCAGGGTCAATGTACAATTTCTCTTTTTGTTTCTATTCCAATGACCACCTATTTTGGGGTGGTTTATTCCCCCAAACTCCATCTGACTCCGATCAAACTCACCGCATCTGGCTCTTTGTTGGTGAAGGCGCGTTACAGTGTTTATAGCCACATACCCGCAGCTCACACGAAACCCAGCACCCCTCAAACCCCTTTGTGAAGGAAGAACGAGGGACACCAATAGATTTGCCAGTGAAAAGCTGCTCACATCCTACCAAAATTATATTTTCTAAGTTATTTTTTTGCAGATCTCCCCATCCCTGCCCATGACTCCATCCCTTGCCCTTCCTCATCTCTTCCAGCCGTTCTCATGCCCCAGGCACCTGTGCCCCAGGTTCCCTTCTCAGCTTCTTTCCCAGCTGCATTTCCCCTTGTCCCTAGCCCTTAATCCTTGCTTCCCACCTCCAGCCCAGTGGCTGAGAGCAGGTGGAAAGGCAGGTGATAGTATAAACATTTATGTCAGGAAGACTGCACCTAAAAGGGTTTCCTGATGGAGGAAAAAAAAAAAAAAATAGTGAAAAAAAATCAAACTCAAAAATGTATGTACAAATCCACGGAGAGGCATCTTTCCTTTGCACGGCCAACAAAACAAAGACTCCCTTTGTATAAGCAGTAGTAAACCCTAGATGCATGAAATTAAACAGACCTGAAGTTGCCAGGATCAGACCCTTGATGTATTTCTAAAGGAGGCTTACAATGGGAAGCCAGACAGCAATAACTATCCTACAATTACACAAGTACAGCAACTCTTTACATGTACATCTTGCCAGTTTGATATGTTGGTTCCTGACTCTTGTCAAGTGTAAAAAAAAAACCCCTCCCACTGCAGTTTCTGTTTCTTTACCTAATATACTTATTTACATGTTAGTGTTGCACCAGCCAGTGCAGCATTTAGGTGCCAGTGAATATCCTATGGGCACAGAATTAAGCAAATAAAACAATTTGGAAGCAGCTCTAATAAGCACCATCCCATTGCATGCCTGGAAATTCTTTAAGACTCATTAAGCAGTCAGCAAATAAGACACATTTGTCTCCCATTAAAGAGTAAATCGGAAATACTGAAAGGAAACCTATGCAGGGCTGTGATTTGTCAGAAAGCGTATTAGCAGGAACAGCCACAGTATGTTTAGCAGTTGGGTATGACTTAAAGCAGGAACTGGAGTGAGAGGAACTATTTTAAATCAGCTCTATTAATACTCTGAAAGTACATTTAAAAGCATCAGCAGTTACAGCCATCTTTGACTCTTCCAGGAGGAAGTTGCCATTTGTTGCAGAGCTGCTGTTGCCTTAATTTGACACTCAATATGTGTTTTCCCCACAGTATTAGATATCTTGGGCTCCATCCAGGACACATTTGGAAATGAACTGATCCCTGTAGTTCCTATGCAACGATGAGATTTACTACTTAGGTCGACACGTATCTTCGGTGAGTCAAATAAACATAAGGAGCATTAATTAGGGCTGCTTGCTGAATTTAGATTGCATTCACACAACCTGATACGGTAGCTGGTGGGGCCAGGCTGGTTCAGCCAAGGTCACATGGGGTGAGATAGGCAGTGACAAGGGCCTGGGTCAGATGCAGGCTGAAAAATAAACCAGCCCTGCTGATCTCCTACCCAGCCTCTAGGCTGACTTTGGGAAACTCCTTGGAGTTTACCTGAATTTAAAGAATTAAGGCTTAAAAAACCCAAACAAACAACCTTGCCTAGATAAAGAAAGGTTGAGATCATTTAGGGACATGTCAGCGGGAGAGAACTACTGTGATATTATAACTGATGCTTTGGCACACTACAGTAGTCAGACATATAGTGAGTAAGTGAGTATTATAGATGGTAAAAATGCATCTTTAAAATATTTTAAAATCATGTTTTAACCTAGGAAGTTTGGAAGAGGGGCCCATGAAGGTTGTTGATTTCTGTTTTCAGCCCTGCGTTAACCGTGGTCTCTAATGAGGGAGGTGACACTCTGGAGCTGTTTGCCTCCAGGTGCACTGAAATAAAACACCCTGGGCTGCTGGGTCAGAAATCACAGCAGTTTTCCTTTTCCTCGGCTTGAGTGCCAAGTCCTTGCAATCTCAGAGAGGAAGAATTTTGAGGAGGTACATGCTGGGATTAAGGTGTGTCCCAAAAAACATGCTTGACCTGTGGAGCCAGAATGTATAAATACAATTGCAAGCATTTTGCAAATTGTTTGACATCTTGTGCTAAGGATGAAAGCTGCCTGGTGAGACCAGGTCAAAACTTAGCACAATCACTCTTGTTTTCACCAAGCCCAAACTGGACAGAGGAAGTCTTTGGTGTCCTACCTGGAGGGTTGTGATCAGCTCTCTTTGGTGTCTTAGCTGGACTGGGGCTGTGATCAGCTCTTTGACTACTTTTTTTTTTTTTTTTTCAATTGTTCTCTCACCAGTGGTTCCTAAGGCCACCTCTGGTGAGGTTACAAGAAGCAGGGCTGGAGCCCACCATCACTCAGGAGGCGTTTCAGCCTGCTGCTGGGTACAGCAGAGCACTGCAGGGACTCCAGCGTGGGAGCTGCGGTGCTCAGCATCATGGAGGCAGCAGGTAAGCTTGCAACCCCCTCCTGTCTTTGGGAAGTCAAACATGGGTGCACCTCTCTTGCTCAGACATCCCCCTTCTGCAGCCTGCATAGGGACTAGCAGGACAGACGGAACACATCTAAACCTCCCAGTACTTCTGTTTGCGTTCTCCTTACTGTGGGGCAGTGATTGCTTTGGCATTTTTACGTCAGAGGTTTTTGCCGAAGAAGATATCTGTTTTAAAAGTATAAACATCTTTTACAGCTTTACTTTTGCGGGTGTCGTGTTAATTCACTGCAGACTTTACAGAGGTGGCTTTGGGAAGTGTCAGTTCCTGTGTGCAGCAGGGAGGAGGAGCCGAGCAAGGCAGACCTGCATCCTTTTAACCTTGCCACAGTGGATCTGCACAGGGAAATGCTCATCCCTGCTGCAGAAGAAGACCAAATAAATCTCAAGCTGACACTAAGGTCTCCAGCAGGCTTGAAAACTAGGGTCAGATTGCCATGACTTTCCCTCACTAATGGAAGGCAAAGACCTTTCTGTAATACCCTGTTCCCTTCACTCTGGATGCTCCTTTGTCCTTTGCTGGTGGAAATGAGACATGGGAAAGAGGAAGCCCACAATTTCCCACCCATTGCTGTCAGAACATATCAACGACATAGGACGCAGATGAGGGTTTCATCTGGCATACCCTAGGTATATGGGACATATCCCATGTCTGTGAGTGCTGGAAGGATTGAGAGTAATTCAGGTGCTGCATGGTTGATAAAGACTTGCCGTTTGAGTGAGGTCCCACATCTTGGCAGGTTTGTTCGGCATGGCCAGAAGTGAGGAACTGCAGCTCCCCTTGTGGGCAGTAAGCGCTTGAGCCAGGCTATGTCACTCATGGTAGAAGATCCACCTCTACCCACTGCAGGTAGCCACAGGATAGGGATAGGGATAAGGACAGGAGAGTCCCAGAAGAATCATTTAAACGAGGAGAATGAGGTCACATTACTGAGGATGAGATCAAGGAATAAAATAAGCATGTAGGGCAGAAAGGTTGCTGTGCTAAATGAATTACAACCACTGAGGAGTGTTAGGAAACAAGGAGAAAGGTGCTATAAATACGGTAAAGTAAGAGAAAGACAGCAGCAGGCAGAAGCCCATTACCTAATGGGGAACAGGAGAGGTACAGATGACCTAGAGAAGGCTGACGTATTTAATGCCTTTTTGCTTCAGTTTTCTCCAACAAAAAAAGTGCTTCACTGTGATATAAAGATGGCAAGACACAAGACAGAAGAGGAAAAGAACAGACAAGTGAGAACATGGTTAAACGGAATATATTCACCAGAGGGTGTAAAGGAAAGCAGGCAGCTTGGGGGGGGCACAGATATAATCTCTGTATTCAAAGAAGAGAGGAAGGTGGAATTAAATAAAGCAGTCAGCCCCAACACTTCCAGGAAAGGCACTGGAATAAAACATAATCAAACTGTACATACCTAGAGATTAATGTGGTGATAAGGAATAGCCAGTTGGATTTGCTGAGGAGAAAATATTGTCCAACCGACCTTGCATTTGTCTGTAAGAGGGTGGGTGTCTGAGAGACACAGGCAATGCAGCTGCACACCTCAACCTGTACAGGTCTGGGTGTAGGAAAGCTTTTGGTGCAATGCCATCCCTGAGAAATGTTTGTCTGAAGTAGGTCTGGACAGGAACCGAGGGCACCTGATCTTACCCAGTGGCTCTGTCACAGCTTTCTGACGTGGCTTTGGGTAAATGCAACAACCTTATTGTTCTTTGTAGAGAAGGTGGTATAATTAGCACGCCATATTACATCAAGGAACAATGAGATTTTTGTCTCCTTTGAGTGTATACGGTTTGGGTCGGTTATGTGTCTGCAAACAGGACAGGATTTTTAGATGCCCCCAAGTGCTATTAATAGGGACGGGTGTCCCCATACAGGGTGCGGGATGCAGTCACGTGAAGGACCTTCTTGGAGGGTGCCTCCAGGCTGCTACTCTGAGATGTATGAGAGAGCAGAGGAGGACAGTTCAATTAGATAGATCTTGCTTTTATGCATGTTAGGTGTTTCAAAACACTGAAAAAGTAAAAGGCTGAAGGTCACAGATGACTTGGTGGGAAGGATTTTGCTGTTAGGTTTGGGTGAGAAGAAACAAGGGGGAGTGAGACCTGCCAGGGCCTCTGAACACAAAGGAAAATGAGACAGTTTTTAGGATTTTAGGATTCCCACTTTCTAGTACTTCTTCCATCAGTACTTAATAATCCGACTACCAGCTTTCGATTTGCAGGTTGAAAAAAGTTCAAAACATTCTCAGATTTTCATTCCAAGGGCAGAGTGCTGTTTGGGCATTATGCAACAGGAGATGCACGCCACAGAAAGACAAGAATCTGCACATTCAATCTTGCGCAGGATTAACGTGCACGTGACACCCCGCGCACGTGACAGCGTATATGAGTTTCATGTGTTGCAAAAGCTTTGGTGTACTGATCAGAACCTGGTGTATTCAGCTTATGGGCTGGCGTTACTCTTCTATTTATGTGGCCCAAGAAAAGGAAAAGAGGGAGGCAAGCCTTCAGGGGCAGTGATCCTTTCTTTATTCAAACCTGAACAGAAGGAGGGTCTTCCAAGAACTCATTTTTTCTTTCTTCTTGCCACACAATGAGGGCTCCAAAAGAATAGGTCCTTGGAGCTAACAAGGTTGATCATCAAGGAAATCTCTGTGCCTTCTGAATCCTAGGGCTGTGGAAAGGATTTAGTGCTTCACTGAACCAACCTTTGGAAGCAGAAGTTATGAAAGCCCAATTTAAACGCTGATTTTAAAACTGGCTCTGCGCAGACGTTTCCTGCTCTTCCCTGAAACAACACAGCATGGACCTCTGTATGCCTTCATCTCCTGAAGAGCCAAATAATGCTCAATATTTCCCATATGATTGCAGCAGATGCCTGTAGCAGTCAATAGTGGGCCCAAGGTTAATGCTTAACACTGGAGGGTGTGTGTGGGGGTGTGTGTTAGAAATACAATGGCACTAAATTATGGTCATTATAATGGTAGGTTAAAACCAGTGTTGCTGCAGAGAGGTCCTGCTGGGAATTCTCCTCTTGCAGGGTGTTAAGTAGAACAGCCTGCCGGAAAGGACAGCATGAAGAAATATAAATAACTGCGCACAAGGAGGACAGGATGTGCTTCAGAGGCTAGAGCGGTGCAAGGGTAGGGCTGGGCTTTGAGTAATGCTAATGTGATGGTTTTATGCCCACTTGTTTTTCACACATGTAACATGGTGATGACAGCAAGGAAAAAGGCTGTTGGGAGAACTGCCTGTCCCTGCTTTGAAATCTCTGGGTGAAAGTAGCTATGCTGTGGCACTGACTTAGTTCATTTTGCCTCGAAAAATACATGAAGGCGCTCTAAAATACATAAAAGTGCTCACATGACACTGCATTTTAGCCACCAAATTCAGGTCTTCCTATGGGCCTTTCTTAACACAGTGGCTGCCTTTATGATGCTCTTGAATGTGTCTACCAAAAGGTAGCTCCAGCATGGCAGAGCTGCCTGCTTAGACACTGGTGGAAATGCTACCAAGAGCCAAAATAAACTAGCTTAGAAAGAGTGTAGTCGAGAATGGCTTTTCTTGATTCCTATGTTTGTTCCCAGCCGAACTTCTTGCTGTCTGGCTTACCACTGCTTCATAGCTGGGTGCTTTGTGCATCTGAAAATGACAACCTGATAATCTACCACCCTGTGCTCAGCTATAGGAGTGCAAATCACGAAGGAAGCAGACTCATGGCCTCTGTCTTGAGCAACGGTGCTTGGAAATGCGAGAGACAGCAAATGCAAAATGCGTGATATAGTTGCTGATGTTGTTGCAAACCCTGGAAATATGTCACTGACATCCCTCGAGAGTCAACAGCATAAAATTGGTGTGAGAAGAGAATAAGTTCTGTCAGGCTTCCTGGTTGTATTTATTTATTAGTTTTAATTTTTAAATTTTCCCTCTGCTAAGACCTGACTCCTGTTGGTCCCACTGGAAGAAACAAGGTGAAGTTAGTTGACATCAGGTTACTGCAGTGTCTATCCTCACTGGCAATGGGCAATACACCACCACCACCACAGTCACATCGGGATGCCAAGTATGTGCCAAGGTGTACCAAAATGAAGTAGCATTGGGATTAGCCCATCAGGGAGGTCGCCAGGGCACTAGGCACTCTCGTGTGAGCCATGCTTGGTGCTATCCCGCTGTCCCAGAGCTGGTGTACCCCAGATGCTCTCTTCCTCTTCTACTGGGCTATATTTCACAAGTCTCACCTTCGTCCTTCTGTGCAGTATCTCTGACCCTGTCCCATGGAGAGAAAGGATGGAATTGACCTCAGGTAGGAGCCGTCTCCACACTGATGCCTGGTGACCACGAACCCCAAAGGCCAAGGGCAGGAGCTGAGTTTCACATCTTTTTGGGCCCTCTTAACAGCACAGGTCTTCTGCTGCTGCTCACGTAGAGATGAAGCAAAGCAAGGGGTCTGCAGGGGTCATCGGTGCTGTGTGTAGATGGATACTAATGACGTTAGTGGGCACTGAGCAGCAGATTTGGTGGAGGCTGCAGTAACACACACCTCCTCAGAAAGGTCAGTGGTATGTGGGGCGTGACCCCACATTCCTTGTGCATCCCCGACCCCCACTGAAGTCAATCAATCAGACCTATTCTGTGGCACCATTAACTTAGAAGATTTATGTGCTTCAGGCAGTGGGAGGAGAACTTGATTTCATTTCCAGCATAGTTTTTTGCTTTCCTACCCTCACTCATGTTAATGATAACAGACGTGAATTCATCTCAAGTAGCCAGGGAAACAGCTCAAGCCTGACTCTGTTCCCAAGCAGATGTGAACCGCTGGCTTATTATTTAACTAAGTTGTTGACAACTAACGGTCTAATTGGGGGAGCAATTGATTTTGGATGACATTTTAAAACTGCAAACTCAGCTCAACCATTTATAACCCCCATGGTGGTTTATTGCTTTGGCAGAGTTAAGTGGATTGATTGGTTATAAACTTCTATTGGTTTCTTGTTACCATGAACCATGTTTAATGCTTTGTATTGATTTATCATTTTCTGAAAATATAAATTTTCTTTAAAAAAGAAAGCCTTGAACGTTACAAAGAAAGGTGTTCTGTAGCACACACATGCAGTTTAGCTTCAGGAAATGCTGGTTCTCATCTCACCTGTCCTAATTTTGGATAATGCTAAGTTGTTATGCAGTTTATTTACCTGAGCATGCTTCATTCCTCCTGCAGCAGGAACAGGAGGTGTTCAGCACTGGATGAGCACGAGCCTGCACTTTTAATCCAGGAATTATTTGGAGAGAGTTGAATCTGCCTGAAAGACGTGAAACAAGGGCGTGAGTGTGAAACTGTCATGTGAGAGGTGCAGTGAAAAGCATCCCAGGGCAGCCTGTGGTCTAAGTCTTCCTTTCCTGAACCTAGACTGATCCAAAGGCATCCTATCTTGCAGATGACTTCCAATTAAGCCCATTCTTTTAGAAAAAGTGGGATCTTTGGCACCACTAAGAAGAGCTAAAGGAGAAATTCTCTCTGTGGAAAAAGACAAGTCACCCAATTTTGCTGCCTGAGCTCTTCCTTTCTGCAAAATAAGGACAATGAACCTGGCTGCTTCAACAGGTTTTGAGGATTAATGGCTTAAACAGGTCCGATCCTGCATGAATTGAAGGTTACCAGTTGCCAACTGTGTTGAACATGGCAACTCTACATGTTGGTAAATATCCATTCATTAATTCTTAATTGTTATTTGGAATAGTGAGGCTCTTCTAAATATCTCCCAGGATTCACCTCACAGTCCCTGGGACTGTGCACATAAAAGGAACCAGGACAAATGTAGTCCATCCCTTTTGTCATGTGAAAACAGTCGGTACTTCAAACCTTTGGATGTGTCAATCATCTTCACCACTTTACACCAGCTGAAAGGTCTCTGGCAAAGGGCATTTTTGTATCCCCTGTTTGGGAACATCTCCTGGGGAGCTGGCCTGGTCCTTCCTCAGTGCCTCCCAACACAGCAGCAAAATAGCAGTCTGGACAGAACAACCTGTGTGACTCCCAGTGGGATGCAGGCAAAGAGGAAGGGTAACTGGATCGGCACAAGGCACCAAGGTTGCGGGTCACACACCGTGAGACTTTACACCCTGAAACCCAAAGCAACAACACGAGGAGAAAGGAGGTGGGTAATGAACGAACTAACTAGGAGTAAGTGTCTTCTTTGATTGTGGTGAGTGAAGAAATGCTGTGAAATCTGAACCTCTGTGCAATATCTTCCCTGGCTAATCCAGCTCCAGCAGTGACTCCAGCAAGCTGATTTCCTGGGAGCTTTGGCTGATGTTGCAATCAGCTCTGGTGCCTGGTACAGAGCCCAAGACATGAGCATGCGCACCTACTGGAGCAAGGGATTATCCAGAGACACACCAAATATTCACTGCAACACTATATGGTATCAGGCAGAAAATGGCAGGCCAACTATTTTTGGGGTAACTTGTATAACTTTTCCAAGCTTTGGTGTATTTTAATTTTAAAGTGCTTGGCATCATTGAGGCAGGATGTTTTGGATTAACAGTTATACAACTCAAGTGCAAAAGCAAAAGAGCCTGCTAAAGTACATGAGGGCTTTGCTTTGAAGTTTATTGGAGAAAGAGCCAAGTCTATAGGATCTAAGGATACAGTCCTGAAAAACTGGTTTAGTGTGGAGAGCTTGTGAGAAGAAACAATAAAATCAATGAGGCTTTACAGTGACCTGAGCGAATCTTGTATTATCTTGTTTTAAAATGCACTTTTCTGGGTAAAAGAGAGAACATGTACACAATGCTGTGTCCTCCTCCTACTTTGGACATGAAGTGTAATCCTAGTCATCCTTACGTTCAGAAAGATATAGGAGAACTGGGAGTAATTTTCATGCATAGGCTGAGACCCTTCAGCTTAGAAGTGAGGTGGCTGAAAACAGTGCAGTGAAGACGCACAAAATCCTGAACCGTGTGCAGAAGGTGAATACAACCCAAAAAGTCAAGGACACCCAGTCGAACTACCAGGTTTAAAAATAAATTATACCAAAGCACTAATTTTTCACCCAGTGGAATTCGTTGCTAGGGATGATGTGGAGGCCAAAATTATAAACGAGTTCAAAAAGTCTTTTTCAAGGAGGAAGAGTCCATGAGCAGTTGTTAAATGCAATGTTCTTCCAGCTTGGTAAATCCCCGGATGACTGCACTTTGGGAGGGTACATTATGGAAACACTTGATCTATACGTGCTGTATTTCCTTTCCCTACAGGTAGGGGTAGGACTAGGTGGGTCATTACCCTGTCTTGAGGTGGTCTCTTTTGGTCTTATTCCACATTTTTGCCCAGAAATGTCTGTGTATAATGAGAAATGAATGATTGTATGTATTTTAATCTAAAAATGTAATGTCCTGATACTAAGTTTTAGCTACCTTAAACCAACTCCTGCTTTACCCAGATATTTAGGACTATTTTCACATCTTTAGCAGAAGCAGGGCTCCCATACCTCATTAGCAGTGCCCTTCTTTGTCTTTTAAAAAGACGTGCAAAATTAAGATCCCTTTTCCAGCATACCCTCCAGAAATATGAGCAATTTTTTCTTTGGAAGAACTAAATGTGATTGTCAGTGCATCACTGAGCTATGACCTATAGTTATCTGAGAGGGTTTCAGATATACTGCTCCATTCTGCCACTCTCTCCTTGGGTTTTCAGGTCAGGGAGCCCAACTCTGAACACATGCCTACCTCTTTTCCTGAAGATCTGAAACCTTTAATGAGTAGTCCAGATCTTCATCTTGTGCAACTGGCAGAGATCCACTGCCTGCAGGAAAGCTACCTTGCCTTATAAAGTATTTCCAAGTACCCACATTCATGACTCTTTGCATCCACCTCAACCATTTCCTTGAGTTCCTATGTGCAAATGTAGCCAACATCTGTTGCAAAAGTGATATTAAATAGCTTCGGGTTAACATATTTACCAATGAAAACCTGCTTTTGCATGGCGGAAGCAAGTATCATTCAAAATTATTTGCTTCTTCTAACAGTTATCTGAAATCTCTGGGGTGAGAGATGGCTTTTCTTCTGCTGTTTCAGATGTTTGCTCTCTGACCTTTGGAAGTTACGCTTCTTCATCTTTCCCAGTGTTATGTTCTCCTGGAGCTGGTTCTGATATCTAAGGCACTTGCAAATTTTTTTCTTTCTCCTTACCTTTGCTGACAAAGTCTAGATAGACTGTTGAAACCAAACCTCTCTGAAGGCAAGGATTTAGCAAGGTTCAAGTAGGAATTGGACATTCTATATACTGATTGCAAGTGCAGAGAGCGCTATAATTCTAAAGCTAACAAAACTAGAGATTTGGAAATATTATCAGACCTCATTCTTCAGGGTTTAAGTGTTTAAGTATAAAGATTCAGGAAGAAATTGTCCTGGCAGGCAGATTATCCCACAGCTGCGTGAATTTCCTCTAAAGCATCTGATGCTAGCTTACACGTTAAAAAAGGTCTTGCATGGATGTACATTAGGCCTGATCCAGGGTGTCCCTGTTGACTACTGCCCGATTCACTATTTTAAGCCTCTCCGTAGGAGCTTGTGGAAAATCACAGTGGGACTTCCTTATAATCTGAGGCAGACCTCTCTTTTTAAGGAATTGCTTCAAGATTTTGTAGTTGAGATTTTATCTCTTTTTTTTTTTTTTTTTTTTCCCATCTCTTGAAGTTACTAAAGCTCTGCTATAACAGACACCAGGCAATTTATTATGGTGTGATCTCAGTAAAAACCCTTTCCTACCTGGAGCCATAACAGAGCTTGCTCATCTTTTGTAGAAGCCAGTACAAACTAGTCTGAGATGGTTAAAACTGAGATCCAAACACTAGATACTGCTGGTTTGAAATGTATAGAATAAGTGACAATGTAAAAGAAAAATCAAACAATATTTTTTCAAGTTAGGAAACCTCCTTTGTATCCAGTTATGCCTTAAAGATGCTTACCCTTATTTTTTCACATTTCAGATGAAATTAAGATTAACAAGGGGTATTGTAGGGTCTCCATCACTGCAGATTTGGCAGAACAGCTCAGAGAGGCATTGGGAATGTTCTAGGCAGATGGATTATCTGATTTCTGCCCATAGGACTTCCAGTCCTTAGAAAAACTGGGGCCATTGCTTCCATGGAGAAGCAATGTCAAATAGAGGTATATTGCTTAAAGACATTTATTTATACATTTTATTAAAAGTTTAATAAAGAAAGAGGTGTCATGGTGAAGGCAATAGGTGTGGATGATTTGTATTTCTCATATTTTCATGAATTGGCTCTGTAATCCTCAGGGAGATCAGTCTAAATCCCTGTGCCATACCTCCTCAGTCGTAGTGTTAGTGATCCTATTGAAGTTTCAGTCCTTCTTTGTTGTGCAAAAGACTCACTGCCAAGGCATCCAGCACATGCTAAAATGGTTGTTTGGGACTTTTATCTTAGTAATAGATTCTCTGCTTCTTCGCTAAAGCACTGAAATTGCTAACAGCATTTCAGAGACCATCCCCGTATAGGGAGAATTTACTGGGGAGGGAAGGAAAGGGAGGAACATCGGGACAAACACACATCTAAAATCTCATAAAACGAGTTATCTTTACAGCATGTCTCTTTAAAATGCCATTCCGCTTTACCATACCTACTTTCCTACTGTAGGAACATTAAGTGTTTGTTCCCCAAATCTCCCCTGTGGCTTGATTTCGCAACAATCTTCCCTCAGCATTCTCTTATACTTTTCCTACACTAGTAATAGAAGTTGCTGGAAGTTTTATTTGATTGTAGTTGCATGTTTAGGGGCAGATCCTAAACTGGTAAAACCTTGATACCCATCAGGCAACTCTGGCAATGCCCATGATTGGCCTCTGAGCACCATTGTGGCTCCATCCCATTCTGGGACTGTGCTGGAGAGGCGGCAGCTTTTCCTTGTACAGATACAGCAGTGGCCTTTTAACACTGACATGAAATGGCAATGAAAAAAGGTACCTAAAACTAGGGGTTTGAGCAAGTCGTGGGTGTCCTGGGGTGAATCGTGTTTCTGCCACCATGGACGCAAGCTGCAACCTGAGGCAGAGGTGTCTTTCCTGACGCTCTTCTGCTTCCACAAAGAGCTTCCTTTTCCAGGAACAAGCATTTTATAATGAAAAGGATTTCACTGAGAAATTTCTATAGGGGGAGCATTTTACCCCCTACTTTCTTTGAAAACTCGGGGAGATTTTTTTTTTTTAGATGTAGGTAAGAATTCATATTTATATGGCCATCATCACCACAGCATTTGCATTTTGTGCTATGTGAAGCTCTCATTCATCTTTGACTTGAAAAGTTCCTCTGCTTTCATTAACTGAATTTTGCCCAGGCAGAGATTTTTGATCCTGCAAGTCTTGAATTAAAATTCCCCAGTGTTGTGCCTATTTTCTACCAGCTCATACACTACTCCTCACTAGTCTTTACTTTTATAACAATTGTATATTTTTGCCACAGGGTCTTTGCGCTGAATTCTTGCCAGGCCTCTCTCCTCAGCATTAACAGCTTCCTTCTGCAGGCTGCTAAAACACTTCCTGCTCAGGGCTGACGTAAGGCAAAGCCACTACAGGCTTGTGCCCAAGGCCACTGCTCCGACACATGCATCTGCATCATCTTTCAGCTCTCACTTATTAGGAAAAACCAGTGCCTAGCTCTTATGTTTGTAAAGAAGGGCTGAAAATTTACTCCAAACGCATTTACTGTCATTAAATCTTGACCTCTTCTTTCATCGTTGAGGACAGGCTTGGTCACAGAGTGGTGGGGCTTAGCACGTCCCCTAACACATTGCAGGGTACGAGGACGAAAGCTGCCCCATGCCTCGTCAAGTCTGACCGCTGCCTCCCCTCTCCTGTGCCACTCTCTCCCCTTCAGGCATAACCCCCTCTTTCCTGAGCTTTATTTTAAAATCTCCACCCCCTTGCTTTTATCTGAAACATGGGCCCTTATGAGGCTTCTCAGGACAATTTCCATGGGAAATATTTGTCTCACAATGGAGTCCTTTCCCATAGTTTTGGGAGCAGAGGGGCAATTTTTTTCTCATAAACTGGACTATGCACCATTGTGCATACTGTAAACTTCTGTCAGAGGCCTGAAGAAGGACCGGTTGCCTCCAGCTAACAATACCACTGGGCTAATTGGTAGAAATAATTATCCCAAACGCTGGAAAAATTCAATTAGAAGAAAAACACATTAAAATGTTGTTCCCAGATACTCTATCTTCATTATAAGAGACCACCCATGTGAGTCCAGTCCTACTGTTATACAGAGGTGTTATTATTTTAAAAAAGTAGCAAGTTTCAGGCAGCGTAGGGAAGCAGGCTAGGGGAGTCTTTGGGAGAGACACAAATCACTCCGTCATTCTGCACTGAAGAGACAGTGTTAGAGGAGTAACAAGCCATTAGTGAAAGCCAAGTGCCCAGACTTCATTTTTTTTTTTTTTTAAATAATGTGTGGTCCAAAGCCATTGTATTAAATGTAAATGGAGAGGGAAATTATATTCCATATACTCCACACTGTATTGTAGTCGTGCAGACAGCTGGTTGCAGCGCACAGAGCCTGAACCACCTCTCCGGCAGTACATGCCATCCTTACTGAGGTCAGTATTATTTCTTGTCCTGACAAGGATTCTCTGCTCAAAAGACTTTAATTTTTTTTGTCTGCTTCAAGCAACAGCGGGGGGTATGAGCAGGGCATTTTTCTCAAGTGATGAAGTCTGTTCCCACGGCTGTGGGAAGGAAGATGGAGGGAGAGGGAGCATGAGGCAGGAGCAGGCAGAGGAGTGGAATATGCGGGGAGATCCGAACTTTGGCAGGAAGATTTGGGTGAAGGCACTGAAAGTGGGTTTAAACCAGATATGTTGTTTTAGAGGCAGCTTCCTCTGCAACAGATCTGCTGTCAGCAGAGAGTTTGCTCCGGCCTGTGCCTAAGATGCAGCCAAGGAATTATTTCTTCAGTATTCCTAAACTTGCATGCCCACATGGAGGCAAGGAGGCATGATGAAAACCTGCCTCATCCTCTTTTTGTTGGGTCAGCAGCATCCACGACTCTGGCCGCTCCGTAAATATCACTAGGAGAGATATTTAGGAGCCCTGATGCGCGTGGTGTGAGCTAGACAAGAGGCAGGGCTGCTGCCTGCCCTAACTGCTCACCGCTGCTAATCATTCGCATTATTGTTGTGCCTGGAGGCCCTGGCTGGGATCAGGGCTCCCACTGTGCCCTCTTATCTGCAAAGCTGCAGCCAGATGAAATCCCTGTCCAAATGGTTAACTAGCCCGGACAGTCCAGGCATGGGAGAAAGGAGATGGTATTCTCTCTTTATAGAGGGGGGCATTTGTGGCGCAGAGGTTTTCCTGATGTCAGGAAGGACGTTGTGGCACAGCTGGGAGGAACATCCAGGTCACCAAGTGCTTGTGTTTGGTCAGTAGGACACCCTGACTTTGTACGCTGGGCTGGTCTCAGTGAGGTGGCTGCATTTCTTCATCCCGCATCGTTACACTTGGCAGCAGAATCACCTGGAGACTTTACTGGTTCTCAGATTGCAGGGGCTGTGAGGATGCTCTGCTCCCAGGAGCCTGCTTGCTGCTGAAATCCAGATTCTGACCTCCAGGAGAAGCAGCACCCATGTGTGGTAGGATGGTTGTGTCCTCTGCTCCTACCGGTCCGAGCCAGCAATAGGCAAAAGGATGTTTCTGATAATGCCTCTTCCCCTGATCTCAGACTCCACGTTAACTTCCAACATTGCCTTCTTTGAATGCAGCTTCCCCTTCCTCTCCTGTACCTCCCCCACCAGGTAGGTCTGGCACCCAAAGCTCCAAATAGCACTTTTCTCAGGTTGTGGGTAACATCTAACCACTCCCCCTTGTTCTCAAGGGTCAGCAAAGCTCCTTGTTAGTGAAACGCTCCTCTTTTTCTTCTCTTCATGCAACTTGCAACCTTAAAGTGCATCTTACCTGTGGGAGCATCAGTCAAACCCCTGGTCAAAAGCCCTGTAGGAAAAGGTTGTGGTCGTTTATTCAGGAATTTGTGCATAGCTGGAAGTGAAAGAGGTAGCAAAAAGTGTGGGAGGTTTTTTTTGAGATATGGAATTTAAGAAGAAAGCATTCATTCCTCCTGCTTAAATCTGATCTGGATTCACATTTTGGATGCCCATGCTTGCAGATAGAGTGGCTGTAGTCGTGTAATTGCCTTGCTCTGTGACCAGTAATGATGTATTGGTATTGCAGTAAAGAACAGAGGTGTTGAAAGACGTTTTACAGCTTAGAAAAGGGGAAATTCTTCCCCTCTTCCTCCACACATATATGCCATAATGTGAGCAAATATGGCAAAGTGCAACTATGTGGCACATGTTGAAACTGAAATCTGTCTGGTCTTCTCCTCTGGGACTGAATTTGACAAGGCCTTACTATTTCAGGAGTGCTAAAATGAAACAGTAATATACTGCTGAGTTTCATCCAAACCCAGTTTTATTATATGAACTACTTTCATCTACTGCCTATGCCTCTTCCCATCCAAATATGGACAGAATAAACAAAGCAAACCCACAAACTTTGCTGCTCTGCTCGGAGCACACAGCAGCTACCCAGTACACTCATGAAAAAGTTACGATATCTCACCTCTGTAGAGGAATTTTTATCTATAGTTCTCAGCCTGCTTTATAAAGGAGAGAAGGGCTGTATCTCTGTTTTACTGGTGAGGAAGTAGGATGAATAAGAAATAAACCCAAATTATTTGGAAGTTTGAATCTTGACTCCAGGACGAGAAGATGTAAGTGGCTGTAGGGAGAATATAAAGATATACTCATCTATTCACATATGTCCAGTGTTGGGAATCTTTAATAAACATGGCCCAGTCTCTCATTGTGTGGAGATGCAGCAATTTCACCTTTCTCAGCTCTGGGGAGAAAAGTGCCTCTTCACCCAGAAACTGGGAGTTTTGTTTTAGTAAGCCTGGTAGGAATGCTGGCAGGGTTCAGCAACATCCCCAGCACCTACTAAATTCAGTGGGAGTCCTTCTAACCGGATCAGGCCTTAGTTGTAAAACAACGCCTTGGTTACTTTGAAGAGAATTGTCAAAAAGCTCCCAGTTTAGGGATTTCTAGATCTCCTCCTTCTTTCACGACCCTTCTGTAGGACAGCTCTCCTGAGACCCAGGTGGAGGGCAGCCAGCTGAGCTGGTGGCTTTAAAAGCAAAAGGACAAATATGCTCACAAACAAGTTCTAAGAGTGTCTGATTAGTAACATAAATAAATAGGAAGAAAGTAACAGCAATATTACGCAGAAATGCATTGTAGTCATTTTAGCTGCATGAGCTCATTCAGTACCATGAAACAAAGATTTATAATTGCCTGGGGGATATAGTGGGTGCCTTTAAGGGGCAAATGATATTAATGATGTTATTCAAAAAGATTAATGCCATCGTATCACGGAGTCCCCCATGACTCCAAAGAGCACATCTATTAATGAACTTACTTATGATTAAAACATGCTGAGCGAAACAATAGTTAATTGAGCTGTGGAAAAAAATACAAGGGAAGATTTTTATCTTTTATGAAAGCAGATTTATACAATTTAGCTTGTGACTAAAATTGTCTTTGAGGTGCGTAGGATCATGTTTGCAATCAGAGAATGTCATCGCTTGTTGGACAGGACACAGGAACTGGCCACTGTGGGCTTCTTGCCATCCCAAATTAACTGCTGCACATCTGGCATGGAAGAGCTTCAGCACTTTCCTCCATTTTACTGTTGCAATATCTACGCCGTCACTGTGACAGGCCCACTGAGAGCTACTGAAGCAAAAGGACTGAGGCGAAGTGTACAGATATCAAATGTCTGTGGTTTTGGAGAACGCCCACAGTGAGAAATCCAGGGAGTGGTTAACTGAAGGCAAGTCAGGGTGTTGCAGGGCATTTGCTGAGCATGATAACTGCTTGTGTGCCTGCTCCTGCTCCTTGGGCGGAGGCAGGGAGCGTTGGCCATGCCAAAGAGGGTCCCTGCAGACCCCGGCTGGAGGGACCGATCCCAGAAGGATCTCAGAGCTGTACACCTTGGTCTTGCAGAGAGACCTGCTGCTGGGTTCCCAGGAGGTGTCTGAGGTGAGGAAAGGGACCTTTCAGGAAAGGTCATTGCCGGTGTCCCCTTGACAGCAGACAGAGGAGGAGCCTGCCTGTGGAGGCCCATCATAAGGGACACACACTTCCATCTGCACTTGCACTCCTGGAACAAAGAGTTTGAAGCATCTCAGGGTCTATTTGGGTCCATTATGCATTTTTCTTGCACATATAAGGTGTTATGTGAGTAAACGATATAGCTGGGAGTTACACGCCCCCTCCATCAGGCAGTTGAATCTGTGAAAATGTTGGATGACCTGAGTTGATGCAACCTGCTTTTCTAGGCGAGACCTTTTTCTGGGATCTTTCAACTCTTTTTATGAGTAACAATCTGGCAAGATCTCCACTTCAACAGCTTGTTGAAGCACTTGAAGATTTTACTGAAACCTTCTAAAATCTCTAGACCTGTCCTAACCTGCAGCTTCTCAAGTGGTTTCTATTATTTCAAGAGCCATGTGGCTGTACGGAAATTTTTCTTTCACTTCCTCAGGCTTAATTCCCAAAAGTCATCAGAGACACCTTGATCAAAGCACGGCTCTGGCCCTCTGGTCTCTGGGAACCTGCTGCCAGAGTTTACTGCCCTCTGATTTGCCCAGCCCCAGGGCCAGATATGGGATGTCCATACCTCGGGATGGCCATTCCTGCAAGGGGGATGTTGTTTGTTGGGAGTGGATCAGGGATGCTGGTCCCTAAGCCTCTTGCTGACTCTGTCCCTGGCTGTCTGCTGTGCTCTCAGCTGGAGGCTGCCCCTTCTCCATGCCCGCTACCCACATCTCAGCTGCTTTGGTGCAAACTCTTCCATCTTTATTTGAGTGCTCAGGGCTTGAGGGCCAGCAAAACACACCCTGCTCTTCTTTATAAGCAAACAGCTGCAGTTCATTTTTTATCTCACATCCTCTTGTCCCTTACAGGCCACACTGTACGTTGCTTTTCCTTTAAAAAAGACACACATCCCCCCACCATGCACATATTTCCATATACATGTATCCCTCCAGCCTTTGTACGTGCCAAACTCCGCATGCGCTCGGTGTGCTTGCCGAGCCCTGCCTTGGCACCGCGGTGGGGCTCCTCATTCTGGGGCAGCCGGTGTGATCTCACCCTGGACACAGGCATTTTCCTCCTGCTGGAAAAAGAACATTTGGGCTATTAGCAGAGAGGAAGCTCACAGTGTCATGCAAGTTTATATCAAACAATTGTTGTACCAAAGGAGCTGGAAAAACAACTTTTTTAAGCACCACTGTATCATTTCCCTTTTTTTTTTAAACAAAAGCTCAAATTTTTTCAGCTATAAAAAAGTGGGCAGTGTATTAACTCTTTATATTGCTTGCTTACAAACAAAAAATAACTGGAGGTTTAAGCCCAGAACGCCGTGTCTCTAGTCCTTCATGCTGGATCCTTATCTTAAAGTTGTGATTCAAACTAAGCACTAATAAAAATTATGCACCAGCCAAGGCAGGAAATACAATACTTGCCCTACCCTTTCTATCTTGTTCCCCATGATTACAGCCTATTGAGTGTGCCATAAGGAAAAACACAATAGAATGAGATGAAATAATAAATGGAAGCAATACATCAGCCATATAGTCCTTTAGCCCAAAACAACTTTCACCTCCAATTTCAGTCCATAAGGCCATGAACAGAACAGCACGTATTACCCTTTATAGGTAACAGGCGTATTATGGGCAAAGGAAAAAATGTCAGTTGATTTTGCTGATGATCATAATAGAGTTTCCCAAAGGAAACCTAAAGCTGAAAAGGTGTGTGGATTCAAGTTATGTATCACAATGTTGACCTTTATTTAGTCATTTATTTCAAAAGATAGGTATTTTATTGATCTCTGTGAATTTTTTTAATTGCGGATGTGAAAATCTCTGGTAGCCTGAACTGACTGTGTTTTCTCGTCTCTGGGGACACTTAAGGCTCTACTAAGTATTTGCTCAGAATTGTCTCAGAATTGGAGAGAAGGAAAACGTCCTCCCATGGTTTTCATCCTGACTAAGCTTTGGTGAACTTATTTTGCAGAAGTCTGTGCTCTGTTCTGGTCCCCAAACCACAAGAATTGTTCTACCTTGCTGCACAAAATCTGGGTTGACTCAAAATTATGAGATGAAAGACCAGTGATTTAATCATAGGTTTATTTACTGTAATACAGTGACATGTTACTTGCTGTTCATAAAACTTAACGGGGAACTGAATTCCATGGTGTAAGCAAAGTTACCCTATATGCTGATACTAAACAAGTTATGTCTTACAATGAACTTCCATGATAAACAACTAAAAAAAAGTTACAGAAGGCTGTCTCTGTGAAATTCTTTATCTATTTGTAAAGCTGCAGTACCGTTACGCAACTTCAGCATTCGTAGTAGTTTTACTGCTAATACCTTACTAGATTTTGCAACCTAAAGGTCAATATCATAGCCAGGGCGAAACACCATTTTGTCTAAAAGATTTGGCAAAGGCTAAATTCCTAATATCCTTAAATTACACTCATGGCAGTATAAATGTTTTGAGTTCTTTTGCAATCACAGTTTTGTTAAGCAGCAGAATTACTTTTGTTGAACTTGTAAACTTTCCAGTACAAACTTGCTTTTGTTGACAGTGTGTTTTTTGTAGCATTTTCAAGATAAAAAAACTATTTTGATGATCTGAAAAACCTGGCACTTACTTATAAGAAAAATAGGAACAAATGTTGACATTATTTTTGGTTCCATTGTAGTGGGCACTTGCAGAGCATAAAATCCATTAGTGCATGGGAGCTGATGAGACATAATGTTAATAAGAATGATGTAAATACATAAGCAGATGATTGTCTGGACAGTTGCATGGAGTTAAGAGTTTTAAGCAATTATCTGTGTTTATGGACTGGTCCATAAGCATCTGGGTCTACTACACAATGAGCATTACTAGCTAGGAGAGTTGAAAAGCTGATGAGAAACTGTGATGCCAGGGACTGCTGAAAGCTGTGAACTGGGGACTCGGCCTGGGCTGACATGGGGATGTTTCAGAGAGCTTTGACGATACATTAGGGCTGGGGTAACCCTGCCGGCTTGCAAGGGGAGGACTTGGTTTTCTCGATTTCCAGTTGTGTCTTTACTTTGAAACTTCATGAACCAAAACTATTGCTTTCAGCCCTCTTTAGCAAAAGCCATCTCAGTGTGCCTTCTTGTTTGCAAAGGGGATGTGGACGCAGCTGCTGGGGCATGTAACAGTTGGTAGCCCTTTGCTGTGTATGTTGGAGAGGATGAACTAAATGCTCACAGCCTGTGTGCAGGAGGAGAAAATGACACTAATGCATGTGGAAAAACAAAAGGAGGCAAGCAGGAAATAAATGAAAAAAAAAAATCCATGAGAAAATGGATTTTGTGGTGTATTTAACCATGGCTGGAAGGGGGGGTGCCTATAAAATGAGAAAGTTTGCTTGCTTGACTGTAGGGTTTATTTGTTTTTTAAAGTTTCTTTTAAAAAGAGCAGGAAAAAGTCAAGTTTTTCATCAGCTGGTGACTCAGACGGCTCAAGCTGTGAGCATCTCTGTGATTTCTCACTAAGCAGCATGTGGTTCTCAGCCTTGGTGCAGAGACCCCCTTGAAAGACCCATTTGGATGAGCTACAATTTATGCTGGTGTCTGCTAGGCAAGCAGATGGATTTTTATTGGAAGAAGAATGCCCTGAATGAAAGCAGGATTAGCTTTGTGGAAAATCACCTGTGCTAAATACTAGTTTGGGCCAGTGACTGATTTAGTGGTAGCGGATGGAAGAAGCCAAACATCTGTTTCCCTCGATCCTTTTTAAATGTTTCTCTCATCCTTTCATAGCACCAAGCCTACAAGTATTTCAAGATCAAAGGGTTCAGCTTCCTGCGCATTTCCTATATTTAGCAAATACCTGAATGAAGCAATGACCTTTCTCAATAAGAGATGAGTTGGCAACTGAACTGTGATTCCTACATGTGTGCACAGCTTTCTTCTCTGTACCCAGCCTGGTCACGAGTGCCAGAGTTACACGTCCCCGTAGTGTCAAGCTCATCTGGCATAAGGTCTCAGATCTGTCAGTCAGTGATGGGCAGCACTAGGATCTCGTTTACCAAAGATGCCACTGATCTGGGATGTGTAAGATTAGAGAAGGGCAAGACTTGGGTTTCCATCCCATGCAAACTGCCAAAATTTTGACATTTTTTGACTTGAATCCCTCCTTTAGCATTTAATGCAGACCACTTGAAATCTTCTACTTTGATCATTTCCAAGCATTTTATTTATGAGTCAAGCTACTATTATTTTGTTACATATTTTATAGATACATATTATAGAATACATGTGCATGTATCAATACGCACTGAATTTTTCTTTCATTGAAAAGGTTAAAACGAGGCATTCTGACAATCCTGAATATGAAATACTTTCCAAAACATATTTTTTCCAGTTTCTCTGGAGAATTTCCCACCAGTTCTATAACGAAGCCATTCAAAATAGACTAAACAGGCAAAGTATTTAAATGACAATATTCCAAATGGCAGACTCTTCAGAGAGAGGCATTGGTACATGCTATGTGTTTTTCGGCACATCTCAGTTCTTCGGTACAGTACGTATTAAAAAACATTTCTCTTTTTTCCATGATACTCTTTGAGGAGGGTGTGCTCCTTGGAACAAACTTGCTATCCAAATGCACTCAGGATGAGGGCTATTACAGTTGAACAAGCTGTATAATTGGGCCTTTGTTCATAAATGGCAACATACCATGCATTTGTTAATAGTTGTGTTATGTTGCAGGTTGTGGACATTTTTTTTGAACTTCATTTTCTATTGTTAAGGCGTTGATTATTTTTTTGAAGAATAAGAAAGTTGAAGCTACCTGTACTCGTGTGCAGCTTCTAGGAGAGCTTAGATTGAAAAAACATTTCCAAGAGCTGACTGAACTGGATAATTCTTGTTTTGCAGACTTTTTCTCTCTTTTCCCTCTCTCATCCATACTGACATGACTGTCATTTTAATTACATAATATTGCACTTGTTCAAATTGCATTTCCCTGTTGCTGATGGAATAGCAGTTCTCCCATCAAGATGCATGAAAGCGTATACAGTTGTGGGCGGGAAAAGGAGTTTAATATATTTTTATGCAGAACTCATCTATACTGCAAAAATGAGCCAATTTCCATGTGGAAACAGATTTGGCCTCCTTTAAAAACTGGCTGACTTCCCTGGAAAATGTATCCATTTCGGCCAACAAATCTCTAAACTAACAGAACTTTCTTTGCGAACATTTTGAACCCAAATGCAGTACAGAAAACTTTTCAGGATGAGTTTGTTTGCTGTTTTATCCTTCTTCAGTTGTCATTCAGCTATGAAATTGGCTTGGTCTCATGGTGAGCAGCTTCAGTCTTTCCAGAAGTGCAAAACAGCAACTACAGCCATAAGCAATTGAAAACCTGAGTTTATCCTCTCATCTGGAGTGTGGTATTGGCCACAGCATAGAGCTCCCTGGTGCCATGCTGGGATATTCATTCTGCAGTCATGGAGAGGGACAGCCAGCTCAGGCCAATCCCAAAAAACAACCTAGACCCAATCCTACCTCAGGGTCTGAAACATCATGATAAACCATCCAGACACACTGAAAAATAGAGAAGAATGTATCCTTTTGCTGCTGTTGTGAAGCTGTGTGAGCAAATTCCTCAGCACCACGCTAAGGCTTTACTGTAGAGTTTGGCTCGTGCCAAGGATGGATTTTGACACATGGCTTTAGACTTGCTGAGTGCCTTGCCTTTGTCTCTAGAAATGCCCAGACTGGTGGGGTACAAATACAGTTTTGCACAGTGTCCTCTTGGCTCATACAAATAAACGAGGTAGGAGTATCAGTAAGAAAAAGGGCATTTCTTCCCTTTGAGAAAAGCTATTCTGTTAGTGGAGGCTGGCGGAACTAGCAGCCTAATACCTGATGTTGGTCTTATTTTTTAGATCATGAATGATCTTACCTTCTTGCCTATCATCCCAGTCCTGTCAAATTTCTCTCTGATTTTACTCAACTGAGTAACTGCCTTTTGGTGTCTGGCATTTGTTTTGCACAACCCAACTGTCACAAACTGGGCTTCGCTGTCAGAGTATGGCAGGGTCTCTACAAGGTATGGAGCTGGATGACGCTGTCATAGAAGCCCGAAGCTCTAGCTCCAGTGCCTTGTCCCTGTCAGCAGGCCCACCACAGCCATCCCTGATGTGGCCCACTGCTCTGGGTGTGTCACCTGCCTCCAAAGAGGACACAACGAGGTCCCCTGGCTCCCAGATCAAGCCAAAGTCTGCAGCTTTTCTCCCCCTTGAGCTGTTCTTGGACTGGTGACGAGAGCAATGAGGTTAAAGTGGTTTGTTGTAGGTTGCACAGCAAGTGAATGGGAGAACTTGTTTTACAACAGGTTCCTCTCGCCTTTAAAGCACACAGTTCAAAACCCACTCACTAGCTGCTTACACAGGTAAAGAAAATACTCTTTGAGGATTTCTACCTTCATGGTGAGGTTTAACATATGATCATATCTTTCCCTTCTGAAAATGTATATTGAAAACTCCAACACCATTTCTTTTCTTGCCAATGTCAATGTAATAGGAGGAAGAATATTGTCATTTGGGTTTCTAATGTGCTTTTCTGGGTTGTCATAGCAATAACATATGATTATTTTGTTCAATTTTTATTTAGGAATTGTCTTTAAGCTTCACGTTTAAACAGAGCTAACAAATTTTCTCAAGTGATAGGTGTCATACTTTGGACAAGAACATACTTAAGTGGAAAAGAATGGCCAGTTCAGGTACTCTTTCATCTTTCTGATAATTTTACGTCTCTTCTTGAGTTTACTGTCCTTAATACAGACATCCTGAAGCCGGTTCAGCTAATCAATATATTTATGCAACAGTCAGGAGCTGCCATATGGTGACATTCTCCTCTGAGCCTGTTCCCGACTCCTGGCTGGGTCTATTCCTGGATTTACTGAGAATCCTCTGAGAATAACAGCTGGGTGTAAAACGATAGCCTGAGGGTGCTGTCCAACACACCCTTCAGATTTCGGATTATTTATATATTTAGGCAGAGAGTGATGAAGTGGAGCTCACTCTTCTTGTGGCTTCTGATTATAGGAAGCAGGTTTCTGCACAGGCCCACCAAATGCTCTGTGGCTGAGGGAGGGTGACAGCTTCCTGGAGGAACGTGGTCTTGGTATAGGCACGTCTACAAAATGAACCCACTGAAACACGTAATTGTGGGCTTAAGGAGATGCTGGTTGCTATTGTAAATACCGAGAGCACTGGCCAGCCCCGAAGCCTTTAATGGTAGATTGAACTTTTTGATTTATCCAGGGGGAATTCCTGGAAGAGATGATGGAATTGAGCTCCCTGACCTCAATTACACCTGCCTGGGCATCTCAAGATTATTGATGTGTACTTTTGGTCTATTGTATTGGCTCCATAGCCATTTCTGCATATGCACAGAGCAGCAAAGTACAAACTAATTCACTCTATGTTTGACAGCACCTGGAAAACACCTGTTTCCAGACCTTCTTAGAGCCGCTTGTGTCACTTACCTCCAGCACACGCTGTTCAGAACTATGGCCAAAGGCAGCTGAAGCCTTTCTCAGTGCAGATTTTCCCCTCTCAGTCTGTGTTACGTCTACATTTCATGGGAAGTGAGCTGGTTTGCAGTTCACTCTAGAAGCAACGCAGCCTGTGGGGTTTGTTCCCACCCTGTGTGCATTTCCGCAGCACGTCCAGCCTCAGCGCTGGAGGCCCACAGCACATAAGAACCAACAGTCCCAAATGCTTGTCTCTGGTCTGGGAAAGGGTTGTCTGAGTGGGAGGAGTTGTTTGCAACTTACTCTACAAAAGGCTTCAAATAACCCCAAATAACTCACCTTTGGAAAATTTTGAAAGGACCGTACAATTTAGGCCAGTCTTTTTTAAGTGGATGGGCAGTATGGGGTGTGAGGGCATCAAGTAATGACAAAGAAGAGGAATCAGGTTTTACAGATAGCATAGTAGTTTAGTCTAGATGATAGGTCACCACAAATTACTTGGCACTCGGCAGCTGAACAGCTCACACCTCTTCCGTGAGGATGCAAACTGCAGTGAAGCACTTGGGATGAGGCGGTGCTGGCAGGGCTGGATTTCTGCCCCCCAATAAATGTGTGCCTGGCATGGTGACCATTGCCTCATGTGCTTCGTTTTTGTTATATATTAACCCCATTTCAGTCCAGGATCTTCTCACATTTGTAATTGTTTTCAAGCTTGAAGTTGTAGGCACCACCCATAAATGATTCGCATTTCAAGAGGCAATTGTTCCCATAAAAGAATGAGTTATATTTTGTATGCAGGAGTGAATGGCCCTATGGAGAGTAGAACATTTTCCTATCTGGCTTATTTCTATGCCGGAAAACACTACCCTAAGATTAACTCATCCGAGGATTTCCAGGTACAACTTCTAATTGACTTCAAAAGTAAGATGGATTTTCCAGGCAGACAGAGGCCAAAGGATATTTTTACCTGACGAGTCATTGGTAACAGAGAGATGTGCATGAACTGATTAGAAAATAGCCTTTGGTATGCCGTATGTCATGATAGGACCCCATTGTTCAGTATTGTGCTCTACCATTAGTGGAAATAAATGACTGAATTCGATAACATCTACTGCCATTTCCCTGTCTTAGAGCAGAAGGCAAAAAGAGAGAGGAACCAGTTTTAAACACAGTTTCATGCAGACCTTTGAAGATTTATGCTGGAAAGTGTTTTGACATTTATAAGGCACATTTAATCACCACAAGTGGTGTAGGGTAGATAGATACTTTACTGCTGACGCTAAGAAATTGCAGGAAATATTTCAGTGTGGTCATGGTATCATGGGAGGTGTTGGTATCTCTTGAGGCTACGCGGTGCAGTTAGTAGTTCATGGATGTATTCCTGGTATTATTCATTGAGCAGATACGTGGAGTTTGAGCTGGGTATTTTATTTTAGCCCTCTGTCCCCATCCCCTCCTGGAATCCAGTTGCTGCCTTGACTTGGATGTTGTCTCCTGCCCCTGCAAATAATGCAGCTGTAAGGAAGTGCAGGTTAGAGCCAGACTGAGTTATCAGAATTCCCAGAGAAAGTTATACTCTATACCTTATTCACCTATATGACCCAGAAATGTTGCTTCCTACACATGTAAATAAGCAAACAGAATAAAAGCCAGCAGCATGCAGTTGGTTCAGATCCCATAAATGGGATCAGTCACAAGGTCGATCCCATTCCTAACTCGCAGGAAAGGATTGAGCCCAGTCCTTGTCTATCTTCCCTCCAGCCACTGAATTATCCCTCTTCAAGGTGGTTTCTGAATAGAGATTCCTTGCTGCTCTGTCATTCAGTAACAATGGCCAGAAAACAGAAACAACTCAAATGTAATTGAAAAAATTTGTTTCATATTTTAGGTAGCCTGGTATAAACCCAGAAAACACTAAACATCTTGTTTGGCCAGTGCCTGCCCATACTTGGAATGAAATAGCCACCTTCCCCATATGGGGAGAGGGGGCCCAAGGGGACAAAGTCCAAGGTCCACCCAAGGGTCCAGTCAGGAACAAAAGGAGACAGGGCTGGAGACAGGGCTACCTACGGTATAATAGGGGCTTGAACTGATGGCCCAGGGCTGAGCTGAAATGGGGCGATGGGCAAGGGTGTGAGGGGGGGTCTCAGGAGAAGCTGGGTAGGGACATTAACACCTACAAATGCCCCCAGGTCCTGGAGTCTCCCTGCTATTTCCTTAGCATTTCTTAAATTATCTTCACAAGACCAAAGGATAGGGAGCAGGAGCTTGGCAAGGTAAGCAGGAATGTGCATTCAGAGGTGTCAGCTTGTTAAAGACTTCTCTGAGCTTAGCAGCCCTTGCCGGGGGTGGGGAGAGCGTGAACTAAGGAAGAGAAATTATTGAACCGAGCCAGTGTCTGAGGATCTTTATGTTATGCATAGCAGATTATGGGCCTCAAGTAACCTCAAAGAAAGTAACCTATAAATTCTGTAATTGATTTCAGCAACAATAAGGTTAAGACTGTATGTTTAGAGACTCCTGTTAGGAAAAAGATTCTGCGATTCCCTTTGAAAAGAGGAACTTGGTGTGATGAGGACTTTCACCGCTGATGGATGTTTATTCAGAACAAGAACAACAGTTACATACTATATGAGTATGGCTGACCACATAAGAGGGTCTGTCCCTGGGTGTTTCATGGATAAAATCCAAATATAGCTTCATCCAATATACATGCCCAAATAAACACAGGCACCTTGCTCACATGTGTAAGTTAGGAATGAATTTGCCATAGGCTCTTTTTATAGTAAATGGGGGTAGAGACGAATCTATGACTCAGATCTCGGTGAGCCCTACTAATATCTAGAGGGAGAAGTCGTCTTTGCTTTGCTCAGGCTACTGCTTTTTATGCGGACAGGCAGACTGACATCTGTATTTCCTACGCCTAAACCAAGGTCAGATGAATCCGGGCTAGAGAGCTGGTTCTTCCCGTCTTCCTCCCTCACCTAATGAACTGTACATATTGTGATCTTCTCCATGCAGCCAGCTCCTCTCCTGGGAGGGGAGGTTTGATTAACGCCCAGCTACCTGTGCTGCTCTTCTGTTCTGCCCATGGGGCCAGCATGTGGCACCTGTGATTTTAAGTTAGTTTGCATCCTTAAAATGGAATCCTAAATCCATATTTCTCTAACATGGGTGGTGAGGAGAGTGTGTCTTAAGTGTACCTAAAACAGTTCATCCCCTTCCTAGGACACTTACTGGGGCAGCCACTGTTCGTGGAGAAACATGCCTTGGAAATATTAACTGGATATAGTAAAAAAGATCATATGACAACGGTTTTTTAAAAGCTGGTTTAACTTCCCATTAATGCATACTAGTTGTTAATCAACCAAACAAAAGGTGATCTTAGAGCCAGGAGGATCAACATAGCTTTAATTTCTTTTCTATTTGCTCATTCACAGCACATTTCCAAGAAATCCCTTAGGGCCCAACTATTTTATTGCCTAGAGGGCTTTAATTTGTGGATGGTTAAGGGCCCTCCAGGCCACGAGGCAGAACTGCAGCAACCGGCTCTCCTGATGCGACTGCATTAGTAACACCGATGGGAGAACACTAATCTGGGAGAAATGCGAGCCTTCGGTGGGAGATACAAGCCAGAGCCCTATAGCTGGTCTAAGTGTAGGTGTTCATCCTAGACAAAAATGTAGAAGTGTGTCTGTGGTGCCTATGGTTACAGGGCCCTTGTGGGGAGTCCTAAGTGAAACACTGAACACCTTTGCTCAGTGTTGAAGTCCGTTACTGCACTTTGACAATAATGAGACAAAAATATTCTTCCCCCCCCCAAAATGGTGTGTTTTGTTTTCTGACAGTTAATGCAGTGAAGCAAATTTCCCAATTGGCACCAAAATGAGATGCTGTAATTTCCGGAGTGTTTGGGTAGTTTGAAGGGCTTGGCAGACAGTGGAAACTTTTTCAAGAGCTGGAGGCCAGAAAGTTGCTTGGCTGAATAAAAGTCTCCCCTTGCCTCTCCACATGCCCCCCATATTTGACCTTGCGCCCAGGGAAGCTGGTGGAGGTCTGGCCCTTGTCCTCATGGGGAAAAATAGCAGACAGAAGTGGAAAAACACCTGCATTGGGCCCAGCCAGCCAGAGCTGCCGGTCTGAATGAGTCCAGTTAGGAAATAAAGGCCCCAGCTGACACCCTGTACTGCCAGTAATATTTCTTTTTAGTCACACTTTTCACATGAATTTCATTGGGCCTACTAATTTTCATCAACATGCTGTGTGGGTACTTACTTTGCTATGCATTTCTGTGAATGAAAAAAAACTGCATTGGGTCTACCAATTTCCATCAGTCTGCTGTCTGGGTGCTTTGATGCACGCTTCTGTGAATGAAATCTCAGCAGAAAGCTGATTGTAGCATCCCTGAGTATTGGCACTGCTTATTGCTTGTATCTGAATTTAGTCGCAGTCTAGACCTGGCACGTCACCTTTGCCTTGAACAAAAACACAGATTCAAGCACTTTTTGTTCTTGCAGTGTTGGATTTCTCACCAGGCTTCTTAGCTCAAGAGTTCCTTTATCTTCTTCTCTTTCTCTTCTTGCTTTCTTTTTAATTCTCCCTCTGAGTTACATGGGGGTTATTTCTCATTTGTGTAATTTACAGATGGTGTAATTTACAGATGAGAAGCAAAGGCAGTCTCAGATGTTACATGCCCTCCTTATTATGTACTTAGTTTTTGACCTTTTTGGTCTAGCTTTGCCATAGTATCCCTGGTATTGTTCAGGAAATGTAATGAAATAAATCAGGTCATATAGCCAAAGACTTCCTAATACGTTTACTAGCAAATATTTTCCCACTGTTAGGACTGGTATGAGTAATGATATTATTACTGTCTGTTATTAGTTGTCTGAAGTCAGCACTGATTTTACAAAGAGCAGTATTGATAGGTAATCTGTCAACCTGAAAGCAGCCTTCATCTGCCTGATCTTACTCAGCGCTGATAGGTTGTTTAGGCTATCTCTGGGCTGGCATGTAGTTGGAAAGTGCGTAATTATCTAATTGCAGTCATCCATCTTTGGTCAGAGTCGCATCTTGTGGTATAGACAAAGCCATATTTGAAAGTGGAGGAACCTGTAGTCTACGAAACAGCCACTAAGAAACTGTTACATGCAAAAGGAAGAAAAAAGGGTCTTAGTGGCCTCTATGTCATTAAGAAGGGGTCTGCTGCGTCACCTGTGTCGCTGTCTTTTTCTAAGTGCCACTGGGAGCTATGGCGCACTTTGCCAAGGCACAGTTACTGGCAAAGGTTTGGCGTGGGGTGGCATGCAGATGTGTGATCACTTTTTTTTAACTTCTCATTCTGAGATCTCCACCTGGATCAGCATAGTTAGTTTGAAGTCAACTGATTAGAAGTCAATGAAGCTGCACAGATTTCTGTCAGCTGAAGATATGGCAAGTAGTTTCTTCTGCCAACTGGAAGCAAATGCAACTATCTTATACTCACGCTGGGCTTCCCAGTGTGGAAGCTGTTGAAAACCTCGCTGCTCCCTTTGGTGCAGCATGATATTTCTGTTCCCTTGTGCACAGTGTGCTAGAAGAGTATCTGCTGCCTGAGCAAATGTGAGTAATCCAGTGCTCATGTATGACCCTTGCGGGGATTCAGACTAGATTATGGATTGCAGATGTGAAAAAAATGAATCACTAAATCGCACAGCCTTTATTTGGTAATTAATCAGGAGACAAAATGCCTCAAGGAAAGAAATCAACCAGACTATGTGTGTACATGTATATATATGCATATGTCTTTCTCGCTCTCTCATTATATGTATGTGCAGTTATTTTAGTCACATAAGCCATATATGCAGCTAAATTTATCCTTCTATGAGTCTGAGATGCTCCCTGAGCAGACAGAAGGTCTCAGATTGTGGAGGACTGGAACTTCTGCAACCACATTTCCTCAGTGCTTTGCCAGGTGGCCCGGGGTAAATAGACACAGCCTAGAGGCTGCTTTGGGTACCCAAGGAAAAGTGGGTCCCAGAGAGCTAAAAGATGCAGTGAAGCAGAACATTTCCAGAACCACTTCCTCAGTAAGACTTTTCTGGGACTCCCTAAAAGTGTGACAGCATTGATGCTAATGTTGTCTGCCTTTCCCAGAGGCCAACCCCCACTTGGGGAGTGAAATACCAACCATGGACCATCCAAAGGAACACAACGGCATGGAAAATCTTTGGTTACTTTATTGTTATCCAATTAACTTAATCTTTACAGAATGGAAGGACTATACAGAACACATTTTTTGGTGGAATGGTACTGGTCTCGCTCCTAAGGCATGCACTATAACATTTTGCGGTGATTTTAAAAACGTTAAATAGGTATTGAAAAATTTACAAAAACTACTAGGAAAAGTACGCTAAAAATCCTGAAAGCCTTAGTTTTTGTTCATCCTTAGCCAATCAGACTTTGAGATCATGTTGCCAGAGGTGGGCAATGTGTTTTTAATGTCCAACAGAATCATTAATATTTTTCTTTGACGTTGTCCTGAGGACCAGGCTGAGGATTCCATTTTCCACTGGGATCACTGAAAGTTATGGGCACACAGTAGTCAGTGCACTTTATAGAGCATAAGGACCTTCTCACACTGACAGTTCCCCAAAAGCTGTTGTCAACGGGGTATTATTGAACAGGGGTGTTTCTGGAAGTGAAACATAGCAATAGGAACCATGTGAGTATTTGTCAGCATTTTTATCAATGAAATTAAAAAAAAAAATAAATCTAAAATTATTGCTGGTAAGATTTGCGGAAAACCCTGAAATTGGTAGTGCAGCCAGGAATGAGAACTGGATGGTCAACCAGAAGCAGAAATGTCTTGATAAATTATACTGTAATGCAGATGAAAGCAGTACATGAAGGAATGAAGAGAGCAAAAATTAATTCAGAATTATCCAGAGGCCATTGTGGAAAAAACAATCAGCCTGAGTTCTGCTGTCATGGTTTAGCCAAGGGGTTGGTATGAACCAAGAAATGCTTTTGAGTTTATTATGGATTTGACCTAAACAATGAAAGCCATACTCGGTTCGGGTGCCTATAATTGACAGAAATACCATTATAATGATTTGAGGATTAAAGAAAATGCCTTCATAGGCAAAACATTTGGGACTTATAAAGTTCTATGTGTTCAGCCAGCCCAAAGAAAGTGAAGTAGCTGAATTGGTTACAACATCTACTTGGAGAGTCTCCACATGGAGAAAGTATCAGCTTTTAAAGTGTTCTTCCAGCTTGTGGAGAACATTATAACGAGGATCTAAGCACTGAAGCCAGACAGTTTCAAGCTAACAATGAAGCATGAGTTTTATCAGTGTTGATCATTAACCTTTGAAACAAAAACCGGCAAGAGAAACAGCCATTTCTCCATCTCATATTGTCTTCAGATCAAGACTGGTGGCCTTGCTAGAGAGAGTAATGTACTTTGGTGTTGCACGAATGAAGATTTTTAGCCCAGTATCAGGTAATTGTGTGAAATGTAGTGCTCTGAGAGAAAAGAAAAGTTATGCAAAAAGGCCCTTTTTGGGGGGACCTATTTCAGGTTGAACTCTCTGAATATTTTGGACTAACAAGTTTTCCAAAATTCCATCAACAAGACAGTGGCAAAGACTGTGAAGGAATCTAAGGGCACACCTCCACCTTCAGGTACAAACAGATCTCTATGAAATGCTGGTTTGGTGTCTGGCTTTCCAGACCACACCTAGTGCAATGGAACTAGAACTCTGCATCTACCTATCGGATGCATTATAGGTATCCTGGTTGTCCACACCCCCAGATGTAATCACCAGCAATATCCAGTGTAAACTGCTAGTGAAGACACTGCTAAACAAATGTAATAGGGTAACCCACTAATAAAGCTCTGGCATTCGCAGAACTGTATAACCTCAGTGCCAGGGAAGTTTATGGAGCAGATCATCTTGAGTGCCATCACATGGCACCCATGGGACAACCAGGGGATCGGGCCCAGTCAGCATGAGTTTATGAAAGGCAGGTTCTGCTTGATTGACTTGATCTCCCTCTATGACAAGTGTCCTGCTTAGGGATAAGGGAGAGGCTGTGGATTGTCTACCTAGACTGTAGTAAAGCCTTTGACACCATTTCCCACAGTGTTCTCCTGGAGAAACTGTCTGCTCATGGCTTGGATGGGTGTATTCTTCACTGGGCGAAAAACTGGCTGGATGGCGGGGCCCAAAGAGTTGCTGAGAATGGAGTTAAATCCAGATGGTGGCCGGTCACAAATTGTGTTTCCCAAGGCTCAGTACTGGGTCCAGTTCTGCTTAATACCTTTATCAATGACCTGGATGAGGGGATTGAATGCACCCTCAGTAAGTTTGCAGAGGACACCAAGTTGGGCAGGAGTGTTGATCTACTTGAGGGGAGGAAGGATCTACAGAGGGATCTGGACAGGCTGGATCAATGGGCTGAGACCAGTGGTATGAGGTTCAACAAGGCCAAGTGCCAGGTCCCACACCCAGGTCACAAAAACCCCATGCAACGCTACAGGCTTGGGGAAGAGTGGATGGAAAGCTGCCTGGCGGAAAAGGACCTGGGGATGTTGGTCCACAGCTGGATGAATACGAGCCAGCAGTGTGCCCAGGTGGCCAAGAAGGCCAATAGCATCCTGGCTTGTATCATAAATTGTGTGGCCAGCAGGACTAGGGAGGTGATCGTGCCCCCTACTTGGCACTGGTGAGGCTGCACCTCAAATACTGTGTTCAGTTTTGGGCCTCTCATGACAAGGCAAACACTGAGGGGCTGGAGCAAGTCCAGAGAAGAGCAACGAAGCTGGTGAGGGGTCTAGAACACAGGTTTTATGAGGAGCGGATGAGGGAACTGAGTTTGTTTAGCCTGGAGAAAAGGAGGCTGAGGGGTGACCTTACTGCTCTCTACAACTACCTGAAAGGAGGTTGTAGTGAGGTGGGGGTTGGTCTCTTCTCCCAAGTAATAGGCAATAGGGCAAGAGGAAATGGCCTCGAGTTGTGCCAGGGGAAGTTTAGATTAGATATTAGGAAAAAATTCTTCACCAAAAGGGTTGTCAAGCATTGGAACAGGCTCCCCAGGAAAGTGGTTGAGTCACCATCCCTGGAGGCATTTAAAAGACATGTAGATGTGGTGCTTAGGGATATGGTTTAGAGGTGGACTTGGCAGTGCTCTGTTAATAGTTGGACGATGATCTTAAGGGTCTTTTCCAACCTAAATGATTCTATGATTCTATCTGCTGTGCACTGAGATCAGGCTGAGGCTTCAAGGTAATGCTTCAAATGAGGGCAGCGAGTATTTAGCACCTTCCCTTGCCGAGGCCCTCACTGCTGATCCTTGAATATCTTTTCTACCCAGCCGAGTCAGCTTGTGCTTGGGAGAGATTTAATATCAAACGCAGTGTGAAATTCAATCTCTCCTGTTAGACGAGCTCTGACAATGGAGCTGCCATGTGCTTGGTGGGTCATGTCAGCATTAATTTACTGCCCCTGGGTGCTGTAGAAATGTCTCAAGACTGTCACACTCCCACACTGCTGAGCTCTTGGCTTGTGCACAGTGACCAGGCAGAAGGTAATCACAGAGATGGGGCCTTTAAGAGGGGAAAAAAAGCATTCAAAAGCAGCCACAGACACCGTCCAGTATTATTAAACCTGTTTAAATTTGTGTGGACTGGAACATTACTGACAACACAGAAAGCCACCAAATGACAAAAAAAAAAACAGAGCTGGTGAAAGAGGAATGCATGGGACATTGAAGGAAAAGAGGGGGGAGGGAGGAAGGATTAATCTTTAATTTATAATGGGGGAGACTGAGAGTTAAAAAAGTGACAGATCACTGCCCCCTCAAGTGTCAAATCCACTTAGACTGCAACAGAGGAGGTTAACTTCTTTTGCCACACATAAAGCATACACAAAACTTCAATGTTTTCTGGTGGGAATAATAATAATAAAGGGAAATAATCAATAGCACCTTTCAGCTGAGCCAGCTTCAATGTCTTTCTCATGCCCTAACCCAGGCATTATTGCTGCTGTTTGATTCAGGCTGCGCTTCCCACAGTGAACAGAGTTACAGCACATATGAGGTTAATTCCGCAATTTCAGCTCCATTTCCCACTGAACATTTTTTCCATGTATTTCAAACAGTGCAAGCAAAGAGACATTTTTTCACTTATAGAAACAGAGCATAAAGAAATCAGAAGTGAAATAGCAGGACACCCTCATTAAAGATGAAATACCGGTACTGCATGGTACAGTTTAGCAGGCAGACTGCGCAGAGTTAAACTCTCTTAGACTGTGTAAGCTCAAGGGCCCAAGCGGATTTGCCCGTCCCCACACTGTCCCACTCTGCAATTCAGAGATACCTTGTTTTGTGCTCAGTTCTTTGGCATTGCATGAAAGTCCATGTACTTCTTTATCTCAGATTAGTGGTCTGAATGGGAAGTCAGGTTTAAATAGTTTAAAGACAGAGGAAATCTTTCTTTCTAAATAAATACCACAAAGGCCAAATACTCATTAAAATACTGTTTGTGTAGGAAAGAAGCCAGTAAAATCATGCATAAAGGTGATGAGCCACGCTGTAAGCTTATTGAGTTTTCTGACCTAGACCCCTCCGATGTAGCCGGGGGAGGCTTCCTTAGCAACAGCCAGCAGGACCTTCTTCAGCAACATTAGTTTGTGGAGAGAAACTATGGTTTTTGTGATAGATGGGTCTGCCAGAAATCCAGCTTTCATTGTCTGCTATTGGTCAAGACAGTGAAGCTTAGCTCAAAGGGGATCTGGTTGGTACATTGTGAGGGTTCATCTCTCCTCTGTTCCCAGGATTCGGATGCAAAATATGTAGGTGGCCCCTTGGACACAGATTCTTTGTCGTATCCCTGAGAAAAATACATTATCCTCAGAACTAAAGGTTCTCTCTGGCCATGTCAATTTTTTGGTCCCTTGTTACGCAAGGTCCATGGAAGGCATGGTGTGTCTGAAAAGCAGCCATGCCTCTGACTCTCCAAAGATGCAGGATCTGAACCGCCTCAAGCAGAGCTGGGAATAGAACGCAGGACTCCCACAATCTCTTTTCCCTGCTGTTTCTCAAGTAAAAATGCAATGTTACTCCCTCTGGAAATGAGAGGGACAGGTCCTGTAGAGAACAAGGGGAGTCACTACACCCTTGAGGAGCACGTGCTGTCGTGTCTCAGAGGAGTAGCAGTACTCTTCAGCTCACTGGTGGTAACTCTGTACTGCAAGGTGACTGAAGTTGAGTTTATCTGATTGTAAGCATATCTGATGTCTTCCCAAAATGTGCAATAAAGTGACTTTCCTAAGGTTGCAAGGAGAACCTGTGGCCCTAAGGGCTCCATTTTTGGGTGGAGTCTTATGTCAGCCTCTAGCTTGCTTGAAACCTCATCAAAAACTATGCAGAGCCCTGATCAGTCCTGGCATGAAGTTATATTGGTGCAGCCTCAAGTTGGAAATTATCTCACCACCCTTTATCCATCTAAGCATTTGCCCTTCAAGTTATAGTCATGTGCAGTCCTGCTATGGCCAGTAAAGACAGGCACCTCCAGATGGAAATCACCCTATCCTAAGAGAAATATTTAAGCAGTTACCTGCCTTTCCCCGTGGACTACAGACAGACTGGATGACCGGTTCAGGCTAGATTGCTAAGGATGAATTAACTGAATCCCAGCTTAAGCCACAGAGTCTTAGTCTTCACAGAAAAGCTGCTTTGGCTAGGTGAAAACAGCATTTTCTCTAAGGCATGCATTCACTGTGCACTCACAGCTTCTCTCTGGGTAGCCCTGCAACATGCTTCTGGCTTCTTTGAGCTGGAACAACCTTTAGATGTAAAGGTTATATTCAAAGCTGCTTTCCAACTTTCCATTTCTGCCACAAACAGGGCTGTACAGTGGTGAGAGGGTGTACTTTTTGTTATGAGATAGCATTATTCTTGTTTTATGGGCTCCATTACTGGGGCAAAGGTTTATGGAAGAGGTGTGTCTATCCCTCATTTGGCACCCAGTACTGTCAGGCTTGGAAACGGTCTGATATTTATTATGAAAGTGTTCCCTGACCTCACAAATTACTGGGTAAAATCCTATAGTTCACGAAGAAAGTCATACTAAACAATCATAATGGTCCCTTCTGGCTGTTCAAGAACTTTTTCCTCCTTGCATTAGCTTTATGCCTGTTTGATCCCTCTAACTTTATGTAATTTCAAAGGAGAATTGGACCTTCTGAAACCATGCCTTTAAAGCTGTCTCCGAGACAGCTGTGGAAAAGCTCAGACTCACTTCTTCTGATGAGGGTTTACTCAGAGGATCAAGGTGCAATGTGTATAAATTCTTCCTGTAAAAGAGCAAAAAGTTACAGAAAAATTAACGTAAATCCTAAACTTAGCAGGGATCATTGTGGCTTGTGCTGTGTATAAAATCACTTCCTTACACAAGTGCAACAGCCCTCTGTTTTTCCACCAATCTTACACAGGCAGGTTTTTTTTTCCCCTACTTTTGTTGTTGCTGCTGTTCAAATCCCACCACCCCTATGTGGCACTTTCTAAGTGTGTAATTCTGTGTTGAATGGGAGGTGAAGTCACAACCCAGACCATGGAGAGGTGACTCACAAACAGCTCTGCATCTCTCCAAACACCTTCTTCCTCTCCCCTCCTGGCTTGCAGGGCATGGAAAGGTTTTGTCATGGAGGACATTCATGGGCAGGAAGGAAGAAAGGACTATGGGCCAGGAGCCATTGCAGCCACCTGCTTGGATGTTCACCTCAAAGCTCAACCAACTAACAACATCAATGTGCAGTGAACCAAGCTGAGCACATCTGCACGCAGAGTTCGCCCACTCTTTGGGGTTGGGGGCTACAAGACCTTTGCCTTGGCCGCGTCTGACCCGGGAGCCTCAAACAACAGCAGCAATAGGATGGTGTCAGCGAGAGCTGAGCCAACATTGTGCTGGATGTGCTCTGTGCTGCATTACGTCTGAGACATGCCATTCTTCCCACATACATTGCTGTACCCACCCAATTATGAAAGAGGCCTTGGCTGCCTGCCCTGCTGCTCCAACATTTGCATCTTTATCCTGAATTAAACTCCAGTCCAAACTCTGTTAATATTCCTTTCCATTATTGCTGTTTGGAAGAAGAGGATGCTAATGGTTCAACACCCTGGAAAGACTCCTAGGCAAGTGTCAGCACAGCAAGAGAGAGGTGGGCTTGTTGTTCTTGGTTTAGTCTGGCTTGTGCAGGTTAGGACCAGCAATGAAAATGCTAAGACAGAGACATTAACTGATGGTAACAACCACACTACTAAGCCAGGCTCTCTGAAGATTTGTTTTCTGGCTACAGCCATGTGCTGATATCCAGGTCATGCATTTCATGCAAAACTGGATTTTCTGAAGAGAAGGGTCACATCCAAGCAGGAGGAAGGAAAAGCTGATTGCGGGGGACTGCAATAGCAAAGGGGTCGAGTATCCTGGGTCCTCCCAGGGAAATGGCAAAGGGGTCCCTGTCCCTCCTGGGCAAAGGCAGGATGACTTGACCTGCTAAGGTTAAAAGAGCAGCCAAGTGTTTGTGTGTGCTGGTCACACCTTCCTTTTACCATGCAGATATTTTTCCTTCACGGCTGATTTCTTTGCAGTTGCCCTTATTGTCTTTGCATGCAGACTGTAACCTAACTCTGGGACCTGCATCAACGTTCTTTCTCTCTGGGGGCCATTTACTTAGAGCACAGCAAGTTGCTGCATGAGAATACCAGAAAAATGGCCAATGTGAATGGACCATAGTACCCAGTGCCTTTACGGATGTGAATTCACATGGATCTACAGTGGATTTGTATTATTAAATGAAAGCGGTAAGGAAAAGACAAATGGAAATCAGAAAACCCTCTGTAAATGTTAATTCCTGTATGTGTTCAAAAATCAAGGGTAAGATGGCTGTTGTCAGCTCTTTGTATGCATTTATTCTAAATAGGGCAAAATATCACTGAAAATGTTGGTTCTTTGCGTTTTTAACTGTGGAGGGGCTTGCTGTAAAACCAAGGTTAGATTGTATATTTCTGGGACACCCTCACCTGGGATGTGTTGAATAGTGCTACTCATTACAGTATCTGCTGCTCACCATGGTCTAGGGTGCCAGGAGCAGGTGACCGAGGTGCATAAAATGGACATGACCTTCTCTGAATATGCTTGGAAGCAAAATTTATTCAAAACTGAAGTAAAGTGTAGAGAAAGACCTGTATGCCACCACCAGGGGCTGGTGAATGCCACATGAACAGAGGGTGAAGGGCCTTGCATGTCAAATGAGAACATCATGAATTTGTGAGAGCCTATTTGTATTAGCTAGGTGTGTTTGAGTTATGAGGTGCAGCATTTGGCTCTGGATCTAAAAGTAATTGTTTATTGTATATTTTATGACTGTTTACAAAAGCGGTTTGAAGAAAATAATGGAATACATAACACATTGTCTTTCCCCAGGTCTTTAGTCCATTAACTTTGTATTATTTTAAGTGGCTAGACTAGAGATTTAAGTTATTTTTATTTATATTAGAGATGCAACTGAGGATTCAGCTAAGCTCCAGGCTGCATTAAGAAAGTTGCTGTGTCAGGGTTTGAGGATGGGACAGGTGTTGTCTTGATCTGAAATACAAAAGGATCAGGACAGGTTGGTTAATCCTGCAATTAGAGCTTCTCACAAACCTTGTAAGAACAGGCCTCCCCTCCTGGTCCTGCTGAAAACCCCTTATATGGCCATGGTCAGTCTTTTAGGGTTAATGTTTTGAAGGTATTGGGGGGGTGGGGGAGGGAGAAGTATAGCCATTTTAGGTCTTAGCATTTAAGGAGACCTTGATCCCCTGGTAGATTTAAGTGTCATAATGTTGAGTTTAATTTTTAGATATTTTCTACCATATATAGTGTACCACTATGAAAAGACACTCAGGAGTTCGGCTAGGTCAGCCTGTTCCTCCTTCCCACGTCAGTTCAGGTAGCCCTATACAGCACTGCCTTGTACGGGGTAAACTTCATTAGTTCCCACATGCTGAGATCTGCAGTATTCAGTTAGTCTTCCTAGTTCACTGTGGAAGATTCAGTCCAGGTCTGTAATGACTGAAAGATGTCTGATTGATGTTCAATGGCTTATTTGATAACCATTGCTACTGAAAGATCGCTCATGTTAGCAAAATCAAAAGGGAGAGACGTTTGTGTTTAAGGAACAAAAGAGGGATGCAGAAATGGTGGATGTTGCTCCCAGCTGTCCTGCGGGCTTGCTGCATTATTGGGAGGGAGCCTGCTAATCTCTTGGTACATCAGTTCACCACTTAATAATAATCCTTCCTTCTTCCTACTCTTTGTGTTGTCTATTTAGCTTGTCAAGTCTCCAAGGCAGGAAACATCCTTGTGATGTGCCTTGGCTGGCGGCGTCACAAGGCCATTGTCAGGTGAGGAACTTCTGGGGACGTGTGCGTTGGAATAGTTCACGTACTTGATAGCCAGAACCAGAACCTTTGTTGAGCAGAAAGAACAGAAATGCCACAGCTGGAATGGGCAGAAAGACTAAACTCATCATGCTGAGAAGAGCTGCCCTAAGGCAAGATGGGGGAATTGTTGGGGAGTTTGCCTTGCCAATGCTTACGCTCTACCTGTTCATAGAAGACTGTATACCATGCTCTGGGGCTGGCAAGCCAGAACTTATCTGCTTAAGAACAAATTCTGGTAGGGACTGGATGCCATTTCTATGCCTCAGGCTGCTGTAAACTATTCTTCTTCAGCGGCAATTCTCATAGGATCCAAATCCAAGGTAGCATTCTAGCTATCCTGAAATGTAGGATCCATTGCAAAATCTGCAGGCAACGGTGCTGGCAATTTAGGAGTTGCCTCTGGGCCTGGCATGTGCTTAAACTACTCATAGCTATCTGGGCTCCACAGCTTGATTTCCATCCTTGTTTGACTCATATTTCAAGGATTGTTTGCATTTTTATACCTCTGAGACTAGGTCCCGTGGGAATCCTTCCCAAAGTCTCTACGTTGACCTCCTGTACTTCCAGCATATAACCCCTTCTCTGAAGAGGTCATTTGATCCTCCACCATAAATACATGAAACAACACCTTATGCTATTATGGGGCTTTTCCTGAGTTTACTAGGTTCCCAGCACTTCTGAAGAGTTCGTTTTGACCATGAAAGGCTCCCAAGACGCCCTTACTTTGCTTGTAGGACTATATAAGGGTCACAGCACAAAATGCTTTGCCTATGCACAAGAGACTGACTGTGAGCAAGTTGATCTCGGTAACTAGTCAACTGGATTCTTTTGGTACTGCAAGATTCCTCCAGGCTGCCTGGCTAACACCAAGAGATATGTTGTATATCAGATCACTGGGCTATAGTGAGGTCAGAGGGAAGAGATCAGAGGAGAATTTTGAGGAAGCTTAATCAACTCTTCAGTAAATCATCAGGCAGTTAGTTACAGGTGTTAGCTTAGCCTCAGCAAGTTAATTAGCTCAACACTCATTATCTAAAAGATATCTAATCTAACCAAGTAGTCTATGGAGATGGATACCTCAGAGATGGGTAACAGGACTGGGTGAAGGTACTGCTATAGTTCTCTTCTGGCTCTGTGGGGAGGCCAAACTTCTACCTCAGGTGTTAATTTGTACATGACTGATATGAGTTCAGTCCCACCCTAACTATAGAGGGCAGGCTGTGAAAGCCATGCCTATGTATTCGCAGAAGAGTATCCGTGAATCAAAAAAATCATATATGCATAGGAATTCATAACTAGTACCCACCAAAGCTCATTTTAACTTATCTGAGGTTTCAAAATAAACAATACATCTACATGTGTGTATTCACACTAGTAACAAGACCTATAGTTTTTCTATAGGAACCCATAATGTCATGGACTCTTCAGGGGAAAGGTCAGTGCAAGTTGCTGGCAGTCTTAATTCATTACGCTTCTGGGTAGATATTACTTCCTGTGGCTATGGACCAGGACAGAGTTAGCAGTACCCATAGATGCATAACTAATTTACAGATATTAAAGGCCTTTTTGCTTGTATGTGGTCCACTAGCTGTCTTTATGATGATATGTCTGGACATGTACCTGATATGCCTGGTTAACTATCAAAGAATGTATATGCCCCTGAAAATAACACACAGAAATTATGCTTCCACTGAAATGAGGTGGGTGTGCTGGCCAAAGTCAGAGTACTCCTCCTGTGCCTCTGATCTGTGCAACCTATGAAATATGTAAAAGAATATACCCTTACAATGCTGGAGTAATGGGCGGGTAAATTAACAAAATATTTGCAAAGACACATGGAAAATCCTCCAGGGTGGTGAAAGATGAGTCGCTGGGGACGTCTGGAGCCAAATGTCCGTGCTGGCCCTTCCTGCTCTCTCCCTTCTCCACAGGCTGCTGGGCACGTACATCAGCCTCCGACTAGGGAGAAAGAGGAGGCTCAGGAAGGACTCTCCTCTTGGGCACCAGCCCCAGCCTTTCACGTGTTTCACTGCTCTGAAGCTTCAGGAGTTGAGTGGCTCTGGTGGGAAAGGACGGCTGCTCTGTGCTGCTTGGTGGGAAATGAATGGACGGGGCAACACCTCCCAGCTCCTTGGCTAAAACTAGGGTGTCTCATGCTCCTCTCTGATGTGGTTTGCACTTTACCAAAAACGCTGCAGCTGCTGGACCCAAAGAACAGAGAGCTCTAGATGTTAGGGCAAGAAAAACAGAATAGAGTCTTGCTGATTTGCAGTAATGTTGCTCCATCCTGGGTGTTATCCTGAGAAACTTAAATTCCTCAGTCCCTTAGGGCTTGTGGTGAAGTGAATGGCAAAGCCTCAATCACTTCAAGAGCAGCAAAATTGGGCTTTTATTCAGGTAGGTGGTTTTTTCCCCTCCCAGAAATGCTATGAGGCCATATCCTCTACTGTAATCAAACAGTACTTGTACTTGTCAATCACAGTTTCCCTGCCCCTGCTCCACTACACAAACCAACACACACATATACATGCACAGACTCCAAGTAAAAAAAAAAAGTACTTTCCCTGAAATCATTTTGGCCAGACTCCTTTTATTTAATAGGAAAGTTGTGATACAGTGCAACAATACATTGTGCATGCCAAAACAAGAAGAATGCCACTTTTGTGTAGGTAGGGAAATCGTTGTGATGTACAAAAGAGATACTGTTTTTCCATCACTCTGGCCAAACTTTACACTTAGCTTCTCATGTCGGGAGAGGGTGTGACAGTAGATAGGATATAGCCTTTGAAACTCCATCTCTGCAGAGAAAAGACAGATGGAATCCAGCTGGCGGATATCACACACGTTTTCTGTTCTCCTCGATATCACAGATCTGATAAACACGGAAGAATAACAAGTCTTTATAGAATGCAGATGAACCGAGGAACCTATCTGTATGTAAAAGAGAAGGGCCTCAGTTGGCTGAATACTTATTTCTGCTAAATGAAAGTTAACTCCCACGATCTCATAAAGCGAGAATCTACCTGTTCGAGGCACATATTTGATTATATACCATACGAATTTATTGACCTCCCATGGCTGTTGTTATCCTGATCTCATTTAACATCATGTCATTTCAGACTCATATTGATAGCAAGGAAAAGCAGTGCAGGGGGAGGATGTTCAGCGGGAGTTCACCAGCTTGTGTGAATCTTTGTCTGGGAGAGCATGATTGGTAGTCTGAGATCATCCAAAGTCTGCACTCTGGCTTTTAAAATAAAATCTTAGAAACCTGGGAATAATGTGCTAAGACAAGTGTTGTCTAGTGATGGGAACCAGGAAATGGTAGCTGCGAATACCTGAGTGCGAATGACTCATCCAGTGACCTCCTTTGGCTTCGCTGTGTCCTCCTGTAACCTCCTCATCTTTCCTGCTTCAGACAGAGATGCAAGGCTTTGTTACCCAGAGGATTTTGTGATGCGATTTTGTGCTCCCCAGCAAAACTGCTGCAATTAATAAGAGAAGAGGCCTAAATTAGGATCTGTTGTTGCACGAGCTACTACTGTTGGTTTCACCTGTACAGATACCGGGTCACATTCTAATATGTTTTTGATTAATAGAGGGTGAATTTTGATCTCCTTTTACCCATTAAGGCAGCACTGTCTTAATGGGAAGTGAACCCATGACAGAAGGTGGCATTACGTTTGTTTAGATTTCCTCCCTATCCAAAGAAGCTGATGTTGACATGAGTTCCACAAAGAAGGAGATTTTAAGTGTATATTCATTTTATTCACCCCTGTACTGGGGTGGTACTCACACATCTTTCTGTTTTCTCCTGTACAAATTGCAGAGAAGTGTTCCCTTCCCTCCCTGCTATTTCCTTATGGATGAAGGAGTTGGTGTCACGCAAAGTAAATCCCAGAGGATGGACCCTCTATCAGTATTAAGAAAAGTCTGAACTGCATCTTAAATGTCAGCCCTGAGCTTGGCCCACTGCTTCCATTTCAATCTATTTATAACTTGTGAGGTCTTGGCCGTAAGTGTTTCTTTTATTTCTACTTAAAGGGGGGAGTGAAACCTATTTTCAAAAACTTTGGGACTCTTGAAAGTCACTGAAACACATAGAAGATCACAGGTTGTTACAGAAATGTAGATTATTGGACCTTAAACTCCTGTCTCCCACAGTGGCTACATCTGCTGCTCCAGAGCATGTTGCAATCTTCTCTTACCCCTACATCCTATGGAGCCACTCTGCTTTTGGCTGCTGGATTTTAAACCAAGAAAATAAGCCCTCAGTACTGAGATACCTAAAACCAGAGGGACTTTTAAGAAGATTTACCCAAAGCCAATTGTACTGAGTAGGCAAAATCTACTCATAACTTTCACCGAAGGACTTTACTTACTCCTCATGTATTTTTTACCTCAGCCCTTCAAACTGAAATTCTAGTTTTGTACAACCCTGGCTCCTGCACCTGCAGGGAGGTACTTATATCAATGTCCATTCTGAAGCATGTTAGTAGTCTTAGTGAAGTCAAAATTTTGCTTGAAGTTAAGCATACGATGTATCTTGACCCTAAGCCTAAGTCCCCAGTGTCTTCGCCTCCTGTGCACTGTACTGCACACTGGAAACACCTCCCCAGTTCCAGCTCTGGTTTTCCTATTCAGAGTAGCAAGCATCTGCTGTATTTTCCACCTGAAGTCTGAAAAACACAGATCAGGGAAGAACTGCTTCTCCCTTGAAGAGCAAACAACTTTTTGCAGATGATAGGTTTCATCTGTCTGATAACAAGATAACCACAGAAGCAGAAATTGAATTAGAAATGCATTTTTAGGGGGAATTGTTTCCTGTATTCTTTAAATTTTGTTTTGTGTTTCCTGAAGTCGGTATAGTGAGTTTCCTAACGTTATTTTCCTATTTTCAGCCAATAAAAATCACGTTGGTTATAGCATTAGTAGATAATACAATATACTAAGGGCTTTGGGAATATTTTGGAGCTGTGGATGCTTTCATTGTTTTCCTATTAAGTTTTCAAGTGTCCTTGGTCTATCTGCCCTCTTACTTCTTACTTTCACCCAAGTTTAATTTAGATTTAAAAGGTTCTGGGAAAGAAAAGGGCAAAAAAACTTCCCCACTAATAACATCTCTTAATGCATGGAATGGTTTCCAGCAACACATGCTCTATAGAGAATTTTCTGGTTTATTGCTTTAAATAGATGTGTATCATTTGGGAAGCCTGAATTCTACATGTCCTTTCTGTATAAGCACACAGTATGGAAAAAAGGAAATCCTAACCTATGCCTGTAAGAAGAGAATTTGGCATATAAGAATAACAAAGACTGAGTGGTGACAAGTTTTGCAGTAGTCATATACAACAGATAAGCTCTTCTTATGCAATGGACTAGAGGTTTATCAGTTCCTAAACTAGCTGATTTGGGAACTTTATTAGATTATGTTTCATAAAGTACCAGGTCAAGTACTGACACTTTCAACTTGAAATCACAAATGCCACATTGCTGCAGCCAATAGTTGTGCTGTTTCCCTGAGGAAACAAGGGGTTGAAGTTTTGCTTTCCAGCCTGCTTTCTTTGGGATTCAGTTTTTGCACTAGCAGCTGTTACACGGATTAGGTATCTTCCGAGAAACCTGTCCGGCAGTCTGAATTTTGTCCCAGACTCAAAACTGCCGTGAACATGCACCCCTTGGCACAACCTGTTAACAGCAAAGAGATCAGAAAGTGCAGCAGGATGAAAATAAAACACACCGAAGCTCTGAGTAGCCGCAAAAAAAAAAAAAACGTTATCTTGTTCTCGTGCAGCACACAAAGTTGTAGACTTACCATTCGTGTCACCTTGAACTATAATAGCTGTTGACAGTGAAAATAACAGGCTTTACCAACAACAGATGAGAAAGAAAACCAAGGAAATGAGTGAAAACAAGGGAACATCACCTCCTACATTTCTTCCCTACATTCTTCCCCTCTCTGTAGGCATTGTGTCCTTCCATTGGGGGTGGATAGCTTCTACACTGTCCTTTGGTTTGGTCCCAGATGAGATGTGTTGGGCTGAACCACACGCTCCGCAAACTGGAGTTGATCCTTTGGGTCCCTGAGCTGGTGGAGGCTGAGAACAGTTGTGTGGGATGTGCAAGCTGGGAATGCGCTGTTAGCAAAGTTTAACGGTAACCAGTATTTCTGCTCCTTGAACAAGGTGGAAAACATGAGCCTTATGAAAAACGGCTCTTAAGGTTTGGCTGAAGAAAATAGGAGCATTTACCCTACTTTGCTTCACCAGGACTGTTAAATAGCCCTCAAATCTTTGTGTCACTTTTCTCTGGGTGCCTTTCACTGGGCTTAATAGCACTACATAACTTACAAGCATGAAATCACTATTTATTGCCAAAACACGCAGTAATGGATTGGGACTAATTCGCTAGTAGGCTAAACCTTCATAACATTTACCACGTACTGTTGCACTGCATTCCCCCCAGTGAGTGTCTGCTGGAAAGGCAGATGTCAGTCACTTGCCCTTTTGCTCTTTGGGACAGGTTAAACCTTGATCTTGATGAGCTCCTGCTTCTTCTGCCTTTCTGCCCTTTCTCTTAAGGTTTTACATCTTCTGATGTTTCTGGCTTTTTCTCTGAAGGTTTGATGACGTCACATCTTTGTTTTTAACAGTGGCTAATCAGTATTGACTCATTTCTCACCGTTGTGTTCACACTTTGCACATGTTAGTGGTCTATATACTCACACAGACTAATGGGCTCTGCGTCACAGGTAAAGCAGAGGATTTTCTTGAAAGCTATAGATCTGAGCTATTTTCTTGACAGAGTAAGAGGCCTTAGACTCTACAGACACAAACCACAGTCTATCACTTCAACCTAGATAATATCCATGTGGGAAGATGGGTCCTTTTAATGCCCTAGCCACTTACACATGTACTTTATAGACAAAAATGCAACATATTATTCGGTTCCTACATTTTTTCACCTTCATGTACCTTCCCAAGTATTTTCCCAACTATGTACTTCTTATCATTCCAATGCCACCCATCCGGTGGCCACCAGGCCCACAAGAAAACACTGCTCATGTAATATCAGTGTTATATTGCCAAGTAAATGGGAAAAGGACAAAATCTGCAGTCATGGGACTTTCTTCTTATGAAAAAGAGACCACAATATATTCTGTGCCCCAGACTGAGAAACCTCATTGCAACACTGCCTTGTGAAACCAGGACTGAAGTCCCACATAATCACTATCTGGTAGCAGATCTTCTATTGGTATTCCCATCTAATGTAAGGCAGCTCCTTGTAGCAATACCTAACAGAAGCAAGTTTCAAATGGTAACACTCAAAATAAGAATGAGAGCAGAGTTTGGCATCAGCACTGTCAATTCTCTTGCTTTGGCTACATGTTCCCCACTGCACCTGGAAGAAGAGTAAAGGATATCGCTTGCTGACTTCCTTCATTCTCACCCTCTCAGTTTTCTTTATGAAAAAGGGGGGGGGGGGGGGGGGGGGGGGCGGAAATATAGGCACGAGGTGAAAGAAAAACATCCCCAGGATTCAGCAGGTAACTTGTCAACCCGACTGCTTTTCCAGACACATGAAAAAATGGTCTGTGAAGTGGAGAGGAAGAAAACACAGATAGTGAAGGGCTCTTTTTAATCTAGCAGAAAAGAAGCCTCACAGGGAACAAATTAAAGCCAGACTCACTCATATGAAAAATAAGTTAGCAGCAAAGATGATTAACCATTGGAAGACAGTACAGAGGGAAGTTGTAAAATTATTCCCTATGTCCTGGTGTCTTCAAATCAAGACGGTATTCTATCCCGTAAAATATGCTTTGATCAAAGAAATTCTTGGACTTGACACAGAGGAGGTCAGACTAGATAAGGTGATCATGCCTCTGACCTTAAAACTCTACAAATATGTACCTTCAGAGAGAAAGGCCAGACTGTGGTTGCAGTCTGGCACAGGGACACCAGAAATTTCGGTTCAAGGCCTGGCTCTGTTACATATTTCCAGAATAACCACAAGCAAGTTGTGTAGTTTATCTGTGCACCATCTGTAAAGTCTGGAGAATAATCCTTCTCCTGTTCAGCTTGTTAGCTATTCGGGGTATGGAAAGCGACTTATTAGGTGTGGGTACAGACCTTTCCTAAGGTCTGCAAAGGAAGGTCTGTAAGCATCATTGCAAAGCACATGTATCCATAAGGAAACCTTGATGATACAGAAGGAAAATATATTGGTGGAGAGGTAAGGAAATGCATTGCTTTCATCAGTAGCCTCCTGAGTGCAGTTAAAAGACAGCACATCAGAGCGTGGGGATGGTCACTCAGCCAGAGAATTATGATTTCATCTCAGGATGCTTCTGGATACAAATAGCATCCAAGGCCTCCTCATGGGGGAGACTCTCACTTCCTCCAGTGGCGTTTGCAACATTGCACTCATTTATGTTCTCAACAACAATAATCAAATGACCAGTGTCTGTCTCTCTGCATGCACAATGAAGACTTGTGCTCTCTTTCCTTAGCTAAGAAACTTTGTGAGCTTCTGCCAAGAAGTAAAAGATCATTTTGAATGGCTGGAACAAATTCAAACCATGTTCCAGAGAACGGGAAGGCTCGTAGTCTTGTCCACTGCCCAGCTGCTCCTCCCTTCCTTACATCTTCATTGTGTCTATCAGTCTACATCGCTGCTGGAGCTAAATTAGCTGACTGCTCCACCTGGTAGCTGGACACGCTTCTAGCTTTGCCCTTTGCATGTCACCAGGACTGAAATGTGAATAGCCTTTCACAGCATGTAGGAAGTAGGTTTTAGTAAATGAGCTGAGCATGAGCTGTGTTTCTACTCGGTCAGGGAGAAAAGGACTGTATCCCAGCTGGAATCTCAGAGCAACATCTGAATGAGTCCTTATGTGAGCTACTGTTACTTATGTCTGCTCCAGAGAGAATGGGAGCTTATGCAGCAGTCTGCTGCTATGTTTGCAAGTACACATAAGATGCTCTTTGCTCCCAAAGCTTCTGGTTCAGTCCCTGATGGTCGCTAACACGGACCTGCATATATAACATCATGTATATGTATATATATAAAACATGTCATGTATATAACATACATACCAACAGCACTTCACACACATAAGGGAAAGCACTGATTTTTTTATCTATGAAGATAACTACTTCAGCAGTGAGATACAGTCCTACTAAGGCATCTTCTTTAAAGAGAGAAAACAGAGCTAACAAAAGAAAGCAATAGCCACCAACACATAGATTTTCTAGGGCTACTCTAAGGGCTGCATGGAGAATAATAGGGATCATTGTTTCCAGTTCCCCACTACTCCTAACCTGCAAGCGTGACCAGTGTCAGAATAAGGCACTGAAAGATATATGAAGGGTTGGAGAAGGAAAAGAAAAGACAGCTGTTGGGATGAGTGGAGGACCATATCAGAAATACAGTAAGACACAGCTCCACACAGCGAAAAGATGCACTTGTGTTATCCTGCCAATCCCCCCTTGGCACAATGTCTCTGTATGTGATCCTCTTAGACTATCACTGGTTCTCTGTGATATGTGTCTATCTGGTTTCTCATGGCCACAATAAACCCTTCTACTGCACTAATCTCATTTAACAGTTCCACCGACTTGAAAAGAACCCGAGTAAAATTGCTGTGCAATTTCTGCTGGCATTATTATAGCTGTATCACTTGTCAGCTTTCATAAACAAGATAAATATAGTTAAACTTAAAGCATCAGATATGAAGAAATTTGGCATGTTATAGCAGTCCATCAGAAATATTTTTTGACAGGTGCCTTATAAAAAAGGAAACAAGAGGATGCCAAAAAAGATAATAACTGCAAGTTTTTCTTTTGCAAAATTCTTTTGCCCAAGGAGGCTGCAAAAACTTAATGTTCGCTACCCTACCTTTTCAGCACCATTAGCCAATGCTGCCATCACTTTCGGATGTACAAAGATTGACTCTCTGAAACCAGTGAGTTTTGATATCAGTTTCAGTATCTTACAGAGCCTCTCATCTCCAAGTGCACCACTGGAATCCAGCTACCTGGAGGCTGAAGGATAAAAGGCAGAACAGCAGGAGGCATGCAAACCTGGAAGGTAAGGGGGGGGTAAATGTTCCTGATAGGGCACAGGGAAAACCCCTACACACAATTGATTTCTAACATGTTTGCACAGCAAGAGGACATCTCATCTGAAGGGCCTGTGTGAAAGATCATCCCCCACTCTTCCCCACACAAGTTGTTGGTTTGTGCCTGCAGCTACTCTGTGCTCCAAAGACAAGAATCTCCCCTCCAGCACCTGCATGAAAAGACCAAGCCCAACGAACCTCCCCACACCCAGGAAGTACCCACGCTCCCTTATCACCTCCAGGGGAAAGTGGATGAAGAGGTAGAATGGGGGAAGGTAAGCTCTCAACCCCACACCGTGCTGACCAGGGAGGATGAACAGACACGGTGCACCAACGGGTGCTGCAGCATGAGACACGAGGAATTACATGCTCAAGGAGAGTCCATGGGGTAAGTCTGAGTTCCCCCCTTGCTGCTGAGTCCTGATCCCTCTCAGACTGCATGGAGGTCAGATCAATGACAAAAAACATGAGTTAGCTGTGCTGAGACCTGAGCCCATGGTAGGTGCTTCCTAACCTGAGGTCAGGACATCTTCAGGAAGAGAGTTAGAGTTCATGGGAGAGACTGCATTAGCTTCTAGCCAGAGAGGAAAAAAACAGCCCTAAAAATAACCGAATTAAAAAGGTCAGTGACAGAGGTCAAGACATTGATGCTCGGAAGGTAAAGTGGCTGGTTTCTACGCTTGTCTGAGTGCTATATAGTCAATAAGGAACTCCAGTAATGACACACAGCTCTTGTCTCTTGTGCAACTGTAAAATATAATGGGATAGATTTTCAGCATTAGGACAGTTTAGGACATTTATGATGTCACCTTATGTTTTTTTCAGCACACGTGGAAATACCGGACATCAAAGTCTTCACAGAGATGTGTGTGGGAAGAGGTGTTGAGATTTGAGGGTGACAGACTGGGCAGACAAATCAGGATGGTATGATCAAATATGGAGCTCTTTGCCTTATGACACCTTGCTTTTGAGGAAATAAAATTCCCATCTCTCCACACTTCTGGAGAGAGAGTGTTTTAGAATTGCCCCTCCTATTGCGGTGAAGAGTGAAAAACATGCAGTATTTCTGGTGGAAGCTGATGGGAAAATGTTTTCCTGACTTAGACTAGGGTAAAGCAGCTGATTATGTTGTCTCCAAAACTTTCAATTTCCCTCAAAGAAATATAGATTCCCACTAGAGTTGTGTCTAAACTGCTTGGCACGTGTGAATTTGGGCCTCATTCTAGACTCATGCTGATGGTCACATCTGGTTCGTCCACATGTAAATTGATATGTTCTCCTTCAAGACAGGAAGATGTAGTCAGTCAAGGGTGATGCCAGCTTCTTCTGGGCTATAGACTATGAAACCTGTGCACCTTTAACTCTGCAGGTCTTACCACATCGGCTCCAGACACGCTTTGGGCAAAGGAACATCTGCAGTCCCAAATGAGTCAGGACACATACAGTTCTGACACCCCAAATTATTTGATGCCCAGCAGCAATCAGGGAAACAAAGTGAGAAAGAAACTTCTAGCTGAAATGAGCTCACCACTCTTCTTATCACCTTGGTTATAGCAGGCTCCCTACTGACTCCCCACCAGATCTTCTGACTATGGTTTTAATGGGCGACGTATGTACACAGAGAGAGTATTTTCCCAATGATTAGTTATGCTAATTTCTGGAAACACCAATAGATGATCTAGAAAAAATGCGTACTTGTACATTTGTGCATGAAGACAGCTATGACCTGTCATATATCAGCCAGCCAGTATTGATCAGAATATTAATTTTTTAAGTTTATGTACTTTCTGAACATTTACAGCCTTCTTTCAGCTAACTAGAAGTCACTATCAATAATAGACAATAATCTATTTCATAGAAAATTTAGTTTTGGGAACACTGGCGAGTAAATAGCCTCAATCTGTCCATGTTTATGTAGAGTTTTACAAATCTTTAAGGACTATAAAAATGAAACTAACTAATTGAGCGTGTGTCTTGGAAGGATAAGAAAACTCTCTCTCCTTCATCTGTGGCCATTGTAATAAGTCATATGCCAAACACCTTGTCATTAAAGGAGAAAGGGAAAAAGGACTGGTATAATTCTCCTAGGAGAACAACCTTCGCTACTTTCTCGTACACCACCTCAGGTCTTAGCAATGATCTTATTAACATGACTGCTACTGTTGTTCATAGCTGTCCTGGAGCCATGGAGAGCGAACTGGATTTAAACCAGTTCTGCTTTCCTCAGCCTCTGACCTCCCATGTGGATCACAGCTGGGCTGGACCTGAGCTGGCTCTGGTGGGACAGCTTCAGCTGCTGCTGAAGTTATTGCAATATCCGTGACAAACCAATTGTGTGTGTGAGAGAGAGAGACAGAGAATGTGAGTTGAGAAATGTTATATCAAAAATATAGTAAAAAGGACAAATAGAGGCTGGTGGTTAGGGAAATACTACAACATTAAGCCATGTCTCCCTTTGTTTCTCACCTCATGTTGTAGGAACCCTGGTAGTTGTTTTGTCCGTGGTTATCAGAACAGCTCCTGAGCTGCATAGGATCCTGCTCATTCTGGTTTTCACCACCTGCAGCAAGTGGACGTGAACCCACAGCATCCTTAACTGCATTCCAGTCCAACCAAAACACAAGCGCTAATCATACGGTTACAAAGTCCTTCGGCTGCCTCAAATGGAAAGATTTATGTCCTCTAAGACTTGGCTAGCCCATTATTGCTCATTCATTGTGCTTGCCTACAAGTTATGATTACTCTTTCCATTTAATTTTTAAAGCAGCTGTAGCCTTGCCTCACTAAGCTCTAGGAAAACTGTAAAGGCACTGGCTGTTACTGTGAACTTATAATCTTTTGGCAAAAGCAGCATGTGCAAATGCAGTCTCCTCTCATTGCACGACAGTTCACAACATCCTGCTCTGACTTTTATGCAAGAACCACCTTTTTCTTCAAAGCAAGTGTACAGTTTAAATTTGCTTCAGTCAGAGGCCTGAGCCAGAGAAAAGAGTAAAATTTCCCAGACGAGGCATATGAACTCAGTGAACATGTCTGAATCACACATTATGGGTCTAGATGTGGTTTACTGCTATTCATAAAGCTCATTGCTGTTCTTATCCAGTGTTTCTCTTCTGTTTCATTTTTGCTGAGTGCTCATCATCTCGCTATCAGTAGTCTACGTCCTGAGGGGAACTTTAATATTTCGATTCCTTAGATTTTAACCCAAATCAGATTATATTACTATGATACTGAATTTAGTGACTCAAGATGTTTTCCATTCCAGTTGTTTCTAACCAGAGTTTGTCCCTTGGAGCCCAGGTTATTCACCCAAAATGCAGGAGATTCTTGCATTCCTCTGAACCACCAATGATTTCCAGAAGGAATCAGAAGTGCTCGACAATGCCTTAGAAAACACAAGAATGCAGAGATGTTATTGCAAATCTGCATGATCTGGGTTCAGTTTCCTTTCCCAAACAGCTGCTTTAGACCCAGCAGTGAAAAAGTGCAAACCAAATCAGAGGGGAGCATCAGACACCCGGTTTTAGCCAAGGAGCTGGGAGGTGGTGCCCCACCATCCATTTTTTCCCCGGAAAGCAGCCCCAGCAGCCATCCTTTCCCACTGGGGCCACTGCCCCGTGGCCCCCTCTAAGCAAACGCCAAACAAGGCAATTCTGCTGACCATGCCATGAACGAGCTGCACAGCAAGAGAGTCCTCTGCCAAGATGCCAGGATCTAATGCCATTTAATATTGCATGGGGATCACAACTTGCTTCTGTTGCAGCGGATGTTGCCCCGTGGCAGACCACCCTTCACTGGCTGCAAGGTGCCATAGGGTTCCCCAAAGCCCTCCCAGGTACCGAGGGCTGTGTCCTGCCCAAGTGCACATGTGAAGCAGAGGAAACCCCATGGCAGACCCTGCCCTCGGCTGGAGTCTCCCCGCTGCCCCTCCGTTCCCACGTGAAGGAGCTGTGGAGCGGGTGACTCAGGCACTTGAGGGATCCCCGGTGCGGGTGAGTCAGTGCAGGGAATGGAGCAGCTGCAGCAGCTCCAACCCATGGCGCCCCTGGCAGAGCGGCCGCGTCGATGGAGGAGAAGGGCCTGGGTGCTGCAGCTAATGAATCATTCATGGTGGCTGGAGGACTGGCGGCTCCACGAGCGAGGGAGTGCAAAAGTGGCCTAAATTCGTCATTCCTCCTCCATCACCCTCCAGCGCGGTGCCAAGTGCATGGTGACAGACACCATTCTCCTGCTTTATGCGTTTGTGGTCACAGCCTTTGAGGCCAGGAAAAGCTGTTACGGTCACCTAGCCTGACACCCTGCCTCACAGAGCCGGTAAAACTTTAACCAACATTTTCTGCGTCAAGCCTTAACTTGTGTTTTGTGTAGCAACATACCTTGCATGACCCACAGGATCCATAGCCATCGCCTGGGGGGTATTATAGATACTGAAAGTTCAGTTGGACCTAACAGGCTTCAACATTTCCCTTCTTACTTTCTGTTCTCAGTCCCTCACCGTGGGCAGCAAACCAACTGAAGAATAATTACAACAATTAACTTTTACCAGGTAACGGTGGGAAAAAAAATCAGATGACGTTTGTGGTCAGTAATCTGGAGGTTATGGAGAAAAATCAGTGTACCCAATAAAAATTAAAGCACTGTTCCTTTGTTTATCAAACAAATTAATAAGAGTTTTATGCATCAGAGAGTATGCACTATGACATAAACTGGAAAATTAAGTAAATTTAAATAGCTTGGCTCTGTCCACATAGCAGTGGTGAAGCATGTCTTTCATTCTTTATTACGTCTTACAAAGTATTAGCTTGGCAGAAAAATTTCCATTGAAATTCTTTTCAGAGATAGAAAACCTTTTTTTTTTTTTTTGGTCAAAATTATTTCCTCATGACAACTGCATACTTTCTGGAGAAAAAAATCACCTTTGTGTGAAAAATTAACCTATTGGAGATGTAAGTTAGAATCATAGAACCATAGAATTGTTAGGGTTGGAAGGGACCTTAAAGATCATCTAGTTCCAACCCCCCTGCCATGGACAGGGACACCTCTCACTAGACCAGGTTGTTCAGAGCCCCATCCAGCCTGGCCTTGAACACTTCCAGGGATGGGGCTTCCACCACCTCTCTGGGCAACCTAATGCTAATACTTTGAAACCTGGGAGTCCAAAAGTAAGCCTCTAGATGGAAAAATGGAAAACAACCTAAATCAAGGGGTTAACAATTTATCTCAAATGTATGTATTTGTTTATTAAAAAGACACTGTGTATTAAGTCTGTAGATAAGAAGGCATAAACCAGATGATCTTTCAAAATGCCGAGCACTCCCAGTGCTTGGTTAGATAAACTGAAGCTGTAGGTCCTCCAGACCTGTGAAATTAATTCATTTCTGCATAACTACTTAACTTCAGGTTCGGAAACTTTTAAGATTGGTAGGGTTTCAAATATTTAGCTGAGAGAAAAAAAAAGGTATCATGGGAGCAAACAAGGCCCAAGACTTGGCTATAGCTTGGCGAGTCCAAGATGCTGTGTGTGGCAGACCCTTATGTCATGGTCCCATGCCCGCTGTCATGGCAGTCTTGTTGGGACACAGAGCACCCAAGCCCCCAGTTAGGTAGGGCTTTGGTGACTTTCAGACTTTGCCTTGTCTGGGCTGTCTCCAGACAAAATTCACTTGCTGCACTGACAGTGGATCAGGAATAGCTTCAGAAGACATAATCCAAGTACCAGAGCAAGTCCCCAAAGGCAGCAAATCAGAAGGACTGTCTATTAACAAGTTACAAGCTCTCCACCGCCATTCGAGAGAAGCCACATGGGTGAAGGGTGTGAAGGAGGCAGAGCATGTCATGCTTGCAGCTGGTGAAGAGACATATTGATGTCATCACATAGACTTAATATTGTTGCTGTCCAAGAAACCCAAAACTTTTTAGTGTTTCTGCAAACTATTCTTCAGTATATGCTGTCCTCTCTCTATGACATCATTATGCTTCCTCAGTGAGAAATTATTACTGAAAAAATTAAATTCTAAGAGATAATTTTGCCTCTGGGTTGTCTATATCCTGGGCATTAATCCTCTAAAACTGTTCTGAACATACTAATTGACAATGCATCATGAAAAATAAAGGACACTATATACTTATCTATTTATTTCCGTCTTTTAGATTATAACATTGTGATAACGGCTTCAGCAGAAGATGTTTCCTAAGTGTCAGGCAGAGGTTAATGGCTTTGACTTTGCCTCTGGTCATACAAGCTCCTCCCAGCTAGTCATTAATTCCCAAGAAATATCCCCTTTCTTGAGTGTTGTTGGTTTAAGTCTCCTTTTAATTCCATGCCAGCCACTGGGAGTGGTGCCTCTTGTATTACGAAGACAATCTCTTGAGTAATAGCTTTATGCACTCTCACTTTATTTGGTACTTGTATCTTGTACCAAAAGTCAGAGAGTGGATTTCCCATGACAATAATTTGATAGCGAATGTGGCTGTAAGGGAAATAGAAGAAAGGTGGGAACCCAAAGCTGCTACACCATGAGAAGGTACGTCCAGAAGCTGAAACAGGGGGTGGAGATTGCAAACACAGTTAGGAGCATAGACTTTTCGTGCTGTTCCCCAGCCCCTCCTGGAGCTCGTTGCACATAGTTGGTTTGTCCACATAGCACAAGGCAGTGCTGCTGAGTCAACTAAGGTGTAGGCGTGCCTCTTGGGTCCAGTGGCTAAGGGATTAGGCAGGGAGAAGGTTTCAGCTCTGCAGTTATTCTGCTAGCTCACTTGGGGTAACTTGTTTAGGCATATTCCTTGTCTTCGCCCAATTTACAGCCTAATGCAAAATCTGATCAGGCAGAATAACTTCCAGAATGATGGTGTGTTTGACAGTCAGATGTGCTGATCCAATGATACAGAGGAACGGGAGGTCATTGTTCAGCCGGTGCATTAGAGCACAAGTCTGAAGAAGCTGAAGTACATGGTGCTTTCAGATATCTGTTGGATACAGCATGCAGTATGCTATGCAGAGAATTAGAGCAAGGAGCATTTATTATCACTGGTATGTCTTTATTTCCTGGGCTACAGGTTCTGTTGTTGATGATGATGATTATGTATCAAATGGAAGTTGTATCCTCATTCAGATTCCCATTTTAAACAACTTTCTATGGAGCTTTTCTTCATCCACCCATTCCCAAAGGCAGTAATTAGTATCTTGTAAAAGCAAGTGGGATTTACAAAGGATTACCTTGCTGTGTAATGCTGATGCACTACTGCTTCAGGAGTTGAACAGTGTCTGTGCAATGATGGTCAGACCAAGGTGACTTGTAAATGATGTATACTTCATAACTAAATGTGTGATGAAAGCACAATGGAGCACTTTGCGTGTCTTTCTGTGTCCTCTGATCACAGCCCTCAGAGCCATTTTGTCAGCTCTGACAACCAGATGGGAAAGGATGCCTTCGTGTTACAGTGAAAGGATCCAGCTAGGAAATGCCTGATGGAATGAAAGAAGACTGCTTTGTGGGGCGAATTAAGAACGGTTATAACTGGTACCGTAGTAGAAGACCTTGTTGGATGCAAAGTCCATGCTGACAGAATTTTGAATTTTTAAGTTCAAGTTAAGTGTTGAGTCTGAACTTTCTGAATATTATGTTAATAAAAAACAAACAAACAAACAATCAGAAACAAAAAAAAGCCACCTATCATCCAGAACTGGGCATAGTAGAAGTATCAACATATTACGTAATTAAAACCAAATCCTAAATGGGATTTTTAGGTTGCAGAATTACTCTGGACAAAGGTTAATCTTTTTATCCATGGGCCCTGATACATATCTTAGGTACTGTAAAGGGGAAAAAAAAGAAGCTTGGTTTAACTATACTGTATTTATAGGCATACATATTTGTCACTTTGCTTTGAGGAATATTTTGGCTAGAGAAAAATTGTCTTGACAAAAGCTTCCAGGGATACTTACTCAACAGCTAATTTCCCCCTGTTTTCAGCAAGAAAACACATGCGTGGTTACAGTGTAAGTCAGATAATGCATATTGTTATCACTTGTACTACAGTAGCAACCAGAGCTTTCAGTCACGATCAAAGACTTGCTCAAGATCATGTAAAAACCTGCTGGAAAACATGATCCTTTGCCTGCTTCCCCTGAGCCTTTTTCTTCTGCTTTCCCTCTTTCCAGCAGAGTGTTTCTAACTTTAACGTTAGAAATTAACTCTAATACTTTTGAGCGGATACCAAATGACTCCCCCAAAAGAGAGTACGTTTGGGTGGGGAGGACAAGGGTGGAGGATGAGAGGTTCCTAACGAACCACACTGCTAACCCAGTCTTTCCTTAGCTGGGAGAGTTGCAGCAGCCAATTAACCTCTGGAATGTGGGGTTTTCATGAATTGCTAGAGATGGGAACGATGACACCACTGCCAAAGATGGGCCTAGGCACTGCCATGAGGTGCTGTGCAGGAGGGGCAGCTCCAGTAGTGGAGAAAATAGCAGCAGTGTCTTCTGGCCTTAAAGAGGAGGGTGGGAGACAGGGCAAGAAAACACCTATGTTAAATATTTCTATTAAAAGCAACTGCCAGATAATTTATAATAAATGCTGAAATTTAGAGTATCAGCTACGTCATGAGTTTTCCTCAGCAGAAATGTAGAAGCGTAGGAATCAGGAGAAAGTTAGGCAATTTTCTTATTTGGGATTTATATGCATAGCTCGTATTTTTTTATACCTATCTATATAGGTATAGTTGTGATGTGAGCAGGTGGGAAGACTCAGCTTAGGGGACCTTAAATAGTAGATGCTGAGCCAGTAACATCTTTCTAGAGTAGCTGGGATAGCTACTGAGACCTTGTAATGAATAAACATTTTGGACCTGAAGTCTGAGAATGCAGAACTGAGAGGTCTCCTTCAAACTCAGACTCAGACATACACATCCTGGTTTAATCCACCCACTCCAGCCAAAAGCTAAATGGTGTCTGCTGACTCGGCGTCAAAGATATTGCCCTTATTTCCACTGAGCCATGAGGTTATTTACACATCTCTCCATGAGAAATTCCACTGGAACCAATGGAGTTTTTCACGCCTAGTGAAGTCGGACGATCGTGATTCTCTAAAACAAGTGCAAGATTTCTAAAGAATGTCAGTGACAGCTAGACATGAAGATTGCTGGCATCTTCTGGCTACATTTCCATCAATGCTAACCATGACCAGGCACTGCCTTTTTCTTATGGTTGTTACCATTAATCAGCACCAACCCTCCATCCATCCAATCTCTCCTCCTTGACAGTGGTCTAAGCAGAGTTCACATGCATTATGTAGGAAAGCATTAGTTCTTTCACTCTGAAAATAACTATAATATAATGACTTTTTATGGTTCCTACATAATGCAAGATAACCATCGCCTTCCTTCTGACCCTAAAGATTTCTAAATCTATTTGAATTCAGTGACTAAACTGCATTCCTATGCAAGTCCGTAAGAGCAAAGTAATTTACCCAGTATGAATCTAGTTCCTGGTAAAATATGAGGGTACTGTCTGATAGCAACACTGTCATGGAGATGTATGGAGCAGGGAGTATTTATTCATTGAATAACTTTACTTCTGTGTGGTTTTCTTATGGATACTTAACCATTTACTTAGCTTTCGCTCAGTAGAAATGTCCCTTTTGGTATAATTACATCAAATGACATGTCTATATCTCTTGACATATTTACATGTTTTAACACCCTTAGCATTAATTTGTTTTGAAACACTGTTTCCAGCTGTCTTTAGAGTGATTACCTCAAATGACACAAGCAGTGTTAATTCAAGAAAATTTATCATTTTATCTTGTAGAAATTTCCGTTGAAATGTTGTGTTGAACGTTGAATAGATTTATGGCACTAATCTGTGGCAAGTGTATGGCTAATTTTTCTCTTTTTTTCCACTGGACCCTTTTTAAGCTCTCTGTAGTGGGATCTGGTTGTTCCCATAAGAATCTCGAATCCTCCATTGGTCCACTTCTGGATGGGATTACAGCACTGTTTCCTCCTGTGCTTTTTATCTGTTATCTGTCCCACTCCACCACCGCTCATCAGTAGGACAAGCCCTGTACGTATCATAGAAGTTATGGACCAATACAACAAAGACCTCTAAGTTTTTCTCTGAGGCTTTTGAACTGTACCCAGTAATGCTTGCTGTGCAAGGAATTACTGTGTATAAGCCACATATTTTTGGTGCTTGTAGATGTCTTCCAGAAGAAACTGTGACTCCTTTATCTTGTGAAACACTCAGAAACAGCAGAAGTTGCCAAGATTCAGGGTAACAACATTTAGACTTTGTACAGAAGGCCAGAAAAGCCGTGGAAGATTGTCATAGACCAAACACGCAAATCCTAAGAACAGCATTTCCTTTAGCATTTTATTACTTTCTTTTCCAAATGCAGATGAAACCAAGAACTAGAGAGCATGCAATTGTGACAAACTCCTTTTACCTTCAGGTAGGGTTTTGCTTTGACTTTCTGAGAGAGAGAAGCCCCAGAAGAGGCTTCAATACGGAGACTGAGTTGAGTCTTCTGCCCATGCTGAGTCACTTTATGCTTGAGGAAGCCTTCCCCACATCCATACATACAAAAAACTTGCTCCTGGGCCACCAAAGTTGTTGTGGAAGAGCAGAGACACAGACCTGGCTGTGGCACTGGAAGGTGATCGTATCTTCTGGATATTGGCAGAAGGATTTTCCCCACAACTCTACTGATCCAAGGGCCCCAACTCAGATTCTGCAGTAGATTTGAGCACCTTGTTCCACCCATGGACACCTATGGATATACCTGCATTGCTCCTGCTGAATTTCTATACACTGCTTGGCAATCACGGCTTTTTGTCACATGTGTAGGTCACAGAAGGTATGTCCACGGCACCTTATAATGTAGGCATGGATTAATTGAGAGAATGATGCCGGTTTATGTCACTTAAGATTCCTGGGCTTACAGATGTGAAATTAGAAGTATATACTTGAATTAGTTTCATTAATATTCGTTGTTTTGCCTGCTTTAGTCTATGAGAACAGGATTTTAAAGAGGTTCTATTCTGTGCCTTATGCCAGCTATCTGCATACTGAAGCCCTAACAATGTCCCGACTCCTGCTGGGAAAATATTAAAAATGTTTAAGCCCCATTTTTGTATATAAATAGTAATATCAACAACACAAAATGTACTTATGGACCAATTCAGCAGCCAGAGCTCTTGTTCTTTCTGGTTGTCACTTTGATAATGCAATACAATCACATGGGCTTGCAGCCCTGTCTGCTTGGTGTGCCATCACTTATAACACATTATCAGAGTGACAGCTGGCAGCAACAAGAGGCCAAGTGCCAGATATGCACAGTGCATCTTACAGAAAAATATTTCCCTTCTAAAAAGCAGATAGGTTGATTAAGAAGTGAGGGAATTCCTCCCCCTTCCCCCAGATGGCTGCGATGATTCATTGGAAACTAACCCAGTCGGGGCTTCGCAGTGCACTGGCAAAACTCCATGCTCCACCTTCCCTCCTCTATTCAGGTTCTATCCCGTGGGGTTCATCAGGAGAATTTTCCCTGACAAGGATTGAAAATGGTGACCTATAGGCAACATCCCCATTTGCTTTAATTAGCTAGGACAAAAAGCTAGCACAAGGATGCATTTTACGCTCCTGAGGAGCATCCTCTTTGCACTCCACTTGCTTTGAGTTTGACCAGCCTGCTTTCACTGTGGCCCCCTTGAATTCAGGCCCAACGAATGCGCTCACAGAGCTTTCCAGTCACCATAAATCCCTGCCTCTTTCTCCACTGAGACTCCTTCCCAGGCACCATCTCAGGATTTCCTAACTACTCTTCCCTGATCCAGCCTGACCTGTTGATCAGTATTATTGAAGAGTTACCCCTTTGAACCGTAGGAAGTAGTCTGGTGTATTAATTCCTCCTTTAAGTTTCACTAAATAGTCCTATGACCTCCCTAAAAACCTCTCAAAACACAACATAGGATTTGTGTCCCCCCACACAGGGGGCTAATTGGGAAACTACAATGAGTTAAAGGAAGAACAGCATTAGAGAAGAGGAGAAGACTTTCTGAAGAAGTGATAGAGTTAACTGGTTTGCTATTTCATTACTACGCCCGCTGACTGTACAGGACTCCATAATGTTCTCAGGGATGTGGAGAGCGGTGTGTGTTCCCTGGCAGACACCCAAGATCTAGATTAAAATCTCCCAGAGTTAATTTAGGAAAACAATAATATTTAAAGTTGGAAGGGGTTTTTTTTAGGCTATATCCCACCATGAGACACGTGATCCCTGGGCCTCTTTCTTGTCCACATAGACCTCTACTTGTGAATTCTTGTGAATACCTAGCCCAACATTTTCAAATGAGAGAACCTAACAGGAAATACAAAAATTATTATTTTTGTATTCAAATAATTATCACTCATTTCATATTCAGATAACTATAAATTTTCAAAAAATGTTAAACAACTGTGGCCCCAATGAAAAAATGTGCACAATCCCCAATGCTTAATAAAGCGATTACTACTAGTTACTGAGTTGGTACAGTAAGTCCAGTATTGACACTAGTCTTGGCTGAAGTTTTGCAACTTGTTGTATTTTCCTTGTAACTGTTCCCCTGGGGTAATTTTCCTCACACTTCTAACATCTACTCCCGGGAGCAGAGGATGGCAAGACAACTTGCAAAGTCCTATGGGACCTACACACTTGTAAAGACTCAGGTCTCAAAATCATACAGCTGCCGTGCTCTTACAAACCACCATGGCAGGATGGTGTCAGCCATGCTCCCTGCTGAGTATCTGTGTTTCATAGCCAGACTGATGGCTCATGCTGGGGCTGGTAGAGGGGAAAACACCCCTACAGGTCCAGCTCTGCCCTAGTGAATACCATCCTGGCGCGGCACAAGCACAGAGACATAAGATAACTAGACTGCTTTCCCCAGATGCTGTGTTTGTGGTCAGGGATATTAACAGAGCCCTAAGCTGTAAGGTTTTCTGTTGTATGCCACGGTTCCTGTTTGCACCTCTGCTTCTCCACGTCTTGTTCAGTAAATACTTAAAGTTTTTCTATCTCTCTTCACTTGTCATTTGTACTTTTCGCACCCCTTGGTATGTTGCTGTGTGCTAAGAAAAGATAAGGTCCCTTGATCAAAGGTTACTTGTAGCTATGTTTCCAGTGCCTGGTCTTCATAGATCTAAGCTTTTCTATCCCTGTAAGGAGGTAGAAGAGTTAAGGGGGTAAACCAGTTTGGGAAGGCAGAGAGAAGGACTATCAGGAACCTTAATTTCAATGTGCGTACCTCCTTGTTTGAACCAGGAATGTAGTATGTGAAAGATAAGAAGCCACCCTTCCTAACCTGATACAATGCAGCTTTGTTCAAATGTCACCGCTGCTGACTGGGTGTTTTTCTCACCTCTGTTCTGTCATATGCACTGTGGCTAGCTGAGAGCATGATAGGCACCCTTCGGGGAAAAAAACTGAGCAACTTTATCCACTGTGACAGAGGGAGTTGTTCAAACCCCTTTTTAGTGAACTGTTTCTTTCCAGGTGCTTTCCTTTGTATTGTGATCTTAATTTTGGAGTGCATTCTCTGTACTGAAAGACTTTCAGTGGGTCACTACTGGATACGCGCTAAAGCACCTCTGGGAATCCCATCTGGTGATGTGTACCTTTAGGCACCTAAACCCCGTGTCTGACCTCCATTTTCAAAAACCATTTTCAGTGGAGTAGGTGTCTGCTCTACACAAAGGTTTGTTATAGTGATATCAATTCTGGGAAACATTAATTTTATTTTCTACAGAAAAGTCCATCCTACAAAGCAAGCAAATCTATACTAGCCTAAAAATGCCAACTGCGACTAGTTTTCCTTCCTAAAGTAAAACGGAGCTGGCAGCATTGTAACTGCAAGCAAAACTGGGTGTACACTGGTGTATCTATTTGCACAACGTTAGTGTGTAGATAAGGCCTTAACAGACACTTAAGTGTCCCAATCATCTCTGAAAGTGAGACTTCAGAGGTACTTCAAGAAATTCACTTAAAGGACTTAATCAGCAAAAAACTCTGGAAAAGGAAGACAAAAGTTTTCTTGCCACTGGAAGCTTCTCTTTGAAAAGTAGCTTGTTACAAGAATACAGTTATGTTAAGAGAGCTGGAACTGCCTCTCTGAGCTGTAAAAAAAAAGCATTTTTGTGATGCCATCATTCTTAAACCTTCCCTTTTAGCAGCTACTAGAGCATTTAGCAAATCCGTGTTTGCATTTTGCCTTTGCAGTAAAAGTATCAAAGTGATTTGAAACTCTTTCTCCTCCTCTTTCTAATTAAACCAGCACAATTAAAATGACCTCACTGCTTAAGGAGGACATTGATGAATACTCTGAGCACCGTGGCCAAAAGATGTTGATCAGAAACCATGACGATACATATTATCTTCAGAAAGCAAAAACTGCCATAGTGTCTTGAACCTTTTAATATAAGAACATTGTTTCAGTTCAGTAAACTGCTTGAAGGTATTAGAAGACTAGTATAATGTTTAAATACACTCTTCCATTGTATTCTTTTTTTTTTTTAAAATAAGTGTTGGTTTGCAAGTCCACCTATTTAACTGTATTTTAGGCCCAGATTGCTAATATTGTAGTGGATTAAAATAAGCATATTTTTTTTAACTTTATAAATTCTTATCTACTGCTGTTAACAGCAACTAGACAAATTTTGTGGGTTTGGCTGGATTGCTTCCAAGGCAAATTCACCAGATCCTTCTGTTGAATATGGCTGTGTAAATCAGGAATAGCTCCAGTGAAGTCCATTAAAAACACATCAATGAAATTTTGGTTTGAAAAGATATTGAAGCACATTGATTTAAAGAAAGAATAAAGAAATTAACCACTTTTTTGCCTTGGATTTTCTGTCAGAAAACTTAATTCCAAAGAAACGTGGCTGAAGTAATTTCCAATGAATAATTAAGCAGGTTATTGGACTGATTCAAAGGAAAATGAAAAGAGCTAGAGAAGTAGTATGGGGGAAAACAGGCAGATTTTGAATTGGGACTTTGCAATAAAAATTTAAGTCTTTGCTGAAAATTTGAGCCAGCATATAAGACCATACTTTTCACTGGTACAAACAGTGCATTACCACAGACTGCAGGTAGTGATGGGCTCTGACAGTTTGGTCCATGCCACCTAACTGATGTAGGGACCTAATGGTCAGAGAGAAGTATTAGAAGAAGACAGAGTAGAGTAGAGTAGAGTGGAGTGGAGTGGAGTGGAGTGGAATGGAATGGAATGGAATGGAATGGAACGGAACGGAACGGAACGGAACGGAATGGAACGGAAAGAAGAAAATAGAATGAAATCAAAAAGATGATGAGGCAGAAGAGGAAGAACTGTTAGACCCTACTCATAATAGCATGGAAAAGTATAATTTGGAGTAACAAACTCAAAAGAAAATGAATGCAGGATGAAGACTTGAAAGCAGACCTGGAACAGTCTTGTGTCAGAGGCAGAGAATCTCCATGACATCTGTCCCAACGTTCATCTCCTTCGTAATGTTCTGCTTCTCCTTGCCTTAGCTGGAAGGGGTGGTGGCTGGCAAATGGGTTGAAAACAATGCCAGTTAGTGAATCAGACCTAGAATGATGAAGGTATTTCTGTGTCTAATTCTTACTGAAATCAGTGGAAGTTAAATTTCAAATGGAAACTTTAAATTTTGGGCCTCAGTCCCTATCCAGCTTTATTTAGGTCAATGTGGATCTGTTAGCTTCCAACTTGTGCCCATTTTGAACAATTGCTATTGTTGTATATTTTTTCCTTACTGTGCCAATATTTATTCTAGCTTATGGCCCTTTGAAACACTGCTCTGAACGATGTGGGCTTCTTTTTAATGTCTTCTCTAGTCTTAACATGCTTTTCTTTCCAGTCTTTGAACCGGAACTGCGAGGGTGGGTTCACCAGGTATTACCTTCCACGGAGAAAAATACAACCTAGTTTGTTTGCCATGTAAAGACTGAACAGAAATGTTGTACATTAGTCCCTTTAATAATATCATTATTTTCTTGGCTATCTGTGCTCTGTGAATTTTTCAGCTGTTCATTTGTTTGGTGTTAAATTACACTCTCCCATTTTTGATTATTATTGTATTCTGTTGTTTCATCTTTGCAAAAAACCCAACATTAACAACCCTCATACATGCAGTAGGTTCTTACTTAGAAGCATTTGTAAGTAACTGCCTGTTTATTGATCACTGAAGAAGAAAAAAATGACGCTGGAAGAAAAATTTATTAAGAGGGTGAATAAATCATTTCTCTCATTGTCATGACATTTTCTTTACCATTTGGCATTCACTGCACTTGGAAATTCCTCCAAGCCTTTGTGTTCCTGAGCTTTGAGATTTCAGAAAACAGTCCCTTGGCCCCCGCTCCCTGCCAAGGTTGCTACTTTCATACTCCTTTTCCTGTGGATTACAAAACAGGATATTATTGTAAAAACAAACAGAAATTGCTGTTCACTGCTGCTAATCTTGAAGAGAACCATAGGGGAATGAAAGCTCTGCAATTCTTCCTTTTTTAAGTGGCTCAGACTGGGAATGGCTCCTGTTCTGCTACTGTCAGGTGAAGATCAAACACTTTTCATTGCTAATCACCAAAGGTCACAGTAGATAACTCTGCAATTTTCTGTGCCTCCTTTGAAATTTTAGTGATTGAGAGGTGAATTTAAGTTTTAAACTTTCTCAGTATGTTTCATGGTAAAGAAGGGATCATTTATAAACCAAAGGCAGTTTATAACAGAAACCTAAGTAAAGATATTTTTCTGTTCTGTACATTGCCGGAGGCTGTTTCAGCACTGGGCAGAAGGGTTGCTGTATGTTGTTTTCTTGCCTTTTTCCTGTGGGTGATGTAGAAGGTGTTAAAAGACATGTATTTGCCCCTTCTGCAACTGTGAACCAGGAATATCCTATATGCCTGCTTTAAAATAAGAAAAATATGATGTCACCATCCAGAAGTCATGTGTTGATCATGTAACTTGGGAATGGGAGTCCAGGGCAACGTCTCTGGAAGAGGCACAGATCTGAGAACAAGTCATCGTTTTTTTTCCAAGTTATTTAGCCTCTTCCCTACAGTATCTGATCCCACTCCATCATGAAAGGATTTTTTTCTGCACAGCTTTCTCGCAGGATTGGGAAGTGTGAGCTATACTTTTGACAGATGGAAACTGTAACAAATGCAGTTACTTTTGCTGTGGCTCTTGCAGAAAGAGTCTGCCTGAGCTGGGAATAGTGGTTGGGATGTTTGCTTTGCAGCTGTAACACGTGGCTCCGAATTTAACATTTCTTTCAACTCTCCTATCTTTGGGCATGAGGATGATGTGCTAAACTCTTAATTGCATGTGAAGCCCCCAGTCATGCTTATTAGGCTTCCACCATGTGCCAAAGCAGGTCCTTTCACTTTGGTGAGGCCACACTTGCAGGTTGCCGTGACGTGGAGTCAGAGCAGGTGCTTCTGGGGACAACATCAGATCAGTTCCCAAACAGCATCATGGACTGTGTTTGAGGCCTGTTGACTATTGGCTGCCCATTTCCAAAGCTGAATTAGCCCCGGGTTCCATTTCTACCCAGTGGTCGCAGACAGCTCACACTGTTTTCACTTGGAAGATGCACTCCAGAGGGTTCCATTCAGCTCCTCTAGGCAGTCCCCTGGAGCCATGTGAGATGCCCTGGGGTGTCTCAGGAGGGCACAGGTCTCCTACCAGTCCTGTTCTAGGCACGTGGCCATCTCAAGTAGCTCAAGGTGTCTCAGATTGTGTTTAGGCTGAATGGAGCTAAACATACATCTGCATTCCTCCATGAGGGCACTCCCTTCATTGAACGACTAGAAAGCAAACTGGGCTTGGAAAAAGCAAACAAACCAAGACCCAAGTGTAGTCATCTCTGGGGTTCCTGGGAGTGTTTCTGGGAGAGGCACTCAGGGTGTGGGTAATAAGCAAGTGGGTGCTTGAGGGCTTTCAGGAACAGGATTGTCTTTCTGATAAGACAGCAGTGGTTCCCAGGCTTAGATGCACTCCAGTGGATGTTTAAATAGCAGATATGCATAAACGTTGGATCATTCAGTGGGTTTGCTAATGGTCAGGACTGTTTTGCTCAGAAACTATGTGATATATGGTGTCTTGTGTGGTGGCTCTCCAGATCAGTTTGCCAGCCTCTGAAGAGGTACATCCTTTATTTATTAAAGTCCGTGCTCCTTTAGACACTGAGCTAAAACAGTAACAGAAAATGAGGAAACTTTCCTGATGTTCTGTTGCCACCTCCAATAGAGTCAATAAAGCCTTAATGAAAATAAAATTCAAAGATAGGTTTCTAAATACTGCAGAATATGTTGGAAAAATCAACATTTCAACTTCTAACATAATTTCTTCTCTGTGGGCAAACAGGGGAGTTTAGGACTATCTGTTCATCATCTTTGACATGTATTGAAATTGCTACACTCTGACAAAAACAGAAAAACTATGGAAATAAGGGCTCTGAAACCAGATGTAAATCAAGTGTTCCTTGGCAGCAAAACTTACCTGGGAAAAGTAGGGAGCTCACAAGAGACAAATAGATGTAAGTCTAAGACCACGTCAAATTAAGACTTACTTTAGATGTGTCATGTCACTAAATCCATGTGTGAGAACTGAAGTTGCTGGGGAAAAAATATGTAAGATTTTACATTATTGACAAACAGCTAGACACTTGGTATGATACTTATATTTTCTTATGCTTTAAGATCACAGTAATATTTTAGCCAAAAATGCTTGAAACTGCTGTTAGAATTTTTCATCGGCTTAACATACCATCGACATTGTTAAAATGTCATTCTAAGCCCATTTTCCGACTTTTCCCTATAAAAGGATTAACTTGTCGTTAGAATGTTAAAAATGCTTAAATTACTTGATATTAGATAAGAAGGTTTAGCTCAGGCTCAAGAAAAGTTGGAGAATTTATTAAGAAAATATGTATACTTTGTCTTTTGCTTGGTTGGCATAAGTCAACCTCTATATGGAAAGGATTATGCTGATGCAGAGTAATTGGAGTGCAGGTCATTTGCAGTCCACTTGCCAGGTACCTGATATTACAAGCAGATGAAGACCGATTCAAATCCCAGAGTGGAGAGCTCTAATACAAGTGCAAGTCCCAGTGCCTGGTTTGGTTGAAGTCCATTTGAGTGTGACCTGTGTGACAATTATGCATGAGAACAATGTGAAATTACCATTTAATCTCTGTGTGTCCAAGACTGATTCTGCCTGGTAGTTGATATATGACCCAAATTGATGTTCAGGGCAATCTACATTACAGTTTTGGGATCTCCAGGACCGATGGTAAACCCCAAGGATCTGTGTGTGATACTCAGAGCACCCTGTACACACAATATCTTGGTTACTTCACGCCAACTCATGTTGTTTTGTGGTTCTCCTTCACCCTCAAATGCCAATGCCTTCCTAAATGTAATTTGGTTTTTTTTCTTTTTTCCTTTGAGTCAGAACTGAAGAAGTCTTTCATCATCCACTACTTGCATCCTGGCAGAAAGTTGCCCCTTGAAGTAGATTGGTGAACAATGACAACCTGATTTTGCCTTTCTTGTCCATCATTTTACAGTTGGGAAATGTATCACACCAGGACAACTACTGGCCACAGGAGATCAGCTGTGGTCATCATGTGCCTTTCATCCCAGAAGAGATGGTCCAACCAATTGTCCAGGTGATATGCACATCCAGTCTGTTCCTTTCTACGCAAAGGAGAGAGGAGGTGACCATTTGGGTTGCATTGTCTGCTCACACAGCTGAAAGACTCCTTCTGGCCCCATGCACTTAGAATCATCATTCACATAAAAGACAAAGTAGTGCTGGAGACACAATTCATCCTGCGTGTGCAAGTGATCCAACCCAAATGGCTCACCTTGAGAAGCATCACATTGAAGGAGCAGAATTGTAAGGTAGGATGGAGGTATAACAAGATAAGCATTATGCACGGAGAGCAGGGATCATCAGATCAAGGAGAGCAAAATAAACAAAGAAAATAGCTTACTGTGTTCTGGAGGGTGATACTCATAAACTGACCCAGCAGCATCCACTTCTAGACTGCATGTCTGTCTTAATGTCTATAGACAATGAGGATGCAGGGAAAAGAAAGAGAGAAGAGTCACAGCTGGGCAGTCTGTATTATGGGTGGTTTGAGACAGAGATTGCTTTTGGTAGAAAGATTTAGTAGAAATCATTGTTCTGTCCAGGAAACTCACAAAATTAATCAGAAAACTTCCCAATGGAAACTGCACTTGAGAATTTTAGACTACCAATTTGCTTAACAAAGCACAGAAAATCCACAGGGAAGGAATAACCAGAGTGCAGCTTTCCTGGCTCCCTTCTGAAGCTCCCTCTCTCAAGCCATGCTGTTATTCCAAGCACATTAATCTCCCAACCATGTTCAGGTTTAGCAGGGATCCAAGAAAGAAAGCAAGCATGCAATTATTGCATCTAATTTCAGACCTCCTTTTGCTCTTGTCCTAACAGGGGGGACATGTCTATGTCTGTCTGCTACAGAAGAGGCTCTGTCCTATTATCTATCTGTAACAGACAGACTGAGTGAAACTCAACCTACATTTGCCCAGAAATGTCCAAGGGAGATGAGCCACAGGCTTCTCACCATAGATACAATGGGCAGATACAGTTTGTCTGGATCTCACTGAACTTTTGACCATTTTTTTCTCTTAGTGGGGGTAGTCTTGAACAAGTTCACAAATGTAGCATTTGACTCACCTCCTATAGGGCTGTTGGGAAGCACGTCCTGCCAGGGTCGGATAGCATGCTCACCACCAATAAATGTAAGGGACATTTTATACCCTTGCTCTAGCCAGCCCTCAGGTTGACACAAATTATATATGGGGCTCACTCCTGCATCCTGACTTTGTGACAAAGCAGAAATGTCACCTCTCCAGATACTTTTCCCTTGCCCTCCCCACCTCTTTTCAAGCAGGTGGGCTCTGTGCTAGGGCAAAGAGACTAAAGCCTACGAGTGGACTAAGCACGGGGTCTTGCACACTTTCCAGGTCCTTCATGAAAAAAGGCACAAACTGTCTCTTAACAAGGAAATCGTTGCTGGCAAAGGCAAGAGCAGTCTCTTTGCTGATGTCTGCAGGCTTTGCCCATGTAGTTTGCACATCACACACAAGCTAGAGGTTAGGTGTGACCAGGTAATTACTCTTTAAACCCAGGGCCCTGTGCCCAGAAGCAATCAGTCCTGTGTGTTATTTACCACTTCCTCCTTGACTGCCCTTTCATTTCAAGCTTGCTTTGCAACAGCCTGATTGATTTACCCAGCTCATGCCGTTCTCTCAACACAGGTACTGGTTTAAAAATAAACCCTGTAAGTTGCCGCTACGTATTTATTGACCATTGTGCTACACGGCACCTCCTGCTTGCTCAGAAAAAAATGCTTCCTCCTTCTCTCAGTGCTGTTTAGCTGGAAAATACAGATAACTTCCTGCATTGTAATACAAATGGTAGGGTTGCCTATTAAGCTGGACCTTGGTTAACAAAACCAACCTGGCAAGAACGAATCCGTAGGTGAATGCAACCCTGCAAAACCCTGAGGATTCTCCCACCCTGAAAGAGTCATTAAAAACATTACAGAGGAAGGAAGGGTATGCCAAGTTTAAGATTAACTGCAGTTATGACTGTGAAAATCATACTGGGAACACTCCTACAAGCAGGCTTCCGTCTGAAAAGACGGCATTATCTCCACTTGGCACCAATGTGCATGTCCAAGCGATAATTCTCTGCAGGGCTCATGCCAACAGAGAGAGCACAGTGCCTTGCTGCAAAAGGGCAAATAAACCTTAAAGAGCAGAAAGAATTTCTCAGAAGTGAGCAGCATGAATCAAAAGAGTCAATGGTATGTACGGAAAGGACGTGACAAAAGATCTTCTTAGGGCCAATGAAGGGAACAAGCTGTAAGGAAGGGAATGAGCTTTAAGAAATGGAAAAGTAAGGGTTAAAGTGGCAGTTCCACCCGGGTTTGTACTGAGAAAACTAGGATCCTGTGTGTGACTCATCTTGCCCATCCTATGGCATTTCTCACACACCCATATAGATAACCAGATCCTCAACCAGGCTTGGAGCCCGTTTTCAAGCGTTAAATGCACAAAGTTCTCAAAAGACCTCAGTCTCTGGCTTTCTTTAGAGGTCAGATACCTGCTGCAAGGCTGGGACAGGGCTGAAACTTTTTGTCTTTGGCAAGATTTAAACTATTGGTTCATGCCAGGAGGAGAGAGAGCAGGGGTGTCAGAAGCCCCAGCTCTAAAGCAAGATAGCAATCAGTTGGAAATACATTTAAAAAGAGAACATGAATCTTTTTCTTAGAAACATCTTTGGCTTATTTTTACTCAGCAGAATACATAGTCAAGGAAACAAAGTCTTCTGGTTTCAGTTGTTTAAATAATCAGGGCCTATGAATGAAATAGCAGAACCAGGATGGCGATAGCAAAATGCACTCTTGCAAGAGCTTGGGGAGGTGAGCTGAGGGCAGCAGCCACCCTCCGTCAGCCTGGTTGGCTTCTCTGGGAAAAGCCCTGCAGCTTTCTTCTCTTGCACCTTTCTTCTCTTCCAGCTTTCTTCTTTTCAGATTTTTCCCCGATAGACAGGTGTGACCCCACTCTGGGGGCGGGCAAAAGGAAGGAGCTCAGCACGCAAAACTTCCCCCTTTTTAACTCAGAAAGAGCCTGCTGAGTCTATTTGGTGCCTAAATCCAAGTCCTTGTTCTGGTGGCTTCACCTTACAGTAACACCCGGCTCAGCCACAAATAGGAGAGATTCAGCTAGCGTCAGGCAATTTTCAGATGGTATAATACGGATCTTCTCTTTTATCAACACTTACCCACATTCCTGGTCTCAAACACAGCCCAGCCTGGGAAAAGGGGTTCTGCACATGTCCCAGGGATTTTTGGCGGCTGTAGAAGCTCCTTAGAGACCAGAAGTACCATTTAGCCCAGAAATAGTTTTGCTGGACTCTCAGTATTGCTGGACGAAATGTCCCTCAGCAAATCTACACCATAACTTTTAAAAGACAACAAAGCATATCCTAAACTTGGAAGAAAGATGTTTTATGCATTCTCAGAACAAGACAGTTTGATAAAGCTCAAGGGAAGTTTTCCACAGATAATGCAAAACATAAGTAAATCTACGCCTGCTAACAAAGGACAAAAAAGCTACACAAAGAGACACATCTATTTATATTCAGTAAAATTCTAGACATGATTTGTATCTGTGTTGATATCTGATTTTTGTTTTTCTGTTTAAAGGGGTCACATATCAAAGCTAAGTCAATGACAAATGGCAACAGAATAACTGCTCTGTTAATGTGAAAGCAAAATGGTTAACTATGTTACTGGATATTTTTAAGCACCCAGATTTCATTAAAGAAACATTCAAAGGCAAAATAAAGCATCAGTCATCAAATGTTTGTGGATAAATGTACCAGCTTACTGCACTGAGCAGTGAAATGGGTTTGGGGCGGGGGGGGAGAAATTTGCAAGTGAGTAATGGCTTCTTTAACACTAATGTGGCTTAATTCTGAATTAAATCCTTGTCCTACAAACAGAGGCTGTCATAGAGATCAGTATTACTTCATCTCCTTTTTTTTTCTTCATTTAATGTCATTACAGAAAGCCCAGTACTCCAGAAACATTTGCTGTTACCCAGCATGTATGTATTAACAATAACTACTTTATGCTCCTTTGAAAGAATGACCAGTATGCCTAGAAAGTACATTAAAATATAAATTAGGGAAATGTTAAAGTATCCCATTGGAACTAACAAAAGCGCAGTACAGTTAAAACAGGTCAGAACTGAAGGTTTGTCTTTGGAAACGGCTAAAATCCTCTCAGAGAGAAAATGTGCTAAATTCTAATGATCCCTTTGAGATATTTAAAAATTGTATTTTATTCTGGAGACTCAAAAAGAAAAAAAAAACCAACTGTTCTAGATTAAAATGTAGGCTACATTAATTGCACAACAATTGTACAATTGTTGGCCATGACAACCAAAGTAATTTAAATACAAACAGGTTAGCTAAAGTTGTGACAGCTCAGTTTCCTTCACGGTATGACTCAATCTTATGACTTTATCTACATTGTGGTAATTCCAGGGAAAAAAAAAAATGGCACTTGCTAAGCTAGGCACTGAACATACCTGCACTGATAGGCAGCCCCCACTTCAGACATCTTGGAGACTAAACAAAGTAGCTGGCTGAGATTTCACCAAAAATCTGTGATACGGTCCAGTGGTTGGGCTGCAAACCCCTGGTTCATTCTTTGGGCTCCTGGTGTCTAGCAAGACTGACACTGACGGCAGCTTTGGGACAGCACAAATGATGATGTTGTGCACCAGTTTCTAAAGTATTCTGGGCACTGGGTGCCAAAAGGCCTGTCCTAGACCAAACTGCCTTCTAAAATTACTTAATGGACTTTTATAAACAGCTGAAAGTGTCTCCTGGCTATTTTGACTGTGAATTTCCTGGCTTTGTTGTTGGAAAATCGTTCGCGGTAGCTAACTTTCTACTCATCAGACAGTGAGTATTTTTGATTTTCCCTCTTTCACCTGATTTAAAGTTTGCTTGTCAACAAGTGACCTTGCTTTCTGGAGAGTATTAGAGAGCATTCTCTGTGCAGTGCTAGAAGGGAAAGAACATGAATTGTGAAACAAGATGAAGAAGGCTGCTGCGCATACCCCTCCCTGGCAGGAATCAGCAGTTGCTTGTGGCTGAGAGATCTGCGGGATCCACTAAAGGAAGGATAAACACCCAGAGAGCTTGGATTTGCAGAAGGAGCTGAAGGGCCACTTTGAAATAGGCTGGAATAACCTGCTCTAGCTGAGTCTACTCTGAACAGGGGGCGGAGGACAAGGCAACCTCCAGAGGTCCTTTCCAACCTCAGCCATGCCTGTCTGTATATATATCAATGCAACCAGCTTTCATTAACCCATAGCTTCTTCCTGAGATTTGCAGGGGTCACACAGGGAAGGAGAAATATTTTTAAAACAAGTCAGCTGGCCCATTGTCATCTTTTTAGCTGAAAATTCTAAATATGAGTTTTTTCAGTCCTATCCCAGGTTTTTCTCCTCTCTTCTCATTTTGCTACTGAAAAAAAAGAATAGCGAAAAAGAAAAAGGAGGAGGGGAAAAGTAAACTATAAGAATATCAGAGTTTCAGGTTTTGTTGAAAAACCCTGGTGGTTTAAATCTCTCCCAATTTTATGAAATAGTGTTTCTCAAATAAAAGTTAGACTTTTTTCTCCCATGAAAATTTGGCTCAGATTATCATAACTGTCTCTATGAAACAGGTGATATTTAGCTATATTATCAGCATCAAGAGCACACACCATGTTCCCACACCCAACGATTTCTTTGAATACTCTGTCTTCTAATCAAGGGTTTCATGCACAGACCCTGTGTGGGCTTCGCCCCTAAGGGAAGTGCTGACAGTCTCCATGCACTCAAAGACCAACTCTTCCTCACTCTCTTTCCCCAGGTCAAATGCTCACAAGCCCACATTATTGACGGTAACCCAGCATACCCTCAACACAACATTTTGGCCTTTCAGTAGAAAACTCAAGCAGATTGTTCCCTGCCTGCTGTTGCGAATGCCAAAAGTGTGGCTGGAATCCACCTTACTTTCTCTGGGAGGAATTAGAAATTACCTTATGAGGGAGGTTACAATCCACTGCCAAGTGAGAGAGTTGGGATTAACCAGAGTAACCTGATTGATCTCCGTGTGAGGTTTTTTTTGAATGAAGCTCTGGTTGTTTTCCACTTCAACAAGCTGCAAAGCAAGGGAACTTGTGGGGTGCTGTCAGGGAAAAGTTTGTCTAAGGGCCGCTCTGCTCATGGCTGCGTCCTCCCAAATCAGAGGAAAGCTGACATGCTGAAGGAAAATTCCCTGGGAGAATGCATGAGTCAAGCAAATAGCAAAGATATACAATTTCCCGGCTTTGATCCCAGCCAAAACACAAGATCAAGAGCAACGTATGCCTGCTTGTGCGAGAGCGCACAAGTCAATCACAGCCTGCCTATTTGATCTACCTGAAAAGGATCGTTTATTGCCCCCCAAAATCCTATTACAACAGACACAGCAGGTGTGGGGACCTGGTGAGCATCTGGACATGTTTTCATGTTCTGGACATATGAAAACTTCCCTTCTTCCCCAGAATGAGAACTCTGCCTTCAGTTCTGGTTGTAAACTATTGTATAGCGTGTCTGTGTTTTGATTATCATGAAAATTATATCCTGGGGGGATCTGCACTGTGGTTCTCTGTATGTTTCACTAAAGAGGTGAATGAAATCATCTCTGGCAGTCCAGTTTGTACGGCGGCTGTTTAGGCAGTACATAAACAGGATCCTTTTTATTTACGTCAGTTGCATAAACCCAAAATTCATTCAAAGGATTTGCATGTTCACAGGCCTAATCATGTTAGCCCAGTGCACATTTGCAAATTTGCTCTCTGTCAATTGCTGGAATCTGGAAATCTGTCTGATTGCTCTTAGAGGCATCACTGAGTGCCAGAGGTAGTGGAGGGAGCAGGTAGGGGTGCAGCAGCTGAGGGTGTGAGCAGACGGATGCACCCATCCGTGCCAGCAATGGAAATGCCAGCCAAATAGAAACCCGCTGCCACTGAGCTATTGTTCCTGGTTAAGTAAATAACACCAGCTTCCTCTCCCTCTGGAAGCCGTACATGTAAACTGATGCTTCATGCACCCCAGCTCTTACTGCTTAATTCTTGAATGTCCATGTTCCGACTTGCACAAAATCTTTAAATCAAGGAACAATAAAGAGGGACATGGTTTCAGAAAGGCTGAGCTCTCACTGAAGTATAGCCTAGGACTCAAGATTCTCCAAGGACTCAGATGTCTACTGTTTTGAAATTACGGGCAGAGTTTCAAACCAAAACTGTATTTACTGAAGTCTACTGAAACTTTAGTCTGCCTTCACTGCACACGAGCTGAGTTTCATACCTGGTGTTATTCTTAATGGCCTCCCAGACACATTCTTCTCACCTGAATCTAGCAGAGCTTTTCTTCTGTGTTAACTGATTTACATGGAGGTTTGGGTTAGAGTCCCAGCTCCACTTCCTTGGCTGCTAACCTTACACAACCTGCACAAGTAATTTAATATTTGAATGCTGATGACCCACCTAAAATTCTTTCCACACCCCAGGGGAAACCATACACATTCCCCCACAATTCATTAAAAAGCAATCACAGAGCTGCTCGCTTTATTGAAGCGCAGCAGTCCGTTGGGCTGGGTACGTGGGCAGGGGAGGAGGGAGGAATGGCACCAAGCGCGCGATCTCACGCTGTGGCTGATCACACCTGAGGCAAGCCAGGGTCTCAAGCCAGGGAGCAATCACAGAGCCGGCTCCGCAGTGAAGATACACTCCCGTACGCGTTTCTGAAGGAAAGGTTTAGCTCGATGGGATTTCATTCCTTAAGTGCCAAATAGAGACTAATATAAAACAATACATTCAAAAAATAATGTTTCAAGAAGCCCCTTTGCTGGAGGCTTTTACATTCACCCTCTTTTCTTTGTTTTTGTATGGTTTTTAGGTTGCACTGCGGGCAGTGTCTTGAATATATTTTTTTCTTCTTTTAAGGAGCGATTGTGTTGGTTAAGAGGGGGATAAACGACCCAGTTTTATGTAGCTGTGGTTATTACACCCTATATCACAGCTAATTCGTTGTTTGACATGAGGCTTTAATTCAGTTGTCTTCATCAACGAGCTACTTTGTGTCCATATGGCTAATAAGTGTTATTCTGCATTCAAACTAATGGGAAAATAGAAAGTATTTTAACAGTGCAGCTGATCTAACAAAAAACACATCTGAGGAGGATTAACATTTCAAAGGAACTATTTGCTCAAGTGAGCTGTCTTTATTATGATCTAAAAGGGGGGAGTTGAAGAAGAAACCTGGAGTAACATTTTCATTATGGTAGCTTAGATACTGGAAATTAAATAGACCCCACTGAATTATAAAAACTCCTTGTACTTGAGCCTGGAGATAATTAAAACTATTTCACCATGTGTCAATGATAACAAATGAAAACTGGTAGAGATGAAGGATAATAAAGTACTGTAAATACTTTCTGGCAAACAAAAATATTGCTCGCTTTAACCGTGGCCTGTAAAAAAATATGAGTTACCAGAAAGCATAAAGAACAGGCTGAACTGTATCAGTATGTTTTTATGGAAGACATATGGCTCATTCTCACTTCTCAAAAATGTGTGGCTCTAGTAGTAGGCAATTGTTTTACTACAGAATACTAGCACAACTTTAGTTTAGATTAAAAACATGACAGGTTTCCAATGCGAGGCAGGCAATTTTGGTGTTTGATTTGTTTGGTTTTTTGTTTTTTGTTTTTTTAAAATCTCTATTTCTACAATTTTTTAAACCTTATTCCATTTACAGCTGTTCTTTCATTCTCCCCATCTGATGGGGAGGGGAAGCAAGCACCTGCTTGCACAGTCAAAGCCAGCATTGCTTCTCCCAAGCCAGCTGGCCAGGGTGCCATGCAGGGTATGTACTCCTTCCTCTCCAGAGATCAAATGCATCAAGCACAGTGTGAGAATGGTCTCTGCCAGCCCAGGATCCAGGGCCCGGCTTTCTGCAATTCTACAGCTGTGGAATCTGGCTGCAAAATAGCCTCTCTGCTGAAGAATTCATCAACTTTTCTCAAAGGAGTGGAAAGAGTAATTCCCAGTGTTGAGAACCAGGGTATCCAGCATGAAGGTGGCTTTACAGACTGAACATTGTATGCTGTAGCCTTAGAATGAAGAAGGATCTCAGGGGTTACAGCATAAACTGATTATTTCAATTGCTGAAGCTGTTATACCTTTCTGTAGTGTACATGACAAGTCTACGTAGCTGTAGGATGCTTCCAATGACCATGTCCCTTCCAGCAAGCTACATTTTAAGGGCAACACTCCATTGTCAGATCCTGCACGTTCACCTTAGGATTTCTCTGGTCTATGGAGCTCCTGTTGCAAGTATGTGGATGGTCTTTGAGGGATACCACACAGTAAAGTCAACAACAGCCCATGGTCATATGGCGAATACAATCCCATAAGTAGCACCAGTTGGTCTTGAGCTACTCAATGGGCCATTTGACAAACATCTGTCAGGAACTGAACACATTGCTGAATTCCCCATGTGTGGCACTATTGATTGGAAAAGCCCATTTGCACTACAGGAGCAGAGGAAAGAAACAGAGACACTGCTGATGTGGGTGGATACGTTCATACCATGGACTCAGATGTCACAGCATAAGAACTGGCTCTCACCTTGGCTGAAGGGCGCACAGTAGTTTTCTAAGTCTTGTGGCTGTTGTACTGATGCAGAAGACCAGACAGGTCCTGAAGTATGAAAGAAGGTAACACTCCTTGCAATTATATTAACTGTGGGTCTCTGCTAATAGCCTCTATGGAAATAGACATCTTGTCTCTGTCCCTGGCACTTTTAGAGGGAGATGTCTGAGATATCTGTGACGGCCACCAACACCAGCATATGGACTAGGGCCTTTCCAACCCCAAATGACAAATATTTCCAAGGCACACTTCCTTGTTTAGGAGTGACAGATATAAGAGGGTAATGTCCATCTTCTAGATCTGTGTGTGGGTCCCCCTGCAAACTACTGTCCCATCGATGACTACCTAGCATGTTTTCAGATGGTAATAATGATGCATGCCCAGACTTGTTATAATATGGAGACTTTGTTTTAAAGGGCAGCCCTCCAGTTTATTGGAGAGGGGCTGAGACATATGTGTACCGGGACATGCAGTTGCAGCCTCAGAAACATGGAAGATCCAGGGTCCAGCACCATGGAAACGTGTCTGACTGTGAGGAGGGAGGATCTCTGCCAACACATCAAGACCACTGTAGTTACTGACAGATATTGCCTTATATTCACAAGAACTTTGGGAATTGAGATGTTTTGGCTGATCAGGTTAACACTTAAGAATGAAGATGAGTTTGTCGAAAGAGCACGATTTCTCTAAGTTCTGAGAAATGTGAAATCTGGTTGCTGGAGTGAACTAAATCTGCAGGTATTGAAACGCACCTCCTCCTGATCCCACGTACAACATGTAACCGTTGAGGTGCAGACCCAATTTTAAGTCCTCTGGTTTTCTGTATATGTGGTTGTGTCTTGAATATGAACAGTCATTCTCAAGCAACATAAATGTACAAATATATTTAAATGTATTTTAAACTTAAAAAATGCATTGAATATTTGACAATTATTCCTGGAACAGCTCTATACTCAGGTCACCTTCTGTCTGTCAGAACACTGTCTCCCTGTAGTCTGCTGGCTTGGCCTCCCTCTTCTATGACTCTCTCCTCAGACTAGAAGCTCTTATGACCAGGCGCTGCTATTGTGTTCCATGGGCAAAGTCTGATCCTTGTCTGTGAGCATGTTCCCATTGCCTGTGACAATAACTGGAGAGATAATGTGAACAGCAACAGCAAATACAAATTGCAGCATTTATTAATTTCCTTTTCTCCGTGGGTTTTAACTGCTTTCAAAATGTTATTTATTTACCACTATTATTTATTATGTGAGCTCCCTCTTGTGTCTTATTTTGCACCTGTGTAATCCTATTGTTTGGCTGCAGGCCTTTTGTGTCAGGTGAAAAATCTCATTTTCTTCCTTTTAATAAGTAAGTAATTAATTCTTTTAATTTGTTTTTCCCTCTTCAAGGCAACTTTGTTGTGTTTCATTCAACTGATGAAAAACCAGAAAGAAAAAAATACCAAAAAACTGAAAAACTCCACAATTAACAAGAACAATATTTTTTTGGCAAGTAGTGCTATTCTCGAGTTTTCATACAGGCCCTGTTGCAACCGAGGGCAATGACAGGTATTGAATTCCGCTCAGAGAAGGCTCAATACAGAAAGGAGTTTCACCTATGATCCAGAAAACCCACACAGGGTATTTACGTAGCTGACTTATTCAGAGCAAAGTTACACCATTAACCTTGCAACTGTCGGCATGTGAGCGCAAGTGCCTATCCACATGGAAACACTGGCAGGGCTGAGACCTTTCAGATCATATTGCTCACCCATACTCCCAAGGGTGAAGTTTTAAATGCTGGGAAAAAGGAGAAACTTTGGCAATGGCTAAAGTTTACATATACCTATTGCTCTTTGGAATGACTAACTTTACCCCAAAAATGACTCATACAGTCAGTGTCTTTGATCTGATTGCGTTCGTGATTATTATTATTAACGATAATAACAGTACTGCAGTCGTGCCTCAAGGCCCCAGCTGAGATCAAGGCTCTGTTTTGATAGGCATTGAGCACACTGAGAAGAGAAGACAAACCTTGCCCTTAGGACTTTACACCTGAGCTGAAGAAGACAGACAAAATGCAGGGAGAAGGAAGTAGTGTTATCTTTATTCTGCCTCAAGACAGAGACGTTTAAGTGACTTGCCTGAGGTCAGGCAGGTATTTGGAGGCAGAGGTGGCACAGGGGCTGTGCTCAAAGCCCCCAGGAGATGGGGGGGGGGGGGGGGCACTTGGGGACACACCTGTCCTCACCTTCGTAAGTGCCTTGGCTGATGCACAGCAAGGGGGACTGCAAGTTGTCAGCAGGGCAGTGCAGGATCCCAACAAGGCTGGAAGGACTACAGGAGGGAAGTGGCCATCACTGGACAAAGGTGGGGGTGAGCACCTGGCCGTGCGCCCACTCGCATGGCAGCTCCACCATACTCAGTGCCACAACACAACAAATCAAACATCCCCCCCGACCAGGGATTTGAGCCGTACCCTGCTTCTCGCCTGGGGAAAGTAGCCTACATTGAGCCCTGCATTTCTTTGGCTGTTTGCCCCCAGATCAGTTTCTGGGGTATCTCTGTGTTAGCTCAAAGCCTGCAGCCCAGAATGGAAGCAGGCAGTAACTGCTAACACCTCGTGCATCACCTTCCCAAACATCTTCCCTTTTGCAAGACCGTAGCAGTCTTGTGACTCAAGCTGGAGACTGGCAGCAGAGGTGAAACTGTTCTCAATTATCATTAGTGTTTTAGTGTTCTTGGCCAGATCTTCTAAAAAAAAAAAAAAAAAAAAGCTTGAAATTAGACCCCTCTTGCTACATTTTGGCACCTAAATACATGACCTGCTTTTGCAAGAGTGCTGACAGCCGTTGGTATGGCAACTGTGATTACTGGAAATTTCCAGGGGCTTGGCTTTTGGAAAGCTGGCCAGTTATTTGGGTGCCAACATTCAGGTTTAGAAGCCTAAATTTAGACACCTTTTTTTTTTTTTTCCCTTCCAATCACAGCTGTTTATTTATGAAACATTGATCATGCTTTTAGACACAAGTAGGACACAAGACATAAGTATGGGACGTTCCAGCATCCAACAGCTATAAGGGGCCAAGGGTAAAATATGATACAAAGAACTATTTGATTTAGAAGTGAGACAAAAAAGGGGCAAATGTAAAAGCTATCTGGAGTACACTAAAAAAGGACTGCATATCTAAAAGTACTTTAACTCTGAATGTCCACTAACACCCCTTTAAGACCGTAATTTTTTGTCAGTGAGAGTTCAGGGCATCTCTACTGGGGACTATCCAGTCCATTGAGTTTAAGACCACTTCTCTATATGACTCTATAATCCTTTTTTGGAGATCATTTAGTTCCCGCTACACCCTGTGGCAATGAGTCCCACAGTTCAACATATACTGTGTGCACAGCAGGTAGTCTGAATATTGAGCATGGACACTAAGTTTCAGAATCTGCAGGAGCATCTGGAATATGGGTATCCATTAGGTGATACACTATGGGACTAGTTTCTAATATACTTACTTATCGATTTCCTTTTAAAGTGAAATGCTGACAAACTTCTATAAATTCTGCTAATTTAAACATATTTTTTTTCCTGATGCTGAAATTAAATTAATTTGATTAGCTCTCCTTCTTCTGTTCAGAAATACAGGGACTAATTTAGCACTCACTTACACTAATATAACTACAGTCTGGATTTACACTCTGGTCAGTATTTGTCTTGTTTGGTTTTATTCTTCAAATTAGTTCACTTGCATCAATTTAATTTTGTTTATATATGGCCCATCTCTTTTAATGGGTCTTGCCATCTTTTTAATGGATAATATTTAAGAAGAAAGCCGTACTGAAGATGTTCACGTGCACTTGGGTACAATGTATATAAACTAATGTAATGTACGTGTATGCATAAACGTCTAAGTACACACGTATGAAATAAATATATATAATTTAATCTATACAAATGGAAATACATGGAAAAAAGCCACTTTGATAAAGCACTGAGAAAAGTGCTTTTACTCACACCAATAAATCCACATCCAAACTTTGGTAGGTATCTTTGGAAAGAGGGGTATGTCAATAGACTGTAATGACTTGAGCCCTTTATCCTTCCCCAAGGACATCTCTCTGCTGCTGGAAATGCTGCAGTCTCTCTCTCCTGAGGAACCTTGAGGTAAAAGGTATTGGTATTTTTTAATGACTTTATGACTGTTGCTCACTGGCAGCAAATTTGAGGCTGACACTGAAGGTGTATTTGTCAGTTCCTCTTCCCTGCTCTGATTTGTCATTCTTGGTCTGTCACAGACAAGTCTGGGGCCATGGGCAGTGGGGATTTGCTTTCATGTCCTAGACATTTCAGTAGCATAAACAAAACCTGAACCATCTTCAGTAGAATGTTAAGTATCCCAACTGGTACCACATAAGCTCACCTAGTTGCTTGGCTGTCCTGTTGGACATCAAATCAAAGGCCTGGTTTTCTCCGACTCCAAAATTCCAGCACTTCCTAAAATTAAAGAGAAAGTTAAATGGCAATTCCAGCCTGGAACTGGCTGACAGAAGTCTACCAGGCTCCAGGAATTAATCCAGAGGAAATAGATACTTCTAAGATTGCCTTTATTTTCTTCCAAGATACCCAGGAACTAATATATACTCGGCTCAGCTCCATTCCAAAAAGCTGGAGAATACTGCCCAAAAATGAAGAAACTGAGAGCAGGGATTAGCCCACATCTGCTTATTGTTGTGCACAAAGTGTCCTTTCATCTTGGTTGAGAATTTTTTTTCCAAATGATTTCTCTTATGCCAGTCATGTGGCTCTTGTGGCTCTATTAGTTAAACTGCTATTATAAAGGGGTAATTAAGTTACTGTGTGGTGGAATGTGCATTCCCTTATCCTTATCATGGGTAGAGGTTTATGCTCTGCGAGCTAGCAAACACTACAGTCAATGCATATTCTCAAAAATTTATACCACCGATTACCTCAGTAAAAAGTACTCCTGAAGTTCAGCATCTTAGGTAACACTAAACAAACAAAGGCAAGTCACTATAGTTCAGTGAAGAAGATTCATGACATGGGCAGAGAGGTGAATGCCCCAGCCCTGGCTCTGCTGCCAGAGCCTTTGGAGACCTTTTGCCTCTCTGTAATTGAGTTCTTATTTGGAAAATGCTTCAAAATCACAATGTGAATATTTCTTTGTTCTTGCACTTGTAATGACTAAAACCATTACAATCAGCACATGAAACTATGCATTGAAAAATCTGTTCTCCTTTTGTGTTTCTTTTTAGAAAGATGGTTTAAATTCTGTCTTCACTAAAATAGTGTTTTTCATGTCTGTCCACATGCCACCTGACCAAATACACTACATGGCCTTCTATCAAAGTAAATTAAATCAAAGTAAAATATATTAAAAATAATTTAGAAGGTAGTAAAGCTAAAGAGAGGGTACCTATGAGTGTAGTAAACATCAAGCCAGTGTTCATTTCCTTGCAAAAATTCAGTACGAAACAAATCCTGAAATGTTTATATATATGGAAATGAACAATGGAGAAATACAGAATGTTGCCTTTACTCTGTAACTTTTCTCTGTTTACTGTCTCTTCCATTGCCTTCTACTGCTTTTTCACACCTGCTTTTATTCTAAAAGATGAAAAACATCAGACCCGATTTCTTATTTAAACAGTCTATTTGCAGCCAAAGGTCTCTGGAGCCATTGAAGAATGACCATGTGAAGGGGCCAGCTTGTATTCATACTGCTCAGGAACTGCTCTGGCTCTTGGACCTCAGAGAATTCCAGTATCGTATTTGCTTCACACACTCTCCAAAGAGAGAGAAAGTCACGCCAGTCCTTCACTTGATATGGCTCTTGTCCTGCTCCTAGCTTGCTGTGGGAATGGAGCTGGGGAGCTGCGGCTGTTTTCTGGCGTCTCGGTGGCTCATAAACTGAACAGCCCATGTGAGGGCACGTGTTTGAGGGCATGCAGAGGGCTGTCTGTTCACTAGGGACGTGCTGTGAGCTGCCTTCTTGTGAGATGCCACCTTGCTAAACATCCTTGCATAAAAGTTCATCAATGCAGGTAAAGGTTGAGCAATCAGCATGCCTATTTTCTCACACGGATACTGTACCTTGAAAACAACATCTGCCCCCATATGTAAGACACTTTTAATCTTTACTATCTTCTACTAAAGTTCTTAGAATTCTTTCTTCAGGTCTACAAATGCCTGTTGCAGTTGTATGTTTTAAGTGATCCTCTGAACTGCAATGTTTAACATTAACAAAGTTAAAGGCTCTAGATACGTAAAGTAAAAATATCTCTTGGTTGACAGCTGTTTTATTTCAGTAGTGGATAGGTATCGTAGATTGAAAGTTGAGGTTAGAACAACTCAAACCAGAAGTGAATTTCATGTCTTTTTTTTTTTTTTTAATAAGATCATAGTTGAGAGTGTGAAGGTTTGCTCATGTCAAATGAGAACTAACTTTTGTAAAAGGCATGGGATACAACATCAGCCGAAAGTTGTTTGGCTTCCATCATATAGTCAGGGTTTTGACTTTCCGTGCGCAAGGCCAGACCAGCCAGCCTGGGTCATAGTCCAGACTATGAAAAGCATCTGATACACAACGGAGGTGTGTGCTGTTAACTGCTCTCATTATGAAAAAAACAGCTGTATGCTTTATAGCTGTATCCAATGTCCACCTATCGTAAATACAATCCAACTGCTACATACCTGGGGAAAAGACCTACAGTTGTCTGTTCTTCCTGTTCCTTGGGCAGCAAGGTAAGACAGCTAAAGGTAAACCAGTAAATTATTGCTTTGCTCTACTCACCTTTTGTATTAACAAGAAACATAATTGTGTGACTAAATGTTTTGATGTTTTGCCACTTAAAAGCTAGCATTTAATTTTGTTCTTCTTCGACTTAGAAATTTCTTCCTTTTTTTGTCCCCTTGTCTCCCCTCTGGCTGCCAACAATGCATATTTATAACACTATGCCATGCTACAAGTGCCATGAAACACAAATACAATGGAAGAACATGAGCACAGTGCAACTTCTCATTTCAAACATCCCCACTAATTCTTTGTGGCTTAAAACCAGCAATGAAAGCAGACTCACATGCAAAGGAAGGTCTGCCTATTACTTATAGGACAGAGATCCAAAAAGCTAAATCCCTCCAGGCATGTAAAAACACTCTTATCAAAGGAGCTGTTCATAGGCACTCACACAGTGCAAGGACAACTTGGGTTTTTCCATGATTAATGATAAGTTTGGAGGAATGCAAGCCACACTACACTCAGGGATTAGCTGTTTATCAAGCAAAATATATTGGGAACTGGGCCAGCTGGGGCTGCTGAGCTATACACATTCATTTATTAGGTGCTCCTTTCCTCTCCCATTTCATAAGCGAATGCAAAGGGTGCGTGTATGTGAACCCTAGCAAAGTCCCTTAAAGAATAACTGTGCACAGAAAGTCTGTTTTGCCTTGAATGTAGTCTCTTCTGTCTTCCGAAGCACTTGAGGTCAAGCTTTTATGAAGACATAACGTCTCCCCTTATTTTTTCCACCAGCATAAACTGGGCTTCATAGACTGAACTGGTACATTGTAACTGATATGCTTTCACTTAAGGCCATTTACACTGCTATTATTGCTTATTTCCTCTGCTATCCAGCTTCCTAGAGGTTATGCAAATCAGAGATGTGGGATTATTTGTGTCAACAGTGGCTGTTTTATTAGAAAGCCTGTCTTTGAAAAGGTGGTTTATATATAAATTGCGCATGAAGTCCCAGGCAGCTCAAACAGCGGTGCCAGAGTCCTACCAGGTATTAAAACTCTGGGGTCACACTTACGGCTGCACTAGGGCCGCTGACTTCAGTGGGACTGCGCTGACTTGGACAGCCATTGAATCTGGACCACGTATAAGAAGAGAAATATGTGATGATAAACAGCTTTCCATTAACCAAAGTTTTGAGATGGGACATGAGTAAATGTCAGTGATTCCCAATACCCAGACAAAGATACAGATCTTGCCATGGAACCAAAGATTCAGTGAATATCTTTTATCAAATGACGATGCAACTAGACAGGTTTAATGCCAGGAAAAACATGTAAATTGCCAGACTTGGCTATAGCAAATCATAGGTAAAACTGCCCAAGAAGAGTTCTTGGTAGAAGAGCTCAGCCCCATCAACTTTTGGTTGCTATCCAATCAGTTAGTGGTCCCTCTGCTGAACTTACTGACAACAGTAACACCTGTGACAGTGGTTTTTGTGGTCGGGGCACCTGTCTGCTAGAAACTGGGTCAAGGCCTGATGACTCAGTTCTCAAAAGCTTCCAAGCAGCTGTCAGATGGTGGGAGTTTTAACTGTCTCTCAGCTTTGTTGTGTGTGCTATTTGCTGACTTGGAGATACGCAGTTGTGAGTATCTACCATCTTCTCCAGCCTTTCCCTGTCCCCTGAGTCCTCCTTTATTTTGACCACTAGAAAGGCAAATGTGGTTGCTATTTATATAGTCAGTGTCCATTTTTAAGATGGTTTCTGTGTGTGTGTGTGAGAGGGCATGTGAATGATTCAATTGACTTGAATTTCATGGTGAAAGAAACTTGCTCCTGTGCAGAAACCTAAGTACACTCTCTGCATTGCCACAAATCTGTGGGAGCCCTCAATGATCTTTTGGGAGGAGAAGTTAATGTTATCTTATCACAACAAAGAAGACAGGGACCCCTGATCATAGGCTAGCATCTTTAACAAAGTAGCATATTCTGCTCAGTACTTGAAAACTTCAAGAAAACTCCCAAATAGATTCTCAGAATGGGAACTTATCTTTGGCCATCTAAAAACCAAGTGTTTGTTCTACCTCCCCTATAACCAACGGAAAGATACAGACGTCTTCAGAAGGCAGTTCACCGAGAGGTGTTTAAAACAGGCAGTGCTTCTGCTGTAGTCTCTCTCTTTCCTTTGACTAAAGAGAGCCTGGGAGACCTGTGTAAGACGGAGCATTCATTTTTAGTTGGCTAAAGTTAAGTGAAGTGAATCCAGCCTCAGTGTGACCAGCTTATGATCTTATATGGAAAATAAATAACACTGAGAAGAAGGGGTGACAGAAGAGCTTCCCACACAAGAAAGGCAATTGACACTAGAAGAGTAATCTTTCTCACTATTTCCCAGACCATTATTTCCCTTTTTCCAAGACACTGCAACCTGTTGTCTTCTAGCAGGCAAGAAAATGCGGGTCCATCATTGCAATACTGAATATGCAGTATTCATAATACAGAGGAGGAAAATAAGGTGTAGAAGGTAAATCTTTTGTCTGCAGCTACAAAATACATCAGTATTAGAACCAAGATTATTATTTAGGGGTTGCTGGTTCTCATGGCTCTTCCAGATCAAGCTAATACCTTATTAATGCTTATCCCTGCTGTATTTAATACGATAAATCTTCATTTAAGAAGCTGCAACTCCTATAACATTTAATTACTTCACTGTGCAGCTTTAAGATGTGAGTGGGCTTGAAGGAAAAAAGAGGGGGTGACTTAATTTAGATTTAATTAATTTTCTCTGTGGTTTGCTTGGTAAAAGGCTTCTCTTCTAAGGCAGAGCAGCTGTGACATAAGAGAAACCATGAGATGGAGACCAAGACTTTGAAACCAGGTTGCCACCTATGCCGGGGCCAAACTTCCACTTGCGTTGACTGCCCACAAACCCTGTTGAAATCAGAAGGATCTGAACATGTTCCGGTCATGAACATGACTGGAAATACACAACCTGGGGAGAGGGGACACTAGGTATACATGTTTTATTTATTTAAAAAATTCAGCATTCTTATTTAGGTCAACATTTTACTGGCAGAGGTTTCTGGGAGACCCTGCTGTGTGAGCCACACAAACTGCTCGGGCCCCGTGAGCCCCCAGGGCCATGGTCCCCTCGGTGTGAGCGCTGACCTAGCTCCCATGTGCCACTGCCATGACCAGCTTCACCAGCCCTCCCTCACCTCAAATTCCTCCTTTAGAGAAAAAAAAAATGACCAGCAACAACATGAGCACTGTGAGCCAGATTGCTCCTTTGGCTAGAGTGGTTTCCCTCTTTCGTCTTTGAGGGACAAAGTATGTAGACCTGTTTACAAAAATACCGATATTTAAAAACAGGGAGAAGAATGTATAAATGCACAGGCAAGTGTCCAGACGTGGAGCTGCACAAAGGTTTAGGGATGTGGTGCACAGCAACTGCACATGCACACTAACACACATGCACACTAAAACACACACGCACACTAACACACACACACACACACACACACTAAAACACGTGCATTTTACACAAGCAGGGCTGGAGAGCTGCATTTGTCATCCATACAACCAAGTAAAGGGGAATAAAGTGCCCATCTACACACTGTCCCCAGTTTTGATATACAGGTAGACAGAGGAGGATAAATACACGGGTGTCCTTCCCTGAGCAGAAACAATGGAAAAACAAAGTCTTTTTAGTCCGGTGAAGTGTCTTAATTGCTCCCCTCAGCTATGGCTGTGCTCAGAAAGATTTAAACTCTGGTTTCCTTTCAGTTTCACGTTTCAACAATAACCATTTCATGGCCAAAAGCTGCTCAGCACATCAGGGTGCGTATTCCCCTGTTTCAGCTAGCTGTTACTTTTGGAGAGGAAGAGACAGTTGCTTACATGACTGAGAGGGTCAGGATCTACTTCTCCTCTGACCTGCGCATTGAGTACCTATTGTAAGCAGATCTGAATGAGTGACAAGGCTTGGTGTCTCATAGGTTTTGAAACCCTCAGGTCCTTGAGTCACCTGATTGTAAGATATTCAGCTATTACTTTAAACAAAGAATGTTTCTAGATGTCTTCATCGAAGAGAAGAATTTGAAAGTGTGGTCACAAATGGCCCAGAAACAGAAAGTAATCAAAGAAACCCAAAATTTATTTATTTACTTATTTAGCACAACACAACTTAAGGATAATTTCAAGGTTTTGGAGGCTGATTTGACACTTCTGAATGCTTGGTATTTAACACTAAGTTATATGAACACTGGATGGGGCAGTCCTGTTTCAAGATGACTTTATATATCTGTGGGTTCTGTTTCAAGTCAGAATCGTAGGTTTCCAGGCTTACATTTATTTTTGCAGGGGAAGCCAACAGAGTTTAGTGCTTGTAGGTTTTATAAACTCTACAGGCTCACATGGAGCCAATTCTCCAGCCTCCCAATATACAAAGAAAACTTTGTGTAACAAAATCCGTGAGCTGATAGAAAAGCCTCTATGTCCCAAAGAGCTGTAAAACCACTGATTAAAATCTGCCTCTGCATCGAAAGATGAACATGAAAGTAAAGAAGCTACATTTATAGTGAAAATGTCCAATTTGATTATTTTCACAAATGTTAAGACTCCTAGGAACTTGCTTTTGATTAAGGATTGATCAGGAATACTTCTGGGTTGCAGTCACCTTGTGCCATGGAAATCTATAGGATTTACTCATATCTACTCGTACCTATATCATCAGCCCTAAATAAATGCTGCAGATTTCATCTTCTCTTTCATGGTTGTAAACCCCAACGTACGCTTTTTCTCTTTTTCTCAAAGAAAAAGCCTTTTCATTCACGCCGCTACACAATGATGTTGTTCTTCAGATGGGCTATAACTCATTCATATGAGCCACGGCTTGGTTGCTGGCTTTATAAATGTTGGCTGTCCCATGATGTAAATTTGTTCTTCTTCTCCCTAAGCTGCACACAGACAAACACATTGGCTTCTCATTCCTAGTCCATGTCACTACCTCTGTGGCCAACCTTGAACTCCTATTTTCTATGAAACTTTGGGACCCAGCCACAAAAATCTTCAAATATACCAGCGTGGTTCTCACTCTACAGCTCCTGCTTTTGGGTAGTACTGATTGTGGTTGATGCTAACAGTGCGTCTTCCCAGTTGAGATGGGACGTTTGAATCCAAAAAGAGCTGAGCACTCTCTGTGTGATCTCAACGCAGTTGGATGTCCTCAGTCGAGTTCATTGCTTCTCATTTCTACCAGTGTAACACTCAGGATCTGCCAGCGAGAACTGAGAGCAATTCAAAAGCAGAAACAAGGGCCAAGCACATCACAGAACTCAGTTAATAAATGCAAAAGCCTGGTAAATACATTCAGCAGAGCACATATAGCAAGCAAATAGTAACTGAAACCCAGTGCAAACATTTTCCCTCAGCGATGTAGTCAATCACTTTAGTCCATTAATAGTAACTACTGCTACAGGTATGGAAGCAAGTTTTGGATTATATGAGCATCACAGTAGGCAGCAAGGAATAAAAGTTGGTCCCTGTCTTGATGACATCCAAACAAGCAAGTGACCTTTGAAAGGAATATTCACTAGAAAGAGGTAAAAAGGAGTTGGCAATAAAGTTATTTTTTGTGTCTCGACACCTAATAGGTGCAGAAGCTGACAGGCTGAAATGACGTTCTCGATAAAGATCATCTCCCACTTGTGGCTGGTTCGAGGATTGCATGAAAGAATATTCATAAAATAAATGCACCCAGTGTAGCCTTGTAGACACAAGAACCTCAGATTAATCCAAAGTAAGTTTAGAGAATTTTCCCATCTACTGGCCTCTCAAACACCAAAAATTCATCCCCTCTCTACCTGCCAGCTGAGCTCATCCTTACCCGCCTCTTGGCTTTTATAAACACTGCTTGCATGGAGGCATTCATTTGATATTTAAACTGACAGCTCAATTATCTTTTCAAATTTAGTGATATGACAAGCCAGGGGTTTTATCCCCTTACAATATTTCTGAGTGACAAAAATATTTTACCTCCCCTTGACAGTATTATTGATCTGTAATCAGCAGACGAATGGGAGAAACAGAGGTCATCTCAAAAAGAAAAAGCCAGTTAGAAAACTGTTTGGCCAATTATGTCAGTCATCTTGACTTAATCTTGCAGCAGAACAAGGAAAGATTTGTTGCTATGAACCTTGGCCCAACAAGCCCTACATGGAAAGCCTTCCACTCATTTGAAGGGGGGTGTCTCATACGTGTGACTTCTTGCGGTGAGGTCAGTGGGCCCCAGGGGTTGATGGAGGATGAAAAATAGTGAGAGGTCAAGGTTTGTAAAGCAAATCAATTTTCTTAAAGAGAAGATTCTTCTTGGAATCAAGAACCCTGTGGCTATGTTATAGGTCAATTTTCACAAGGTTACAGCTGCTACCGAGCATCTGGGCTAGGCAGCTTTTTTGGCTGTTAAATCTCTTAATCAAGTTGGTCAATGTTTTTCTTTGAAAGCATGTTTGCTTAAAAAAATACTCTGAATTTTTTTTAATGAAACATAAATGGTTATCACACATGCTTCGTTTATAAAGCTGTCTCTGACACAGGAACATATAAGCCATCTGTGTGCTGCTTAATCGTTTTAGCAACATTTGTTTTTCAGTTGGGCTTTTAAGCTTCATGAGGAATAAAATATGCTGCAAATCGGAAAACAAAAATATGTTTAATATCAATAATGCAAAGTTTTCTGCCAACAATTTGAAGTGGCTTTAAATTAAGATCTTCCAGATATTAGGTCTTTGAATGTGGTATCAAAACCTTAGCAGAATAGACTGTTACCTATTATTTGGCATTAAATATAAGCTTTCACTGAACTAGACAGGCCCATGCTACAGATAAGATAAGCAATTGCTTTGATTTCCCTTAGCTTGGCCAAGGCTTTTGGGTCAAGTCTGCACACAAAGCTGGACAATTCCTCTATTTGGTAGCTGGATGAGGTCAGTCATGGACTGCTCTTCTTTAGGGCATTGAACATCACTCATACAACAGCCACCACAAAGTCAGTGTGACAGGTATATCTCCTTTGATATCCATGCAAGGCCACCAGTGGGGGTAAACCTACCTGAGTCCTTAAGGCTGCTGCTGCTGCTGCTGCAGTGTCCAAACAAAGGAGCTGCAGGTCCTCACCAGATGGGGTGAGCCAGGCACAGGCATATTAGCAGTTCAGAGGAGCCTGAAGGCAGAAAGACACATAAGGTGGCAAAGCTAAAACTCTGGCTTCTGCCAATATTATTCCTTTGTTTATTGATTTTGATTGGTGTATGGTGGCTACAAGAGGAGACTTGGGCCCCCTTGTAGGAGGAAATGAAAAAGAGTGGGCACCTTTTTTCAATTGCAAACAGGGAAACAGGCAGTTGTATGTAGCAGTCACATCAGTCCTCGAGATTTGCCTGACCCAGAAATACGCAGGCTTATAAGGAACAGCAAAAAGAAATTATCTGTTTAGAAGAAATGCTGGAAGATGAAGATCCATGCTGTTACCTAAGCTAAACTATTTGCTTCTAAATGTAAGTCTGGGTCAGGTTTTTTCTGTGGGAACTGGTGGTGCATTGTGAAAAAGGATCACTTAACACTAATTATTGTCATTTTGCATACTACCAAGTATTTGTATAAAAAGACACTGAAAAAACAATGTGTCCCAAAAAGACAGTCATATAAAATAACGGGAATGGAAATAGGAGCAGGAGCAAAACCACTAGAATTTTGGGACATCTAGACTCTTATTTTATAATTTTGCAATTAGCTTTGACCCAGAAAATATTCATTTCTTAGGAAAAAAAGCATGATTCTTAACAGGGTTTTGGAAGCATGTCTACATTTTTGAAGGCGATGTTTTTCTTTATCTTGATTATGATGACAAGGGCTTCATATTACCAGATAGCCTGTCAAAACCAGGAAAGAAATCCACACAGCTTCTATGGAAGTGCCTGAGAGTTAAATGTTTGTTGAACAAGCACAGAAAACTGTAATGGACAATATAAACCTGATGTCATAACAAGAAACATATTTTCAAAGTAATTCATCCAGAAAGAAGAACAGTATCAGGCATGTATTTGGTAATTTTTTACCCTATTTTCTCTTTATAGAAATGTTTTGGGAACAGCAATACCGGACACACAGAAATATAAACACTTCATTTAGTCATACTGCTAACATGTGTTTAAACACGTCTGCTTGCTATAGCTTATTAAACTTTATTATGTAGCTTATTAAAAATTCTTTGGACAGCAACACTTGTTCAAACAAAATGCACCAAAGTTATGGATATTCACTGGGGCTGAGAGACATTGCAATAAACTGAGCTGAAATCCTTTGGTTATCTCTGTCCTGAGTAAAGCTTCAACTTGATGGACAGCCAAAGCCTGGGCCGTATCCAAAAGGCATCTGGGTCACTCGTATCATGACATTTTGCCACGTATGTGTCTGAGTGACTCCTGTTTGGTAGCATTAAATAATGAATTGTTTGAATGCGGGGTAAGAGATTGCAGTTAAATTTAAGGTGGATTTGACCCTCAAGTTCCACCTCAGATGAAACCGCTCAGTGTCATCTAGGATGACACAAAACCTCAGATTTCCCGTTTCACTGACCCTAGGTTACTCAAAACTGGTTAGCCTCAACAAAAAAAGTTGTTTTCTCTGCCAATACTTCAGAAAGAGTAATCTGAGTTTCATTTTCATAGCGTTACCTGCAACAAAGCAAGTTTGGCCATTCAGTGTATTCCCCCACTCTAACTGCGAGACAGGCAACGCTTAGCTTCGAACAAGGCTTCTTGTCAATCAGTCTGGCCAGGCTGAAGAAATTAGTCTTGCAAAAGTCATAAAGCAAATGTACAGGATTTCCCTCACCAGAAGGGACTTCAAAGGAATTATTCAGAAGAAATTAAGTCTTTACCAAAAAAAAAAGCTTTTTAGCTTTTTAGCTAAAGCTTAAAAAAAGCTTTTTAGACAGAAGGTTGTTTGCTTTCTCTCAAGGTTACTCTGTTATTGCCAAGAAGCCATGGATATAGAATTATGCCTTATATATAGCTAAATTAGGAAAAGAATAACTAGGGGAACAGGTGACCAGCTCCACTCTAATTCATGCCCTCTAGAAACTTGAGTTCAGATCAAAGCTAGCAAGGAGAAATGTTTTGCTTTTCTATTACGTAATGCTCAACCACCACATGATCTGTCATAATTAGCAGATTAGGATCAACTAAGAACTGATCCTCAGCTAGACATAAAGACAGAGAGTGTAAGAAAATTACATAGTCTGGGAAAACATGAAAATTTCAGTTGCTACTGGATATTAAGATAATGGGGCTATCAAACATTAGATAGGGAGCTACAGTTTACTAATTTGTGATGACACAGAGCAATTCTTCCGTGGCCTCAGAGAGCTTTGTTTGTGTTTTTTTAAAATTATTTTTACCACATTGACAAACTCTGATTTTTTCCTCACAAAAATGTAGGTCACTCCTCCAGTAAAAAAATTAGCAACAGCTGAAAATGGAATAGCCAAGCTCAAATACATATTAAAAAACAGCAGCCAATGAATAAATTGCCGTGAGGTATTTCCTGCTATGTGACATTAGGTAATAGGGATCAAGACTTCTAGAATTAGAAGGGGGGGAAAAAAAGTTAACTTGTGCAGAAAGAAACACGACATTGTCTTTTTATCACACAGTGGAAAAACTGGGAAAACTGAGCGGCACGAACAAGTTTACGAACAGCTGTCAGAGGTGTTCCCATCTCATTGCGCTCTTCTGTGAGAAAAGAATTGCTACGCTCAGTACAATGCCAACAAGTATGATGCATTTAGCTCTGGATTTGGTTCTGCACATTTTTTTTTAGGAAGGGTTCCAACTCTACCATTCTGTGATTCTGTGATGCAGTTGCCTGCAAGCTGTGGGCTTCTCACTGTGAAAGTCCCTGCAGACCTGCCCTGGCACCAGGGCTGCGATAACATGCGTGGGCGCCTGTAGCTCCCTGGGGGAATGCAGGTGAGAACTCGAAGAACGCAAGGGCTTTCTCCATCGTTCTTGTACCTTGGCCACCAGCCATGCAGAAGACACCAAGTTGGATGGATACCTGCCATGGGGACAACATGGGTACCAGGTGGCGTGGTGGAAGGCACCACCACCTCAAGCAGGCAGAGAGCTGCCTCTAACCCTCTTAGTTGACCAATTATGCACAGATTTTACCCCTTATACTGCCAGTGAGGCTGGGGAATGGAAGCATCTGGGCTATGTGTTTTCCCTCTCCTTTTGTGGTAACACTCCAGGACACATATTATTTCCTCCAGTGAGTAGGAAACAGTTCATGTCCTCATCAAGTTATAACATCAAACAGCTAATCACAAATGCCGTTCTAATCTGAACAAGGCACTCTCTTCTGAAAATGGACCAAGAACAACAGAAACACTCATGAAATGTAGCAGCTCTTTCGTAAGAGCCATAATCACCTCCTGGATCCTGGATCAAAATCTGTTTATCAAGGATGGGTCTGTAGAATGCCTTTTATAAGAGCAATTCCCATGTTTGCTCCACCAGAACCCAGCAAGCTCCCTCCTGCTAAGTTAAAGGCCCTAAAAACGAACTATGGACAGCAAACTTACCGCAGCTGAGGTGAGATGATGTGGGAATGGCAGTAGCATGAGTTTGCTTGGTGCGCACTCAGCCCTGGGCAAGAGAAAAGATGGGGGTGGAGGAGATACACCATCTCCTCCCACAACAACTTCTGTCACTCATTTATAGGCATTTATGGGATGAGCACTTGGATATGTTTCATCTTGGAGCCTCAGCCCTCAGTGAGATGAGTCCTGCACCGTAGTGGTCTACTTTACATTGATCAGGATTTCAGGCAGACCTAAACATCTATGAGCCCAAATCTGACATTGCTCTCATACAATTATTTTCCCATGCAGGTGCTGCAGCATTTTGACGATGTACATTGATTCTGATGGCAAATCATGCAACATGTTGTGTTGGATTGCACTGGACACCTAGCTAATCTCTGGTTTTGTGTGTGTGTAGGGGAGGGGAGCCTCTGTAATTGTTGTGCTCAGAAAGTAAGGTTAGCAGTAGGCCAAAAAAATACAAAGTCGTATCTGAAAGATTTGATCCTTGAAATGTAGAACAACCAACTTTAAAGTGCCACAGAGAGTGATCAGGCATCGAGAATTTTGCACTGATTTACTGGAGTTTGGCTTGCTTTTATAGGCTGTTTCAGAGGGAGCTGAAGAGCCAAAGGTCACTGTTTTTAAGACAGTCTATGTTTCCATGACTGCAAGAATATGACAATCACACCGTGTATCCTTTGGCTTTAGAAAATATCCCCAGACACTGAACAGGCAATCAGCTTGCCTTTTCATACTTTGGAGAAGGCTTGTTTTTCCTTCTTGAAGAGAGTCGTGACCTGTCATTAGTTCCTTCCCCTGAAACACATCACATTGCTGACAGTAAAATGATGTTTTCATTCTCAGAATTCTACAGGGAAAAAAGGGAGCAGCCGTTTTCTCAAGGAAATAACCTAACAAGACCATAGTGATTACAACAATTGGCTGGAACATATCAGAAAAATAACTGCTATGGTTACTCCAAAGCAAAAAATTCCAAGAAAGGAAATTTCAATTGCCTGTTTTATAAACAGTTTATGTGGAGAGATATTTTGAAGTATTTTTCTTCAGTCACCAAATGAAATCTCTGTGTATGGTTAATGAAGAAAATTATTTTTACGTTTGTGGTATATTTTTACATTTGTGGTACATATGTGGTATATTCATGTCAAAGACCCATATGTCGTTTGTAAAGGTGATAAAAATCAACAATCCAGAGAGTTTCATTGCAAAAATAATATCACATCACATAGAACGTACATAACATAACATAACATTACATTACACCCCAACCACTCAAAGCCCCAAACTTAGCTCCTGAAGCATGAAAATCCAATTGATATCAGTTAATTCCCATTGATACTAGCATATAGAAAGAGGAAAATGCTTCCTTTGAGTACAGTTAGGAAAACCTGAAAGAGGAACTTTGTTTTATTTGGAGAAGTTGCAAATTAGCTATGCAATGCTGGTTCTGAATACATAAACCAAACCTTTATAGCCCACTTCTGAAATATTTAAGGGACATATTCAGAAAGTTACTTGGACCAAGAACTAAGAATGAGCCAGAAAGTTTCCAAAGGGGGAAAACTGAAGTAGCTCAATGAATATCCTCTGTGCTACAGTGATTTGTGTTAGATGAAGTTCTCTAGTGTGTTATAAGACAGGTTATGTGTCAGCAAAGTATTTAGGAAAAAGTATTCTAATTGTTCAAGTAAATTATCTGTGCAAGCTTTGAATTTTTCACTTCATGTATAAATAGAGGTTTGTGGGGTGGGTTTTTTTTCAAAAATGGGAAAAATCTGTTCACCTTCTATATTCATCTCTTATTTGTCTCAAGCCATGAGAACAAAAATTCAAAGGGCCTAGAAAAGATCTCTGATTTTGCCATGAAGAGCCTGAAAATATTGAGGGTTTTGAAGGCTAGACAGCAATAACAAAGGTGAGTGAATAGGCAATTTCTTACTGAACTTAAACGTTGGGAAAATGACAGCTAAGGAAAAAGATAATATGAAATTAAGCATTTCATCTTGTTTGGAAAACATTTTTAACCTTAAAAAAATAAATACAGGTAGATTTCAATATGAAAGGTTATTTTAAAAGGACATTTAAGTTTCACTTGCAACATGTCAGAAGCAAATGTTTGAGAAGTTTTTGATTGCTTTCAGGTTTTCCTTGTATGTTGCAAGTCGGGAAAGTTCAACATAAATTTCTAGATTGTTTCAGTTGCCTCAGCTGTTTTGCTTGAAGATTTTCACATGGTCTCTGTGCTGTCAGATTACACGGTTCACAGGTTTTGCTCAGAAAACCGTGTATATGTATAAACTGCAAGTAGTGTCCAAATAGTCCATAAGATTAAATGCTAGCCTTTGTGGGTAAAAAAGCAAGCAAAAGCTACAGAATTTTCTTTTGTATGAAGTCAGTGTTTCTGTGACAACTGAAAAACAAAATTAAGCAAACAACACTCCCACCTTCATTCTGTAAGATCCACCTGCAATGCCCTAATGACTTTCAAGAAGCGGTGGGTACTTACACATCAAAACAACATCACGTCTAGAGATTTAGCTTTGCAAATGTGGGTCTCAACAGTAAATGTGGCCACTCAGCAGCATCATTCTTTACAACCCATTTTCCAAGTTGAAATAATTCAGCATTTTTCCCAAACAATCCAGGGAAATAGTAGCCCAGGAAGCCAGTGCTCAAACTGTGTAGCACCAAAGTGAGACCTCAGGCTTTGATAGTACACTAGTCTCTTGTGCTTCTTTTTTTAACTTTTTCCTAACTTCTGGGTTTTAAGCCCAAATATTAGAGTTAGTAAATGGTCACATAAACATAAGGAACTTCGAGCCATTTAAGAAGTCCTAAGGATCCCATTTGATCTCCAGGTGCCCCTCTACATGCATGCTTCTACCAGAGGTCCCGGGTGAACATTAAATGGTGGTCTTGGATGTACTTGGCGATTTCAGATGACACAAGACGTATATGTTTAGGCAACTGGATAGAGCCCGCAGTGCCTGTGTCATGGATAAAATCAAAGTAGATTTTTACATGGCTTCCCTGCCCTGAAGTACCAAGAGGATTATGACACTGGAGTTACGTTTTGTATGTCTAGTTTTGACCAGGCATATACGAGGCTCTCGCACACTGTAGGACAGTTACTTGCTTAAGTATTTCTCATGATGTCATGTTTTGATAAGGGCTCAAAAATTAGGAAAAGGGTTATGTTCATCTTCCAGTCTCAAGTCTAAGAGAAAGAATGAAGGTGGCAAAGGCTCAACACTAAATCCCTCACTGGGATGGCAAAGGTGTTTCTCCAGAAACCCTCTGGAGGGAACAGAGCAAGAGCTGGGGCTTTGTCCCTGCAAGACGCACACAGAAGTACTCAGCCACAAAAGCATGTGAGGTTTTAGTGGCAGCCCCTACAATAAATAGAGTTGTTCTGATAAACATAGGTGGAACACAAATCCCTGAAAGAGTATGGCCTTCGGAGGAATCAATCTACTCCTTCAGCGAAGATTACCCCTATAATGCGGTCAGTGTTATGCCCACAGTAACAACATCAGAGCTTCTAATTTCCTATAGAGCAGTTTTATTACCCTCTTTCCAACCCAAAGCCAGTCATTATTTTTATATAATTACAAACAAGGACTTGTCCATGAAGCCAGCTCCTGATAGACACACCTGTTGCAACTGCTGAAGGGTCCTCTTTGCTCACGCACAGCATTGCTCTCTTTTCGTCTTATTTTGATGGAAAGGACATTTCAGCTCTTCCTCTGTGCAAGAGCAGAATGTAGGTCAGCAGAGCCCTCATTCAGTGTTGCTGTTCTTCCAACTGCTCTTCCTCCACTGCAGGTCAGTGTTTGCACAGAACCTGACCTGTCACGGCCAAGGACCAGGCTGCTATCTTTTTATTCCACTTATTTACATCTCCCGGGCTGTAACTCCCAGGCAAGCTGAACCAGTACATCAGAATTACACAGGTGAGATACTATTATAATGTTAAGTATTAAAAACTATCTCTGCACTGATTAGGAAGGAAAAAGCTGCTGCCTTATAATGGCAACTGTTGATTCAATAGCTGTAGAAGTGCAGGCTTTAGAGGGCAAAAGCTTCTTTATTCAAAGGGAAATTATGCTTTAAAACTGGCTTTATTCCAGCACTGTCGATAGATCAGTTCTCTCTCCTTCCCCCTCTTTCTATACAATCTCAGTTACTTACAACATTAAAGGTCTTTAGAAGCTTCTTTCTGTTACAGAGCTCCATTTCTGCCCCTCATCACCCCAGTGAATGACAATTTGAAAGAAAACCAGAAGCCTGGCTATGGATTTAGAAGTTTCTCAAAGCAAATCACTGGATGCCAAAGAAGCTGCCAGGCTACTGCAACTCACAAGCAGTTACAATCAGCGAACAAAGGCGTCGAAGGCAGCATCGAGGGGGAACCTTTTGTGAAAAATATTGACCAGCAAATTACACTGTAGACAGTGCTTTGGCGCTTGGCTGTCTAAAGGTGACTCAGACGATCCGTTTAGCTCAGCAAGCTGGTTTCTAATTACGCCAAATGCCTGACTGTTGTCAGTGGGCCCAGTATTTTCTAAGCGGGTGCTCTTCACATGTGTCATTCATTACCTCACCCTGCACTGAGAGCCATCTCTATAGGGAGAATGGTTGGCAGCATCTTTGGCTTGGATAATTTCCTCAGATATTGGTTTAAAACAGAAGCTCTCAAACAATCCCCTTCTCCTCTTAAAAAAAAAGAAAAGGGGGAGGGGTGGGGGGGAGAAAGGAAAAAAGAAAAGAAGCCAACACAAAAACCAGCAAAGCTCCCCCACCACCACATGGTAATTTCAATAAATGCCCTGGAATGAAATGATGGCAAGCCGCTGCCTGGGGTTTACAAGCTGAACATAGTATACCCTTCCTGGGTTTTAACTGGACCCTTACTTTGCTGCCAGAGTAACAGCTGTAGCAGCTGCAGTTGCATTTTACCACCCAGTACAGGCACCTGCTGTGGCCAAGGAAGTCAAAACCCACAGAGATGCAATTTTCTTTTAATTACATTAGCTTGGTTTTGGCAGCCAGCCATGCAACACAGTGTTGGTGGGGATGTGGACTCTATTCACAATTAGAGCCTGTCTGTGGGTTACTTTTGACACGTGGCAGGTTACTCCAAAGAGACCTGTGAAGGATCCGTGTTAGTGCTGATTCCTGTTCAAGAGAAATAATTGATTGGCATGTTTTTCATTACACCGCGTACTGTGTTAGACTCTGAAATCGGCTTTGTGTACTTTTCAGACTAGCTGGGCCACAGCAGCTATACACGTACCACTGAACTATACAGGATCAAGTCATGGGCCTGAGGATTGCCTTAAAATCACCCATGCTGCTAATTGCTGTTTGACCCAAACGATGCTGTCTCAGACATGGCTCAGTGCAGTGTGGGGGACAGCATGGGTGAGGCTTCTCCCAAAGAGCCTGTTCCCAATGAGGTCTACAGATGAGGACATCGTATTTTGGAGTCTCGGCATGCAGATGTGGGCTGTGTGGTGCCAGTTCTCCTCAGGGCCAGAGCAGGCTCTAGCCTGTTTTATTTATTCCTACAGAGACAGGCAGCTCCACCTGACTGTTCCTGGGTGCCACAGAGAAGGAGGTGAGCTCTGAGTATTTTCCTCAAGAGGAAGAAGTTGTTCTTTGCTCCCAGTATGCTCTGTGGTTAAAATTACCTTTTTCTGTAGCAGGTGCTTTCAAGTAAGTCCAGGTCTCTGTGCTACGATGGTCACAGTGAGGAATAACATCCTGCTTCTTACAGCTTACATTAGCTTCCGTTTGCCAACTTGCAGAATATATTGATGAAACTATCATGATCCTACAACACTACTCAAGCAATGCTTGTTCACTCTCCATTTAGGCTCAGATGCTGTCATTACCTGAATTGAGGTCTGTTTTCATGTTAGGCAAGGAACTTACTGCTTTTATCCTTCTGGGAGCCATTTCAGGAGATGAACTATGATGCAAAGTAGGGCTTTGTATCTCTGTCTCATATTTGGCCCATCTACGTCAGGAAAGCTGCCTGAGAAACTGGCAAATAGCTCACGCTTCTAAGACTCTCACTCTGCTCACCCTGGCACAGGGGGTGTAAGTGAGGAAGACCCTTGGCACCTTCTTCTGCCCTAGAAAAGACCCTGCAAGAGCCAAACAACGTGTCCCTTGTTGCATCACCCAGGCCTGGTCCCTGGGACACCAACAAGTGTAACAAGTAACGCTTCTTGTATGCAGGAGCTGTCACAAAGAACCTTCACAGGCACCTGTCTGATTTGATTTCCAGGGTGACAGGGCATAAGACAGATGAGTCTCAGCACACTCTCACTGTTCAGAAACCTGACAAGTCCCTGCATCCTGTAGGAGACAAGACAAGGAGCACACTGTGGACTCACGATTGCCAAAACAAGAGCCATCAGTCTCTCTGCCCCTGCGCTATCAGAAAGGAGCTGGCCCTGAAAACAGAGTAAATGACATACTGTGAGTCGTTCCCTCCGTAGCAAGGCTGTATTGCAGACTGGAGGCCATACAGTGTGTTGACATGCACATTTGCAGGACACCAAAATGCTGTCATCAGAGGAGGTTGAAATCCGGGCTACAGTGTGAACAGCAACTGCGCTTCGTCATGGGGAACAAAGACGGTAACAGAAGACACAGAAACGGCTTCTCTGTCCTGTCTGATCAACTGGGTGAATTATTTGCTGAAAAACAGGCCTTATGGCTTCTTTAGTAAGGCGGTAATAATGATTCAGTTTCTGAGAGCTTTATTCCCAAGTAGTGACAGGACTGCACAGTGCGGCAAAGAGCACTCGGGATTGTCTGGAACATGAAGAGTGGGGCTTCAAGGGGGAGTTTGTTTTGAATAAAATTTTCCATTTAAAAATGTGCTGCAGATTGTTTATCGCTAATGTTTATATAAAGGACACCACAGTGGTATTTAGGAGTCAGACATTAAAAGGACAGACTTCAAGTCTCTCAAAACCAATGGAGCAAAACTGGGGTAAAGGAAAGAAAACAGCTGGTAGATGACATCAAAGTAATTGTTCCTGTTTTGAACCACTGCTGGTGAGAGGAGAACAAGGCCTGAAGTGAAATGATCAGATCGAATAAAAGAAAAGAGTAAAAACTGTGAACAGTAAAGGAATTAATAGTATTTTTTTGAGCGTCCCTCCATCTTCGTCAAGCCCTGCTGAGATGTGGGAGAGAAGACCTAAAATCACACAAACCAGCTGAAACAGAAAGTCAAATTTAGATGTTATGCAGCTTTCCACGCATTTCAGATGTTGACCAGATCAGTGGTGGCATTGGAATAAAGAGAACGGTTATCACTGGGAAGATCATCACTCCAAGATGAAGATCTTGGACACCTTCAGCACCACAGGGAGGCAAGTATAAAACCCAGGCTAGGAAGGCAGGTATGCATAGGCTTATAACCTTAATTTCAAAGCATTATCCACTCTACCGATAGTTCACAGCAACAGCAGCCAGTCTCTGAGTTACTCCTTTACAGTGTTGTGTGTTGAGTCAGACACAGGTGAAGGTGGAGTTTGCTCAGTATTTTCCAGTCATTCTCTAAGAACTAAATCTTAATTACGACTCATTCCTGAGACTATCAGGACATGCATCTATGGATGTATGGGAAAACAGAAAGGAGGTACTCTTACCTACTCCCACCTTTGCAAAACTGTAACTTTCAAGAAGCGTTAGCCCGGTGGTCTTTTAAATTACGTATTGCAGGAAGCAAGATCAGCTGATGGGAAGAAATCATCATTAGACATATACAAAGCCTGAGGTAACATGCTGAGAAGCCTTCGGTTTTTTCCTGCAATTGTGGCATAGCTTTGATTTCATCTCCCATGCTAATCTTGCTCTCTTCTGTTCATCCTCTTACAGTGCCTATGGATTCATTGCACCAAAACTGAAACATTGCTATATTCCTATAGACATCAGTCCACCACTCTCGCTCCCTATCCTTCCCACCACACCCTCACCCGAGCCCCCCAGTGAGGCAGACAAGTTAGTCAAATTGTGCGAATATTGAAAACCCACCTCCACCCTGCAGAACATCCTCCTTCCCCCATGAGCCAGATTCTCTGCACTTCACAAAGGGGAAGGAGAGTTGGAAATGTCTTACTTGATAAAGAGACTCATTGCTAACACTTTATCTTCATGTAATCAGAGTTAGAGAATCTGAAAATAAGAATATTCTTTAGGAGAAGCTTAGTTGCGGGCTAGGTTACATATCTGGGGGCTAGTGTAGTTCTCAGGGAAAAAAATCTTCCAAAAATCCTCATAAGAAAAAAATAGCGCAATATACAGTTACATATACAATTCATTTGCATCTGAATGTCCAGTATTATCCTGACATTGTCTTATCTACATACAGCTGCACATGAAAGACCATTACAGTTATGTCAAAACAAAGCAACCCATTACAGTTCCCTACGAACCCAGACCACGTGCCGCTCGGTTCTCATTGCCACCCCTTGCTTGTCTAAAAGTAACAAGCCGCTTTCCCAGACAGCTCCTATTGATCAGCTCCTGTTGGCAATGCAAATTCCTTCCATGTGCAGTCAGGCATAGCCATGAGCCTGGAGCACAAAGAGGTGGAGCTGCTTTGTGGTGCCTTGCACAACTGGAGAATTTCCTGCTGTTTTCCCAGTCATCCACAGACCAGGTCTATCTGCTCCACATCAATCCGGGACATCCCATTCATTTCAGGACTAGTTGCCACAGGACTCTCTGCAGGCAGCTTCCCGGGCAGGGCTTGGCTAACTTCTAGCTTTGTTTTTCTTCATGTCAGGAGACATTTTGAGATAAAAGCAGCTCTCAATGTATATAGAAGATAATAGGACGACTCTCAAATTGTGGGCAATATCCCTGACCATGGCCGTTTTTTATTGTTCTTGTTATTGGTTTTGTTGCTGTAGTCTCTCCTAAGCATGAACCAGTGTCAAAACTCACCGCACTTGCTACGACATAAACATACAAAGGGACAGAAAAGACGCTGAGGACTGACCACAGAAAAAGACAAAATAAATAAGCAGTGGAGGAAGGAAAGACCCTCCAGAAATGAACAAAGGATGGACAATTTCACACTGTTTTCAAAGATCTCACTTTTTTTTCTAAATTCTGCTCTCTTTGATGCAAATGGAAAAAATTCCTGCGGGCTTCAAAGGGAATAGTGTTAGGTCACTACTAAGCACTTCAGAAATACTATTACAAATATTTGATCACGGATAGTAAGCAACCTATTGCAAGGGGCAGGATTTGGACTCAGATCTACTTAGTTTCAAACAAGATCTTCATTATAGGGCAATGAACACCTTTAAAATCCTTATCAGTTTGATAGTGAAAGTCATTTCTCATCCTAGAAGTCTGATACGCACCTGGATTAGGTTTCTTTCCTTTTGTTTCTTTTCCTTTTTAGATACCTAGATAGGAAAAAAACCCAGGGTATGAGACACTATAGCACTATAACGCTATAGCATATGCTGTTTTCTGAAGGTATTTCTAAAGGCAAGAGACATTGTCCAGGCAGCTTTGGGCTGAGGGAAAATTTTTTTCTTCTTTATACAAATTGAATAATTTCTGAGGATGGCCTGGTTTTGCAGTCCTGTTAAACACCAGTGTTTTCCTGAGCGAGGTTAAAAGTACTGCTCCAGAGGATTCGTGGTACAGAGACAGTGCTGGAGTGGTTGAAACACTTATCAACGCTGGGTAAACATAAAGTTCAGATTTATGTTTAACAGACGTGTGGCCATTAAGCTCACTCCACATTTTGTTGGCAGCTGCCAGAAGAGCTCTTTGCGTCCAAGTGCAGCGTGAGGAGCTGAAAATCCCCCTGCTTCAGTGGTAGAGAGCACTCTTCTTTCTCTCAGCTACAGCCACGGCCCAGAGTTGCATTGGCTGCAGCTCCTTCTTTCTGGGATTTGCACCCAGAATCCCACACACTGGTAATAACTCGGGATTTGCACGGAAGTTCCCCTACAAGGATAATACGCCAATTTTGGCTTCTTACTCACTAGCCGTGACGGCAAAAATCTGCCTTTTGCTCCTCCTTGACTGTAGCAAGAGCAGTGGACCTTCCCTGACGTTTTGGTACAAAACATGCCAGCCAGCATGTGTGTTTTCTGTAGCAAGTCCAAATTACAGAACAAAGTTGCTGCTCGTAAGGCATAAAAAAGGCAATGCAGAAAACACAAGACTTTCACAGTGCCGAAAAGCAGAGGCAAAGCCGATCCTTTCGAGGTCTCTCTAACTGTGAACTCCACAAGGAACTGTCACCTAGGCAGAAATATAACAGACTTAGGTGGCGTTTTTATGTTTGCTTTAGAAGGGAAATGAGTGCAGCCAACTCTTCAGAACGATGTTAAACTGTTCCTGCAGAGAGTCAGGTCTCCAACGAACTGGACAGATGCTATATGGGTAGTAAAAAGACACTATCTTTTGTCATGTTGAAAGACTCCAGCTGAAGGGCCTTTTGTACCTCATGAAAGAAAGGCATGCTGATGCAGAGGATACGCTGCAAATGGGAAAAATAGGCAAGAAATAAAATAAAATAAAATAAAATAAAATAAAATAAAATAAAATAAAATAAAATAAAATAAAATAAAATAAAATAAAATAAAATAAAATAAAATAAAATAAAATACTGCATTGCATTTTGCAGCTCAGTAATGGAGACCCAGATCTACAGAAGACACTGAGATCTAATGTATCATTAAGGATACAAGGCAGAGACATGCAAGTTAAGAAAAATTTGGACCATAGTTGACTTGCAGTCCAGAGCCAGAACCAGACTGTTGCCCACTTCTGTCTTTGTTATGCCTGTGTTTCTCTCTTGTGAGCCCTCCAACAAGCAAGCAGAGGGGGAATTTTAGCTGCATTCAATCTTGGGACCCACAATTTAATTTCTAATGAATACAAAAAAATATTGTTGTTTTGGGCCTGCCTGGGGAAGAGCCACACTAGCTGTATGGAGAGGACAAATTATGGAAAGCCCATAAATCCTCTGAAAAGCATTAAGGGAATTTTAATATTCTTCATCATTAGACAAGGCTTACATGGTTCCTCTCGAATAATCCACAGAGATGCAATGATTTTGAGAGAGAACCAAGCATCTGCTCTGACCTCTTGTGCACTTTCACACTGCTGCCCCTTGCCTTGAGCCCAATAATGACTTTGACACTGACATATCTCCCCAGAGGGCCCCCAGCCAGAGGGGGACAGCCAGAGACAAGCAATCCTTTACTTCCCCTGCAGACTTTGGCCAATGATCATTGCTGAAAGCCTGTGGCAGTGTGAAAAGAGCAGAAAATAATAAGGATGGCAGGTCCATGACACAGACACCTGCTAAGGAAGCTTAGCTTCATCGAGGCAGATCTTCCCATGCAACCTGGAGGGCGACCCCTGCATTGTGACAACAGCTGTGCAACCTTCTTCCTCCTTTCGTCTTGGAGCTGCTGTTACTTTTGCAATAGTGTTTCCGTGATTTTTGGTTGTTGCGGGACTCCAGTCTGGCTTTGTGTTTGTCATTGTCATTGCCGTTACTCATTGATGTGTTTGCAATTCTGAGTGCATATATAAAAGATGCTCTTAATGGTCTACACACACAGAAGATTGGAACTCTATTTTTTTTTTTCTTTTTACACACACATCTATATATAAGCTTAGAGATAAGTCTAACCCACTGCGGATGCAGTCATCCGACCTAACCTGAGGCATCTATCTAAAGGACCCAATTTAGATGTCTCTTTGCCATTGGTGCATACTATATACAGAAATAAATACACACTTCTAGAAGAGCCTGAAGGTCTCCAGCAGGCTGAATTGCCCGTTAACTAGCCCACATGCCTTCATTGGCAGACAGAGATTGGGGTACTGCGTTCCCTGAATTAGGGATCTTTATCTCTCAAAGTTCAAAGACCCCAACTATCTTGTCCTAGAAATGTAGTTCAAGATTCTTTGTTCTTCCATAAATAACTTTCAGGTGATTATTTAACAGTGTCCTTCACAGTAAGGATCCTGGAGAGAAGGGGAAGCAGGTGGGGGAAGAGTCACCGTGTTCAGCCGTGCGTGCTGGCTCCCCTGCTTTGGTTTGTCCTCTCGGTGCGGCGAGACGAGACTCACCGCGCGAAGAGCCAGGGGCGGGTGGAGGCACCTCGCAGGGAGGTGCAGTTCCCCCTCACGCCACCAAGTGTCAGCGATGCTCTTAGGAATGGTCTCGGCTGCCGGCACTTGAACACGCCGCTCGGGTAAACGCGCCTTTAAGTTTTCGCGTTTCTGCTTTTCACGGTGCGTTTGGGAAGGAGCTGTGATGCGTGATGGAGAGATTCAGAGAGCCATCGGCCTGGCTGTTGCCCGCCTGCTGGCCCCAAAGCCACCTCTGGGAAAGCTGCAGCCTTCCTTGTGTTTCTGGTGATTCTCCAAATTACAGCAACGCAAACGTTCGACTTGTAGGGAGGGGAGGGAAATGCTGAGGGACGTCTTAAACAGATTCGCCTTGGAGGAGAAAATCACGAAGGTCTAAACAGTTGATAAGTGGAGTAGTCAGCTTGCCAGCTCAATTTCACAAAAGCTGTCTTCTGAGAAAAATTCCCTGCTAACTTTTAACAACTTTAGTGGTAGAATATTATGGACAAAATAATCTTTTAACAAGCAAAAATATGGAGAGGCAGGATTTGAAAGTCAGCATGCTAGCACACAAGCCAGAAAGCCTAGAGGCAACAGGGGAGAGTATGACAGCAGCACTTTTAGCCCTGGAAAGTCATTGAATATACCTTCCTCTGCATCACCAAGGTATGACTGTAACACGCAAGAGCATAATAAAGCAGCACTGACAGTGAAAGCAAGGAGCAGGCATTAGCACACATGGAGAGCCAAAACAGTGAGCCTCCAGGACCTCAGTTAGTCTCTTTTTTACAGCTTGGGCTCTACTGTACACGGAATCACAGAATTTTCAGAGTTGGAAGGGACCTCGAGAGATCATCTAGTGGTGCTTCTAGACAGGTGAAGGCAGGACGGGATGCCATCATTTCAGGGAGGTGGCAACCCTACAGAGCTACAGCCTGATGGCAAAAGTGTAATGCAATACCAGCACATGGGGGTGTTTGTTCATACACACAATCCTTGACAGACATGCCTTGAACTCAGGGAGAAAATATCCAAAAGCTGCAAAATATCTGGCCGTATACATCCCATGAAATCATTGTTAACATAACCCCACTCAGGACAGGGATCTTGCCTTTCACTTACAGTCAAAATCTAGTTATTTGCACTCTGGTTACAACAATTTGGCTGTCTTTCTTCAGCTCTGGTAAACATAAACTGCTAAGACATGCTTGGAAAGAGTGGACAACCAATGGTAGGGCAAAATTATACCTACCAATACTACCTGTGACTCTGGGAGGAGGATGCTGTAGCCAGAATGGGAGCAGGGACTGAAGCTGAGAGCTGCCCCAGGAGAAAGGCTGGGCATCAGCTTGGGATGCAGATGTGCAGCAATCACTACTGTGCTGCAGAAGGTGTCTAGAATAAGTGAGACTACTTTCCCTGGAATGCCAGGGGGTTAATTTTATGTGTTATTTAGCTCACAAATCTGTCCAAGTTAGAGCTGATTCTCCACTGCCACGTGGCCAATAGAAAAAAAAAAATCACAGAAACGCAAAAAAAGGTGTCTAACGTATCCGTATCTACGTGAGCTTGGGAGACTTACGGGTACACAGAGGAACTTGCTGTGTGAGGCCAGAATGCGTCAACTGTTCCTCCTGCAGCTTCTGCTGCTTAACCCCAAATAAATCCAGGCCAAAACATTCAATATAATATGTATTGTAGACTCCCTTATCTGGAGACCCTTGCATCTGCAAGAGCAGGATAATAACCTTGTTTCATTCCCTTTATTTTGTGCAGTAGCGATTTACACAAGCTGAAGGTTTTGCTGTTAGCTTTGAAATCATGGGAGTGCAGGGTAATGCTAACATGCTGGAGGTTTTTACGAGAACTTGGCCTAAGTGTTGTTAGAATTTTTATTTTTTTTTTTTCATTGCTAGGTTAAAATCAGGAGGTTTCAAAAGCAGCTGAGATGTCGTCTACCTCAGTCTCAATGACAAGTGCTGAGGATTCAAATTATGTGTGCTTTTTAACAGCCCTACTACATTCTGTACTAAAAAAAAAATAAATCCAAAATAGGAGTTGTATTTCTTTAAAAAAAGCCATGCATACCAACCATTAGTGTTATTCCAGGCTGTTTTCCTAACTAGCTACTTTCATTGGGAGAGAGGAAGAAAAGATCATTGCATTTCCATCTTTTTATAGATGCAAAAAGAGAATCCGTGAGATTGATGTAAGTTCTTATTTTTAGTCTCCCTCAGCTACAACAGAAAGCAAACAGATATTATGGTGAGTAGGAGAAGAGATAACAGCAGGGAGCAAAAGAACCAGAGGTCTGTGGAGAAAGTTGTAACAAGATTCATTGTTTGGGGTATTAGATAGGCAAGCAAATTAGGAAGACGTCCCCCATCTCTAACAGTTCAAAAGACTGACCGTGGAAACAATCCAATGAAGAAAAGCTCCTCATTTCCTTAAAATTTCAGCTGGATGCATGCTGGGAGACGTGTTTCAGCTAAGGCCACGCTAATCTTGAGTCAAGCAGGCTCTTGGTCTCACTACAGAGAATTTGATGTGGTTGACGTGGACAACATGAACTCTGGGAATCCCTTTTGCTGTTAATTCTGTGGAGCTATGTTGAAGTACATAAAAAATAAGATTTAAAATTCATCAAACACTAAGCCATACATATTTCAGATTAGGCTAAAATTTTTAGGACCAGCTTCATTTCTAGTAGAATCAGTCTGGCTCCACTGACCTTGTCTCTCAGTAGTTTACCCAAGCTGAAGACCCAGCTATTGTATTTGGCTCGAGTCCGAGAATACTTGAAAGTCTGGAGAATATTGATGCGATTTTTCAGCCACACTCTTGATGCCAGCTGCATAAATCATTTCTCAAAACCAAGTTTATTCGTCTTTTTAAAAAAGGTGACTTTTCTACGTGGTTCAAACATCAGTAAAAGTTTCTCTTTGGCCACTGCACTTGCACTGCCTCACACTCTCAGACTTTGGGAAAAACTTTAATCTTGCTTGCGGGCTCCTCACGTGTGCCCAGGGACCGCCCAAGAACCAAGGACTTTTCAGGGTGTCTCTCCTTTCAGCATTGCTGCCACTTGATGGCACCAAAGCCCACGGAAAGTTCTTGGGCTGTAAGGTGGGGCTGGGACTGGGGAGGAAGAGCATCACTTCAGGGTGCTGGGATCCTGCCCGCATGGCCAGGCACCTCCAGCATCATTCCAGCACCTGAGGACACCAGGGAGCCATCTGAGTATCTCAGCATCAGGTTCATGGCAGAGCAATCCAAGTGGCATCTGTCAGCTCTTCTCCAGGACTCAACTTGTGCTGAATCAGTGTTGAATTCACAAAGCATCTGCCTCTGAAGTAGGCAACACTGACCTGTCAAAAAGCTTCCAGTTTTCCTTGTAGTCCTCTGTGTGAAGGACTAGGTTTGTGCTTTGCAGGTATCACTTACCTATGCAGGAGTGGAACACAGGCACAGTTTAGTCCTGAAACACGATTACGGATTAGACTTGCAGGATCTACCACTCTCACCTCTTAACTGTCAGTGTGGACCAGGTAGCTGGAGATGCTATCAGCTGTTTTGTGCCTATGATGTGTCTTTTTGGGCAGGGAGAAATGGAGCAGCTCTGCTTTTGAGCAGCGTGTGATACAGATCTAGCCATCCAGGGTCTAAAGCCAGACAACAGTTTAGTTATTTGGGGAGCATGGGTACTCAAATGACCTGGAAATAAGAAAAGCAGCTCAGTTTTCTTCCTTGAAAGGACCTAGGTCATTGTGTTACCCCAGTGATAGCACCAGACTTCTGAAAAGCCAGATTAATCAGCATTTCTGTCCCTTGACATTGTACTTCAGCTCCTTATGCCAGCAAGCACCCTCCCATGGGGCATGGGTGGTTCCATGCATCTCCTGGAGTTGCGGTGTCCTGTTTGCCTGTGGTGACATGGTGACACACCTACAGCTCTTCCCATAAGCAAGAGGGAAGGGACCACAAAGTCTGCAGTGTAGAGGTGTTTCCTTCTTGCCTTCTCCCTGGGCAGTGCAGATACCCACTGTCCCTTACAAAGGTCTTGTGATAGGAGCCACACATCATAGCCTTGGACAAATAAATTTTAAAGAATAACTAACCCAAGGAATTTGTTCTTCTTCTACAGCTTGAGTGATTGGGATAGGCTCTCAGTTATCCCACTGTATCTGATGGGATTCCCTTGCCTTGCCTTGCCTTGCCTTGCCTTGCCTTGCCTTGCCTTGCCTTGCCTTCCCTTCCCTTCCCTTCCCTTCCCTTCCCTTCCCTGTTTTATGCAATATATTGAGCAGGGGAAATTCATTGCAAATACCAGTTCTTATAGTCCCAGACAAAAAAGGCAGATTTCTTGGCACTGCCAGACAAAACAAGTTGGCACCAGTGCTAATGTAGATCCAGGGCCAAGAAAAAAGGCATACAGGTGGGGGTTAATGCTATTTCCAGGAGCTCTCTGTCTTCTGCTGTTATGTCTTTATCACCCCAACAGGATGTTGTGTATTTTTGTTTCCTATAACAAAGGCACATGCATTTAATAATGCTCTTTCTACGCAGTTCTGTGTGCAAAGTGAAGTCTCTGCTTCCTTACGAAGGCATTGCCAAGTATTGCAGAAACACCCACACTGAGCGATTCATGTGCGCATGCTTATGCACACCTGTACATGGCTACTCATTCATGAGCATGCACACGTGCCTATACACACAGACATGCATATGCATGTACAGAAATGTACATTCCAATATATATATAATACACACCTGTACATGAATACATATACATACATATATGTAAAATACAGCACTGGCTTTGTCTCTGACAACAGAAGTGCCCTGCCCATCCAGCCAGGCAGCTTGCCGAGGAGGTGTGAAGTTTTTTTACATTTCCTGGGAAGGGAACTTGAGCGGCAGCTGCAGCCACCGAGTCTAAGCTCCGACGTGCTCATGACTGCCACAGGTTTGGGTCTCAGCCACTGCATCTCTCGCTGCTGCTGCTGCTGTCATTTCCATTATTTGAAGACTTTACCAGAGTTCCTGAGCAAAGATAAGGGAGTGCTATTTCTGAAGTACAAAGTTTAAAGAAGGTATCAACTTGTCTCAGTTTTCACTCAGGAAAGAGAATGAATTAACAAAAATAACATACAAATAATTTTTAAAATAGTATCTAGTTAAGCGTACGGAACTAAAGCTGATTTCAGTTGTACCACAGTGACTTCGGGTTAAAGGCACTTCAGATTTAGAGGTCTGAGGTCAACACAGCTCACAGTGTCACCTTTAGGAAAGGAGTCTCAGAGATGCAGCCATGCAAAGAGGGCAGGGAAGCACCTACAGCATATAACGTATGGTTTTGTCTTGTCTTTGCCAGCCCCCATCTCCTACCTCTCCCAAGGAAAGTTTTCTGGCATTTGTTTTCAGGAAAGCAGGACATGCTGACTCTAATTCGGGGAGTAGCAAGTTCACCACCCCATTGACACTGCATCAGTGATGAAAGCTGGCTGCCTTCCAGACACCAGATTTCACAGGATCAGGGTTTTATTCTCTACCACTTGCAAGTGCATCTAACGCAGACACCAGCCAGCTAAGCTGCTGCTCCCAGAGCTTAGCTCAGGCTTTTACGAAACTGGTAGTGCTCAAGCTATGAGACTTGGTGGCCTCAGCTTAAACCTTCAAATCCCAGGACTTGTCCTTCCCCATGGTCAGAGCCTCCCAGGTGGGCAAGGGGGAGGGGGGATCTGATTGAAACTGCAGCCCTTGAAATCACCCGGCTTATCAATTCCAGTCTCCTGTAAAATCAAAGGATCAAAAATTCCTTCAAACCAGAGTGCTAGAGCTTTTGGCCAGTAACTAATAATAGCAAACCAATCCTCCTTAGACCTCCATGTGGATGAGGGTATTTTAACAGGGAATTCATGCCACAGCTAGATGTCCCAGAAGTGATAACTGTGACTGTGATTCTGTGGACCTAGGCTCTAAGCACAGAAGCAGAGCCTCCCTGCCTCTTTTTAAGGTCCCAACATGAACTCGCTCAGTTCCTGCTTGCTGTGGCACAAAGGCATGGAAAATCAGGGTTTCTGAAACTACTCAACAGCCCTGATCCTTGGGATTTTTCTCTTGCATTCCTGCAGTCTTTCCTCCCTGCCTTAGGGAGTAAGTTGTATAGTGTAGCAATTGGTCCACAAAGCTTTTGTCCCCTGAGCATCCCTTGGTGCCGATGTTGTGAGCCATTTGTTGGAAAGGCCCCTGCTGGGCTTTGCGCTGTGCAGCCCATGAAAATTGTTTGTGTCTAATGGTCTCTGCTCCTTCAGAATCAATCATGCACTTCCAAGTAATCACAACTGGTAACTCTTCATGGGGTAAAAACCCAGCCTCACTTCCTACCTGTAGGAAACTGTAGGCCACCAGGTAGTCAATACAGTCTTGTTCTCTCTGAGAAGTGGACATGTGATAGACACAGAGAATCTGCCTGGGTCGGGACCTTAGAAAATAAAACATCCACTATTTAAACCCAGGCAAACAATGGCCTCTCCCATCCACACCAAGGAGTGCAACCTTGACAGCCACTCCTTGAATGTTTGTAATGCCTGTATTAGGAGGCAAACATAATACGGTGACGGATGGCAGGATATTTGGGGCTTGGGGGACACTGTGGTATTAATGTCAGTCACTAGAAACAGAGGTCCAGTATCCAATACCAAGGTTATTTCCTTGGCTTCCCAGATGAGTTGTGGTGCCAATTCTGGTTGTTTCAGGGGCATCTGAGCACAGGATGTGCCCCGCTGGAGACCTGGCATTGCCATCCTGCACAAGATCTAGGAGTGCTTCAATCCAAGAGCAAGCAACAGGAGCCCTACAGGACTTGAGACAAGAAAGGTTTTCTGATTCAGTTTGGATTTTTAGCTGAGTATAAGTGAGCAATGCTATGCCTTGTGATAATGTAATGACATCAGCCAGGGAAAGCTATAAGAGAAATAGGCTTCTTCTCGTTCAGTTATCAGTAGATAACTGTAACCACTGTAGAGATGATAGTCTTAGTGCTGAAAAAGTACCTTGTCTTGGGAGGCGTGTGTGATCAGTGGTAACTTCGCTGACAGTGCCTCAAGACACTCTCTGCACAGTATTTCTAATTTTTTATACTGTCATTTGTGATTAAAAATACCTAAGCAATCATCTTAAACAAGCCAGGTTCAGTCTTTACCTGAGAGCTGTCAGAGGTTGATCTATAAGATCGTCTTGTAGGAACAATACTAGTGAAATGTAATACAGAACTAACACAAATTAAACATCTTAGACACAGATGGAAACTGTGAAATCTTTAAATCTCAAAGAAGTCCTTCAACTTGATTTTTTTTTCAAATCGATTATATGATTATTGGATAAATAAACTATGTGATTGTTCAGCACATAAACACCCTTTGTTAAATGTGTCCGTCAATAGACAATTCATATAAATGATACTAACTATCATCAAAGGAGTAATAACGCCTTTATTGATGAATAAATCTCTAAAAGACAGATCAAATGGAGGTTAACTAGCCATGCATGACATTAGCAGGAATTAGTCTGAAAAGAGCCTTGCAGGCATGCTAGCTACTGTACGTGGGGTGGGAAACGATGTGGGCCGCACTCATGGAAGGACCTGCAAGGTCAAAACCCTAACCCCTGAAAAGGCCATGCTGGTTACTTTACATTATATATTCTGACAGTATTAATTCTGGTTTTTTATCTCTCCACTCCTTTCTGTGGAGGTTCAAAGAGGTTTTTTACATGGAGTCTCTTTTAGCATTTCTGAAGAGCGGTAAGATGTTGATGCTGACACACTGAGGTTGTACACACACATGGACTGACCTCTCCACCCAACAAGTGCACCTGTGAAGGTTCCCTGGTCTTTACACACCCTGGCTGAGCAACGGGGTGGTGGATGGAGCTGACCTGCCCACCGTCGCACCTACTGTCTTTGAATGTGGCTGAAAAGTTCACAGGACCCGCAGTCCTTACTTTTTTCCACACCCCCACTGAAATTCAGTGAGCTCCTGAAGTCCACATAAGCTGTCAGATAGGAATTTCAATTACCTCTTAAAAACTTGGGTGTCTGTTTAGACAGGGTTGAGCTCCACGGAGAAGGGCATAGAAAAAATGCATAGAAAAATCAGCAACAGCTGATATGAAGTAAAAATTGCTATGAAGTAAAGAAAAAGATTTTCACAAGAAAGCCAATGATGGGACTGTAACTGGGTGGAAAGGACAATAATCATGAGCCACAAAATGGTGTTGTACTGTTGTCTTTGCATCCATGACTCTCTTGGTCCGTATCCCAGAGGCGTTTTGCAGCTGCAGTACGATTTTGTTTCGCAGCTGTGGCAAAGTAGTGGGAGGGTTTCTGCCACTGGTGACACCCCAACAAAGCCTTCCCAGCACTGGCAGCCATCACTGGACAGTGAAAAAGTATTGGCAGCAGGTTGAGGGAGGTGATACTTCCCCTCTATTCAGCACTGGTGAAGCTACACCTGGACTACTATGTCAGTTCCGGGCTCCTCAGTACAAAAGAGACATGGACATACTGGAGAGAGCCCAACAAAGGTCTGTGAAGGTGATTAAGGGACTGGAGCATCTTTCCCCACAGCAGAGGAGTTTTTGGCATCCTGGTGCTCTGCTGGAAGGTGTTCAGTTGCAGTGCTCTGTTCCCAGTAAGCACTGCTAACTCCTCTAAGAGTCGTTTGTGTGAGGCCAGTCAGCTAGGTTTTACCTTTTCCATGGAGATATATTACAACCAATAATAAGCAATGAGCTCTTTTTCCCACATAAGATGAAATCAATGCACATTAGAATAGTTAGGTCGGAATTACATAGCATATTAATGATGTGCGTGGTAACTGCCAGTGATGAAAACTAGCTGGGTAACTATGTCTCTATTCACAGAGCATTCCCAAATAGGACACTGAGGTGCCTTTTGGGAGGGAATCAGCTACACCATCTGAGGTGTCTGCAGCTGAGACTCTCTGCCTTCGATGGTCCGCCAGGGTGCTCCAAGGTTCCCAAGTTTCTAGTCAGTGGAGAGAAAAGTCCATTTTAGGTTGTGAAAATGCCAGCTGTCATCATATCTCTTTTTCCACTGACTACGAAGGGACTCTAGAGCGACTAGTTCAGATCTAGCTATCCATACTGTAAATCAGGTCAGCTGAGTCTCACCCCAGATGGCAAGGAAGGTTTGCCATGTTTTTGCCTTTGGAGTTTAGGTGCTGTCCAGTATCTTGCAGGGACTTTTGGGTTAGATTTCTGCTGCCTAGAGCTTGCATTCATTGCTCTTCCCTTATGCACAGCACCAGATATGTATTAACTGAATCCAGTGGTTTCACAGCAAGCAATACAGTATGGGTACAGCAGCACCCTGACCACTCTTCCAGTAGATACTGCAGAGCAATAGATAATCAGAGAAATGATGACACAGGACATAACATTGAAGACAGGCAAGGCGGAGCAAGCCGTATTGGGAAGAAATGTAGGTAATGACTGACTCAGGGAAAAAAGAAGAAAGGTCAGCTCTTCCTCTTCTGACAGTGATAACTTATACAAAAAAAAGCTAATTTGGAAAAATTTTACTAGAGAATTGCTATCTGCTTCAGTGGTCTTTGAGCATATAATGCCACAGTGTGCTACACACCGGCTTTGCCTGCTCTGTTCCAGAATATGCAAAGTGACCCACAAATGGCCGGTCGTCTACAATACCAATGTATAATATGAAAAGCTAAAACACAACATTTTGCTTGTACTTTGGCTTGTCTCTGCAGTTTTAGTGTGAATACAGGCAGGCAGTTTCAAAGGAGTGTCACAAAATGACATTCCCAAATCACAGTGAAATTCAAGTATTCAGGTCCTTTAAAATACCTTCCCTGAAGGGCCTGAATGATCAGGAGAGGTGGCAGTTTAGTAGCCCTGGAGACTCGTATCCTGAAATTATCTACAAACTAAGCACAGCAGGCAAAGTTATCCATACCTTTCCTTAGTCTTGTCAGCTCAGGAGCAGGATCATGCAGTTGTGTGTGGTGTTATTATAATTTATAATAATCTAATTAATATTACTGATAATAGTAGTAGATACTCCTGGCCTCTATAGAGAAGAGAAGAATAGAATAGAATAGAATAGAATAGAATAGAAGTCTCTGAAAAACGTATATCAGTGTAATATCTCACATGAACAACTACATTGGGGTTTAGTCTGGAAAGCAGATCCCTCACACTTCAGGATCTCACCCAGAGCAAACTCCAAAGTTTGATTTCTGAGATCTGAATATCAAACTGCATTTCTCCAGAAATTCAACAGTAGTTACATATTGCGATTTTGGACTCAGTTCAGATACCAGCTTTTATGATGGTACTTACCCTAAAGCAAGTGATAATGATTTTATGTAAATTATCCTCCTGCCAGCTGGTAAACAATACAATACTAAAGCACATGATACCATGCTTTTGCTGATCCTGACTGATCCCTGTTTGAGGCACTATTAACATAGACAACATTTTGTTTTCCCATAGGAGCTGCTTGGAGGACAATTAGTTAAATCCACTACCCTAATCATGTGGATTTGTTTTGGAGCAAGGCAGTCTCATAATACAAAATGCCTATTTCAGTTTGAACAAGCAGATTTATTAAAGCTTTTACGTGCACACTGTGTAGCTACCATACGCAAAATTAAAATCCATCTGGAGTCAAGAGAAAATACAAGCAAACTAAATACTACAAGAGCAATAATATTACTAGCACTCACATCAAGCTTGCAGTCAGTGTAATATTTTATTGTTATTCATAAGAAAATAAAACAGTAATAATAATTTCTGCTCATGGCCAGGTCCTGATACACATACATAGCAAAGGCCATCTTCTTTTAATAACTTTTGCATCTACTTTGCTTTCTGTGCAGGGTAATGTTAAGATTGTGTAAGGCTCTGCAAAACTGGGGCTGAAGATTTTATTGAGCCTGAGGAGAGGTTCCCAACACAGTGAACTCAGGCACGGGCTAGAACTGGCCTGGCTGTGGCTGATCTTAGAGTTACACGGCTGAGTCCCTGCCAGGCTGAGACCCTCAGCATCTCCAGTAGTGCCAAAGAGCATTTCTTGACTCACTCCAACCACGGCACCATTTTGCCCTTCACAAGTGCTCCTCACAGAATCTGTTACCCTGAGTCAGAATAATAATAAAAAGGTCCATGTAATTATACTCCAGGATGACTTCATTCAGCCTGATTAATTACACAGGCGTAGTATCTAATCCCCAAATTTAGAACGGTGGCTGTGTTCTAGTTATATCCTCTGATAGCTTAATTCTGCCTTTATAGTCCAACTAAAAATAGTTCATACCCATTTTTGCATTACCCTCACACCAAAGGGGAAATCAGCACCTGTTACTAGATCCCACAGATAATCCTAATTTCTCCAACCTTAAGGCTCCTGTGACCTGTTGGGGAATCCATTCCTCCAAGCAAGACACTACTTGGGCAACTCAGGGGCAGATTTGTCTGGTCCTCGTACTGCACATAGGAAAGCCCGTGCTGGGCAGAGGTCTGGACATCCATGAACAATGGGTGTATTGGACGTTGCTATTTCCCTTCTGAAGACAGTGAAATGATGTGATCAGTCTAAGTAGCTTGTCCAAAACCACAGAAAGAACCAGTGTTGGGATTAGAAGTGAAAGCTTTCTGGTGTCTGGTTATTATCTTTACCTCCTAAATGAGAAAACTGAGGCAGAGCTGGGATGAAGGCACCAGTAGCCATATTTTTGCACATATTTTCTGCCCTGCTCTTCATTAATGTTCTTCAGCATGGGTTTCATCCCTACATAAATGTGCTTCTCCAAACCTACCTGTATAACAGAATACTAAATGCAGGGATAGACGTAGCTACTACCATATAAAGGCCTCTGATATACCTCTAGATAAAGATCTTCTATATCTGTTACATAACTCCATAGGGATATAACCACAGTTGTATGGAGGGGTTGTATAGATTGAATGTTAGGGTGGAAGAACTATGCCCTGAGGGCTTCAACTGCTGTCACGGTGGTGAGTAGTCAAAGGCACGCTGAATGGCTTTGGTGGGAGATTAGACCTGAAAGCAAAGCTAGGGCGTTTGCAAACAGCAAACACCATTTATTGAAATTACATTTTAGCTGTACAGCCATTATGTTAACACAGTCCAGCAAGAAAGAAGACTATTCAACCAGGCACATCTTTAAACTGCAGAATCATCAGGTCTGGGCTGTGCTGAGTTGCTCCGCTGAAAAAGCCGTGGCACCGTGGGCTTTGCTTGGTGCACTGCCTGCCCTTCCAGTGTCAGAGCGGTTTTCACCTACCATTTACTCTTGGGACCTGGGGGAAATACTCTCAGAGATAGCTTTGAAATGGCGAGTGCTAGCTACCGTATAGAACTAAAAATGTGCCGCAGTGTTTCTGAAGAAGAACAAGATTTACATGGGGGCAGAGGGGAGATTTTGGGGGAAGTAGTTTGTTTGGGCTTTTTGAGCTGTAGTAAATTTTCTTTGCAGGATATTCAGTAGCAGTGCAGCCCTAGTCCATTGTGTATCCATCATGCGAAGCGTTTTCTTGAAGACAGGTATGAAATCTGGTTGGAGAGCTGCCCCTGAAGTCTGCTGAGGACCAAGATACATTCAGCTGAGAAAGCATTTATTTGAGTCCCTAATTATCATTTTAATACTGCTTTGGGGAAAGGATACGTGGAGAAGTAGAAGAAGGAAGAGAAAGTCAGTCCAGTGTTTTTATTTCCTTTATAATGTGTCATGTACTACTCCACTTGTTGTCATTTACTTAAATATATAATTATCATGTTGTGTTTAGTGGCTAATTGTTTTATTTTGCTTCCTTTCTGTCTCATTAGGCCAATTTACTGTTCCCATCCTTTTTGTAACAATAAAAAGAATTATAATAATAAAAACATCAGAACCATCCCCAGTGCTGCCTGTCAGACTCTTTCCACAGTAAAGCTGCTGCATCTGCAGGTCATTTTGTACATCTCACATTTATTTCCTGCTGCATTATACTTGGGGTTGATGTCTATATTCTGCCCTGATACAAATGACAATATGTGAAACAGCAGAATTAGGAAACAAATTAAAACCAAAACAAAATAGATGGCTGAAGACAAGACAGAGTCTTTGGCTAAAAATGCTTTGGAGTAACAGTTTTGGATTTCCCAGGATCTCCAAAAATATTTTGGATCCTGAGATCTTAGATTGCACCCACGCCACAACCGAGTGCAGGTAGTAGGAAGTTTGGATTGTGCTTTAGACAGCTAAAATTGCATGAACTTGCCAAATCTTGCTGTATTTCCTCAGCACTGAGCTCAAAACCAATGCTGAGCTTTGTTTACAAATCACAGGACTCTGATACAAGCTCTTGTTATGTTATCAAGCCTTAGCATGTTCCCACACCAAATTGCTATAACCTTTGCTTATGGAATAAACAAAATGTATTTTAAAATAGCTTGGGCTTTTTTTTCTTGTAAAATTTTACTGATGTTTAATTACATATACAGGTATAAATATAGACATAGGTATAGGAAGTATCTTCTTTTAAAGTATTTATTTTCAAAATAGACAGTAAAAATATAGTTTTAATACTTTATTCATCCCAAAGACATTACATCAGTTTCACAAAACATCACACCCTTTTTCTTCCACATTAATAAGAAAAATTCTTATAAATGCTTTCAGGCATTAAACATTTTCTTGAAACACAGGTTTACTTGTGAGGAGCCCCGTTGCAGATGCAGGCTGAAATTCTGGCTCCCCTAAATCAATACGAGTCCTCCACTGACCGCCAGACAGTCAGCCTTTTAGGTACAACTAACAAACATGTTCTGAGCTAGAAATCACAAGCTATGAGCATTAAAAAAAACAATCCATGAATTAAAGGATTCCTATATGTCACAGCAAAGTGAGGGTCGAATCCTTAGCTGGTGCATACTGACCCATTTCTACCTCTCCTGTAGCTTTTCTTCCCAAGGCTGATATTATACCATTACATTCAGCACCCCATTCCCAAACCCAGTGAACCATGATTCAGAGTATCAAAGTGTTCAAATTACAGCATCCTACTGCTTTTCCCCGTCTTTTCAGAATCAAGATTTTACACGCGGCATCAGCTGACGTAGGAAACATTGTCTTATTTGGGCAACCTCGTTCTCCTAGCCTGCCAACTGCTTTGAGCTAAACAATCAATGCTGTCCTTCTCAACTTTTTCCTTTCCAATTAATTAATTTAAATTGACCATTAAGTCAGCAGAGTTTTTGATTGATATTTTCATTAACAACCCTCTCATGCAGACCTGTCCAACACCTAAGAAATGTATGATAATGTCCAATCTGCATGAAGGGGTCTGAACATCTCCCTTCACCTCTCAGTGCTAGTGAGTTATTACTCGAATTGTGCTTGCTGTTTCATTGAGTGTAATTTGAATACAGATTAGCTGCCCCAGTGTTCCAGAGCTTTGGCATTATCATTACTGGGGACAGTAATTTGACTGATGAACACACGGGTTATCACAAGGTCATCACCTTCACAGTATTGGAATGGTCCATCGTCCCAATTTTGGAGGGAAGGAGGCTAAACCTTTCAATAGCAAAATTAAGTCCTGTAAATTAACTTGTCCGATAACTTATTGAATAAATCCTTTACTAATTAAAGAACCAATAGGCCCCTTTGTTCTCAGATCTTCAAAGGCTTTATTAAAATCAATGAAGTAATATCAATTTAACAGTATTTTTTTTGTAACAAGAATTAAGATCCTTCATCCAATTAGACACAAATGTTCTGTATATGTAAAATTATTTGAAATGTTAAATGGTAAAAGGAAATATACCAGGTTTATCCTGTGAAAGCAATTATCTCTCAGCCACACCTTCTCAAAGGACGTGTTCTTTCCTCATTAGCACTCAGAAAGTGAAAACGTAACCAAAAATTTTCTTCATAGTTACAAAAAAACATGTGTGTTTTATTTGACTGGGGACAGTGTCATACTGAGAGAATGCTCTGGCATTTTTTTCAGTGTAAAAGAACAGTGAAAAATGCAAGCGAAAAGAAAAAGAAAATGCGTAGAAAGAAAAAAAAAAGCAAAAAGAAAATGCGTAGTCTGAACTAAAACACGCAAGCTGATGTACAAGCAACTATTTTACAAACATCAGTGGGACAAGTATGTTGATTTGCTAAGCTTTCTCCTAAGAAACCTGCAGCCGAAGTAGCTTTTTGGTTACAAATGAAACGAGTGTGGTGGCCTCAAGCCAATCTCAACTGATCTCCATCCAAACCATCTGCTGGTACACTTCGCTAAGACATTATGTATGTAATAAGTTATAGTTTAGGGGAAAAGGTATAGCTACATGAAGAAGACATCATAATGTCCAATTACATTAAGTTTGGCTCCAGATAAAAGCATCATTTTTATTTTTCCAAACATAACAATTCTCATTATAATGCTTTTTTAAAGGGTGCAGTTGCATTTAAGGTTTTATAAATTTTTAATAAAAATTTGAAAACAAACTTTCATGCTACACAAATCAAACCAGCACCAAGCAGCTGAGCCCAGCTGAGATGACAAGGATGGCATACCGGTCTAAGATAACAGCGCCTGCTAGGAAAGGTATGCTGACTGTCAACATTTATGTTTGAGGTACCTGGCTCTGGTATCCTGTCTGAGAACAGCTAGGCTCCTCATAACCCAGGATGAATCTCTGCAAATATCCTGGCTGAGTTGTCTTTCCCTTGCCAAAAAGGAAAGATTGAAGAGAAGGTGAACCTGAAATCTGCCTTTCCCAAAGACTGAACCATGGACTGTAGTGACATGTCTTTATTGCTCCAAGGCATTTAAGTCTCTTTTTCCATCATCCCACAGAAACATTTCTGGTACCATGTATAGAGAGGGCCACTCCAAATCCTTCTCTCTGAACCTGTGCCGCTGGCCAGAAGACAGGTTGCAGTGATCAACCTGGATGAACCTGTTGTCTAGCAGATTGGGAACTCTCTTGGGAAGTGGGGCCCTGGATCCAAATTTACCCCTGCTAGTGCCAATGATGCTCTCAACACAGTCTTTCTGGAGAAGTGTATCATCAATCAGTCCTCAGGAATTAAAAGACAAGGATGATAGAAATGGAGAGAGAAGAAATGTCTCTGACCCTGATGAGGCCCCTGAAAAGTGGCCTGGTGTTACCAGCAGAGGGATTTGAAAATGAATTCCTGTTAAAAAGACTTTGCTGAAACTGCTTTGAAAATGCTCTCACTACAACCAGAACAACTTGTTGAGGTGGTTTGCAAAATAGCTTCACTACAGCAGGATTCACTCATGTTTTTGTCACATCTCACTTTTAAAGCTATTCTGAATGTATCCCAGTTAATCTTCCACACCACTTCATCCTGCATTCTCACTGCATGTTATTTTTGACCTTCACAGCATTTTTCTAGCATTAACTAATTAATTCTCATAATATCCCTCTGAGGAAAGCAAATAAACAGCATTATCCCACTTTAAACTGAGCCAAAGAGGTCTTGCTTTGCCTGAGGCCACCATGTTTTCTTCCTTTTCTTGGTCTCTCAGTACCAAGGCAGAGCAATTAGATCCTGACCTTTTCTGGCTCCTAGTCTTGGGCTTGGATCCCTACATCACACCTCTACTGACATTAGTGACCTACTATGATCTATGTCCAGAAGATAAAGAGATAAAATCAGTAATATCTTCCATGCTGATCCTAGTCTATCAAATTGGTTTTTTTAAGAAAATGAACAGCAATTCCTATTTGCTGCCACAGAAGAAGACAGGGAGAAAGATCTAAAAAATATTTGCTCTGTGAATGAATTTGGTCTATGTAAATCAATTAGTCATCAAAACAATTTGACACTTGGAAAATTGAATCTTCAATTAGATGTTATCTTCCCAATATCCTTTATATCCTCCCTGGATAGAGATAACACCTTTGTTATCTTGCTGAGAATCCACCTCCCCTACTTTAGCAGAAATGATCAACTGATAGTTATAAAACCCTTGATGTTTGTCCTTGGATGAGAGAGTCCCACAGAGACATGAAAACATTGGAAGCCACAGGATGAAACATTAGTTACTACAGCCTCAATAGTGAGACTTTACAACCTGGTTAAAGTGAGCGATTCCAGCCCTTCTGCAACGACTGTGATTTAAAGATATCTTTACTTTGGAAGCCGCTTCTGAACCCTGTTACTGGCAAGAATGGGACAAAAATAGGTAAGTTTTTCTTTTTCAAAGAATAGTCACAGTATCTTGTACCCACCCCTTGTCCATGCTTGGCTAGGGAAAGTGCCATGCTCATAGGAAACGAGTCAAATCCAAACTGAGGAGAAGTGGCTGAAGCATAACTTGAAGTTTGACTTTGGCTTGTCATCAGGGACATGGTGTCTGTGTGATCCCACAGGGCACATCTAGTGTGTGCTCAGCTGTGGACAGAGGAAGGAGAGGACAAACATTGGAGGAGGGTTAGTCTGGAGGCCCCACTCTGTCTGTTCATCAGAGCCCGAAACTGCCTTGTAGGTGTGCTTGAGGCAAGACCAATGAAGAAATACACTGTCCTGAAGTGATGGATGGTGAAAGTATGCATTTCTCATTTGACTTCCAGATTTTATTGAATTTTCTATATTCGCTATGGTCCCTCCTCTGGGGCTAGCATTTTTTTTCGTATTTTATGCTGGAAGCACTTCTAAATGCCACATTATCTAGGACAGGAAAAGAGCAATTTCAAATTAACCTCCAGACCTGTCTATCTGCTAATCCACAATGTAGCTGCTACTCCTTGCTTGTAGCTCATTGAAGCTCCCCATGTTATTTCTTGGCAATTTTTGTCTATTCAAAAGTTGCCAAATACATAGAGCAGACATTGGCGCCATTCCTAGCTATCAAATAAAATGCATTGATTTACTCCAGCTGCTGATTTGACCCTCATAGTCTCAGTTTAAGTTCCCTTCAATCTGCTCCCTGAGGAAGAGGACAGTGATTTGGACCCTACTGCTCCTCTGAGTTCCACCTGAAGCACAGGTGGACATCCCATGAGATAAGGAGATCAAGTCTGACTCCAGCAGTGACCTTCTCATGGAGACTGAGTAGGAAACAACCATCTCTCATGCTGAACATGGTCTACGTAAAAGCTGTTATTTGTAGAAAAAGGGGAGAACCTCTTCCCTGACACCAGTTACTCCAGCAAACTGTCAGTGGAAGTCCTGTATCTGGGATAACTTCAAAACTGGACCAGTGCATGGACTAATTTTGATACCAGCTTGAGTCATTTACCTGAGCTAGTAAATACAGAGGTCACCTAAGGTGCAGAGAGTCCTAGTGGAAAGCAAAGAAATTCAACTATTCACTCCAATATTAAAAACTAGATAGCAGAAAAAATGTTCCTCTCTGTCACACTAAAAGTCAGATTTGCCCTAATCATAATCTTACTCAAGATGGTTTGCTTTTTTATAGTGCAAGGGACAATTATTTATTTTAGATTAAATTTAGATCTCAGCTGTGAACAGTGATGTAGAGTTTAATCCCTGAAAACTCAGTTGCATTTAAAAACAAAGATTATGGCTTCTTTAACCTTCAGAAACTATATTCTATTATAAACCCATGTTAGTTACCTGGTGTAAATATACTAAAATCAACATCAGATAAATACAAGATGCATCAAAAGATTTAAGGCACCTGTTGTGTATTTAAAAGAATTATATCTTGTTTATGGTACAGTATAAAATGCACAACTGATTTATATAACAGCTAGTCTATTGCAGGGGAAATCTCATTTCAATCATAAATGGCAGAAGTTGATTTAAGAATTCATTCTTTAATGGGTCTGCAATGTTCAAATTTAAACTCATTCAATTCATCAGCAAAATATTCAATATGGGGCACAGGGAACTCATTTAGGCAAACAGCGACTTTTAATATAAATTTTCCAGGAGATTTCTTCATCGATTCAGCAGTTTAGTGCAAAATGATTTGTGCGATACATTCTCAAGGATCAATGCAGGCCAAGTCAATGGCTAATATAAAACAATCATCCCACCGACTACAGAGAACGTGTCAATGAACTTTGACTTCACATTGAACTGCTCTGCAGAAAGTGGAAGGAAGTCTGATAAAAATTAATCATAACTTCCCCCTCCTCCCCTTAGCCTTACCCATTCTCCATTATTATTGTTTGTTTGTATTACAACATAACTTGGAAATCTCATTCGCGACTAGAGCCCTGTAGTGCTAGATTCTGCGTAAACACATGCGAAGATACCACCTTTGCCCTTAAAAATTAATGTCCTCAATCCCCTCACTTCTCTTGGTGTGAGCCATCATCTCACATAAGTGTGGGGATTACAACGGGGAGCTGTCTGAAATGCTATGGCTTGAACCAGAGAACTTCTGAGAGACTTGTGAGCTACAAATCTCCTCTCGACAAGGCAAAAAAAAAAACCCAAGACCCTAACATAACATAGCAGTGACCTTAGCAAGGCTGATGTTTGTGCTTTGTGCAGTTAGAGTTACCATCTTGGAGGGTGTCAGAGGTCATTTTTCAGGGTCAGAGCTGAAGAAAAAGAAGGGGGACACATATACTTTCATTTGCTATTCTCCCTAAATTTTACGGCCATACCTAGAACTCTTTGGATATTACAATTGGTAGTAACAAAGTTCATTTACTCATCAACCTACACTTGACTGAGTGATTTCATACATGGCCAGAGACTTGAAGAGTGCACCAGGTTCCTGTAGAGATGAGTAAAGGGCATTGTGGAGATAACCCTGTAGTTTTTAATGTAGATAGTGTCAGGCATGTGGCACTGATGTCACTGGTAAAGCAAAAGAGGCAATGGGATAAAAGAAAAAGGCAGCTCGCAATGGATGGGCAACCTGGCCAAGAGGGAGATATTTGAACATAGGCAGATACTTGGGACTAATTTTAGGGACCTAGTGGAGTATTCTGGAACAAAGTTATTAAACAAGACCTTGCCTAAGCTACATCTCAGTATGTTGTGATGGAGCAACATCCGAAATGCTGCTCATTCTGTATGGAGCTCCGGCCACTGAAGTGCCTAAAAATAGACTACTATCCATTTAAGCAGATTGTGATTTCACAAAAGCAAGTACAATTGTACATCTTATGTTGCTGAATTACCTCAGTCCAAACCTGATTTAAATTAAAGCCTTAGTTTAAATTCGATCTCATAAAAGGCTTTGTCAGTTGACTGCAGAATTTGAGTGAGAGATACTGATTCATATGATGATGTTGTTGCTCATGGCTGGGTTCAGAGGCCCTCTGGAGATGAATTTACTTGATTGTTTTGGAATCTCTCAGGTTTTTTAAAGCATCATCTGAACTACAGGGTCAATTTACATACTTTTACATAAAATGACATTACATAAACAGCAGGGACAGAGGCCGGGTCTTGCAACTCAATGAGTTCTGGAGGGATCACAGTGTGGCCTCATTTCATCCCCTAGGTTTTGTTCCAGCATGTATCTGGAGTACAGCTGGCACATGTTCTTGGGCCAAAAGGTGGGAAAGCTGACAGATCCCAGTGCTTAAAGGCAGTTTTGCAGGAGTGGGTGGGACATGGAAAGTCATAGCATCGTGGTGTAAGAGGCAGCTCCAGTTTTTTTCTCTCCAAATAGACCTTCATTTGCTGTGCTGGAAGTTTCATTCCCGAACTTCATGACCTACTTCAGAAAACCGATGAGAGATAAAGTGGGACATTCATTTGTGTTCAGATTAAAAGATGAAGAGACTGTCTACTGTTTTTAATAGATTTCTAGTAACCCGCTACATTTAAAGCCTGAATATAGCCTTAAATTACACTGAATGCCATATAAGCAGAAGATCAGAGTTGGTTGTAAGTATTGTCAATCCTTTCAGAGAGTGGCTGTACATCTTGCATCCTAATCCTGCCTCCTTCAGGGACTATGAGATTTAAAGACTGCAGTAAACTGCAGTAAGGTACATTGCAAAGCTTGCCTAATGTTTTTGCGATGTACACAGATGCAACACATTTCTGAAAACACAAAATGGCAACAGGGAAAAATATCCAACTCTTGCAGCAGCAGAAATGTTCAGTTTTGACTGTCCCAGCTTTGACTGGTGTTGGGGAACTATTGTCAGATTCAAAGTCTGAAGGATCCCTCTAAGAGCACACAATATGTTTATAAGGTTGTAAAGCCTTTCTCATTGCAGAAAGTTTACTGTGTAAATCACACCAGCAATAATTTCAAGGCAAAGCTTTCAGTCATATTTAACTAGAATTACGTACATAGGACTTTACCACAAGTTTCGTGAAATTTTCAGTCCTCCCACTTATTTCAGTGTGCTTTGGTTCTGACTTCTTAAGACACTTTCTTACCCAGGTAAAGTTATTTTGGACATATTTTTCATATGACTATCTAATGGATCCAAACCGTCTGATAAAAAAGGATCAGTAATTTTGTAATATGTAAATTACTTCATACTTGGCATCGCAAACTGGAAGCATTCAAAACCTTTTCTGCCTTGAAAATCAAGAATAATCAAAGAAGTTAAACAGAAATATTATCATCAAACTGCTAATCCTTAGAGTTTCATTTCACTTCTGCTATGTCACAGGAAAGATGACACCAAAACCATGAGGTTAGTTTTCCCATGTTTCCCTATTCAGGCTGGGAATGCCAGTACAAAAGGTTTACATGCAAACCCCAAGGTAATGAAAATCAAAGAATACATTGATTTAATTTCCAAATTATTAATCAACTTCACAGCTCAACAAAAATATTGTATTGCTCAGCTCAAGCAAATCCTAACATCTTTGCCTCCAGCTATGAGTCCAAGAACTGATGAAGGACAAAATGGTAATGTATGTACTGTACACGTCTGGGGAAGCTCAGCGTTCTTAAAGAATAAACATACTAGCTGTAGTTTTCTCATACTCAAGCAAATGAAAAATCATAGAGGAATAACCTATGTAAAGGTTCATCTGGTTTCAAGACAATAATTTCCCATGCAAACTCACTGTTCTAAGAGGGTGAAACAGAAAGAGCAAATGATACAGCAATACAACAAATAATGGCCCCATTAGAGATAGCACCTCAAGAAATTTGACTTTTTCGAGTATTTTTCCAGTGTATCAGTCTCCTCACAGAAGCAGACATTGATAACCAAGAGGAATGGATGGCCGGAGTCCAGAGGAAGATATCAGTTAGGGGATTGTGCAAATGACACCGAAGGCTGGGTCATATAGCAGAACTAGAAATGTGAGATAGCGAGCAGGCTGCCAGAATAGCTCGCTGGTTATTGCAAGACTCAAAAATGTTGTACTGATATAAACTGCAATGTGCACAACCCAAGGGAGAATACATCAGCTGCGACTGCCCAGATCCTACAGAATCGCTAAGAGTTACCTGATACTCAGGGAACAAGAAAATCTGGATAAAGTGAAAAATACATGGCATGAAAGAAAATACACACATAAGTGATACAAACCGTGTCTAAAGCACATCTCATACCTCTTAGATTACTTTTTATTCCAATTAAAGGTCAATTTCAAAAGCCTCACAAACTTATTCAAAGTTACAAAGTTTGGCTTCTACCAGATGAATTTTGACATGTCTTCTGAAATTTTTTTTTAGCCTGGCACTCAGATCCAAATTTTGGTGCTGGATCTTCATAGGAGATATGGGAACAATGCCGAGCATAATTTGGGTACCATGGTAATTATTCTCTAGAACAACAAAGCCATTGAACTCCTTCAACCTGAAATGGAGTAAATATTAACATGTTTCAATAAGGTGCAGACAGACACTTAAGAGTATTTGCCACAAGCTGAAGCATGCCCCTATGAGGCAGATGAGATATCACACTGGCCTCAAGTGTTTTGCAATGTCACATCCCTAGTTCGTTCGTAGTTACCCACGTTTGCTGTCTATCAAAGATCAGTTGTGTAATCGTAGCTCCTGCTTTCTTAATAAATCCGCTGTTGTACAAAGCCAGGGATGAGACAGCTGGTGGGAAAGAATTACAAACTGATGGACGTATTTGCAAACTGATTAACCCTTCTGGTGGTGAAGGGGCAACAGCGCACGTCTGCACTCTTGGGCAGCTCTGTGAGTCCATCAGGACTTGTCACTCTGCCCTGCCTGGGGAACTTTGTGCTTTTTATTTCCCCAGGAGAGAAGATGACCTTTTCTGTGCTCCCTTCAGGCATAGAGACAACTCAGGCCTCCATCACTACTCCAACATATCAATGGACTGAAAGGGCTATATTTTTATTGTCTAAGCAGTTAAAAATTAACCAGACTAATAGCTTTTGAAATCAATATGGTAGCCAAAAATCTCCTGGCAAGTGCTTTGATTGGCCTCCATGTGGTTCAACAGAGAAAAATGAAAAATACAACTAAACAAGTCGGTGCAGTAGGCAGGCTCTGAAAGAGCATCTCAATTCTATTTTAATTTCCATTCCTTGAAAACTTATCCCCAAACTGTGTCTGACCCATCTTCTGTATTGTGCCCTTTGACAAAAATAAACAGTGAATTTCTAATGAAAACAAACTTAAATATTTAAGTTTCTTCCACATTTATATTTCTATTTTTGTCTCATTCTGAAATTTCGTTTTTATGATCCTTGGGGAAAAGGATGTCAACAGCATTTTTTTCAGGTCCATTAACAAGTTAGTATTTTAGCAAACTGGTTTTTCACCAGCAAAAACAGTTCATCGAAATTTTTCACAGGAAAGGTTCAGTTTTAGGCCCAGGTCAAGTTTTTGGTCTGAAGTAAAAAGCTGGCCACCCTGTAATTGCAACCCTTTAATGAAAAGGACCAGGAATTTAGGGTGAGGGCTTGGGAATTGAAAGGTGGAATAATAATTAACTGTGTTCTTACAGGACATTTCCATGATTATCAAAGGGGGAACTGTAAAATCAAGGCCAGGGCTGGGAGGGGGAGCGGACTGAAAGGGCAGGAGAGGGAACAGCCCAGACTGAATCGTGAATCTTTACTTTTTCTCTTTAAATGGATGAAACCAATAAACTTTAATAGTGCTGGTGAACATGTCTTATCATTGACTGAAACTCAGATTTGGTATCGATTTGATTTTCAGAATATTACTCAATCAAGCACACTTAACTGCAGAAATTTAGTATTTTTTATATCTTAAAAAAATCAGTGCAAGCAAATCTGCCAAGCCTCCCCTCTGGCTACAAGTCTAACAACTGTTGAAGGACAAAAGATAATATATGTGAATACCATTGCCATGGTTCACTGGGTTAAAACAAACGGCCCCCATTTGACCTTTAAATTGAAGGGTTTCCCTTTATATCACTAGAGGCAAAATGCATGGACATGAGTACAACAACAACAAAAAGGGGACTCGGGTAGCTGAGCTGTATTTGATTTGTGAGATTTTTATTCATTTTTAAGGGGATATTTTTTCTTTTCCTTTGGAGGGGGGTAAACCCAAAAGTCAAATTGATGAAGAGAAATGGAATCTGAATCTGGCCTGGGTTACGTTCACTGCTGGTTGGCTGGTCACCCTGAGGGAAATGATATGTGTGCAGCTGGGATGATGAATTGGGTTTGTTTAAGTCATCATTACATTGTACTTTTTTATGGACCTCAGTATTTATAACACTTAAAGTTGATTGAGTAATGTGGGTTGCCTTGCCGTCCCTGCTGGTCAGCCGGGGTGACGGGCCTTGACAGCAAACATGAAGATATTACTGCTCCAAGACTGGTCCAGGATGTCGGGGTAATCTTAAGCAATCTGCTGCTTGCTCTTGTGTGTAATACACTGTTGAAAACTTTCCCTGTGAGCGCATATGTAGGTATATATGCAGGCTTCTGGATATTTGGTGAAGAGCTCAAGCAACTCAGAACTAAAACAAGAAAGTGGTTGCTTTAACTGAATTAATTTTTCACTTTGAAGCAAAATCTTAGCTTAAGAATAGCATCTTTATAAATTTGGAGCATCGTGACTTTTTAATATATTTAATATATTCATCCTTTGGGGTTAGTTTTCCCTCTCTGTTTCTGCTGAACTCCTTTCAGCCTTGCATAATCATCAGGAGAAAATATACAGCTCAGGAGCAAAACCTGTTCATGCACCTTTCCTTGATGGGAACGACAATGATGATAGACTAACTATCTTTACGCCATCAGCCCCAAAATAACAAACTCCAGGCAAGTGGAGCTGTGCAAGCATCCAAGACGTTAGGACCAGAAACTTAGCTAAGAGAGGTGGGCATTATTCCAATGAAAATATGTGTTTATTTGTACCTTGTTTGACAGCACCGAGGTAAACGTGTTACAACAATGCACATTTCTGCTGGTGATTATTACCAATTATTACCAATGTCAGGATTTTACTGTATGTAAAACAACATCTTGTATGTTTAAACCAAAAGGCAAACTGTGAAATTATTTATAGAACTGGCTTTTACTGGATGGTACTGGCAGCATGAACAGTGTCTCATTTTATCTGTATGTGTACAATTAGAATTAACCTTCCAATATATGTGCTTCTGCGGGTGGACACATATGACTACTTACGTATGTCTACCTGTGTATGCCGCGACATGAAACAGTCTGAAAAATTGCACTTGAAGACTGGGAAATGCCAGAGATAGCCTGCCATGGTCACTAGCACATCATGACACAGTCTTTAGAAATAATCTAATTTTTCCCCAGCCGCCCTGCCTCATTCAGCACAAAGGGAGCATCTGGTCAATATTGTGTTTTATTGTTGTTGTTCTGTGGGTGAGCCTGCGATTAGTTTACTACACATTATCCTCATCCCATCCTTAGGAAAGAATTATCACCCTGCTTGCCCATATTTAGGGTTATCTGAATATATAAGACCTGTGATTCTTCTGCCTATTGCGGAGGAATTTAATGGGGAATGTCACCTGGAAAAGAGAGTGTCTTCTCTGTCCTGTTTCCCATCTCCACTTGCCCAAACCAAGACCCAGTTTGAGGGCTTACATTACCCTCCCACCTATTTTCCCAGTCATATCTCTGCTCCTACCTGGCCTCAAAACCTGTTCTCAGCTGTACGACGCAGGTCCTGGCACTATTGAAGGTCCTCCAGGTGCTATGAAACATACATGGTTGCTGCCATACTTTGTACAATTATTTTGCTGTGTGAGATAGATGCCACTGAGCAGCTGACAGTGGTAACTTGTTCATGTAATAGATGGTTTTTACTGCTCACTTAGGAACCCAACAGGAGCTGCTGTCTTCTGCAGGAGTGGTCTGTTGTGGTGGGAATAGCAGTCTCTGCTGGCTCCGTTGAGGAAGATTTGGAATCACTGCCTCACTCAGCCTCAAGATACCAGTCTTTCACTTGCATGTTGGGGATACGATTGGTTGGTGTCGTGAACAGTATCACATAGACATGCAATCCCAGGGCAGAGAGAAGAGTCCTCCAGCTTGTCATGCCACTACGTTTCTCTTCTTGCAGCCCTGACCCCACTCAGCGTGTATGTGCCTTCCAGCTTCCATAGGAATAAATAATCAATATGGCTCCTAGAAATAAGAGTTCACCCTAGGAGATTGCCTCCTAGGGAGGGATTGGATTAATACTGGTATTTTCTTCTTTGTTGGTATTTGGCTTTTCAATCTTAATAGCTTTTTAATACACAACTTAGGCATGAAATTCGATTTCCAATGCTTTTTATTCAAAGCAAGAATTGCATGACAAGGAATCACTGTGCTATACAAATGCCATAACTGAGATGAGGATTTCAGGCCTCAAGGACAACCTTCATTGCTTGTAGTAGATTTAGCATTTGATGGGACTGGGGGGTGCTTTTTGCCCCATAGCTTCATGGATACTTGCTGAAAGCCCAAGTGTTGGTAGACCCAGAAACACAGGCTTCAGTTTCATTTGCTTTTATACAGGGGACGGTAAAGGTAGTGTGCCCAGACATGTCCAGGAGCACATTGCAGCACTGGGAGCTCCAGTGTCTTAGAAGAGGCATCTGTGAGACCTTGGTCCAGCTCAAGCACGAGCCAGGAGCTTTCCCCTCATAAGAACCTAAAATACCCTCAGTGATATAACAGCAGACATTTCCCTTTTTGAGAAACAGTCTCCTTTCCTGACTCCAGGGGATCTGCTGCTGACACGCCAGCCCTCTAACTTGGGTAAGAAAGATCATGCCTGCTGCTGTGCACCACTGTCCTATTCTAGTGTCCTTGTCTGGCTAGTCTTCTTTTTCCACCTCCCATCTCCTTACACAATCCATCATCTCCCTTCTTCTTCTTCTATCCCAGTTTTTGCCCAGCCAAACACACTTTCCTTCAACAGCTTTCATCTGTACAGGCTGTAGAGGCTACCCTCTTCACTTCCCTCACCATGCTCAAGTTAAATGACTTGAGTCCGTGGCTCACGCTGGAGAGAAAATCCATCACATCTTGTTCCAGCAGTGCTGGAAGAAATTGCTAGGAAAGTTCTACTCATATCCCACAGTTTCAGGAAGGACCTTGCCTAGTACCAAAGTATCCCTGGTTATCCACATCTAGGAAGTTTCTCCTGGCTCACACAAATTCTTACAATGTTCCTATATTTAAGAAGATTTTCCTGGTGAAGGCAGAGCAGCCATCTCTTAATTTTCAGCCCTGTGCTTCAAACCACAATGAAAATGCATCTTCTCACTAAACTCCTAAAAAGAAAAATTTTTCTATGTACAACACAGAGTATTTTCCTATAATTTCACACTCAGAAGCACTTTGACTATTTTACCTGAAATGTTCCCAAAATATGCGGCCAGGAGAAATATCTAGCATGGAAAATTTCAAACAGGCCAGTTAGCATTCAAAAAAAATATAAGCAATATAAAACAAGGTCTTGTAATAAGAACTTTCAGAGAATCTCAGAGCCAAGAGAATAAAATACAGGTGCTTCAGTGTTTGTGTTGCCTGTAATTACACACACCATAAATATGTTGGTAGAGGCCCAGAGCTCTAGATTCCGCCTGACCTAAAGCAAGAACCCAACAAGGAATTCAAACCTCGTCCTCATTGATCTGTTCTGAGAGGGTACCCATTTGACTTATTATGGGCCAAATTCTGCTCTCATTTACATTAGCATCAATCAATCTTAAGGGTCTCTGCTAATTTTAAGAGAGATTGCTATGTGTGAGGATAATTTGTTTTAGCCACGATCTCCAATTGTGTGAGCTGCTACCCAGTGGATTGTTGAAAAAAAAAAAAAAATCCTTTCTTGGAGGAATAGCACCAGTGAGTCAAGGAAGTATTTGCTGATACTTCCTTTAATTTGTGGCCCCACACTGAAAATAAGAGAACGCAAAGTTACGGAAATCTTCCATTAGAACAGTACTTGCACAGAGCCTCTTCTGTTTTCTCCCACCTCGCTTCATGTTTATGGCAAAAGAAGGTACTTAAGATCACTTTTTCCTTTGCTTTCAATTGGATCTGAAGAGCAAAAAGAAGCCAAGCTGGCAACAGACAACAAATGAAACTATTAGTAGTACGCTCCAAATAGCTCCACCAAAAATCGGGAAAAGCTTGCTAACACATGCACATCCATTTGTGTGTTGTTTGTAGGCTTCATTAATTGTCATCTGCCATGTGAAACATCCATTTAATTGAAGTTTTTCACTAATCAAGTGCATCCTTCTAATGATGGTGCATGACAGTCACGTGTTCTGTGCAAAGTGCTACTTAGTGCAAAATTCAAGTGAAAGCTTGGATTATTTTTAAAGCCTGGTAAAGCAGATTTTTAAGTACAGTGTGTGGCCATTTGCATCGTCACTCAATTTGTGCACAAACAGAAATACACACACATATTCAGCGTGCAGATGCAAATTCAAAGCTTAACGAACCGGGTCCGGAAAATGATTCTTAACTGACTGGCCATCACATGGATCGATAATAAGGCCCAGAAAGCCCTTCAATCCTGTATTGTCATTTCAAATCCAGGCTCTAAGTGCTAATCTACAAGGGTTGTAATTTATTGCTTTATTAAAATTTTGTGGGAGTGATAAATCCACCTTCTGAACACTGAGGGTCAGATGCTGATGCTGTGCTTGACTTTTCTCTTATGTTCATGGTGATGTTTTTGCTTGGCTAGGTCAGAGCCTTGGTAACTTTAATGTTGCAGCTGGAGATGAGCACGTTCCCTACCCCCACATCCTCCATCCCGTCAATGGATAGAGAGAACTACTTCCAGAGTGGCGTTTTTGACACAGAAAGTACTACAAGATCCTTCCCCCAAAGTAATGCAATTTCAAACAATTTTTCATCCCAAACAAGAGTTGCAGTTGGCAACTAATTCTCCCAGGCTTCCCTGATGCTGGTGTGGTCACTAGGCCCTCTGGATTGTAGGAGATATAAAAGTAAAAGGAGAGTGAAATACAAAGGGAGAGCTATAATAAGGCAGCAAAATTAAGGGTGCCGCCTACCGGTTTCTATTTAGCTTGGTTTCTGGAGACAGTAACAAGGAAATAGTTCTAGCAGGGAATATTATAACTTCACTCAGAGTCTGCTTGTCTTGCTGAGGCATCACAACAAGGGCAGAGTCCTACTGAGACCACCTATGAATAGTCAAACTTGGGGAAAAATTTGAACAGCCTCAGGTTTGTGTTCTGGTTTTTATCACTAGCTGTAAATGCTAAAAATAAGGTAAATTTGTATTCAGAGGCAGCACCTTTGTGGTGTTGAGGGCAACTTCTTCGGAGTGGTGCTAAGCCAATGTTATGGGGTTTTTTCTGCACAGGCAGGAAGGGCTCTGGTGAGTCTCCACATGCCACCCCAAGAGCAGGTGAACACCCTTGGTCCTTGCAGATACTTGTAGGAATGGTCAGCATGTGGCATCCCTTAGGGTCTGCTCAGCATGACTTACAAGTCAGACAAAAGCAAGAAGAGAAAAATCAAAGTCACTCTGTTCAAGAACATGACTATGATCTCAAAGGGTTTGAAGTAACCCAGTGTTCTGAAAAATTCTTCCTTCGTGAAAGTCCCTGACCTGATTTTGACTTTTTTGTCTCTTTTGTTTTCTTTTTTTTGTGGTGAAGGATAGAGTTGTATTGTTTGTTTTCTGCCTGCCAAAAGTGCCCAGTATTCTCACGCTCTACTAGATAATAACCTCCTTAATGCAGTCTGTAGTATATCCTTAATACTGCTGTAAAACTGAAGAGTGGAAAAATGTCACCAATAAAATTTTGCAGAATTCATTGTAAATCACATATGCACATATACCTGTATCCCCCCAGTCAGAAAATTTTGCCTACAAGACCCCCAGTAGTGCACATAGAGATCCTGCAAAAAGCCACTACAGCTCAAGGAGGAGGTTTTCTACCTCAAGCCACTCAACAAGCTTTTTTCCTTCCCAGGTAATAGGAATGTCAGAGAGAAATTGGTTTTGGCTTCCAAAATTAAAAAGAACTATTTAAAATAGAGGATCCCTGTTCCAAAGCATTTTCAAGAACTCATGAAGTGAAAATGTGTTGCTGTGTTACATTCAATCTATCAAATTCATTCTGCTCATAGTTAGCAAAGCCATTTTCACTGTCAGGTTGCAAAATGCAAACAGCTTTCTCTCCCTCTCACTGAAGCGCCTATCCTGCCAACACTTTCCAATATGAATGAAGTTCATTCCTCCACAAATGAAGTTCACACACGGGCTGAGCGCCAGATAATTGCCAAAGTGCAAGTAAGCTTTATCTTGAACTCCTGAATGAAATGACTTGTGGAGTACATGCCGAGAGGTAAATGCTACCTTTATTGCAAAAATTTCACTAAAGTTGGGTATGCTAGGTTATATGATAAAAAGCTCATCTCCACAGACACAGAAAGGAGCACACAGGTACAACGACAAGTAGAGGAACCCCAATAACCAAGAGTTGAGCCCCCGTCTGGCTTGTCACAGGGCTGTCATGGGAGAGACATCAGCCCCCCTGCCTAGGGACGAAACCCATTACAATGAGTCAATGGAAAGACTCTTCTATTATTCCCCTTTAGGTGTTGGCAGCTAACTCAGAATACTTCCAGGGACAAGCTCTAAGAATTTCCCTGAACACACATATGTGACAGTAAAAATTAAAAGGTGCCAACAGCCTTAAAAGCTCCTGGCTTTTAAGTAGCTAAAAGAACCCAGCACTAAAGCAGCAACTTCATTATACGGTATTATTTACTTGCATGTATTGCTTGAAAAACAGATGTGTAGAGATTCAACCAATAGATTATTTCATTCCATAAAGTAAACAGAGGCAAGAAAAAAAATATGAACTCATTTTTTTCCACTACAGGCTGGAAGATTCAGCATGTATCGGTGAGAAGGACTTCTTAATCTCACTGGAAATCTCTGCTTGCTGAGTACCTTTGGAAATTTCGACTGCTATTACTAACTTGTCTTCTGTTCTGTACTGCCAGTGTGAATTGTACAGGGATGAGGTCTTTAATTTTATATCTCTGTAACTTCACACTTTTGTGTTTATATTCAGTTGGTGCAGAACACACTGCAAACTTCTTCAGCTGAGGAAGTGGTGATGAGCAGTCTCATCACAAACTTGTAGAAACTAGCAGACAGATTTGTAAAGAAATTTTATTTAATGAGACAGAAGATATTGGACAGAGTTTTCAAAAGGTTCTTGGTGCCACCTTCTTTTTAAATGATTCCTTTGGTGGAAACAATCACAGGTGCTGTTGAGCAAGAAGGGATAGATGTTGAAAAGTATTTAGACTCCAAAAGATGCAGCGGGTGCCTACCAAAACACTGACGTGCAGGAACTAGGCACACAGACACACTCAAAAGTCTCATTTGAAGCCTAACTCACCCAAAGCCCCAGACAAAACAGTTAAATGTCTCATTTCGGTTCTGCATCTGGAGCTCTTTAATGGGAGCAAAAGGGCATCAGTAGTCAGCAATATTTTTAAAAACTATCTTTCATTTTATAGAAAAGAGTTAATGCTTTTTTTTCTTTTTTTAGATCTGCTTTTTCACTCCTGATAAGAAACTTGCTTCTAAAACACCAATGAAAATGGTTTAAGATGATGGTTAGGCAGGTTCATTTGGATCCAGACTGAGAGGCTGGCATTATTATTTATTTTGCGAAGGCTACTCAGTGAAATTACTAGCTTGAAATGCTACACTGAGGACATCACAGGAAGAAAATACATCACTTACCCTATGAAAACTGCATCTACTTTCTTAAAAGTCTTTCAGTTTTAATTAAATCAGGGATTATTGCTTGGATATAAGAAAGTGTTTTTTAAAACATTTTCTACCGAAGGTGTTGTTTGTAAAGGAATCAACAACACTGAAAATCTTGATTTAATTCTAGCAAACAGTAACAAATCAGCTGCCAATGATGTATATGTCACTATTGCTCGATTGTAATATTTGCCTCTAGGTGTTCTGACTGAACAAGCCAGGAAGGTATAATCATATAACACTATTTCAGTTTTTACGAATGATGAGAAAAAATAAGGGCAAGAAACAGAGATCTAAAAAACTCCTTAGAATTGAGTCTAAATGAAATTCTGTTTAGGTGCACATACTTTTACTGGGAGCGCATTTGAGATATATGATAAGGTAATGATAATAATGTGAATTCACTCTTTCTTAGGCAGGGAATAAGATTACATAGACTTTGTTACTACAGAGGCCTATCACACCCACAAAAGCCTGCACTGTGAATGAAATGGTATTTGCCTGTTTATGTGAAGAATGATGAAACTTTAAATGAATCGTTGACCTTTCTTGAATGACATGTGACCTGTAAGATATCTGAGCTGTATATCAAGAGCACTTCTTGAAAATTGCTGTCTGCTGACCGAAAATAAACAATAAGATATCAAATATGGTTTGAAAAAATTGACTTGGTTTAACACTGGGGGGGAAGAAAACAGAATTATTTTGACTCACCAGTCAGAACACATCAATTCATTTCAAATCATCCTTCATCTAGAGACTGGAAGGGCTACTTCTTGCCTTTAAAGCTGCTTATGTTTGAGCAATTGCTATTTACCAGAATGCATGCTTTATTTAAACAATAACCAGCAGTAATAAAGAAGCTGCAAATGCAGGGATTGTTGGGATGAGATGGATTCTACAAAAGGAGAGAGAACCTTTGTTCTTAAGATAAGGGTATCTTGTTTAAGTTGAAAGGTCAGCAAAGAAGGGCAAATCTCTGAATGGGTCATTTGGGCCTTTCTCCTACTCTCCTACTCAAAATTCAGCCACTGAAGTACAGTAACTGGTAAAGTAACCCACGTAGAAAGTATGAAAAGTCGAGGCTCGAGGCTTTGTGGCAATTGGATTTATTAGGGGCATACATGCTCCCTGCCTGACTGTGGATCACCTTCGCTCTGTAGGAAGACAGTCTTCTTTCCATCTGGTTCTGCAGGATACCAAGTGCTGACTATGGATGGCCAAACCTGAGCTAATACCCAAGTCGACATGATTCAGCAGAGCTTTGTAAAAAATGGTGGCCTTGTGGATTTTATCCTCAAACTCTGTCCATACTGGGCTTGTAACTTTGTCAGATAGTGCATTAGTTTGCTTTCACTCGAGACAGCGCAACCGAGGTTAAATGACTTGTGTGTGTAGGCTGGCCAAATCAGGGGTTATTCATACCAACTTCAGACACTTCAGCTTAGTTAACTGGGCTTTCTTTTTAGTCAGTGGAGAAAGACAGGCTCCTCTGAGAGTGATGCAGAGCAAGAAGTAAGTGAAATTTCTTTGACTCAGCATCCAGAGAGATCCTTGGAAGAGCAACTAATTAAGGTAGGTGCCTAAAGCCCCGTGGTAGGAACATTGCTTCTCCTCAGCCAAGGGACACAGTTTAATTGCCCAATGACATGTTCTGGATGCTCTGGGGCATCTTGGATGGCACTAATCACCAATGATGAGGCAACTGAATTGATCCTTAACTGTCCAAACTGAGCGCTGCAGTTTTCAGAAGAGCCCAGAAACTGGGCTCTTCTCACTTGAACACGCCACAGAGAAAGAAATTCCCACATTGCTAAAACAGTGTTTTTTCCGAGCTAGTTTTTATCAGTAACTTTTTATTTAGCTTCTCCTGAGGTATACTAGCATAGACAAGGAATTGAGAATGGAGGAATAAAGATAGAGAAGAAAGAAGAGATGAAGGGGAACAGAATAGACTGGGCCAGGGAGTGCAGTTTTCCTGAGATGCATGCAGCTGGAAAGAAAAGAAAAGAGCAGTAAGGAAAAGGAAGCAAACAGTGGTCTAGGGTGACCTAGGCAGATGGTTAGGTCAAAACCTATGGACCAAGTATCGATGTCTTACTAGCTCAATTTGTATTATCCCCTAGGAATGGATTTCCCGACTTTATGTTATTTCATTGCATGTGCTGGAATAAAAACACCCATGGGCCTCCTCTGCTGGGAAGTCAGCAAAGATCTGTCCACTTCGATGTGCATTTTAATACCTGTCAGCTGACTCGCAGCACCAAATAAACCACAAGCATTCAGCGATGACAGATGGATTTGTTGCCCTGGAGGATTTGGGATCCATAAACCAACAAATGGATTCACTCATCTGTAGAAGTTGTTTTTTCATCTGTGACAGCTATAATACAGATAACATTATTCATTCAAGGTAAAATCCAAATCAACATAGGGGCCATGCACAAATCCTGTGGCGCAGTTTACAGGAAAGTCTTAAAAAAGACCTTAACATAGGGCTTAATTAGCTCTGAAGCTGCAGGTGAAGCAGCAAACTGGACCTCAGACAACATCCGTTAAATAATTTACATTAACACTGGCATAAATTTCCAAAAAGATAGGTTGCCTCCAGAAAGGTACTGAGAAGATTAGCTGCTTAACCAACTTCATGCATGTTATTTTAATAGCCTTAAAGGACTGGAATCCTCATATGGTCCCATACTTGCAGTCAAGCTGTGGACAACGTTGGAGGAGCAGATTTGTCAGGAGAGAATTTTCTGGGTGCTGGTGCATGGCTGGAATAAAGCAGCCCAAATGCAGTCAGAAAGAACAAAGCTTTTTTTTTTTTTCAGTTGAACTTAGCTAAAATTTGCTTCAAGATTGGGCTGAGGCTAAAAGGAAATTTGCAGATGAGCTTTAATTCTTCTATGGGCCAAAATAGGTGACTCTGCAAAATGAAGGTGAATTCCTGCTATGCTTACTCATAAATGCCTGGACCTTAACCCTTCAGGGATCACAGTCTGGCTGAAGCATGACAGCAGAGTGATAGAGGTATAACATTACAACTATTTATTCTCTTAAACACAGTACTTTCTTCTGTAATACAGCAGATACCAGGGTTTTATCGCATGATGTGCAGAAAGTAGGATGGTTCCTGCCCAGCAGCACATAAGCACATAATGCTAAAAGTCATCTCTGAAGTCAACGTAACCAAGCCCTTGTAGGTACCAAGCCCATGTAGGTACCTACTACGTAATCTGATAAATTTTCTGAAATCCTTCTTAAAAGTCCTTAGGCTTTTTTGCTACTTGTCCAAGAAAAAAGCTGCTCCAGATCCTCACTGCTCCCATGGTCTGGGCTATCATCTGCCTGAAAGAGAAACCATCTTTTTTCTGATGAATTTGTACCACACCTAGATAGGATGAGGTATTTAAACCCCCTAGCACTACTGCAATAAAAATAATAAACAGCAGCATTAATCATAATCAAAAAAACATGTATTCATCTCTCACTAGCCATATAAAATATAGGTAGGGCCTGTCTGGTTTTATTTATGTACTCAGAGGTTCTGGTATTAAAGTGGGCTATTAAATGTCAGGCTCATGTGCTTGGGGGGGGGGGAAGGCAGAGGGGTGCTTCTGCCAGTCAGGGGGGTCAGTGGGATAGAAACAATGACCAGTAATCACCACTAATGGCTGGGCCATTAGTACTGATGAGGCACGAATGTCAGAGACCAGGTGCAAGTGACACGGGGAAAGGAGTGAGCACTAATTGCCCTATTCAGAAAATGTAAATGTGCTCCCAGGCTACGAGACAGCAGTGGAAAGACTACACTGGCTATAAAGCTCAGAGAAGGCATGGAAATGAGAGCTGGGAGAGGCTTCCTAGGTCTTCTCCAGCCTAGCTGCCAGTGGGGCTTTCCCCAGTGGGGCCTTCCCCAGTGGGGCAGCCTTGCATCTGCTGCCAAAGCCTCAGGAGATGAGAGCGTGGCCTTTCCCCAGGGGGAACTCTGAGGGTCCAACAGTCTATCCATTTCATTTCATACCCTACTCGTTTCCTACTTTACCCCTTGCTTGTAGGTATGATGGGTTGGAACCTGCCTCTTTTCAGCCAAAGCTGGCTTATCCCATCACACCAGTATCCGGTGTTTCACAGAAGCAAGCTACGCGCTGTTGCTGAAATGATGGGACACAAAGGGGCTTTGAATTACCTACATACCTATCCCAGAAAATATCCCCGGTCACAACTGCCTCATGCAGGAATGTCCTCAGAGCCTCCTTTGCACAAGGAACCTTCATAACGGTTCCAAAAACACCTCCAGTTGATTATAAATCATGTCTCCGCAAAAAGCACTTTGTTAGTAAAGAATATCAGTGCAACTACTCTGACAAAGTTAGGTTCATCTCAACTAATTTTTACTTTCTGAAAGTTGTATCCCTGGACCCTGGGTGTCGGTCTCTTGTTCCAAGTAACAAGCGATAGGAGAAAAGGAGATGGCCTTAAGTTGCTCCAGGGGAGGTTTAGATTGGATATTAGGAAAAATTTATTCACTGAAAGGGTTACCAAGCATCTGCCCAGGAAAGCGGTTGAGTCACCATCCCTGGAGGTATTTAAAAGACATGTAGATGTGGTGCTTAGGGATGTGGTTTAGTGGTGGACTTGGCAGTGTTAGGTTTACGGCTGGACTTAATGATCTTAAGGGTCTTTTCCAACCTAAATGATTCTATGATTCTATGATTTATCCTGCCTGTCTCAGAGCAATGTTGGGACAGGGTGAATTGCCTTTGGGAGGTACAGATCTTTCCTGTGACTATAGAGGGGGTTGGCTACCTTGCAAAGAGTAGAGTCTCAGTCAAATAGCTGGAGTTAAGTGAGGAAAAAACGCTCCTCGAAGATAGATGTGACACTGTGCAAATGAGAAGACTAATTTTAAGCTCTCAAGTGTGTCATTTCTATCATTCTTATTAGACAAGCATCAGGCTTAACTCCATGGCCATGGATGAGATCTCTCTTACATAGATTACCTCTGGCACAGTCCTTCGAGTTGAAGAACCACTTTGTTTGGTTTTGGACTTTCTGGACTCTTTAACTACATCAATCCAAGTGTCCATTTGTAAACTCTTAATGGAGGGAACAACAGCGTTGCTATATCCACCTTTCAAAATCTGCTTTAAGGGAAGAAAATGTCTTCTCTCGCTAACGAAGAGAGAAAGTTGGGGAAGAAATTCTCAATGACAAATCCCTCCCGTACCTGCATTTGAAGCTGTAATCTCTCATTATGCACAAGCTGATCACCCTTCCAGCAATGGATCTTGCCCATTTTCATATGACTGTGGTGGTAGTTTTCGGCATGTGCGTAGAAGAACAGGGGATTTAAAAAGCCATCTGCTACTCCTTGTGTAGGGAAGCAGTGTAAGTCATGGGAAGGCTAAATTTATGTTGCTGTTCTCATGTGGTCACAAAGAATTTCAACTACAAGCCCTACAGTAAGTTATCCTTACTACTCGGTGTACAGCCTAGGGAAGCATTGACCACTGAGACTCACCTAAAACAGCAGTGGAAACAAATGTGTGAACTGGTACTACTTGATGTAGGGACTGAGCCACTTGCTTACAGCTATTTCATGGCTCTCTGATCTTTGGCCATTAGATACAGTGACAGCTATGCTACCCCCAGGGTATGTAGAGCACAGGTTGATTTTCTTCTGCCTTTGTTAAGAGCTCACGGTTAGCTTGGCAAATGGCTCCCCACTGTCTTCTTATGGCCTCAGAAGCCTCTCCATTCCTTCACCTCTGTTACCCTATATAGTGTTGGCAGATAGCATCTCAGTCCTGGCTGTGCTCCATCTTCTTAACTCTTCCATCCAAGCTGGATGTTATGGAAAGGACAGCATGCTCCTCCATATCAGCCCTGTCTTGTGCGCTATTTGCATAACATATTGCACAACATACACATATAAGTGCAAAATTATAAGTACAGCATTACCAGTTCTGCAGGGCCAATGAGCAATGATGCATGCACCCAGCCCCAGAGGCAGCAGTTCCACACAGTGGTATTTCAGCTACAGCTATATATCTTCAGATAGCTATTTTCAAAGTCTAACAAGGGATTTCAGACTCCAGCAGGAGGTACGTATATTAGCCTGTTGCTTGAAATAATCATTGTAAATTAATTAGTTGTCCTCGAAATTCTAATTTGTGTGTTGAAAATTTACGGGAACATTTCCAATCCGGGGAAACACACCAAACATCAGAATTCAGCTGAAACAAAGTTCTGACTCCTCCACCTAAAGCACAGTATGCAAAAGTACCGGTTTACAGCAGAAGAGTTTCTGTCCTGTGGCATTGGTGTGATATAACGCACATGTGTGTGTGCACACACACAAAACCACACATACACACACACACACACACACACACACACGTGCACGCGCACTACTGATAATTAGAAGGTCAAAATGTATTGCCAGTTCTAATCTCCTAACTGTGATACCTCTTATTATTTATTACTGAAACACATCTGATACGCTACAGGAAAACAGCACTTGTCAAAACCCACCTTTGGAGCTTGTGTTGCATTCTGCATGCTTATTTATATTTGTCTTTCATTTTGAAGAGGTTGTCTTATATTTTTATATTTCTTCCAGATGGCTATGAAAAGCCTATGAGGAGTTTAGAAAAAGGTTCCAGGGTATGAAGAAGGATTTGTAACACTGGCGAATGCGTACAGCTTGCTATAATCAAATGCTTAAAAAAAGGGAACTCTTGCAAAAGCAGGAAGGAAAAGGAGATAGCAGGGGAAAAGGGTAAACTGCATTGCTTAGTCTTTACAGTGCAAGCCATATAACGGCGAGAAGAAAGATAACTGATGGGTAGTATTTTAAGGCATATTAACCCAATTACAAGTATATTTTTACAATCGTAGCTCCAACATTTATCACACTGCATTTATTAGACCTCTGAGCTAGGTTATGTCAAATGAAATGCTGTGAAACTAGAGCATTTCATTAAATTGCTGCCGGAGCAGGGTATTCAATCCTGATACTCTAAAACCACATGATTTTATCAAAATCTTTGGAAATTGAAGCAATCACTAAAAGGTGTCGGGAAATTAAAATGTTCTGTCTCAGTGAAAGAGATACACTCCTTGTAACATATATCAGTGGGGTTTTTTTAAAGACACATTACTATGCAGAGAAAAAGCATCAAATACAGGAGACATAGTAGATTCCAGAAAAGTCTAGCTGCTGCAATTTTTCATACTTAAAAATAGACTGTAAGGGCAAAAGAGCTGACTTACTTTCATAATTTGTTTTTCAGTTGTTTTTTTTTTTTTTTTTCCTATTCTGTAGTGGATCCTCTGATTGATCAGATGTCTGCGTAAAGGAAAATCACGCAGGATTTATAGACAGTGTTACAAAAGGAAAATGAATGTTTTCAAGCCTAGTTTCTTGAAAGTTTGACTAGTTTTGTGTACCTTTTAATATGTTCAAATTTGGCATTTTGCCTTGCAAACACACATTCTGGGGGATCACGGAACATTTAAAATGGTCCTGAGGGCATGAAAATGAAGAGATAATGTATTTTGCATCCTTTCTTATGCAGGCTTTAGCTTAAAATTCTATGTTTTCATTTACCAAAATACCCCTGAGTACATAGCACCCATAGCTGAAGGATCACAAAGATACTGGCAAATAGGAATCTACCTGACTCTGTATTGCCTTACATATTGCCATTTACCAGTCTAAAATTAATTCAAAGAAAAATGAAGGCATTGGAGAATAGAAACATTTTATAACCATATTGTAGCTACTCTAGGCTGCAAGGAAGCAATATTGGTGTTCAGTCGTATTTTGTACATCACATTTTGTACATAATTTTGTACATCAGTAGTATTTTGTATATCACATTTTGTTCATCATTTTGCACATCAGTGCTATTTTCTACACACAGGGCATCGCACAAATGCAGTTCTAAGGAGCAATGGGTCTCCTGTGGGTCCTCTGTCCTATCTATTAGCCCCATATGTGTGTTTCAGATACCATGGAGCATCTAAAGTGGTGCTGCACACCTATGCTCAGGCATCTAAATCTCGCTCTAAATGACTAACCAAATCACAGAAAAACAGAAAAGCAGACTTCCATGAACTACTTGCAAGAGGTGGGTGCAAGAGGACCCAGAGCCTCCATCGTGCCTCAAGTCCTTCAATGCTGGTGGCACTCCCAGGGTATGTCCTAGAAGAGAGCAGTTTATAGTAGAAATGTAGGCAGAAGGAAATGAAAAAGGGAATTGTGCCTCCTAACTTTTATTCTTGGATGCTAACAGCACCCTCCTTTATCACATGTTGCTCCTGCGACCAGCAGCCTATGGCAGTGCTGGGAACATTGAGTCATGATGATGTGTTGGGTATACAGAATCAGGGTGATGTCTGATGTGGTACATGGTGAAGGACCAATGTGACCACAGTTCTCTGCAAATCATCAGTAATGTTTTAGGAAATTATATAGTGTTGCAGATACAGATGAAAGCAATAACAAAAAAGACACTGATAAGATTTCTGCTGTAACCTTTGAAATGGTTACTCAGACCATCAATATCTCTGGTGGCTTCCCTTTAACATTGAGTCAAGTTTCTTGACCCACCCAGCAGCAAAGCCCCACCTATTCAGCTAATCGTTTATTGCACCAAAAAAACTTTGTCCCTCATTGCTTTTTCAATGTTTCTCTTCAAAACACCTCCGTGCCTCCTTCTTTGCTACCTCTTATGAGTGCAACACTGTTCGGGAAAAAATCTGTAAAACCTCCATTGTATCCTTCAATCACTTCCTAGGATGTATCTATGCCTCAGAATTTTCAGGGAATCAACTACCCAGTGATGGCTACCAAACTTTAGAAATAGCTAATGTATTTAATTATTATTTATTTACAGGATGACTCTCTGGGGTCATTTACGGCTCACAATTTGAGTTGTACTTAACCTGCCTTAATATCTTTCTACACTTCTGTTGTACTCCCTAATTTTGCAGAATTGGTAGTGACATTCATTGTTCAGGAAAATACATTGTCAGATGTGTATTTGTACAGAGCCTGACGCAGTAAGTCCCAAATCTCTTTCTGGGAAAGTGGGTCATCTCACAGCTATCACAGTACAAAAAGAACAAAGATGAACACTGTTCATTGGTGATATAAAATTTCACTGATTTTTCATAAAACCATAAATATTTTTAATATTACACGGATTTAAATAATATATGATTGCTTTTACTGCTATCAAAATAAACAAGCCTGTAGTGGTGAGGTTTTTGGTGTAAAGGAACTAGAAACATTTCAATGGGGTAAAATAAGAAAAACGAGTTTTGAACAGAGATAAAAAGATAAAATAAATACAGAAATGCCACTATTATTGTGTAAAGGTTTATGAGATCTAGTAGTGCTTCAAGGCTTATGTGCTAAATTCAATCTCAATTGTATTTGCACCAGAGGTTTTACATGAACCATCTTTTTTGAAGTGATGTCCTGGCCAGGGCTACCTTTGCCATTACAGCAAAAACCATAATGCTGTACAACTCAGCAAGCTTGGAGAAGATTTACATTTTTATTGGACAAACAAGCCATCAAGCCGAAGAAAATGGAAAAGGAATTTTTTGAACTTGTCTCCTCAGTTTTGTCTATGGTTCCACATTTTGGCTTGCCATCCCATTTGGAGGTGTTCACATCACACACCAGGTAAAAATAAACTACGGCAAACTATGGAATTCATTGCTATTAGGGGCATGTTCCCTCCTATTCCTGTATTTTAAACAGAGGTCAGCTAGCTCACAGTAATTATCAAATTATTGATTTACTGGGTTAAAGCTGTTTTTACAATTGCTTTAGAGGTTTAACAGTGTTGTATTTCTTCCACATCTGTACTTGATGTTATCCCCTATTGCACTGAATGAAGTCACACTGTGTGAAAATAACAGTAGTTTCAAGACTGCAGCAAACCAAAATTAACATTGTGTAAGTAAACACAAATAACGCCAAGGTGGTAATCCCCTGTGGTCGAGTCTTTTTCACATAATTTATTAAAAGGTGGCTGACAAAGTCAGCCTTTTAGCATCATTCCAAACACCAGATTAAGTGCCGTTGGTAAAGCGAGATCAGGTAACCAGTCCCCAGGTGCTGACTGAGCACAGAGCTGCCGCGTCGGAGTTTACCCTTTAATGAACTGACACTGTATAACGAACACAGTAGAGAATTTAAAGCAATTTGCTGGAAAACGCCTGTAGGAAGAGCTACCTATAGCACAGGAAAAGGTCTGTGGGATCAGAAGAGGGTCCACTGCATGGGGAGTTACAAATTTCTGATTTCTAAACCTGTCTCTGACTGTGCGGGCCAAAGTTCCTGGAATAAGTCTCAGGCTGACTTCTGCCTGCAGTAGTGCTGCGTGTTAATTAGGGCTCTGAAGACAGAAGCGCTAAGGATTGTCGCACAATCTTCCCGTGACAGGGAGCACAAATCGCAGGAAGCCAAAGAAAATCCAACCGAAACCGAACACCATGCACGCAGCCATGCAACAAGAAGATCAAAAAGAAAGAAAACCCAAAGAGTAAATCAGCTCTTCCGTGCTAAAGGCAAATGAACGGAGTGTGTTAGGGGTGGTAAAGGGACGTGGTGAATCCAGCAGGGAATGAGTCACAGGTAATACAGCTGTGGCTTCTGCGATCACATTTCTTCCCTTGCAACCTAACGTACCCTCCCAGTACCGCTCGTGGTGCAGCCAGCTGCTCATTCCTACAAGCTGTAGGGTGGATTTTCCTGCAGACAGCGTAATGTCCCAGTTAAATA